>NC_133505.1:166812142-167418214 GCF_049354715.1 Callithrix jacchus
CGAGGTTTTAGATTCCCTGGGGTCAACCATTGTTCAGTAAGTTGTCCAGGATGAGGAAGCCGATCCTAGGAACTGGCTTCACCTGGAGAGGTGTAGGAAATGAGGGAGATTGTGGAAATACTGGCCGGAGCTCTGTTTTCAGGAATGTGTGGCAGGGAAAACTGGCCTTTGCAGTTCAGTTGCCCGTGGGCAGTGGGTGGCTTAGAGGGGAAGTCAGGAGGGTCTTCCAGTCAGGGCTGCCGCCTTCTTCACACCTGCTGTGTGCTGGGAGGAGGAGAGCGCTCCTTCAGAGCGGATGACCGTTGGATTTTGAGTGCATGTAAAATTAACTTGTTGCCATCTGTATGGTTGTCTCTCCTCCAGAGTCAGTTATACATTTTAAAACAGCTGTTTAGTACTTGAAAAACTCCCCCACCACTCCCTTCGTCCCACCCTGGCTGGCGAATCAGAGTAAGCCACCAGAATAGAAATGCTGAAGAAGTGGGTTTCCTAGAAGTGGCAAGCCTATGACTCCAGTGTGTCACCCGCATTGTTCCCCTGAGGCACCCTCCCTCAACCTGGCCTCTGCTCCTGAAGTGTCAGTTATGCCAGCACTTCTCCCTTTTCTGTCTTTTTAGTCACCCCTTTAGAGCAGGCAGCATGAGTTCATGGCCTTGACTTTGCTGGGTGTGTAGAGGGAGAGGAGAGCTGGTGGCAGAGTCCGGGGGCGGCGGGGGGAGGGGTTGCACGTGGTCGCACCTGTCCTGTCTTCTGCTGGAAGCTCTGGACTCACCCATCTCTGCTGTGGTTGGTGCAGGGTGGGTGGGCCCAGAGTTGTGTGCCTGTCCGGAGAAGTTCCAGGAGGCAGTTGAGTGTGTGTGTGTGTGTATGTGTGTGTGTGTATATGTGGGGGGGTGGCGGGCGTGCATATGTGTGAATGCAAGCGTGTGTATCTGAGTGTGTGGCTGAGTGCATGTGTCTCTGTCTTCATCAGCTCCATGGAGATTCCTCCAGACAGGGCCCTGCCCGCCTCTCCCTCCAGTTCCTTGTTAGTGTCATGCGACACTCCTTTCAGAGGCCCCTGCCTCCCAGCCAACTCACTGTTTTTTGTAAACTTAGTTTTTAAGCAGTCCAGATCTCTCTCTTGATTCAGATAAAAGCTTTAGATCATGGTCTGTCTTGAAAGCTCTATGTTCCTGTTGGTGTTTTTTTCCTCACAGTGACCTTGTGGGCTAGCTAAGTTTTGTGGAGGAAGTTGAACTGGGAGAGACTGTGAGCTGAGAGACAGCCTGTTGGTCAGTGCTAGGGCAGGAACTGGGCCTAGGTGCCTTCATGGCACTTTTCGTAGGATAGCGTGCCCCTCTCTATTTCAGGTCACCTCTGTTGCTTTCACTCATGGTGCTGGCTTTAAAAGCACTGTTGAGTCCCCATTGCCTGCCCTGGTTCCCTAGGCTCTGACATCGACTTAGATGCCATGTTTGACTTAGAACTTCCAGCTGGGTCTCTCTCCATGCCCCGAGTTTCCTTCCAGACTCTGCATACCTCTCAGGGAAAACCAAAGGCTGACGTCTGTCACTTCCCTGATTGTATTTATTTATATTTGAAGGCCCTGTATCTTTGTCCACAGCTTTGTGGGTTTGTTAGAATAGGAAGTGAAGTACTTCCTATATAAGATCTGGCCGTGCTGTGTCAAACTCATGTGCTTCCCCAGCCTTCAGCTTGGGGTAGGAATCTTCATGCAAATCAGATTGTTTCTCTTCTCTTCTTTTTTTTTTTTTTGAGACGGAGCTTCGCTCTTGTTACCCAAAGTGGAGTGCAATGGCACGATCTTGGCTCACCGCAACCTCCACCTCCTGGGATCAGGCAATTGTCCTGCCTCAGCCTCCTGAGTAGCTGGGATTACAGGCACGGGCCACCATGTCCAGCTAATTTTTTGTATTTTTAGTAGAGACGGGGTTTCACCATGTTGACCAGGATGGTCTCGATCTCTTGACCTCGGCCTGCCTTGGCCTCCCAAAGTGCTGGGATTACAGGCTTGAGCCACTGCGCCCGGCCGTTTCTCTTCTTTTTTTATGGAGACGGAGTCTTGCTCTGTCGCCCAGGTTGGAGTGTGATGGTGCAATCTTGGCTCACTGCAACCTCTGCCTCCCAGGTTCAAGCAAGTCCCTTCCTCAGCCTCCCATGTAGCTGTGACTACCGACCACCATGCCCGGCTAATTTTTGTATTTTTAGTAGAGACAGGGTTTCACCATCTTGGCCAGGCTGGTCTTGAACTCCTGACTTCGTGATCCTCCTGCCTTGGCTTCCCAAAGTGCTGGGATTACAGGCATGAGCCACAGCGCTGGCCGGATTGTTTCTCTTTTAGTGTGGGCAACAGAAAGTTGTTGATGACAGTGGCTCTTGACATTCTGCTGCCAAGGTCCAGTGTGGGAACCCTGCCTCTTCCTTGCTCCTCTTCCTTGCTGTTTTTTTCCTTGATCCTTAGTTTAGGAGACTGGTCTGGATTTCTGAAGGTTACTATGATGGATGTATGAGCTGAAACACTGTCTGATTCCAATAAGGGGGAGTAGTGAGGCAGGTGATTTCTTGAATATTCTGTTAGAGGACTTGGATGCATGCCAAAAGTAGGAAAATCTTTTTTGGATATTCAAGTTGGAAAGACTTCACATTCTCTCCATCTCCAACATGTTAGATTTGTTGCTTGCTATAGACTCCGAAAAACATTTCTCTAGCTAGTGACCACATATGTTGTTATGTGAATCTCCCTTATATGTCACCAATTGGGTTTCTATTCTTTAAGGAAACCAAACTACCGATTCACACAGGCTTACTTATGTTATTACTGATTCCATCCTGCCTTTATCTTGCTTTATATGCAGGCCAGTAATAAAATATTTAATAGTTAAATGAGCATTAGTATAACCCCAAGATTTGCAGGGACTGAGGAAACTAAGGTATATTTTAAAAGAGTTTGGATATATGGCAGTAAGGGAAGGGACAGAGTGAGGGTTGGTGGAGATGTTTTGTGTTGAAGAGAAGGAACCCAGTTTTCTAAGATTTTTTTTCTTTAAGAGATTGAGCATACCATATATTTTGATCAGAGAATTTTGCATACTGTAGATGCTAGCTATTTTTAAAATGAAAGAACTCCGAATTACATCTTGCAAGGTATTGTGGTTTTGCAGGCATTCAGTAATGGCATATGTGAAAACTCTGAGAGGTGTCATATTAAGATACCAATGTCAGCTTAAAGATATAGCTGTATTCCTATGACATTGTATTTTGAATTTTTTCTTTTTCTTTTTTGGATAGATAAAAAAAGAAATTTAAAAAAAAATCTCAGTGGAGATGGCTCTGCATCTCTCTGTATTAAGCTTTTTGAGCTCCAGGCAGCCATGTCCCCTGGAATTAGATTCACGTCTTCATTACTGCCCCTTGATTGGTTTCGTCTTGACCAGGGTGGGTTTTGATTGCAGCCCTTGCTGGGACAGTAGCAGGAAAGTTGAAATATCCTCCTGTCTCTGGGTTGGCCGACAGTCTGTTACTTGTGTGCTTCCTTCTCATTGGTAATATGCCAACACCTTTCAGGATATTATGAAATTTCAAGCAAATGAGGTTAAAATGGAGCCTCTGTGCTGCTGAACAGACGTGGACTGACTGCAGTTCTCCAGGATCGTTTCAGCAGAAGCAGTGAGATTACAGTCGGGAGCAAAACAGTATTTGAGCTTTCTTTATGCGGAAGATTCCGATTAGGTGCTTGGTTTAAATGGTTAAATTAATTGCACTTGTTAAATTAAAAAAAATAGGGTATGTTTCAGCCACAGACTTCGCTTTAAAATCAGAAATCTTCTGAAGTCATTTGCCTCGTGGGTGACTTCTGCTCCTCCCTGTTTCCTGCTGGGCCTGATGGTCTGATTGTAGAACGTTTCTGAGTTGTGAATAACACTTCCTGTTGGACTCTGCTGAGCTGAGTAGTCCGATTAAAGGAGAGTGTGCATCTGAGCTGAGGAAGATAATATAGATGTGGTCCTTGTTTGTGGAGTTCACAACCTGCTTGGATAGAAACAGCCAGTGGGAAGGAGCGGGCTGAGGGAATTGATATTATTTCCATGGAAACCAGTTGGGTGTGGGGAGAGAGGTTGTGGAAGGCAATGCTCTGGTGTTTGGCAATTCACACCGTGCAGAAGAGAAAGCAGAACTGGACTGGGAGTAAAGAGTAGCAGAAGTGTACGCTTGGGGAAGAAGTTGAGCAAGGAAAAGCATGTGATCTCTTCATCAGCGTGATGTGATGTGGTCTGAATCTTCAGACAGTTCACAGCTTTTTCATAGAGGCTGTCCTCAGATGGGTGTAACCACTCTGAGAATTTTGCCTTTACTAAGTATCCATGACATTAAAAATGAGAAGAGAAGCATTTTGGTCAATGGTGGACTGCATAAACTACAGTCTGCATGAATGACCTTCGTCCCAGCGGATGATGATGATGATGAAGCTGAACAGTTCCTATTGCCTACTGATGCTGTAGCCATTGTAACGCTGTAGCACGGTGCTTAGTCACGTCTGTGGTAATGCTGGTGAAAATGAAGCCACTGCGCTACCAGTCTTATAAAAGTGTCACGTCATGTCCGAGGCCTTTACACCCACTCACCTCACTCACTGACTCACCCAGAGCCACTTCCAGTCCTGCCGGCTTCATTCATTGCCTTAGGCAAGTATGCCATGTTAATCTTTTATACTGCACCTTTTACATGTTTAGATATGTTCAGGTACACGTACTTACCGTGTGTTACAGTTGCCTGTGGTATTCCGTGCAGCATCATGCTCTGCAGGTTTGTAGCCTAGGCGCCATAGGAATTACCATATAGCCTAGGTGTGTAGCAGGTGACACCATTTATGTGTGTGTGAATACACTCGATGATGTTTGTGCAGTGACAGAATCTCCTCATAACACATTTCTGACAGTGTATCCCCATTATTAAATGAGTGACTGTAAACCAGTCCTCCCATCAGCAGTTACACCTCCCAAGGTTTTAGTCTTATGAAAGTGGTCATCTGAAGTCTGAACATACTAAAAGATTTTGAGAGAGAGATGCCACATTCACATACCTTTTATTACAGTTATTGTCCCATTTTATTATTAGTTGCTGTTAATCTTTTACGACAACTAATTTATAAATTAAACTTACATAGGTTTGTATGAAGAAAAACCATACTTCTGGTTTCAGGCATCTACTGGGGGTCTTGTATCTGTTATTACGAGGTGCTGTGAAGGGATGACTTTAATTTTTCTGTATAATTAACATTTTATTGAATCAAATTGTATGGATGGTTGGCAACACAATGTAATAGGAACTCAGAGATCTTCGTGCCATACAGAATATGTCATTTTAATGGCATTTATTGTGACAAGATTTAAACTAAAGTTTTGTGGAGTGTTTTGCCAGTTTTTGTGTTGTAACTGAAACTAAATGTTTTCTGAAAAGTTAAAACCATTTCTTTCAATGGAAAAATCAATGAAGCCGTTTACCTGAGTGGTTAGGGACTCACCGCTGGGTCTCACACTGCCTGGGTTTTAGTCTTCACTTTGTTACTCTGAGATGTCGGGCAAGTTCTTCATCTCCCAAGCCCTGGGATCTTTGGCTTCAAGCTGAGGAACTACGGAGGGTCGGATAATGGTGCCGAGCTCTGCGGGGAGATTTGGCTCCCACATTAGCTGTGTGGGTGAGAGCCTTGCTGTCATGCATTCTTAGCCACTGGCCAGTTTCCTTCTGAAGCCATCCATAGGTGCTGATCCTGCATCTGACAGTCGTTGATCCAGGGAGGGCGTTCCTGTCCCAGAGTGATGGTGTTGTTGGGGATAACAGACACCTCAGAATATGCCACCACTGACCTATAGGAAGTGCCACTGCAGCTAGTAATCTAGCTCTGCAGTCTAGTGCCAGAGCTGTGGACTCGGCGGGGGAGCACGGTCTGGAAGACTTGCTGCCACATGTGTGTGTATCTCCACCTGTCAGGCCGGCTGCAGAATGCATTTGGATTTTTTGAGAATTAGAGAGGGACCATTGCCTAGCTGTTTTACACTCTGAAAAATGACATAGAATAGCAAGGATTTTACCTACTTTTGCTAGTTTTCTAGAAAAGTCTCTGTCTCAGAGCGACGGTTTTGAAGAATGAATGGTTTTGAGGAACCAAGGTTCTTGCACAGATGGTTTTGCATCCAGAAGAGCGATTCTGACTGAAATCAGGCTGCCTCCCTTGAGGATGGTAACTGAATTTTGCAAGGCTGGGACAATGAGCAGGGATCCTGGGTTGTTTCCAGTGGACAGGACGCTTTTGTGGGCCTTTCAGTTCTCCCGGCTCCACCTCCTGTGTCCCCTGTGTCCTGCTGGTTTCCTTCAGTCGAGATAGAATACGTTTCTTACCTGTCCTGCTAAAGAAGGTTTTTTTTTTTTGAGGCAGAGTCTCACTCTGTCACCCAGATTGGAGTACAGTGGTGGGATCTCGGCTCACTGCAATCTCTACCTCCTGAATTCAAGCTATTCTTGTGCCTCAGTCTCCTGAGTAGCTGGACTATAGGCACACGCCACCACGCCTGGCTAATTTTTGTATTTTTTAAGTAGATACAGGGTTTCACTATGTTGGCCAGACTGGTCTCAAACTCTTGACCTCAAATGATCCTTCCACTTTGGCCGCCCAAACTGCTGGAATTACAGGCATGAGCCACTGCTCCTGGCCTGAAGTTCTTTCTTTCAGCAAATGTATTCACATTCGTGTGTGTGTGTGTGTGTGTGTGTGTTTGGGTGAAGACTGCGTTTCCACACAGCTCGCAGATACTTTCTTCCAGAAGCTTGTTTGTTGCTAACATTTAAAGTCTTAATATTACAGCTTAGTTTTCTCTTTGATTGAATATGTTGATCTCTTTTTTTCTTGTTGTTTTTTTTTCTTAAGTCTTTACCTGTGTAAGCTCAGATAATTTAGTCTGGAATGTAAGCTTGTTCTGAGAATCTCAGCTGAATGGTTTCATTTGCTTGACGGTTAAATGAACCATACTGTTGTGGAATAGTTTCCTAATTCTGGCTGTACATGTTCACTTCAGGTAGAGAATTTTCTCATAGAAAAACTTTCAGACAAAAAAATTATTGTTCCTCAAAGATATCATTACATTTTATTTAGGCTGTAATATTTTCACTGCTTCTGAAGCTGTTCTCCAGTTCTATAATGTGATCATGGTGCTTTTAAACTTTAATATCAATTTAGTTTTAAGAATGATTTTAGCTTAGGCCATGCTGGTGGCTTGGCCTTTAATCTGGAAAGAAATTTAGAATCATTTAGTTTCAAACATGTGATTTCTTAAAACTTGATATCAGGTAATTGTACGATTTTCAAGTTTGTTATGAAATAGTCTTTAAAAATGCTTAGTGGAAGCATATCTAGATGATCATTTAACCAGGGTGCATGCCAGAGTACATAGTAGTTTTGGGAATGCTCCTATAAATTTTCAGAGAGATTATTTCAACCGCGTGACTGTTTATGAACTCTTACCAATAATAGAGGCTAGGTGTATTAGTTTTTTTTTTTGAGATGGAGTTTCGCTCTTGGTTACCCAGGCTGGAGTGCAATGGTGCGATCTCGGCTCACCGCAACCTCCACCTCCTGGGTTCAGGCAATTCTCCTGCATCAGCCTCCTGAGTAGCTGGGATTACAGGCACGCACCACCGTGCCCAGCTAATTTTTTGTATTTTTAGTAGAGACGGGGTTTCACCATGTTGACCAGGATGGTCTCGATCTCTAGACCTTGTGATCCACCTGCCTCTGCCTCCCAAAGTAGTTTTTTTTTTTTTTTTAAGATGGAGTCTTGGAGAGAGATCCAAGATGGCTGATCGCTAACAGCTCGGGATTGTAGCTCCCAGTGAAAGCGCAGAGAATGAGAGGATGCCACACTTTCAGACGAATTTTCGTCACTCAAGGACCAGAAGATTCCCAGTGGAGGAGCCCCACGGGTCTCCAGTGCGACTCTGTGGCTGGCGCAGCGGTTTTGCCGATGCCTTGGCGCGGCAGCTCTTGGTGCAGAGTAAGTAAAAGGGACTGGTTCCCCTTCTGACCGATGTTTGGAGCTCTGGGAAGGCAGAGCCACTTATTACGGACTCAAGAAGAAAGCCAGACTGGAGATTCCCGGGCAGAAGAGCACCATTAGTCTTAACACTGCTGTTTTGGCTGGCGCAGCGGGTTGCTCGGATTCCAGCACTGGGAATCAATAAATTGGACGTCCACTCAGAAACCTAATTAGAAAGGTGGTAATTGTAAAGATGACAGATGGATAAATGTAAAACAAAGGGAAGAAACCAGCCTAAAAAGGCCGAGAATACCCAAAATCAGAACCCCTCTCCCAATACAGGGGATTACAGTTCCTCATCAGCAACAGAACAAGCTCTGATGGAAAAGGACTGTGTTCCATTAACAGAAGTAGGCTTCAGAAGGTGGATGATAAGAAACTTCTGGGAGTTAAAAGAACTTGTTCTAACCCAATGTAAAGAAACTAAAAACTTTGAAAAAAGGTTTGACGAAATGCTAACAAGAATAGACAATATAGAGAGGAATAGAAATGAACTAACGGAGTTGAAAAACATGACACGAGAACTTAGCAAAATATGCACAAGTTCGAATAGCCGAATTGATCAAGCAGAAGAAAGGATATCAGAGGTCGAAGACCTACTTAATGAAATAAAACGAGAAGACAAGAATAGAGAAAAAAGGATAAAAAGGAAGGAGCAAAGTCTCTAAGAAATATGGGACTATGTGAAAAGATCTAATTTACGTTTGATAGGTGTACCTGAATGTGACAGAGAGAATGAATCCAAGTTGGAAAATACTCTTCAGGATATTATTCAGGAAAACTTTCTCAATCTAGCAAAGCAGGACAATATTCAACCCCAGGTAATACAGAGACACAAAGATATTCCTCAAGAAGAGCAACTCCAAGGCACATAATCGTTAGATTCACCAGGGTTGAAACGAAGGAGAAAATACTAAGGGCAGCCAGAGAGAAAGGTCAGGTTACCCACAAAGGCAAGCCTATCAGACTTACAGCAGATCTCTCAGCAGAAACTCTACAAGCCAGAATAGAGTGGGGGCCAATATTCAACATCCTTAAGGAACAGAACTTTCAGCCCAGAATTTCATATCCTGCCAAACTAAGCTTCACAATTGAAGGAAAAATAAAATCTTTTATGAACAAGCAAGTACTCAGAGATTTTATTATCACCAGGCCTGCTTTACAAGAACTTCTGAAAGAAGCATTACACATAGAAAGGAACAACCAGTATTAGCCTTTCTAAAAATATACCAAAAAGTAAAGAGCATCAACATAAAGAAGAATTTACATCAACAAATGGATAAAATAGCCATTTAACATCAAATGGCAGTAACCCTAAATTTAAATCGACTGAATCCCCCAATCAAAAGATACAGCCAAAACCTAACGATATGCTACATCCAGACCCATTTCACATCCAAAGATACACCAAGACTCAAAACAAAGGGATGGAGAAAGATTTGCCAACCAAATGGAGAGCAAAAATAAATAAATAAAAATGCAGGAGTTGCAATTCTCACATCTGATAAAATAGATTTTAAAGCAACAAAGATATGGTGGTAAAAGGATCAATGCAACGATAAGAGCTAACGATCCTAATACCCAGATACATGAGACCAATAAAGAGATTTTGACTCTACGAGATTGAAAATTAATAAGGATATCCAGGACTTGAACTCAGATCCGGAACAAGTAAACTTAATAAATATTTATAGAGGTCTCCACTTTAAATACACAAAATATCGATTGGCCATTATTAATACCCATTTTTAGAATAAAGCAGTATTCCCATTCTCCCTCTTTTTCTTCCTCTTTCTTCCTCTCCTTCACTCCTTTTTGTTTCTTTCTTAACTTCAAAAAAAAAGAGATTATGTCTTAAGTTAACTTGTATTTCTGTTTGAAAAAAAAGATGGAGTCTTGTTTTGTCACCGAGGCTGGAATGGCACTGCAGCCTTCACATCCCCAGTTCAAGCGATTCTCCTGCCTCAGCCTCCCAAGTAGTTGGGACTACAGGTGCATGCCACCATGCCCGGCTCATTTTTGTATTTTCACTAGAGACAGGGTTTCACCATATTGGTCAGGCTGGTCTTGAACTCCTGACCTCAAGTGATCGGCCTGCCTCAGCCTCCCAAAACGTTGGGATTACAGACATGAGACATTAGCTTGTTTTAAAGGAGACATAATTTCCATGGAAACATCAGCATGTTTCAAGTACTGACAGCTTGCAGGTGTCTTTGTAGTGAAGTTTAGAAACCTGCTGTGACCATTCTTCATTCTAAAGTTGTGACTGAGAACTCAGATATTGGTGCCTTCAACCCCAAGTGCTGCTGATGGATTTGAATGGCATTGAGGTTGCCAGGCCTGGAGGAGGGCTGCCTTGTGTTGAGTGGTTCAATCAACCCCCTGAAAAGTCAGTGTTCAAGTACTTCCATAGGATCCTCCTTTCCTACTCCCATAACCACCTACCTTTGATAAATCTTGACAAAACAAGTATGCAATTCAAATAGAGGAAAGAATATAATTGAGTAGAGCAACAGCTTTTCTTTCTAGCAACCCTGACTTCCAGGTTATCAGGACAGTATACCTCATTTTATTCTTTTTTTTTTAGTGTTGTTTCTGCTCCCCAAGTACACACACTTTTTACATTTACCTTATTTAAATATCCCCTTTGCAAAAACGGTGGATTTCTGTTAAAAAAAAGGATAGCGTTTTAGGTCCTGTGTGGATCTCTTTAGTGTTGATTCCTACCAGTTAACTCATTTGGAATGACACCTCTATGCGCCACTGTCATGCACGTTAGGATTGTGACATACTTTAATCATGCCACTGCTGCGTCTTGAAGCTTGTCTCCGGTATCCTGGAGAAACTAGTCGTGGCTCCTGAATAAGAGATTAGCATTTTTCCCGAGTGAGCCAAGTCTTTGTTTACTTGTTTATCTTGTATCCTGCAACCTGGAATATACACTCCAGGAGGGCAGGGCCTCTTCGTCTGTTTTGTTCATGGCTGTACTCTCCTGTGCCTCCCGCAGTACGTACTTAAGAAATACCTGTGAAACACATGCATAGAGGGTAATGAAGGGCAAGGGAAACAAGGCTTTACTGATGATTTCTCTCTGTGCCCACTAATACTTGGGTTATTTTCTCATGTCCTTGAACCGTCCTGACTCTAGGAGATAACCCTTCCCATGTTCTTGAAGAAGCTGAGTCGAGGATTAACACCCCAAGGGTGTCACCCAAAGGCTGGGCCCCTGGGTACCCCAGCCTGTTGTTCAGGTCTGTAGCCGCCTAGTGGCCATCAGACCTTCCAGGTCTCCCTGCTTTTGAAGGCCTATGTATGCGATTTGGTTTCTTGGCAGGTGGGTCTGATGGGTTCCCAGACCTAGGAGTTCTTGGCATCTTGTCTTCCAGTGACCCCAGCAGGGCTGCTATGGCTCCTCCATTGCTGGAACTAGTTCAGAGTCATGGAAGACAGGCATGTTGTGGGCGGCCTGGTGGTTGGTTTTGTGCTGAGTCATTGTCTTGGTGCACTGTGGAAGGGAGCTGTGGGAAGTGGACGGCTCCTTCTGTGAGGGAGTGCTTCTGCCCTCAAGGGAGTACTGCATAGGGTAGATAACACTGTTTGATAGATAAATATGGTGGTCTTGCCCCTAGGCACTCCATGACTCCTGTGGGCCTAGCCTAAGCAGTTCTCATTTAACTTGTTGTCCCTCCTTTTACTAATACTGTTGAGTTAAATAACAGTGTTTGCATTTAAAATTAAATTTTTTTTTTTAAATTTTGGTAGAGATATGCGATCTTGCTATGTTGCTCAGGCTGGCCTCAAGCTCCTGGCTTCAAGTGGTCCTCTGGCCTCAGCCTCTCAAAGTGGGATTACAGGCATGAACCACTGGCCTGGCCTTTATTTTTGCATTTTGCAAGGACATTTAAGTCACTTCCTTCTTTGTTTTTACTCTTGCTGAGGAGATGATCCTCATTTTACAAAATGAACGAAACATTCGTCAAGGGAAGAGCAGACATTGGGGATAATTGTTTTCACAGAACTGGCAAACTACCTCCTTTGTCCCAACTATACTGCTTGGTGCATTAGCAATTACTCACTGTCTGCTTTGCCGGAGGTTTGGACAATGAGTGTTAATGCTTGGTGTGGTGAATTTTGTGTAATTTGGAATCTGATGGTTGACTCATTGCACAGCCCTGTCTTGCAGGTTGAGATCTAAACTGTAGCTATACAAGGTAAAAGCAGAAGTGGAGCTGCCTTTCATGCCATTGCATGAGTTTTTTAATAAAATAGTTAAAAGTCCTTTGGCTTCAGCATTTTGGTGTGATTGGAAAGGCTATTGCTATCTTATATTCAGCATGAATTTTGAGCAATTACTGATTGATATGGTTTGGCTGTGTCTCCACCCACATCTCATCTTGAATTGTAGTTCCCATAATCCTATATGTCATGGGAGGGGCCTGGTGGGAGGTAATTGAATCATGAGGGCAGTTAACCCTCATGCTGTTCTCGTAATCATGAGTGAGTTCTCACCGGATCCAAGTGTTTTAAGGGGCTTTTCCCCCTTTTGCTCTGCACATCTCCTTGCTGAAAAAGGACACGTTTGCTTCCCCTTCTGCCATGATTGTAAGTTTCCTGAGGCCTCCCCAGCCAGCCTGAACTATGAGTCAAACCTCTTTTATAAATTACCCAGTCTTGAGTATGTCTTTATTAGCAGTATGAGAACAGACTAATACACTGATCTGAGTTGATATTCTTAAATTAATGGTAGGATTTTTTTTTTATTTTAATGATCTTTGAGTCCTGAGGTGGCTTCAGAGTGGATTTAACAAGAGACAGATGGTGTTAGTAGTTTCTGCCCTGGCTTCTTTGCAACTTAACATACTTGAATTTTAGTGTTTTTGGCTAAGGAAAGTGTATCTTCTAGTTCGTGGTAGTTTTAAGCAAATGTGGCTTGAGTAAAACTAGAGAGGAGTTTAATTATTGGTAAATCAATGACAGTGACAAGTTGTTTTTCTTCCTTTCCAGTTATACATGGGAAGCTGTTGATACCAAAAATAATGTTCTTTATAAAATCAACATCTGTGGAAGTATGGATATTGCCCAGTGTGGGTCATCAAGTGCTGTTTGTATGCATGACCTGAAGACAGACAACTTTCATTCAGTGGGTAAGTAAAACTACCCTTAACTTACTGGATTGGCAATATAATTCCCCAATTTTGCAAAAATGACTGTGTCTAGCTATATGTATATACCTATACAAAAATCATAAATGTTTAGAAATTGTAAATGTTTATAATACATAATACACATTTTTTTAGTGGTTAAAAATGATAACAATTTGAATGTGTAGTATGAGCTAAAAGTAGGTTAGCTCTGTCTAGTGGATTCTGTGCAGGCAGTCATTATGAAGAATTATGTAGATGTGTATTTGATATTGAAAGATGTTTCTTAGATGACTCTCCCTTCTCACATTTTTCTTAAACCCTGTTTTTACATTCCCTCCCAGCCCTGCATTTCCTTTAGTGCTCCCCCCACTCCCACTCCTTTGTACTTTCCAGTTTTTGCTGTGGTTCCAAACACAGCGTGTCTGCATAGTCCAAGATAGTCACTGGCGTTAGGCTTACATTAAAGGGTTAAATAGTCCTGAGGATTGGCAGCCTCAGAGAAAAAGGTGCAGCCCCTTCTTTCCTAGGTTTCATTTAGTTTCCTCAAATGTGTACCTTTTGGGTCAGGATCGCTTGCCTTCTGTGAAGAATTTGAGTCCAAGTGGATTGATAGCACCAGGTTACATGGAGTGGGGTCAGCGAAGCTGCCAGAAGGAGGGGATGCAGGGCAGACAGAAAAGCAGAACGCATTGCCCTTGGGTTTGGCAACATGGATGTCTGTGGTGACCTTTCACTAAGGCAGTTGGAATAATGCGATTTGACCACAGTGGATGCTCATGACATGGAGATGATATGACTGGGGACTGTCTGGTAACTAGAAGAGGATGCTAGCTAGGCTTTTGAGTTTGTGAGGGAAGCTTATTGTGGTAGTTCTCTCTGTCATTTTGATTTGTGTTTTAGAAATTTTTATGTTTTTATAGATTTGGCAGTTCATGTACAGTTTTGTTACGTGGATATATTGCTTAGTCGTAAATCTGAGTTTTTAGTCACCCAGATAATGCACCTTGTACTCAGTAGGTAATTTCTAATTCCTCACTCCCGAACCGTTCTGAGTCTCCAGTATCTATTATTCCACTGTCCCTGTCCATATGTATATATTATTTAGTTCGTACTAATAAATGAGAACATGGTATTTGATGTTCTCTTTCTGAGTTATTTCACTTAGATAATGGTCTGTTGTTCAATTCATGTTGCTGCAAAACATGTGATTTGATTCTTTTTTATGGCCAAGACGTGGAATTCGGCCATAAAAAAGAATGAAATGGCAAAGATATCCCCCCCCACACCCACACACACATTTTTGTTACCCAGTCATCCATTGATGGACACTTAGGTTTATTCCATGTCTTTGCAATTTTGAATAGTGCTGTGATCAACATATGAGTGCAGGTGTCTTTCTGATGTGACTGTTTTTCCTTCAGGTGTATAGTCAGTAGTGGGATTGATTGCTGGATGGAATGGTAGTTTTGTTTTTAGTTCTTTGGTAGATCTCTATACTGTTCTCCATAGAGGATGTCCTAATTTACATTCCCACCAACAGTGTCTAAGTGTTCCCATTTTTCTCCATTCTTGCCAACATCTTTTGCTTTTTGACTTTTTAATGATTGCCATTTCAGTGGGTATAAGTCGGGATCTCATGGAGGTTTTAATTTGCATTTCTCTGATGATTAGTGACCTGGAACATTTTTACATATGCTTGTTGGCCATTTGTATGTCTTTAGAGAAATGTTGGTTTATGTCCTTTGCCCTCTTTTTAAAGGGGTTCTTTTTTTCTTACTGAATTGTTTGAGTTCCTTGTAGATTCTAGATGTTAGCCCTTTGTCAGATGCACAGTTGGCAAATATTTTCACCCATTCTGTAGGTTTTCTGTTTGCTCTGCTATGCAGAAGCTGTTTAGGTTAATTAAATCTTATTTGTCTATTTCTGTTTTGTTGCATTTGCTTTTGAGGTTTTAGTTATGAAATCTTTGTCTAGGCCAGTGTCCAGGAGAGTGTTTCCTGGGTTTTTTCCTAGAATATTCATAGTTTCAGATCTTATGTTTAAGTCTCCAAGTTTTGTATATGGTGAGAGATATGGATCTAGTTTCATCCTGCATATAGCTGCCCAGTTTTCGCAGCACCATTTATTGAATAGGGTATCCCTTCCCCAGTGTTATGTTTTTGTCAACTTTGTCAAAGATTAATTGGTTTCAAGTATGTGGCGTTGACTCTGGATTCACTATTCTTCTGTTCCATTGATCTTCGCACCTGTTTTTATATCAGTACCATGCTGTTTGATTACTATAGCCTTCAGAATAATTTGAAGTCAAGTAACATGGTGCCTCCAGCTTTGCCCTTTTCATTTAGTATTGCTTTTACTATTCAGGCTCTGGATATTTATATGGCTCCATATGAATTTTAGGATTGTTTTTCTAATTCTGTGAAAAATGACACTGGTACTTTGACAAGAATTGCATTTTATCTGCAGATTGCTTTGGGCAGTACGGTCATGTTAACAATACTAAATCTTCTAGGCCATGATTTTCGCATCTGTATTCATTAGGGATATTGGCCTGCAGTTTTCCTTTTTTGTGTGTCCTTGCCTCTCTTTGGTATCAAGGTGTTACTGGCTTCATAGAGCAAGTTAGGGAGGATTCCCTCCTCCTTGATCTTTTTTTCTTTCTTTCAGGGAACAGTTTCAGTGGGATTGGTACCAGTTCTTTATGCCTTTGGTGGAATTTGGCTGTGAATCTGTCTGGCCCTGTGCTTTTTCTTGGGATATTTTAAAATTACTTGTTAAATCTCACTGCTTTTTATTGGACTTTTCAGGATTTCTGTTTTTTCCAATTCAATATTGGGAGGTTTTATGTTTCCAAGAATATATTCCAGTTTTGGAATGTAGAGATGTTTATAGTAGCCTGTGATGATCTTTTGTCTCTCTGTAGTATCAGTTGTAATGTCTGCTTTCATTTGTGAATGTGTTTATCTGAATTGTTTCTCTTTTTTTTTTTTGAGTAGTGGTTAATCTGAGTAGTGGTCCATTAATTTTATCTTTTCAAAGAACTGACTTTGTTTTATTGATTCGTTGCTTTTTTTTTTTTGGTCTCAGTTTCATTTAGTTCTGCTCTGATCCTTGTTGTTTTCTTCTGTGAGGTTTCAGTTTGGTTTGTTCTTTTTTTTCTAGTGCCTTGAGGGTTACATTAGGTCATTAATTTGTGATCTTTCTTTTTTACGTAGGCATTTAGTGCTATAAATTTCCCTCTTCCCGCTGCTCTGCTGTATTCCAGAGGTTTTGGTCTATGGTGTCTCCGTTTATATTCGTTCCAAAAATATTTTATATTTTCATCCTAACTCTGTCATTGACCCAATGGTTATTCAGGTGCAGGTTGCTTAATGTTCATGTGTTTGCGTAATTTTGAGAGCGCCTCTTGGAATTGATTTCTAGTTTTATTCCTCCGTCATCTGGGAAGATAGTTGATATGATTTCAGTTTTAAAAAAATGTATTGAGACTTGTTTTGTGGCCTAACATATGGTGTATCCTGGAGAGTGTTCCATGCACTAAGAGGAATGTATATCCTGTGGTTGTTGAGTAGAATGTTCTTTAAATGTCTTTTAGGCCCATCTAATCCTAAAAGTTCAGTGTTTTATTGTTGATTTTCCGTCTCGATCTTTCTAGTGGTATCAGTGAAGTGTTGAAGTCTCTCATTATTATTATATTGCTGTCTGCCTCTTCTTAGGTCTAGTGGTAATTATTTTATGAATCTGAGTATTTTGGTGTGCATTTATATTTAGGATGGTTATATCTTGTTGAATTGATCTCTTTATCATTATTTAATGGTCTTTTTTAACAACGATTATTGATTTAGAAGGGTATTTTATCTCAGTATTGCTTCTCCTGCTCACTTTTGGTTTCTTTTTGCATAGACTTTCTTTTACTACCTCTTTACCTGGAGTCCTTGTTTTTATCAGTTAAGTAATTTTCTATGAACAACATATGGTTGTATCTTTTTTTTAAAAAAATCTACAGTTCACCAATCTGTATCTTTTATGTAAAGGATTTAATCTATTTATGTTCAAAGTTAATATTGATATGTGAGATTTTGTTCCTGTCATAGTGTTGTTAACTAGTTGCTTTTTAGTGCCAATTGTGTAATTGTTTTATGAGATCTGTGAGTTTCATACCTTTTGTCTGACTGGGTTAATTCAAACCCGTCTTTAAGCTCTTAGATTCTCTTTTCTGCTTGTCTAATCTGCTGTTAAAGCATTCAGCTGTATTTTGTAATTTCTACAATGAATTTTTCATTTCTAGAAGTTCTGTCTGGTTTTCTAAAAAATAACTACTTCTAGTAAAATTTTAATTTAGATCCTGTGTTGTTGTTCTGATTTCTTTGCATGGGTTTTCCACTTTCTCTTAGATCATATTGAGATTATCTAAAATCAGTATTTTGTATTCTTTATCTGGTATTTCAAGGGTTTCATTTTGATTAGGATCTACTGCTACAGAGTTAGTGTGAACCTTTGGGGATGTTGCAGCGCTTTCTTTGTTTTTTTTTTTTTAAATGCTTCTAGAGTTGTTACTCTGCTTCCTTCCCATCTGGATAAGCTATCTCTTTTATTTTTGAATCTACTTTAGCTTGGCAGAATTTTTTTTCCCTTGAGAATGTGGATATAATGTATGTTGTATTTGGTTGTTTGACTTCAGTTCTGGGTGCTTTCAGTGGCAAAGACTGAGTTTCTTGGTTATAGACGGCCTGTTTGTGATAGCTTTCTCAAATGCTTGTCACAGTAGTGATGTGCTGGGTGTGTGGGCAGGCTCCTCACTGTCTCCCGCTGGCCTGGAATGCAGACTTCTCAGGAAGTTCATCTTGTTCTCTGTTGATTTGCACTTGTGGCAGCCGAATTCATGTCGGGTTGTGCAGGACAGCAGATGATATTTATGGGTAAAAGCCAGCTGCAGTGGAATTCGATGGATCTATGCGTGACCTTTGTTTATGGATGAAGCTCTGCTGCTTTCAGGCAGTAGAGTTGTCTCTGTGGAATGTGCAGTGGCCTGAGCTCCCTGCTCAGCCCCTGAGTGGGGGACTAAGCTGGACAGAATTGAACTGCCAGTTCTGCTCTTGGATACTCCAGTGGCTCAAGCAGCCCTAACGGGGGCATAGGGGGAGCCCTTTAGAAGGTGCCAAGGTGTCCATGGGGAGGCGTGGGGGCTGCCCCAACTCCATGGCCTGGGCAGGTGGGAGCACACGCCACCTGTCAAAGCTGCCTTTCACAGGGTTCCACCTCCAAAATCTGCCTCTTTGTCACAACCCCTGTCCTGGTGCTGGGGACATTCGGAACACAAGAATATTGCTGTCTGTCTCAGGCTGCAGTGTAGTGAGTGCCATGAGAGACACCTGTCCCATGGCTTACCACCAGCATGTCTTCCTCAGGGAGTCTCTTCCCTCCGCCAAAGCACACAGATGTGCAGCTCTCCTGCTCTTTGCCGCAGAAATGCTGTGGCTTTGTGTAGAGAGGTTGGGGCGCCCACCTTTCATGCAAGTCCTGGCCCAGTGGGCACACTGCCAGTGGAAATGCAGCTGCCCCTAATAGACCCAGAATGGCCACTGTCCGGTGTGCATGTGCCAACCTATGGAAGTAGCCACGACTCTGCCCACAGTAGTGGGTGGAGGGTGGGGGAGGAGTAGTCCCACTCTCCACATCCGTGCCCAAGCATTGAGACCACCTGGGTCCTGGGGTGGAACCATACACCTCCCTTGCAGAGCTGAGTACAGCACCCCTGTCTCCCCTGGAGGTGGCACAGTCACTCTCAGCCCACAAGCCTGTTTTTGGGCACAAGAAAGTGCATGCTCTGGTCTCCTTTGTCCCAAGGGCTGTCCCCTTGATGTGCTGCACTCTTTCTTCCCTTAGGAGCAGCACTCCCCAAGGGTAGGTCTCTGAGAACCCTGCAGCTCCCCTGGGTCCAGCGAGCCTTGTGTGGCGGCCGCAGTCCCAGCAGGTGCCAAGGAAGGTCTGCAGGGGCTCTGGCGATATGGAGACATCAGTGCTGAGCTTCCCCAGGCAATCCTCCAAGGGCTGTGCTCTTAGTATGATGCCACCCAGGTCCATGGGAAGGTGAGCAACCTGGCACAAGTGGTAGTCTGATGTAATGCCCTCAGGAAGTCCCCAAATTGCTGCCTCCACCCAGTGTTTGGGTTTGTGAGGGCAGAAAAGCTCTCCCACAGTTTGTGTACCAGCAGTCGGCCACAGGGGCAAGGGATGGTAGCAGCATTCCCGCCGCTCCTTTCAAGTAATACCAGGTCTCTCAGGGCTCCTAGCTGCTCTCTGCCAGCTTCTTGTTTCCTTCTTTTTTTTTTTTTTTTGCCCTGGCGTCATCCCAGGGGTTCTCCGCTAGGCTCCAGTGCTCTCTACTTGATACTCCATTCCAGCGATGGTTGCTCACCTGTCACTCGGGTTCTTCTTTCTGAGAACTGGCCTCAGACAACCCTGTTGAGCTGTCTCGAAACAAAAGAAACTCCCACTTGTCATTCTGCATGGAAATTCCTAAACGCAGCTAAAAGAGCTTTGTAGAAAGCAGTGTCTAGACTAAGAAGATAAGGCAGTGCAATGTCTGCTGGTTGAGGCCCACTTCCTGTTTGATTTCCCTCTCTTTCTAGAGATGGTCCAGACCGAAAAACCTGGCGAGAGGGATTTGAGGCCTAGGATTGAGATCTGAGAAAGCATCGGGTTGTTGTGAATTTGTGGGTCTGACAAATGTTATCCTTTGGTGATATACATAGGAAACTGACAGGTGAGGTGGCCAGTTTCCTTGTGATGCTCTTTTGAGAACTCATAGAGAAAGGCCACAAGTAAGCCTGTTGTTGGCCAGTGTTACGTAGGTGTTCAGAAAGAAGGAAAAGCAGCTTTCTTCTCGATTTTATTATAATACTTTAATATATTTGGTGGACTAAAGTGTGTCTTGAGTTTATGGTAGCATAGTATAGTATAATACCACATAGACTGATGCCAGATGGAGTCAAGGACTTGAAGAATAATTTGTGAGCTTGGCCTCACTGGACAAAGTTTGAGTTTGACCAAGTTCTGTGGGCTTTGAAAGCCAGGGAGGAGGAGAGTTGGTATATTCTGGTAGGGAGTGGATTCATTACAGACCTTTGGTGATGGTAACGGGGGAGGTGATGTGGTGGAAGGTGTTTGGGGAAGCTGGCCCCATGGAACAGGAAAGGATGCTTACAGGGGAGATACCAAAGGTAATTAGATGACTAAAAACTAACTTACAGGTTAAGTTGATGATGATACTATTATAAACCAGCAGTTTCCAATCTCATTTTTCCCCCCAGATACACATGATAGATCCCTTTCCCAGAGCTTGAAACTTCCAGAGGGGGTCATCATAAATACTTTCAGGACTATCAGTAATGGCTCCATTTCTTCAACTGGAGAGAGCAAATTGTATGAGTGAATGAGGGTAACATTGACAGTAGCATAGGGATAATCCTGAATCAAATTTAATTTGCATATACAATAAAAATACCTAAATTTGTTGCACATTCATGTGCAAGGCCTAATGTTTTAAAGTAAAATATCTCATTTAATTCACTGGGCAATCCTTTAAAGTAGGTGATTTCATTTCCCTCATTTTATAAATGAAGAAACTGAAGCACAAAATGAGTCTGTGTTCCGCAATGGGCAGGTCTCTGCAAATCTGCCCTCGAAGTCTGAGAAAGTTGAGAGGCCAAAAAAAGAGGCTGACACCCAGTTTCTCAGAAAGAAACATTTTCTAGGAACTTACAAATTTAGAAGCCACATCTCAAGAAGTCATGAGATGAGATCGATCCCTGCATCATTACCCCACCCCAGACCAAGGGCTCATATAGGAAGGGGTGGTTTAGAAGGGATGTGTAGGACAAATGAAGTCGGTTTTTTGACCTAAGGGGAGGATTCATGATAAGTACCTTCTATTACACAAGGAACAGTAGATAAACTGAAAATCTTGAGGGCCTTTCTGGAACTGGGGTTAATCAGAAGTCAGAAGGGCTGATAGGCCTCCAGAATGGAGTTACTTCAGCTTCCACAATGAGCATCTTGCCAGAAGTGGTGTGGTTATAGATTTGAATGCAGACAGGCCAGCTCCAGAGCCTGTGTACTCACTCAGGGCTGTGTGGTTAATGTGAGTCATGGGGTCACATCAGACAGATTGGAGCTGAAATGGAGACCAGCATAGGAGATCTGAATGTGTGGCTCTGAGAGGATATCTGAGAAACGAACTTCTTTTGATCTTGCTAGAAAGGAAAAAATGTGAACCTTCAAAACAACCACAAGAACTGGAGCTCCCAGCAGATCAGAGGAACAGAAGAGCTAGTATAGCAATAGATCCAAATATAGATGGGACCTTAAGATAACTTAAGGGAACTTACAACCAAAAAATTGGGTGTAAGTAGCCGTTGTCTCTTATGAAACTAAGTTCAGTCCTAGATCACATACAGAAATTACAGCTCAGTTAAGATTTGAAAGTAAAAAGACAATAGAACATTGAAAAAAAATTAGTAACAGAGATATAATCTGGAAGAGCCTTCCTTCAGGAAGCCTGGAAGCCATACAGGAGAAGAGGAACATTTATGACTACATATCTTTTTTTTTTTTTTGAGATGGAGTTTCGTTCTTGTTACCCAGGCTGGAGTGAAATCTCGGCTCACCACAACCTCTGCCTCCTGGGTTCAGGCAATTCTCCTGCCTCAGCCTCCTGAGTAGCTGGGATTACAGGCATGCGCCACCATGCCCAGCTCATTTTTTGTATTTTTAGTAGAGATGGGGTTTCACCATGTTGACCAGGATGGTCTCGATCTCTTGACCTCGTGATCCACCGGCCACAGCCTCCCAAAGTGCTGTGATTACAGGCGTGAGCCACCGCATCCGGCTGTATCTTTTAATGCTAAGAGTTGTTCTAAAGACAAAAGACATATGCTAGACTGGGAAACTATTTTCAGCATGTGTGCCAATGTACTATTAGGGTGAGAGCTTTTCTTAGAAATTGATAAGAAAGACAACCTAGGAGAAAAATGGCAAAGTTAAAGAACAGGCAGTTCACAAAGGAAGAAATCTAGATGGTCAATACAACTTCAATAGTAAGCCAGGTGTCTTAGTCCTTTCTCATATTGCTATAAAGAACTACCTGGTACTTGGGAATTTATGAAGAAGAGAGGTTGGATTCACAGTTCCAAAGGCTGTATAGGAAGCATGGCTGGGGAGGCCTCAGGAAACTTAAAATCATGGCAGCAGGTGAAGGGGAAGCAGGCAGCTTCTTCGCATGGCAACAGGAGCGGGGTGGGGAGATGCTACACACTTAAACAAGCACATCTCGTGAGAACTCTGTCATGAAGCAGCACTTGGGGATGGTGCTGAGGTAGGAGGATCACTTGAGCCCAGAAGTTTAAGACCAGCTTGGAAAACATAGTAGAACTCTGTCTCTGCAAAAAATAAAAAAATTAGCCAAGCATAGTGGTGCATGCCTGTAGTCCCAGCTACTTGGGTGGTTGAGGCAGGAGGATCACTTGAGCCCAGGAGGTTGAGGCTGCAGTGAGCTGTGATCGGGCTACTATACTCCCCCACCTAGGTAAGAGACCCTGTCTCAGGGAAAAAAAAATCATAAGGAAGAGAAAATATGTTTATTATTCATTAAGTAGAGGCAGATCATCATATAAAGGTCTTCATCCTCATTGTCTTCACATTGTATAAGGTGAGTAGGAGGAAGAGAAGGGACTGGTTTTGCTGTTCTGGGGTTCCAGAGGTGAAAGAAAATCTGTGTGTAAGTGGAGCTGTGAAGTTCAGACTTGTGTAGTTCAGGGGTCAGCTGTATTTGATTTCCTTTCTAAGTACCTCAGATGTCTGGTTTAACAGTTAAAATTTCAGTGTAACAATAATTCTTACACATTTATCAGTATTATTATAGATTTAATCTTATATATTTACTAGTTACGATAAATCTAAAATTCTCTTAGAAGTTCTAAATCAATTGCTGAGTTATAAACTTTGAATTGGGGTTTATATTAAGCATTGCAGTAAAAATACCAAATATGTTCACATTCCAACACACCAAATATTAATATGATTTTAATTTAATTAATCTGAGGTTTAAAGCTCTATATCCTCTTCAGGAAGCCTGTTACCAGCCCGTTTGACTTGCGGTAATATACTCACCAGGGAACAGTGTTAATAGAGGTTACCACCAGAGCCTGGAATTCTGTTTGGCTTTTTGTTAGTGACCAGGTAGGTCACAGTGAGTCCCAATGTAGTTGCTGTTTCAGGTGATTCGTTTACTCCAAAGAGCCTGGCCCCTGACTTCCAGTGATTTTTATAATGTCTGATTCTTGTATGTACTCACAGAAATCTACAGCAGGAATCTGGATTGATCATTGGACTGTGTTTTTCATCTCTTTGATAGGATGTGAAACTGTCTTTTCCTCTTAAGTCTTTTGTTCTTTTATTTTCTTAAAACCTAGAATTCTGTTGGATATTTGAGTTGCTACCTGGTTGAGTTTTGGATAAACTCATGTTTTTATCTGATTTATGATCTCTCCTGATATTCTGGCAATACCTGTAACATTTTAAAACATATATTCACATAATCTTTTGTGACTCAAACCAATAGAAGAAATAGTACTATATGTAGATGTTTGTACAAAAGGTTTTTTGTAGTATTGTTTATTGTGGCAAATATGCTGGAACAATCTACTGTATGGGTATGGTTCAGTAATTTATAGTGTATTTTCTTATTTACTTGGTTAAATCATATCTAAAATTTTATGTATACATTTTATTAAAACATAGCCAACAGTTAATGTTTATAATAAATATTTGACTACCAGACATGTGTAGGTACTGGTTTAGGTACTGGAATTGAATCAGTTGCTACAACAGTCAAGAATCTCTTTTTTCATGGAGCTTACATTTTAGTAGGGTGGGAGACATGAAAAAAATAAGCTAAGTAGTATGTTAAACTGTGATGACTGCCGTGAAAAAGGAAAGAAAAGGTAGTCAGGAGTACTGGGGCTCAGGGGTATGTGGGCAAGGACATTAAATAGGATAAGTGTCACTGAGAATGTGACATGTAAGTAAAGACCTAGAGTTGAGGGAGTGAGCTGTGTGTCTCTGGGGGGGAACAGCCAGTTCAGGGGACAAGAGGGGTAGCCAAGGAGTGTGTTGGTGATAGCAAGAAAATAAATCTCTTTTTAAGAGAGTGTCCATATAGAGAAGCAGATAGCTGGAGGTAAAAAAATTGGATTTTTTTTTTTAATTTGTCAAAATAGCGTGAATAGTGTATACTGAAGGAAAGAATAAGTGGGTGGTGCAGGGAAAAGAGGAGAAACTTGCTTGAGCCCATCAGGAAGTAGCATAGGAAGGGTTCTCTGTCTGCCTCATAGGTTCTAATTGCTGTGTCAGGAGGGCTGCCTGTGAAGTCAGATCACCAGGCTTTGTAGCTTCAAGGAGGCGGAGTCACTGTGGGGCTTGGAGGTTCGAGTTGGTGGTCTGACTGAGCTGCATCTGTGGGCCCGTGCAGCCAGGCATGGTGGTACAGGTGAGAGCGTGGCCTGGAGGGCTCCAAGGTGCAGCCTGGCCAGCGAGGTGTGGAAGGCCCTGGCAAGCGCTCTCTGGAGTTTTCGGAGGTGTGGCCTGGGAGTCCGGGAGGGTCTAGTGAGTGCGGCTTGGAATGCTGGGCGGTGTGGCCTGGCTGGCACCGAGGTCCCTGCGGGGGTTCTGGAGAACCTGAAGCGGCGGCCCCGGGGGTGCGGCCAGTGTGGCGTGAAGGTCGGCGTGTGCAGCCTGGCCTTCCTGTGAGCATGGTTTGGAGGACCTGGTGAGTGTGTCCTGGCGGGCCCTGTGAGCATGGCCTAGAGTGTCACCAAATCAAACTGGACTCATCTACCTGTGCGCCAGGGAAGGCCAAACACCGAAGCGTAGGGGGTTTGCTGGAGAGTGGACCACGAGGAGACAGGAGGAATGTTCAAACCTGTCTACCTAAGCTTGGGGCTGACTCAGGTTTTATAAGCTTAGGGTAATGAGTGCGTTCTGATTGGATCTTGCAATGAGGTGGACACCAGGGCTCTATCTGATTGGATCATGGATCTTGATCTGATTGGATATTGGATCCGGCCCCGCCGTGTGTGCTTCTTAATTCAGTCCCGCTCCTCAGTTCGGTTCGAGCGCTTAGGTTCCGCCCCTGTTGCGAGCTTGGTTCATCGGGTGACATGACCTCAAACTGGGAGCCATGGCTGCCGAAAGACAGCGAACATCTTTGTACACGCAAGAGGATCCAGCTTGGTCGAATGTGGTTCTATTCAGGCTCTGCCAGCGAGTCTTAGGGGGTTCTTCTAGCGGGCAGCCCCGTGGGCTTGGAGCCTGGGGTCAGCAGTGCTGGGAGGCTGAGGCTTGGCCTGTTGGGCACAGGCCTTGGAAGCTGGCTGGGGGCCAGTCCTGCCCGGCCCTTCTCTGGGAGGCCGCGGTTCTCTGTAGTCTCTCACCGATGTCTGCTCTTGGCCGCTGGGCTGCGAGGAATCCTCAGAGGGCTGGGTGCGCGCCCTGCCTGGGATCTGCCAGCAAGGGCTGCAGTGGCTACCCACATGGCTGTGCGGCTGGGTCCCTCTTCCCGCTTCCATGGCCTGTTACAGCGTCCTTTTCAGGATGTGCTCCGTACATTATGAGGGACCCACAGGAGCTCTTGGCACCCTGTATGTGAACAGGACACGAGGTTTGGGACTTGGCCTGTGAAGCTGCCAGGAGATGCCGCATCCCTCTGGCTGCTGCGGCTGATCCCATCCCCCACCCGAACTTATTCCCCTCCCCATTCCCCTCGCCCTGCAGCCCTCTCCGCCTCCTGGGCTTCTCGAGTCTCCCCGGGTCCCTCACGCCTCCTGGACCTCTCGTGCCTCCCTAGGACCCCTTGCCTCCTGGGCTTGTCGCGCCTCCTGGGTGGCGCCTCGCGCCTCCTGCCGCCCCCCACGGCGTCTCCTGCCCCCTCCCCCAACGCCTCTTGGGTCTCTCGAGTCTACCCGGTCCTCTGCGTGTCCCCGCGCCCTTCGAGCCTCCTTGGTCCCCGCGCCTCCCCGCGCCTCCCCGCGCCTCTGCGCCTTCGGGGCTCTGCGCCTA
This sequence comes from Callithrix jacchus, assembly GCF_049354715.1. Lineage (NCBI taxonomy): Eukaryota > Metazoa > Chordata > Mammalia > Primates > Cebidae > Callithrix > Callithrix jacchus. The sequence goes on from NC_133505.1 coordinate 166,838,493, forward strand.
CTGCGCTCCGCGCCTACCAAGCCTCCTGTGCCCTCGCCCCGCCCCATCGCTTTTCTTCTCATGCTCCTCCACTCCCCACGCCTTCCTACCCTTGTGCCTCCCTGCTTTTCCCCTCACCACCTGGCGCCCTTCGCGCCCTCCTGCACCATGCACTCTGCATGCCCCGTGCGCCTGCTGCACCCCCCCCCCCACGCTTTCCGCGTCTTCAGCCCTCGTGCACCCTCAGCTGCGAATCGCCCCAGGCGGGCACCTCGGACGCGGGCACCGCTGAGTCTGCCCCGCCCTGCCCCTGCTCAACGCCTCCCAGACACGCCTACTGCGGGCGGAACTTGGGGAGCTGTCCAGGCATGGGAACTGTCCAGGCCCGCAGGAGCTGTCCAGGCGCACGGGAGCTGTCCAGGCGCGCGGGAGCTGTCCAGGCGCGCAAGAGCTGTCCAGGCGCACAGGAGCTGTCCAGGAGCGCAGGAACTGCCCACGGGGCGCTGTCCATGGGGGCACTGTCCTTGGTCCTAGCGCCTCTGCAGGGCTTCTGTGTCCTTTTGGCTGAGCCGAGTTTAAGTCCGAGGGGGAAAGGTTTTAGAAAAGACTCTGGGCGTTGCAGATTGCAAAGGATGATCCTGGCCGACCTTTGCACGTAGGCAGAAGAACCACCGGACCGTCAGCCTAGTGCTGTGGAACAGCCCTGACTTCTGGTCCACTCCTGCCCTTCTTCTGCTCCTGTCCCAAGACTTCAGGTGTATATGGAATTACAGTGATCCATGTGTTAATCCATGGACTAACCTTTTTCCTTTTAAAAATTTAGTTGTTTTGTATAATGTAGTGAGCCCTGTTTTCGACAGAAATCTAGAATCTTGGCGGTAACCACGATCTGACTATTTTACTCTTCTCTCTTTCACTTTCTACTAGAAGTAATCATTAGCCCACTTTTATATTAATTTTTTTTAACTCCGTCTAATTTCCAAAATAAATCTGTGCATATACAACTAGCTTTATTAAAGTGTATATCTTCCTTTGTATAGCTTTTTGGGACCAAAGTCATAACAGCAGTATTACTAAAAATCAACCATATTGTTGTTTTTCATTGTAGTTTATTCCTAGTTTATTGTGTGGACCTGCCAGAGTTAATTGATCCACTCTTCTGTTGATGGGCTTTTGGCTATTTCCAGGTTTTTGCGCTTATGAAGAGCATGAGATATTCTTTCACGTTTTTTGCAGTGCATGTTTCATGTGTGCATAGTTTTCTCTTGTGTGTAGACCTGAGTGGAATAACTAGGTCACAGGGCACACAAGTATTCAATTTTAGGGCATAATGTCCTGCTGACTTAAATAGTTGTTGAACCAGTTAACATATCACTAGCAACACAGGAGAGCTCTGACCCATCTCACCTCTGACACTTGGTATTCAGTTTTTTGCCAGAGGGATGACTGTAAATGGTGTACCATTTTGGTCTTGATTTGAAATTCCTTGATTACCAATAACATTGAACATCTGTTAGCATATTTATTGATGTACATTTTTCTTCAGTTTACTTGATCGTGTTTTGTTCATTTTATATTGGGTTATCTATTACATGTGACCTAGATTAGAATTTTTTCTTTTTATTGGATATTAAAATCCACCGTTATGTAGGTAGGTGTGGGTTTTTCGTTTTCTCTTTTTTCTGGCATGGTGTGTGCTTTCTCAGTCAGAGGTAATTTATCGTCCTTTATTTCCTGGAATTATATATAAAAAATTCTTATTTGTTTGCATGTGAATGTATGTAGAGATTCTTGATGGTGGTTCTTTGCCAGTTCTGTGTTTTTCCCAGTTTATAACTTACTCCATTTTCTTGAAGCTATTTTCTGTTGAGTATGAACCCTTAAATTGAAGAGGTTAACCTTATTAATCTTTTTAGTTTTAAGAAATATTTTCTATGTTAATATTTCTACCGTGACTTGAAGTTTGGATTTTGTTGTTTACATCTTGAATCCATTTAGGCAGAGGTGTCTAATCTTTTGGCTTTCCTGGGCCACACTGGAAGAAGAATGCTGTCTTTGGCCACACATAAAATACACTGACGCTAATGATACATAGTGAGCCCCCCCCTTTCTCTCTCTCTCTTTATTTCTCTCTCTCTCTCTCTTTCTCTCTCTCTCTCACACACACACACACACACACACACACAATGCTTTAAGAAAGTTTACAAGTTTGTGTTGGGCTGCATTCAAAGCCATTCCGGACTGTATGTGGCCCAGGTCCGTGGGTTGGACAAGCTTGCATTTAGAGTTGATTTTCGTACCTAGTTCCAGGATAGGGATCAAATTTTATCTTTTTCCATATGGATAAGCATTTTATTTCTAGTTCTGTTTTGTTTATTGAACAACCTCCTCTTTTCCCTGACTATTACTTCTGCCGTAATCAAAGTTTAATTCATACTTGTGTCTCTGTGCTCTCTCTTCTAGTTGATTGGTCTCTTTTCTAGCCTTTGATCAGTTTATTCCTGTGCCAACCCCTATCATGTTGATTTTTATATAGATTTTTAAATTCTGGACTGTTATAGTAATGTCCCAGAGAAACAGAGATGTGGTTACTCTACTTGTGGGCCTTTCTTAGAGAATGTTGATTTTGTAGCATATGTGATGGGAAATATTGACAAATTTCAGTGGCTGAGTTATATATTCTGATTTATATTTTTGAAGATCACACTGGTACAATATGGTTGAGGAAATGGGGCTGGTGAGGGGTGAGACTAGCATGGAGACAGGGGGATGAGTTAGGTGGCCAGTGCTGGAGTGCAGGTAGTAGTTTTAGTGGGAGTAGAGGTGGAGAAATGTGGACAGATTTGAGATGGGTGCACAGCTGTGGACCTTTCTGATGTATAGAATGCAGCAGACAAGGGAAAGATGGCGCTCAATGTAATGTAATGAGGATGCCACTCCTGAGATGGAAAATTCTGGGAAAGGACAGTTTCATAAATTTATAAGCTATCAGATACATTGTAATGCACTTCTTATTTGCTTTCCTTGGAAATAGCTTTCTGGTTATGTATGTTTTATAGCCTGTTCACTCTATTTTCTCTCAAATAGGTGACTATCCTCTGAGAAGTGCAACCAGATCTCTTCTGGAATTCAACACAACAGTGAGCTGTGACCAGCAAGGCACAAATCACAGAGTCCAGAGCAGCATTGCCTTCCTGTGTGGGAAAACCCTGGTGAGTCCACAAAGCCACTTTATGTATTTCTTAAAAAAAAAAAAAAAAAAAAAAGTCTGCTTCTTGGTGCTCTGGCTGTAGAGGTATTCCAGGAAGAATCAGTGAGCAAACTTAGAAACACAAATAAGAAAAACCCTACCAAATCACTGTCACCATCAAGAACCAATAAGTAAACAAAGTCTAAACTCGTTACAGCTTTTAAGTAAAACACAGACCACATCTTTCGTAAAACTGCAATTCAAAGTGATTAGTGTGTTAGAAATCAGAGTACTGTTTAATGTTTATTTTGTAGGCATTTTTTTCTCCTAAAACCTCTTTTAGCATTTCATTTTGATAGGCTTTAGGGCATTGTATTTAATTCTTTTTAAAAATATTTTTCTTTCCTCATTTGTGTTAAATTAGAGATACCCACATCTGCTTAGGAGAAGTCTTGGCCCGTGGGTATGGGATTCTCAAGTTTTTTGGATATTACTTGGTGTTTAAAGGGGACATCATGTGTAAATTATTATGATTGTTCTTATATTGTAGGTAATTTGTTGATTTTAATCTTTAGTTTTGTAAAGGAAGTTGCAGTAAATAATTGTTTTAGCTCTTGGGAGAAGGAATTGGTATACAAATTCTACTAATGTTCTTGAATCAGAGTAAGAATCCAGTCTTTAGGAAAATCAGGTTGAGTGAAAGTCTATGGCTACTAAATTGCTTTAAAATATCATTTTAGAGTTTGAGGCTATGACTGTTGCATCTTTAGGTCTACTTTGAAAATGAAACTAATATTGTTAATTTTGGATCAGCCTATGAATTGCATCGCTGTGCATATTGAGATCTTTAAAAAAATAAATCTGTAGCAGCATGAAATGAGAAGATTTATATTTCAGAATAAAATATATCGCTGCTATTTTTAACTTGAACTAATTTCCTTTGTGAATTCTGTGTTCACCATTCCGAAAATAGAACTGTGAAGGATAACTCCCTAGACTTGCATGTGGGAGGGCAGAGGCCAGTGCCTGCTGTGCCCGTGTCATCCTGCGATGCTGTGGTCGACTAGTTTGTCTAGTCAACCTACTCTAATGTCCTTTTCTAATGTCCTCTAGTCCACTCTGGTTGTGGTTAACAGGAGGGGCTGCCTTGGAGACTGGGTGTCTGGTGGGTGTTCTGACTTGGTCAGATGTGGATGTGCTCCTCCTGGGAGCCTTTTCACGGGGAGCGTGAGGTCACGTTTTCTGGCTTTGGTTTGCTGGCATGTGCTTGAGAACATTTGGAGTTTGAAAGGAGAATGACTGAGGATTTCTTCCCATGAACTCACTCACTATGCTCGCATAGCTGAGGCGGTAGAACACTTTTGGATTAGTTACACTAAAATCCCAGCATGATTTTATGAAGCTTTTGTCTCAGAATTTTCAGATTTGGGAACCTCTCAATGACCCCATTTAATTAAAGCAGTTGTATCCCCTGCCCTTCTTGCTGCTGCTTTCTTTGAATTTTAGTAGCCTTTACTGCATTCTAATTTTAAAGAAGAATTTTTAAAAATATGTGGTATGGTAACTTATAATTTTTTTTTTAATAGGGAACTCCTGAATTTGTAACTGCAACAGAGTGTGTGCACTACTTTGAGTGGAGGACCACTGCAGCCTGCAAGAAAGACATATTTAAAGCAAATAAGGAGGTAACATGGGAACTTCAAACTTACGTGCTTATGAAATATACACTGGGGACCTTTATCTTTCAAATACTGATTCTAATCTTTTGGGGTGAAAATCTTTTTTAGCTTTCAAATTGCATTTGAGCAGATAAACCATGTGAATTTAATTTTTAAAACTTTTCTGAGTCGTTCTTATTTTTAGGACAGGGCATTTAAAATATCATAGGATGTGATTTTTGGTCCAGATTGGAAATAGAATGGCTCATCCATATAGGGCAAGTTAGTTTTTGGTTTCTGGTGCTATGCAGCTCAGTAAACTAAGTGACATGGTTGGACTTGGGCTTAGAGTATTCACTATACCTGCGGGAGAGATCTGTTTCTGACCTTGACTGCTTCATCTTCCTTTGCAACTGGCTTTCCACCTGTGCTGCACCCGCTCTTGGAAGTCTCCTTTACCTGTTTGTATTGTTAAATCTCTCTGTCCCTCTCCGCAGCCTGGGGTTGACTTCTGGCTGCAGTGTGAGTCCAGGCCAGGTGACCCTTAAATTCTTTTCCAGCTCACCTCAGAGACGGGATTGCTAGATTTCTGTTATTGTTATGTCTGCTGCTTGTTATTTGAACCCAGAATTCCTTGGTCAAGATATATATAAACCTACACACACCTATATGTGTTTGTTATGTGCCCCATGATGTTTTGAAATAGGTATACATTGTGGAATGGCTACCTCGGGCTAATTATGTGTGCATTATGTCACATACTTACAGTTTTTGTGTTGTGAGGACACTTAAAATCTACTCTTTTAGTGATATGCAAGAACACATTACGTTGTTATTAACTTGTGGTGTTTAATGGATCTCTCGGGCAGGTCATTCTTGTGGAATAATGAAATGTCCTCTTCCCCAGCGTGGGCACTCTGATGTTGCTCTGCTACTTGATTCTCCCTGGCCCTGGGGAAGATCAGACTGTTTCTTCTGCCACTTCTCCATGCCCACCACCCTAGATCCTAAAGGGAGTTTCCTGTTCTCACCTTGATAACAATCTTAGTTAATTATCTCTATTCTGTTTTTAAGAATTTTCAAAGATTGTAAGGATTCAGGAACTACTGAATGGTTGTAATGAGTAATTTTTACTGGTAGCTTAATACCATGCAGTTTAATAAAGCAAAAGGAAATACTTATTTTTAAAAAATTAATTCAAATTTAATTTTGAATAATAACTCACTAATTTTTTCGAATATGGTCATCTGTAAAGGGAAAAGCAATTTCATATGGAAGTGGAAGTGGAAAAATATTGCCTCCCAGAAAAAGACATAAGGAGCAGTCTATGAAAAATAAAAGTTTAAAGTGGTAAGAATTAAGGCTGATATTTAGAAAGTAGTGTCAAACGTCAACTTTCATTTAAAAACTTAGGTAAAGCTGTTAGATGACATTGTTAGCTGTAGGAAAAGCATCTCAAAGCAGACATCTGTTTCAGGGGTGGGAGTGAGGGTGGGAGTACTGTGTGTTCATTCTCACATTGCTATGAAGAAACACCTGAGGCTGGGTAATTTATAAAGAAAAGAGGTTTAATTGGCTCACTGTTCTGCAAGTTGTACAGGAAGCATGGCAGCATCTGCTTCTGGAGAGGCCTCAGGAAACTTACTGTTTGGCTGGAAGGCAAAAGAGTATCGAACACCTCATGTGGCCAGAGCCCAAGGGAGTGAGTGGGAGGGGGAGGTGCCACCTACTTTTAAATGGCCACATCTCAGAAGAACTCACTGTCATGAGAACAAGCAAGGAGGGGTACGTGGTATCTGCCCCCATGATCCAGTCACCTCCTCAGGCCCCGCCTCCAACGTTGAGGATTACAATTTGACACGAAATTTGGGTGAGGACACACAGTCACGCTTAAGTGTCCATTTGGCCAAATCTGAGTTTGCTTCCTGTGAGAGGTTGGAGGCTGCAACCACAGCGGTGCCCTCTGCTCTCCTGTTAGACCCCAGACCTTTCAGTCCCACAGATATTCTTCTGGGCTCTGATTTTCCGACCTGATCATGATACCCTTTTTTTTTTCTGTTTTATCTGAGTATACCTCTTACCTCACGTTGCTGAATTGGCAGTTGTGTCTTCTACCACCTAGGAAAAAATTGCTTTAAAAATAAATGAATAGCAGTTTGTTTTCTCTGGGTCAGAAATCACCAACTACAGCCCATGGGTCAAAGCCTGCCCTGGCCCTTTTTTGTACAACCCCAGGACTAAGAATGATTTTCACATTTTTACAGGATTGTTACAAAACAAAGAGGAATATGCCACAGGGACCTATGTGACCTACAAAACCCAAAATGTAGATACCATATAGCTCTTCGTTTAAAAAAAAAAAAATGTGTTGATTTGTGTTCTAAATAGTTTTTGGGGTGGGAGTGGGGAGGTATAGTCTGTGGTTTTCTCAAAACGAGGACATTTAATTTCTCTTAGGAGCAGATGGAAGATGCATGAGAAATGTTTGTAATTTGTTCTCTTATCTCTTCAGGTGTAGTTGGCAGCTGGTGCTTTATTCATTGAGTTTTCACTTATTGAGAGCCTATTGTGAGCTAAGCAGTAGGAATTTTGTTAAGTTTTGGATTGCTTTCAGAGAGCCCATAGACTAATGGTGTGGAGGACATAGCCATATTCACTAACTCAGTTTTTTTTTTTTTTGCCTTAGGGATAGATTAATTAAATAGAAAGAACTGAAAAGCATGATGACTGCTAAAAATGTAGTGCTGTCACTGTTAGCAAATCTTAATAAAGTATATGCCCTTTTTTCTGTTTTCAGTTTGATTTGATTACACCTTACGGGTGATGGTATGGTAACTTTAAAACATATTAAGGGTTTATTTACTTACAAAACGCTCATTCCCTAAGAAAAAATATCTCAGTTTGGTTTAGTGTCAGTATAGTCTTGCTTTCTACAATGTCTACAGTTTTTACTGATGTCTCATTTATTTATTAGTTTTGCTCTGTCACATTTAGAATGATCTTGATTGGCAAAAATTATGTTAGTTCCAAATAGCACCTTTAAACTTATTGTTATAGTTTGTTCAGTGGATTCTGGTAGGGGCCTGTAAGATAATTATTTTTTTAAAGCATTGTGTAAATATACCTCCTACCATAGTGCCCTTGGGAGCAGGCAAAATTCAGAACTAGCCTGCTGGTAGTCTTACCAGGGTTATAAAAGTAAGATTATTATATAAAAAACAGCATTAACTCAATGTGGGTGTGTTGCAGCTGGCAAACAACCTCGCTCCCCAGGCTGCTAAATTCCTGGTCTTATGAATGTCTCCATTGCTGTGTTTGCCGTAACAGGAAGTGGGAGGACGTTCCGCAGTAGCCTTGACTGTTTTTCCGATGCATACTCCAATCTGTGGAGTGTGGTATGAGGCATGTCTTCTCTTCCTTTTTGGAGTAGGGAGACAGCCAGAAGTTACTACCTGCCCCAAGCAGGGTGCCTGCCAATCTTGCCAACTTGGAATCCTCTAAGTGTCTTGGTGAAATGGAGCTATTTTCAGAGTGAAGAGGTCTTTGACTTTCCCTTCTTGCCATATGCCGTCTTGCTCCCTTGCCATCATAGCCTTTCATTTTGCCGGCTAGAGAGTTGCATCTTTTCTTGCGTCTTAGTGCACTGACTCAGTTCTTGGTTAATGTTTTTGTATAAACTTGCTGGGGATGACAAGCTTTAGATTTGCAGGATAATGGGCACTTCTGGCTTTTTACTGTAACCCAATTATAGTCTGTGGCAATAACTTTCTTTTATTTTCATTGCCTTTCTGTGTCAGGGTGGTTGGTGGTAGGCTTAAGCTCCGTGCGCCGATACCCTCTGAGCACTAGAGGTTCCAGCCTCCTCCATTATTAGTAGAAACACTTAGGTGTCTGAGAAGTATTTTAGGCGACACGCGACTTCGCTTTGAGGATATGGTGCCCCTGAGGCTTGTGAGCAGGTGTAGGTCCTTTGTTCACTCTGTTAGCTCTCCACGAATCTCTGACAGCAGGACTGGGAAAAAGGTTAGTGGATTACAGCATCCATGCAGATTTGATAGCCTATTTCTAAGAGAAATTTGAAAGCTAAATATGAAGCAGTTAACTTTTGTAAATAGACCTATCTGTGAATTGCTTCAGTCTAAAAGATAACATTTTAGGAAATTTATCCATGGAAAATAAGAAAACTGCTTTGAAATGATTGCAGAGAACATGAAATTTTAGAATATTCTTTGGAAGAGGTAGTTAAAATGATGCGTGTATTATTTTGGAAATAAGACTTATAGGGATGTTTCACATAGTCATGGTTCACTTGGTGACCAGGGCCTTTTTCACTGTGGGAGGGTTCATTCTTGGGCTTGAGTTCTTACTGTGATGTGGAAGTTGGGTGCCCCCACTTCATGAAACTGTACCGCAAAGATGTGGCCTCAGAGCCATGGTTTCTGTCCAGGGCAGGGAGTCTTGCAGTCTGGGGCAGTTTCACCATCTGAGCACAGATCCTGATATAGTTTGGATTTTTTCCCTGTCCAAATCTCATGTTGAATTTTAATCTCTAATGTTGGAGGTGGGGCTTGGTGGAAAGTGATGAAATCAAGGGGGTAGTCCCTCATGAATGGTTTAGCACCATCCCCTTGGTGCTGTCCTCATGATTGTGAGTGAATCCTCTTGAGATGTGATTGTTTCAAAGTGTGTGGCATCTCACTTTGCTCCTGCCTTTGCTGGGTGACATGCTTACTCCCACATCACTTTCTGCCATGAGTAAATGCTTCTTGAGGCCTCCCTAGAAGCTGAGCTATGCTCAGCTAGATGACTAGATAAAGAACGCATACACACACACACACACACACACACGTGTGTGCGCGTGCACACACGTATACCTTGGAATACCATTCAGCCTTAAGACAAAATGAAATCCTGTGTTTTGCAGTAATATTGATGGAACTTAAGGCCATTATCTTGAGTGAAATAACTTAGTCAAATACCACATACTCTCATTTATAAGTGGGAGCTAAATAATACATACATATGGACATAGTGACTGAAATAATAAATATTGGAGCTTCAGAAAGGTGAGAAGGTGGGACGGTGGTAAGTGATGAGAAATGAGAAATTCCCTAATGGGTACAATATATGGTATTCCAGTGTTGGTTACACTAAAAGCACAGACTTCACTACTGTGTCCTATCCATGTAATACAACTGCACTTGTTCCTCTTAAATCTATGTAAAACAAAGAAAGAGGCGCCCTCTTAAAGTGCAGGGTCTTACCAACTCTAACAATGGACTTTCTTGATGTTTTTAAAAAGACTGTTAGTTCATAGGTATGAGAGACTGGTCATAAATTAGAACCGGGTAAGGATGGATTGAAATACCCAGAGGAGGAACTCATCTTCACGGTTTATGGAACCAATATTTACTGAGCTCTCACTATGTTCTAGGCATCGTCCTTAGCCTTCAGTGACAAACCCATGTCCTCAAGGAGCCCCATTCTAGTGGGGGGAAACTGACAAGTCAACGGATAGCAGTACCTGGTATCATATATCACAGCACTGTAAACAAAAGTGAGGCTGAGTATGGGAGACAGAGAGAAGTGGAGAGTGCTGTTTCAGGTAAAGGTGTCAGAAAAGGCCTCACTACGAGTGGTGTTTCATCAGAGACCTGAATGAAGTAAGGGAAAGGGCCATGTGTATATCTGGGGAAGCACATCTCAGGTAGAGAGGACTTTGAATTTCAGTGGGGCAGAACTGCATCAAGAGGTATGTGTGGCTGCATAGAGTGAGGAGAGGGTAGGGCGGTGAGGGCGGTGTCATGAAGTAGTTTGAATTTCCTTCTCAGTGTAATGGGAAGCTGCTTTGTACAGGGAGATTTAATTCTAAACGGCCAGTCCTGTGCTTGTGGAGACATGGGCTGAGGTAGTAGGGCATTGAAGATAGAACTGGCGGGGGGCAGTGAAGATGCTATTGCAGGCAAGAGATTACGGTACCTTGGACAGGGTGGCAATGGTGGAGGTGGTAAGAAGAGAGTGGATCCAGGATTTAGTCTGAAGGGAGAGCTGGTGAGACTTGCTGCTGGTTGGATGTAGACTGTAAGAGAAAGTGGCAGTGGGGCAGGGGGACCTTAAGGTTTTGCCCAAGTGACTGGTTGAATGATGGTGCCATTTGTTGAGATGAGGAACACGGGGGAAACAGTAGGTTTTGGAGGAGAAATCAAAGGCTCATTTTAAGTATCTTACATTTGAGATGGTTTTGTATACCCAAGTGATGATGATAAACAGCAATAAACAGCCCTTATGCCAGCCAGCCAGGAGCTGTACCTCAAGCTTCATATACATTAGCTCACTCAGGCCTTACAGAAGCCCCATGAAGGAATAACTGCCATTATTCCAGTGTGACATGTAGGGAAGCCGAGGCACAGAGGTTAACTTCATTCATGGTCATGCTAAGTGTTCATGCCAGAGTTTGAACCCCAGGCTTTCTGCTTTGAGTCTGTGCTTATAAACATAGCTTCTGCTATTATTGGCTATGCAAGCCTACAGTTCTGTGGAAAGGTCAAGGCTAGTGACATGAATTTGGGAGTCACTGGCAGACATTTATAACCATGCATGAGGTCACCAAGGGACTGAGCATAGACAGGAAAGAGGGCTGCTCAGTAAGCTGTGGCACACTTTTGCATTTAGAGTCAGTCAGAGGGAAGGCAAGAGGTGTTTCCAGGAGGCTGAGAAAGAGCAGGAAGTGAGGCAGAAGAAAACTAGGAGCCTGTGGATGTGAGCCACAGGAAGAAGGGGTTTCAGATGCGGAATGATCAGTAGCATCCAAAGCCACGAGAGACCATGTAAGGGGAAGGCTGGCACATGAGTGCTGGATGTGTCAGCAGAAATGTTGTGGGTGACCTGGTAAGTGGGGTTTTGAAGGAGTGGGAGACAGCAGGCCGATGTGACTGTGTTCAAGAGAGAAGGGAAGGTCGGAAGAGGAGGAGATGTGTAAGGACAGTTGAAGGATTTTTGCTCTAAGTTGCAGAGACATGAGATGATAGCTGGGGGAAGTAGGGACCCAGAAGGACATTTGTGAGGTAGTCAGTCTTCTGGCATGCTGATGGAGATGATCCAGTGGAGAGGGAAAACCTGGTGATGCAAGTGGGAGGAGACGATTGCAGTCCTCATGTAGGTGAGAAGAGATACTGAAAACACAGAGGAGCGAAGGCATTTATTGACCTTGGCCTGGGTACTTTTGTTATTAGGGGACACCATGGCATGATAGTCCCTAAGGAATGAAGAGCGGTATTGTGTGACATTGGCTATAAACTTTTCTGATTGACCAAGATGTATATTGAAGACTTGTTTTTCTCTTCCTCCCTTTCAGGTGCCATGCTATGCATTTGATACAGAGTTGAAGAAGCATGATCTCAATCCTCTGATCAAGCTTAGTGGTGCCTACTTGGTGGATGACTCTGATCCGGACACTTCTCTATTCATCAATGTTTGTAGAGACATAGGTATGAATCTTTGTGGAGCTGAAGGGGTGATGGTGAGGGATTTCTTATATGGCTTCAATATCTTTGCCCTTCTACCTTTATTTCTCTTTGCATGTCCATGTTACTGATGAGGTCCTCTAAGAAAGCTTTTGTCCCAAAAGATGTTCTCTTTGCACAACCCACCTCTTCTCCCCTAATAGATTCCATGCCTCCTCCCCAACCCTTGCACATTCTGTACAAACTGTTGGTCCGTTCCATGTGGGTGTTCTCTCGGCCAGACACCTTGGGTTTCAAGATTCTATAGTAGTGAGGGTTGGTCTTGTTCTCTGTGTGTGCCCGAATCACTTGGCTCTGAGTCACAGGCTGGGTCAAAAAGAAGAAGGGATGATCAAAGACTTGAGTACTTGATCAGGATGCATATTTTGACCGAAGCTGACTTTTTCCTGACTTTTTCTGTACTTGCCGGAACTGGTGTGAGTAGCTTTAGCATCTTTGATAAATTAACGGAAGGCTGTAAATAAATGCTCTTTATCTAAAAAGGGCCATGAAAAGTTTTACTAAGCCTTTTACTGGCCTTTAGTTGGTTTTGCTAAGCCAGGTTTCTAATACCTGGCTTGATGTTTCCCTCAAGCTCTGTGAATTGTTAAGTCCTGTAGGCCAGGACTTTCCTTCTACAGTGCTAGCCATGAGTAAATTCTGCTAGTGATTAACTAATCAAAAGGTCATTTTTAGTGTTTTTCTTTGGTTTTTATTTCTCAAGTAGTACATAATGCTTTGCCCTTAGAAAAGTTTAGAGAAAATTCTAAAAAACTCAGTATGTGGAAGTCTTGCTGGATAGTAGATGAGGGTTAACTTATAATTATTCTTTAAATTGTACATATACATTATACTATCTTGTTTGTGTATTATTTCTAAACAGTTAAAAACAGTAAATATACCCCATTCTGGGCTCACCAAAAGTAACCAGTGATAACTAGATTTTTTGGGGGGTTAGAGTATTACATCTTTCTTTTGTTCTCCAAGGGTAACTTTTATGGGTCTTTGGAAAAAGACTAATACAGTCTTTGTCATAAAAGGGGTCTGTAACTCAAGTTTGGTTATAAAGTCGATGAGCTGTGGATTATTGATTTCTGAATTAATATGCTATTTTGATTTGGAAAACATTTAGGTTTCTGGTCTTTTAACATTTTGCAGATCATCTAAATTTGCTGGATATTTTCTTATAAAAGTTTTTTCTTTGCAATTTACTGGCAATTGGAGCTGAGCTTGAATGACTTTGATTCATAGGAAAGGTGCCCCAGTTTTGACTGAGACATTCTCCATTCCCCAGAAATTGCCCCAAATCTCAAGCCGAGATTGCATGTGACCCTCAAAACCTCATGGATAGTTTCGGTCTTGCCACCACGAACTTACCTCCTTGCATTCTCAGGGTGCTTACTGTATATTATGCCTTTGGTATACCAAGTGGTTTGTCTGAAATTGAGTCCCCTTGAGGGCAAGGAGCCTGTGGCACAGCAGATACAATAGGTGGAACAAAGCAGCCCATTTGTGAAATTTCATAATTCCACCCTGTGTTTGGAGGGCTTGGGAGTTAAAGATTTGCTTACCTCTTCACTAGCTGGTGCCTCCTTACTGCAGAAGGTAGATAACTCTTCCCATCTTTGATTGATATGGCAGATAAAACTGAAGAGAGGTGAGATTATTCACACACTCATTCGTGGGAAAAGGGTTTTTTGAATCCCTCCTATGCGCTAGGCACTCATCCAGGCACTGAATTATAGCACTGAACACACCACAGTTCCTGTTTTCCTGGAGCTTTAGTTAGATAGGAGAAAAGATGCATAGTAAACAGGTAAATCCCGAAGTATACTATTATGTAAGGTATTGGGTCATGACCATAGAAATGTGTGGTAGAGAGCAACCCAGCTGTAATCATAGCTGTTGCTACTGCCAGTCTCTCAAGCCTGCGTGGTGTTCGGGACATAGTCTCGGTATGTTCTCATCTTTAATCTTCCCGAAGACCTGTGCAGTAGCACGCTGGCAATTGGATAGTTTTGTAGTTAGACCGATGTTATAGGGATAGTAAGTGGTTGATTTAGGATTTGAACCCAGAGCTGTGGTTTCTTTAATCTCCTGATTGTTCCAGTGATCTGTGGAGTGCCTGCATTTTCTAGTCTCTGTAGCTTGAAAGAGGATAATGCTAACATTGTAGCTCAAGCCAGAGGATGGGTACATCTCTTAACTACAAACAACATAATAGCCTGTTTCCTGGACACCTCTTCTATACCCGTGCAGACCCAGTACTTTACATTCCTTCATCCTGAGCTTTGTTTGGGGAGGGTTAGTGGTTTGCCCAAGATTTCAGAATGGTTACTTAGGGAGACTTTTAGGAATTCAATAATTTATTTAAAGGGACCCCAGATCTAAGGGTACATGTGATTACCACTCCTGACACTTAATCTGATTTAATGTAATACGTGATTTTCAGACACACTACGGGACCCAGGTTCACAGCTGCGGGCCTGTCCCCCTGGCACTGCTGCCTGCCTGGTAAGAGGAGACCAGGCGTTCGATGTTGGCCAACCCCAGGAGGGACTGAAGCTGGTGCGCAAGGACAGGTCAGTTGAGGCTGCCACTGCTGTTGGCGTTTTTAATCTCCAGCAAGGACCTGACTTTCAGGGAGCTGCAGGAACATCTTTTGTAGCAGGTCTTGAGATAGTCCCTGCAGTTACTGCTTTGCATGTGCTTGTGAGATCATTGGTCATTGCTGTGAGTCAAATATGCTGGTGTGCTTGATGTCTACTTTCTAATCATTCGTCTCTCACAGCAGTAAAAATACATCTCATGATCCAGTCCATACTACATATCTTCATTTGCCTCACGAAATAATGCCTGTCTTGAGGTGCCTTCTGATATTTTTCATTCTGTGGCACCCGTGAAATTGATTTTGTGTCTCTTGTTTTCTCATCTTGGGAGGGCAAGGGACAGGAGGGACAGTTTGCTGGTGACCTTCACTGAACATGACAGACACCCCCATTCCCAGCGGGAAATGGCATTCCTTTTAATCTGCTGTGCAGTTTACATATGCTCTGGTACTGCCTTTGTAGCTCGACTTGGCAGACATCTGCCTTACCCCAGTGTGTTGCACGTGACCATATACTGAACTTAGATGAAGCATTTACATTTTCTCCCCATTTAGGGGCCTGTGGTAGGCACCTTGTTGTGCTTACTCTACTCTGGAGCTCATGGCATGTCTGGGTGGTTATAGGGTGCACTCTGTCCAAAGAAGTGTCTGCATGTGCACTCTGTCCAAAGAAAATACTTGAGCATAACCTAAGGAGAAAAATGTTTGAAATTTTCTATATGTGTGTCTGTATTAGTTTGCTCAGCCTCCATAAGAAAATATGACAGACTGGGTAGCTTAAACCACAGAAATTTATTTCCTACACAGTCTAGAGGCTGCATGTCTGAAGAAGGTGGCACCAGGGCTGCTTTGTTCTGAGGCCTCTCTCCTTGGCTCGTTAGACGGCCATCTTCTTTTTATGTCTTCACATGGGCTTCCCTCTGTGGGGGTCTGTGTCCTGATCTCCTCTTCGGATAAGGACAAGTCATTTTGGATTGAGGCCCACCCACATGACCTCCTTTTTCCTTGTTTACCTCTTTAAAGGCCCTGTCTCCAAATAGAGTCACATGCTGAGCTGTTGCTTAGGGCTTCAACATACCAATTCTGAGGGGAAACAGTTCAGTCCATAACAGTGTCTTTACGTGATACACTGGCAATTCTTAAAACAAATGAGTGTGAGTGACGATTTAGTAATGTGGGACACTGAGCAAAAGTGTGAGCTTTGCTTGTTGGAAAAGGCAGGTCATCTGTGATGAGCTGTTCTCTAGTGGGCAGCCAGAGGCACTGGGCTCATTCCCCACTGAGTGCAGTAAACCCTGGTGGTGGGGGCTGTGTTGGATCGCGGTTTGGGTGCTGGAAGAGAACCCTAGTTCCGCAACTGCCAGGCAGGTGCTGTGGGGTTAAGACAAAACAAAACTTTGGCTTGCACTTAGGATTTGTTGTATAAAGAGGAATGATTGACTATACTTGTGAGCAAAAATGCACTTGGCTTGCTTGTGTGCTTTTTTTAAAAAAATTAATTTTGTTATCTCACAACATTTTTTTGTTTATTTTACTCAAACGGTGTTTCTTCCTTTCTTTTTTTTAGAAATAATTTTTATATTCCTTTTTTTCTTTCCTTCTTCTGGGACATGAAGCAGATCAAACAGGTTTGCTTTTTCCTTTTTTTAAATGTTT
Organism: Callithrix jacchus; assembly: GCF_049354715.1. Lineage (NCBI taxonomy): Eukaryota > Metazoa > Chordata > Mammalia > Primates > Cebidae > Callithrix > Callithrix jacchus. The sequence goes on from NC_133505.1 coordinate 166,855,086, forward strand.
TTGAGACGGGGTCTCACTCTGTTGCCCAGGCTAGAGTGCAGGGGTGCAATCTCAGCTCACTGCAACCTCTGCCTCCCAGGTTCAAATGATTCTCCTGCCTCAGCTCCCTGAGTAGCTGGGATTACAGGTGCACACCACCATGCCCAGCTGATTTTTGTATTTGCAGTAGAGATGGGTTTTGTTATGTTGGTGGTCTCGAATTCTGACCTCAGATGATCCATCCACCTTGGCCTCACAAAGTGTTGGGAGTACAGGCGTGAGCCACTGCACCCAGCCAGCTATTCCTAATATATCATATTTATTTGCTGGTTACTTTATTTGATTTTTAACAAGATAACACTCATTGGAGTTTACTTAAAACTTTTTTTTCAAATGGAAATGAAATGAAATCATTTTATACCATAGCTTCTTTTATCTGTTAATATTTTTTCTGTACCCTCTCCCCCTAAGTGAATGTGCTGGATGCTCAGGGCAACACCTAAATTTGGAGGCACTTTCTACTTTTGTAATGCTTGTCTCTCAATGTGGCTCTCCCAGGCTTGTCCTGAGTTACGCGAGGGAAGAGGCGGGAAAGCTAGACTTCTGTGACGGTCACAGCCCCGCAGTGACTATTACGTTTGTTTGCCCATCGGAGCGCAGAGAGGTAAGTAGCTTGTCTTCTGGTGACTTTAGAGGGGCACACATCGGCCTGGGTTGTGCATGCGAGTGTCTGGGCTTTGCACAGGGTGGGCCTGGATGCAGGAAGCTGGGAGCCATGACGGAGGTACTGGTGGGCTCTCAGGAAAACATGAGCTTCCTGGAATAGCTTCTGTCACATGAGGCTCACTCAGGGAGAGCCGTTTTCATTTTGCCTTTTGCTTTTTTACACCAACCCAGAGGGGCCTCCCATATAGTGGGATGGTGTTTTGTTCTAGTCTCTGTGAGATGATTTTAGGTGGTTCATGGACAGGTATTTTTATTTTTGTAGTTTGGTTGATTTTAGTGAACAGTGGAAAAACGAAGTATAATTTCAGGCCTGTGATTTCTTATGAGGAGCATTTCCCTTCCTGTCTCTTCCCAATCTGCCCCTAAATCCCCCCACCTGTGCCTTTCCCCTGACCCCCATGAAAGGCCGATTTATTGCTGTGCACTCTGCTTTTGATGAAATCTCCAGCAAAGTTGTAAACTCTTTGAATGTGGCTGCTGAGACTTACTTGTCTTTGAGTCTCCAGTGCCTCTTTAAGTGTTTTAACCAGGGGTAGGTGCTGATGGAAAGGAGGTGTCCCCCAGGAAGGAATGGGTAGGGCATGGCTTTCCTTTAGTTTATTTCTGCCTTCTCAGTAGTCTGGCGAAGTAGGGAGGGGCTGAATTCTTTTGCCAGAGAACCACACTCCCCTGCCCCCAAGCAAATGTGGAATGTGCTCTGATGTCAGACTGGCAGCTGGCCTAGTGTGTGTGGGATATGGAGACAGTGCAGGGCTCAGCTTGCTACTTTCTGTCCCCAGCCTTCCACGTCCATGTGCTATCAGCTGAACGAAGGCCTGACTGTCTGATGTTTGTTCTAAATATGAATGGAGAGGAATATTTATTGATACTTTTTATTTGTATCTACAGATGTGAGTTGAAATCTTTTAAGCCTGGTGAGATGTTCTCAGGTGGTAGTGCTTTTAGTGTTTTCCCTTTTTACTTGTTCTGCATTTGGTAAGAATCATTTTATACTATAATAGTCAAGAGAATTACGAGTTTTTCTCCTTTTTCCTCGAAGAGGTATGGGACATTTTTTGGTGTTAGAAGAGGCTGATTTATTATTAGTGGGGCAGGATGTTCCCCCACCAACACACATTTGTTTTTCCTTTTTCTTTTTTTTAAAGACAGGGTCTTACTTTTTCGCCCAGGCTGGAGTGCAGTGGCATGATCTCACCTCACTACAATCTCCGCCTCCCCAGTTCAAGCAGTCCTCCCACTTCAGCCTCCTGAGTAGCTGGGACTATAGGCGTACACCACCATGCCTGGCTGATTTTTATATTTTTAGTAGAGATGGTGTTTTGGCATGTTGGACAGGCTGGTCTTCAGCTCCTGGGCTCAGGTGATCCACCTGCCTCAGCCTCACAAAGTGGTGGGATTACAGTGTGAGCCACCACACCCAGTCAGGTTTCTGTTCAGGCTTCACTGTTCACTGGGCAGACTGTGTGTGGCATGTGCTTGGACTCTGTAATGCTTGGGCAGTTTGTTTAAGCAGTTTCTAATGATTTTAGGAGCTGGTATTTAGTAAACACTTTGTCATATAGATCTTTAAAAAAATGCTTTATCGAATTTGTTGAATTTACATACCATGAAATTCAGTTTTTTTAAAAGTAGAATTCAGTGGTTATTAGTATTTTTTTTTAGAACTGTGCAATCATCATCGCAGTCTAATTTTACATTTCTGTTACCCCAAAAAGAAACCTCAGGCCCATTAGCAGTCTCTTCCCAGTCACATCCCAAGCCCTGGCAACTGTGCACCTTCTTCCTGTCTCTGTGGATTGGCCTTTTTTGAATGTTTTATGTCAGGGGAATCCTGCACGGTGTGGCTTTCTGTGCCTGGCTTCTCTTACGGAGCCTTGGGGTCTGTGTCACTGTGTGTCAGACTGCACTGAGCCAAGGGGGCAGAAGCATCGATTTTGAGTCAGGCAGAAGAGGGTTGGACCAGCAACTCTGCAACTTACTAATTGGGTGCCACCTGTTTGTATACCTGGGACTTAGTGCCTGGTGTATAGCAGGTGCTCAGTGAGTATTTACAGAATGGATGGTGCTGGGAAGCAGCACTGCTGTGCCTGGTGCTAAGCCCAATTAGAAAGACGTGTCTCCCAAGGACAATTAAAAAGATGGCAGTGACTTTCCTGGTGAGCAGGGATCCCATCAACCCCCTTCATGGCTCACGTTGAAGATGAATGGTGGAGCTCCTGTTCTGTAGTAGCAACACAATGGCAGAGTCAGGTTTGTGTCTGGGTGGTGCCCTAGCTTCACCCAGGAGCAGAAGTGGGTACAGATTATGGTGGTGCCAGGACCCCAAAGGGGCTGTGGACCTCATCCCTGGATGTGCACACACATGATGATGTTTGCTCAGTGTCGGGGTTTCACCACTCCAGTTGAGCACCTTGTGGAAAGTGCTGAGTGGACCATGCAGTCTGCATAGCCTATTACTGCTTGCCAACGTCCTAGTGATAGCCACATGCCACTGAGTCTAGGTGCTCACTGGCCGAAGCTTGAGTGTCTCTCTGAAAGTGACCAGAAAGGAAATAGAGTATAAAAAGTAAATGGAGGTGTTACAAGTCACATGGAAAAAAATATGAGTTTAGGAAAATAATTAAGATAAAAGTAACTTTACCGAGTTGTTAGAAGTCAAATAATCTTAATGTGTTACAGGCAATTATTAAAAAACAGATTTAAGAAACAGAAACAGCAAAAATGTAGAAACTTAACAGCCTGTCTTTGAGCTTTTCATAAGTGTGGAAAATCTGCATTTAAGCCGCATGAAACATTTTTTATTTTGCTTCTTTCACATTGTTTCTGATAGGGCACCATTCCCAAACTCACTGCTAAATCCAACTGCCGCTATGAAATTGAGTGGATTACCGAGTATGCCTGCCACAGAGATTACCTGGAAAGTACAACCTGTTCTCTGAGCAGCGAGCAGCAGGATGTCTCCATAGACCTCACACCACTTGCCCAGAGCGGAGGTGAGCAGGTGCCTTCTGCCTCCTGGTGCTGCTTAGGAAGAAGGGGTTGGAGAGAGGGAATGGAAGAGTAGGGGCCGAGTCACTCCATGCATGCTCCTGGGTGGAGAGAGCCATAGTCTGGGCTGGTGTTGCAGAAGTAGGATTCAGGTTTGACTAAGTAAGACTGTAACCTTCTAACGCCCGTTGATATAAAACAAACCTCTTCTTGTTAATATCCTCCTTGTTTCTAGGTTCATACTATATTTCAGATGGGACAGAATATTTGTTTTATTTGAATGTCTGTGGAGAAACTGAAATACAGTTGTGTAATAAAAAACAAGCTGCAGTCTGCCAAGTGAAAAAGAGCAATACCACTCAAGTCAAAGCAGCAGGAAGATACCGGAATCAGACCCTCCGGTACGTCAACAGCCTCTGTGTGATTTTCTTTTTTCCTTGTATTTTTTGGTACAGGATTGTGGTCTGTTGCCCAGGCTAGAGTGCAGTGGTGCCGTCTTGGTGCATTGCAGCCTTGACTTCCTGCCTCAAGTAATTCTTCCACCTCAGCCTCCTGAGTAGCTGGGACTACAGGCACACACTGCCATGCCTGGCTAATGTCTGTGGTTTTTGTAGAGATGGGGTTTTGCCATGTTGCTCAGGGTGATCTTGAATTCCTTGCTTCAGAGATCTTCCCACGTTGGCCTCCCAAAGTGTAGGGATTAGAGGCGCATGCCATGGGACCTGGCCTGCATAATTTTCAGATGAATTTTGTGTATTCTTGTGAAACATAATTCCCTCTCCTCTTCTTCTTTTTTCCATTTTCCATAGGTACAGGAAAATCAGTTATGTCTGCATTCTTTCCTATTAACTTCGGCAAGTTGCCATTTGTCACTAAACAATCAGATGTTTTTCCTGACTTGAGAGTAAGAGTGCTTCTGTTAGAACGGTGTGCTTTATAAACTTTCTGTTTGTACGGCCCCTACTGTAGGAAAATTATTTAATGAGTTTACAGTTGATAGGGCTTTTTTATTTTAAAATTTGTTTTTAAGGAGTTTTGATTTTTTGCTGGCAGTTTGAGAATTTGAAGTACCATCAGCATTATAGAAAATTTTAAACAACTAAAAAAATGCATTTAGTGCATTTCTGTTGACCTTGGTAGTTAACCTTCATAAAAACAGGATGAAGATGCACTTACCTGAAAATGTGTTATGGGCAATTACGATTCCAGAATTAGGAATAGAAAACTAAAACCCCAAAAACTGGTCTTGGAGCTTTTTAAAAACGTGGAATATCTGCCAAAACACTGCATTGTAAACATTTTATTTTTGCTTTTTTCAAGTTGTTCAGGATCAGTATTGTTCCCTCAGGGATGGTTGTGTTCATGGCGGCTGTTACGAAGGCTGATTCTTGGGTGTTACTTATTTTGTACAAAATCTAAAAGTGAGAACAAGAGAAGTCTTCATGCTCACAGCAAAACCTTCAGCTCTTTCTTCCAGCCAGTTACTACTTTGAAGCAAGAGGATGTCAAGCCCATACATTTGGAACTCATTTCCTGTAGATATTTTTTTTCCTAGCGGCTAGAGAGCTTGCTGTTTTATGTCAGTAGTGATTTGTTGGTCTATGCAAAAGACTTACTGCGAACATTTAAAAAGATTCAAGTTTCTTTCTTGGTTCTACCAAACACATTTGTCTCTATTCACCAAAATCTAGGTATTCGGATGGAGACCTCACCTTGATATATTCTGGCGGCGATGAGTGCAGCTCAGGCTTTCAGCGGATGAGCGTCTTAAACTTCGAGTGCAATAAAACTGCAGGTAGGTGTGCACTGGAGTTCAGCCCTTCCTTTTTGCGTTCATGGGCACGTGCTTGTGTGTGTGCACAGGCGTGTTCTTGGAAGTGAACGTCGAATGGAAGAGTCAGATGTCCTTCTTCGGACTGGCCAGTTTTAGCCCCGGACTGAGTTTTCTCTCCTGGAGTAACGCTTTCCCTACCCCCACTGCCCCAGTGGACACACACATCCTGTTTGCATTTTCCTCGGATCTCTCTGCTTGTTTTGGGAATGGGCCCAGCGCTGAGCTTGTTGGGAAAGTTTTCGTCTTGAATTTTGGTGCACACTAAACTAAAGCAAGGACAGATTCAGCAGGGGTGGGATGGCTTGCCAATTTCGATTGAGTGACCGCTTCTTTTATGTAATGAGTATCAAGATTATCCTTTTTGCAAAGTGGTGGCCCTGTGGTAGAGTTTGGATCTGGGGATTGCAAAACAGCACTGGGGACATTGAAGCTGAGGGCATGGCTTTCTCTTGAGTGATGAGAAGCACCTTTGAGTCCCCAAGGCACTGGCATTTCAAAAAGCAGCACCACTGTCCATATCTTGAAGATTGTAGACTCAGTTGTAGCTGTAGAGAAATAATGGGATTCCATCATCATCAGAGACCTGTGTTATCTGTTGACCCCAGGCTGTGACCCCAGGCACCCTGTAGGCCAACCCACTACTGCTCAGAGCACTTGTTCTAGAGCCCAGCCCAGTTTACAGCCCAAGTGCTGCCCTAACCGGAGTGTCTTTCTGGCCCTTGCTTCCGTGTGTTTTGTATGTTTTTCTATGGCAGAGCTTTGGATGGCTTGATCACAGGGTGGGTTCCTACAGCATTCACTGTGGGATGTGGGAGAGGCAGCTGGACATGATGTGAATTGTGCTCTCGAAGCCCATGAAGATCATGTCTGCGGTGGGAGAGACAGTCAGGCACCCCTGCACTGGTGGCACCATGCCCCTGTGAGCATCCTAGCAAGCAAGCAAAGAACCAGCCCAAGCCCAGGCTCTTGCTGGGAAGGCTCTCGAAAATGCCTCAACAACTGCCTGCCCCGGGGTGCCCTTCTTTACAGGTCTGCCATTGCTGTCCTTGTTTTCTGTGTGGCTCTTTTTGTTACTTCCACAATACACACATTTTTTTAGTACGTATTTGCTTAGGCCCTACGAGGCTGGAGGGTGATGTGAGGATAGATGGCTCTCTAGGTGTTCACATACTAGAAGCAGAGAGAGGTAAGGAGCATGATGATGGAAGTTTGGGGCAGTGCATGCCACAGTAGGGCTAGTGCTTCGTGTCGTCACTCTGCTTCTTTACCAGGAGGAAGGCATCAAGGTCAGCTGGCTGGGATTTGGGCTGGGTGCAGGGGTCAGGCAGTTAAGAGAAGAGGAAGTGCTTCTTGAGCCATGCTACATGGGAGCATGCCGGTCCTGTGTTGGGGTGGCTGTAGGTCTTGGGCCTTGAGACATTCAAAGGCATGGAGTGGGGAAGCTGCAAGCAGGTCAGAGGTCACATGCTGGGAATGTGGCTGAAGATGACCCTAGAACGATGAGTGTGCAGGATTGTAAGCAGCTTGTATGTTCTACAGAGGAGCTGGACTATATCTGGAAATCTGTGAAGTCCCAAGGATTTTCAGCAAGGGTGTGACATACATCTGACCTGTGAATGAGAAAATCAGTATGGCCTCTGGATGCACCTCCCATCTGGTCTGAGCATTCCCTGCTTCCCTCAGCTTCTTCATCATTTCTCATCGTTCTCACCTTCTAGCCTACTTAGCCATCTCTGTACTCTGAATCACATCTCCCCTACTCTTAGTCCCCAGTCCCTAGGGTTATAGCCTGGGTCTTCCCCATGTGCCCAGCCCCTCTGGTGCCCGAGCTTGGTTCTGGCTCCCACATCACCCCAGCTGGCTCACCTGGACTTCCTGCTGGCTTGGGCTGCTCTGCTGTGGTCTGAGTCTCCCTCCAACCTTGTGATGCCCTCCTTTGGCCCTGTTCTGTTCAGGGCTTTTTATTAATGACTTGGCTGAGATCTTTGAGAGTGTGCTGATCTCATTTGGGGATGCTGGGAAGACAGAATCATTATCCAAAAAGATCGAAATGGATGAGGAGGATATGAGAAGGGCATTATATTGTCTCAGACTTACAGGGAAGAGGTGTGGACATTGAGGGGCTGCCAGCCAACCAAAGAAAAAGCACAGGAGAGGAAAACCGAAGAATAGGAAGAAAAATAGAAAAAAAGAAGACCCGCAGTGGAGTGGGGAGATCTTGCCTTGTGGGTGTGAGCGTGGATGAGGCCAGATCCTTGGGTCTGATTCCCAGCTGCCCTAGTTTTTAGTTATGAGACCATAAGCAAATTATTTAGCCACCCTAAATGTACAAAATGGTGCTAAAATTGTACCTTTGCCATAGGGTTTTGAGGATCAAATAGATTAATATATAGAATGATATAGTCGTATGTTACTCAACAATAGGGATATGTTCTGAGGAATGTGTCAGGCGATTTTGTCATTGTGTGGACATCATAGAGTGCACTTACACACACCTAGATGGTATAGCCTACTGCACACCTAAGCTATTAGTGGAGCCTATTGCTCCTGGGCTGCAAGTGTGTACAGCATGTGAGTGTACTGAATACTGCAGGCAGTTGTAATATAATGGTAAGTATTTGAGTATCTAAATATAGCTAGACATAGAAAAGGTACAGTAAAAATACAGTATTATAATCTTTTGAGGCCACTGTTGTATATGCGGTCTGGTGTTGACCAAATGTTGTTAGGCAGCATGTGACTATATACAGAAAGTACTTAAACAGAGCCTGTTTTTCTGCAGCTTGCCCTTATACAGCTGAGATGCCGAGCTCAGTGCCTGGCTGAGATTGTGCTGTGGCCGGTTATTAGAATTATAATGATGATAATATTAAAGATTTGGTAGAAATTACAATCGCGGTATCATTTGCTCTTGGTACAGAATCTTCCTTTCCTTTTTCTTAGATCATTACATAGCTCATGACACCAAACCTCAAGGAGGCAGATCGCGTGGTGGGAGGCTCAGACGAGGATTATCAGACTATCAGGGGTGGGAAAAGGAGTGTTGTGCCCACTGCCCCCTAGCTTGGAAAGGCTCAGGGATAGGATTTCCAACAAGGAGCAAGTCAGTAAAGCCTGCGGAGTCTCAGCGTCGGTGGGATGGGGACATGGCCTGTGAAGAGCTGGTTTTCAGACTTAGACCTGAACTGCTCTGGCTGTTGGATGGGAAGCCTGGGGGGCTCACTCTTGGTGGTAGAAGAGGCTTGATTGGAGGAGCAAATTATAGACAGGTGAACTGACGGAGCCACAGAATGCTGGTACTGTAAGGAGGTGTGTCACTAACATTGCGGGGTTGACATAGGACCTTGGCGTGCTTTTGCTGGGAGTGGCTGACCGTAGATGTTTTCCACTCTTGCTTTCACTTTAGGGATGAGCCCCAGAGAACTTGTCTTGTTCAGCGTCACATTGTTAAGTCAGCGGTGCTCTGGGAACTAGAGCTTCATTTCTGTCCTCCTTTCTGTGAGTCCCCAGTGTCACCTAGAGATGTCCAGGAGCCTCTGGGAGCCGACCACAGCCTGGGAGCAGAGGGTTCCACTCACTGCTCTTGCGTTCCTCCCCATTTTATCTTTCTTACACACAGCCTTCTGTCAGCATCTCCCAAGGTGAAAGGCATCCTGCCTGCCACTGAGGGCTTAGGGTTAAACATCTGAAGCTTCATAGAAGCATCTCTCATCTCAGACCCCCATGGTCTCTAACAAATCTGGACCTGAATATTTTAACTGGGCAGTTGGCATTGGTCCTGTTCAGTTTCTTCTTTGCTCCTTATCTGTTCTTCAGTTTGGGTCATGTATGGAGTTTAAATTTCTCCTCTTGAATTGTACAGGTAACGATGGGAAAGGAGCTCCTGTATTCACAGGTGAGGTTGACTGCACCTACTTCTTCACTTGGGACACGAAATATGCCTGTGTTAAAGAGAAGGAAGACCTCCTCTGCGGTGCCACCGATGGGAAGAAGCGCTATGACCTGTCTGCGCTGGCCCGCCATGCAGGTACTGCCCTCCTTGCCATGTGGGTCTCAGACCACGTGTTTAGGGAACATTTTCCCAGGAGTACTTTTGAAATGCTGTTACTATTTTCTTTGTCAATGGACTGGGTCACAGCCCTCCCCCCCCACCCCCATTTTTCATGTAGCTGTATGAATTGTTAGAGGGAGCATTGGGTGGGGAGGTGAAATATCTGAATTTGAGACCAGCATTATTGTTTTCTGGTCAGGTTACCTTGGGCTCATCATAGTTGCATGTAAACTGCCCTGCACCTACACGGTGTCAGGCCTTGTTCTCTGTGTTTAGAAGCTTGCTGGCTTTTTTTTTTTCCCTGTAAAAGTTTTTTTCTCTCTGTAACAGCCTTCCCATATTCTCCCCTAACTCTCAGGCTATATTCTCTCGTAACTCTCAGGCCCACAGGGTGGAGCTGTGGTTCAGTTGCTGTCTTTTGACCTTGAGTTTTCACCCGTTTACACACTGCCTCTCTTCCGTCTCTAAAGTGGGATCTGCAGCCTCTGCCCCAGGATTCTTCTGTTTGGATCCTATAGGCAGAAGGTGTGCCTTGGGCCGCTGTTCAGTGCTGCCCCAGTGTGCAGCAGGCTTGTCCTTGAGACTGAGCTCACTGCTGCACAGCAGGCACTGGAAGAGATGCCCAGGGGGCAGCAGCGCCCCCCAAAGCATGTCCCCTGCCCTCGGGGACTTGGAATTTAGCAGGAAACAGAGCAGATGGAATAATAAGAATGGGAGTCTCGAACGGGGATAATCTGATGCGGGCATTGCTGGTTTTACCCTATTGGCAGCTCAAATTAGGTGCAACTGGCCTGGAAGCCAGTTGCCTTCATAAGGCAGAGATGACCTGAAGCAGAAAGAATGACTTGCTTCACGCAGTTACCACCTAGAAGAGTCACAGAACTGCTGGCGGCATGTTCTTGCTCGTAAGTGGTAGTTGAACATTGAGAACATGTGGGCATGGAGGGGAACAGCACACGCCAGGGTCTGTTTAGGGTTGGGGGTGAGGGGAGGGAACTTAGAGGGTGGGTCAGTAGGTGCAGCAAACCACCATGGCACATGCATACCTAGGTAACAAACACGCACGCTCTGCACGTGTATCTCGGTTTTTTTTTTTTTTAAGGAAAAAAAAAAAAAAAGCAGTGGTGACAGGATTGCTGCTGCTGTCTTTTGAGTCCCACCTGGTCTGGAAAATACTAGGTTAGAAAGAGGAATCCCTCTTGCGGAGGGTTTGAGAACCTGCCTCACTGTGAACCGCCTGGGCAGTGAGTGCTGTCAGTGTTGTCGTGGGTAAACACCCTGTGCACTCTTGGGAATGCTGCTGTTGTTAATTCTGGCACATGTGTGCTAGTGAAGACGTTAGTTTTTTGTGAAGCGGAAGAGTTCTAGCCGCAGAGTCCGAGACCTGGCTGACGACTGGTATTGCCGTGTTTGCTTGAGCGAGCTGTTCTCCAGGCCTGAGTTTCTTACAGTAAACCGGGTGGTGCTGTTAGATCCTTAAGTCAACATTTTTTTTTTAAGCATCACTGTGTATAAGAGACAACCTAGGATCTGTGAGATATGGAGAGATACATTTTTTTCAATCTACAGACTTCCTAACATAGCTCTGGTCTCTTGGAATCTGGAATATTTTGTGGCATTTGCATGTAGATAGCCCTAAGGAAATTATGAGGTGAGAGCTGAAACCCTTCCTTACTGCTTGTAATAAGACTATACAGCCCCCCTGGCTCCACCCCAAACTTCCAGTGTTTAGGGCAGGTCCTTGTTCACATGCCTAGTCTTGTATGTTTCTTCAGGCTGTTGACATTGGAATGTACTTCTCCAAATGTACTGTATCACCACTGATGAGTCATGGGGTTTTTGCCTTCCAAACCCTAGTACCCAACCCGCAAAATGTTTCAAATGAGAATGTGTATTTTTATATCTTTACCTCCTCCTTTACACACTTTCCAAGAGCAACTCCTTCAGCGACTGTTTGCGGTGTGGTTTGCTTTTTGTGGCCACGCCCTCGCACTTGCTTGCTGTGCTCCTGACACTCTGTTGGTGCCCCCTCACCTCCTGCAGGCGCCTGATCAGCGTCTGCTCACACTGACCGGCTCACGAGCCTTGTGAGTTCAGCGGCCACCCACGGTACCTGCTTGTGTTCTGTGGTACCACGCATCCTGTCCTGTAGTCAGTCTGCAGATGTTTAAGAGGTTGCTGGTTTCTTTTAGCTGCACAGGCCTTCCCAGGGGCTGAGCTGGGTGCATTATCAATGGTGTACCACTCTACCAGGTCCCAGGACACAGGCTGGCTTCTTGATCGGGTTTTCAGTTTCTAATTTTGTACTGTGGGTTTGGGAGAATTTTGCTATTTAGTTCTCTACCCCCAAGTTGGGCGTACTCTTCTGAAGTGGTATTGGGGTGTAGTTTGTCTCTGTCACATTGAATGAGAAGCCTGAGAATCATGGTGAGTTTTTGTGCCTTTAGTCTGCCGGGTTCCAGAACGTGAGTGCTGGGGATTGAGTGACTAAGCGCTTTGGGAGCTTTGGGCCCTTGACCTTTGGCTTAATCACCGTTTGTGACTCATACAGAAATCAGCATTGCTTCTGGCTAAAATACTCCTTTGTTTTGTTACAGAACCAGAGCAGAATTGGGAAGCCGTGGATGGCAGCCAGACAGACACAGAGAAAAAGCATTTTTTCATTAATATCTGTCACAGGGTGCTGCAGGAAGGCAAGGCACGAGGGTGTCCCGAGGACGCGGCAGTGTGCGCAGTGGGTGAGTTGTGCCTGGAGGGAAGATCTAGGTGATGCTTTCCAGGGCGTGTGGCGCTCAGCTGCTTCCAGTTTGGAATGAGTTAGACCATCCTGTGGTCATCTAAGCCTCCTTTTTCTGCATTCACATAAAGAATGGTAAAACATTGTTATTCCTAACTCAAATGTCGGTAACTGCTTGATGCCCTCTGGAGTCCTGAAGTTGGCTGAAACTTCCTGACATGGGCTACAGCCATAACTGGGAACCGAAGGAACCATGTGGAAGATACAATGTCATCTTTTTAGTTTGTAACCTAAAGAATAACATTGCCAGCATTTGTATCCTAGTGATGTTATTTTTTTCAACAACTTTATTGCCTAGAGTTGTTTAAAAGTTATGGCTTAAGGGAAGTGTAATCTCAGCTGTAGCCCTAGTGATCGGAGGGGCTTGTATGCTTTGTTTCCTTGTGCTGTCATTGTTTTGGTCCCATCAGTGTCATGCAGAGACTTCTCAATTATTTGATACAGATATTTAGCACATTCATTTTTGTCATTTATGACTTCACCTTGAAAATGCCAGGCTATGAGAGTAGTGAGAATCTGTTATAAGCATTCAGAAAGGAACTATGAGCCTTGGGTGGATTTTAGGAATTAGCCCAGTATTCAGAATTGCTGATGTGTCTCTCACAGCAGGTTCAGGCATGTCCATGTCTTTACGTAAGATGGACTTTGGAACAGAGTTTTAATCCTTTATAATAAAAAGCAAATGAACCAAGAAGTAAGTGGCCTCCTGCTTGGGTTGCTAAACAGGTTTTGTTAGTTTCTGCTTTGGTCATGAGACACATTCTCACCCTTTGGCTGTGCTTTCAAAATACTTGGTGTCTTGGGGTAGCTAAAGCCCTGACAGTAAGGGACAGTGTCACATTACGGTTGGCGCTGATGCATGTTGCAAGCCATTTGGTCTTTCTTGCCCTGGGAGTTCACGGAACTTTGCTGCTGAGCCTATGGATGACCCTGTAGGACCTTGATATGGCTGTTAACATCTAGTCAAATGTGGCTCTCTAGGGAAACCTATCGACTGCCCTGATGGGTTAGGTAGGCTGGAGAAGGGCTGCACCTGCTGGGTTTGGGCTGATTTATTTCCCTCCCCTCCCTCTCTCCCTCCCTCCCTTTCTTTCTTTTTTTTTTTTTTTTTTAACACATTTTGTCTGCATGATAATTTTTAACCACATCTTCTGCCTTTTTCCCCCTTTCTCTTCCAGATAAGAATGGAAGGAAAAATCTGGGAAAATTTATTTCTTCTCCCATAAAAGAGAAAGGAAACATTCAGCTCTCTTATTCAGATGGTGATGATTGTGGTCATGGCAAGAAAATAAGAACTAATATCACACTTGTGTGCAAGCCAGGTAAAAATTTAAAAAACAAGATGAAATCTTCTACTGGCTTCTGCCAGAGGTCCTGCATTCTTCCTATCTCTCTTCCTCATTGGTCACTGCAAAGGTGATCAGACAGATTGGCATGGTGTTAAGCATTTTGAGTTCGAGAATCTTTGGTAATGGGAAATAGGTCATTTGGATTTTTCCCCCATTCGCTTCCCCAAACCAAACCAGAAATGGAGAAACCAGATTGTGTCAGAAGGGAGTTGTGGGTCTCAGTGCTGCATCCTCTTCCTTGGGACTGATACAGGGCTGAAGTCTTGTGGTTACTTAACTTCCTCCAAAGGGGGAAAAATCATAAATGGTTTAAAACATTGTCCATGATGTCACTACTGAAACATAATGTTAATTTTTACTTTTATTTATAGGTACATGTTGTTTTTACCAAGTCAGAATTTTTATATGTTAACAAATCTTAATGTTTCTCAAAGTGTAGTATTTCGTAAATACTCTTCTATGTTTGACAGTTCTATTAATAATTTTTAGGAACTTCCTTGTTGACATGGTGTGGTTTTATTTTTTTTAAACATTTTCCTTATTGTTGGATTAACAGGGTTGCTAATTGTGCTCTTATGGATCCTCTCTCTACTTCCCATTGAAATATTTCCTTAGGATAAGTTCCCCACTTGTAGGATAAAGTCAAAAGCTAGGGTCATTTTATTTGTTTTTTTATGGTGAAATATACAACATAATGTAAAATTGACCATCTTAACTGCTTTTAAGTGTGTAGCTTGGTGACATTGTGTAATCACCACCACCGTCCATCTCCAGAACTTTTCACTCTCCCAGACTGGCACTCAGTTCCCTTTCAACATGAGCTCCCCATTCCCTCTCTTTGACTTTGTCTCTGTGGATTTAACCATTTTAGATACCTCATATAGGTGGAATGGTACCATATTTGTAGGGCTGTGTTTTGACCCTTCATGCGTTATACCTCATTTCCCACTGTCCCTTCTAAGTTTACTTCTGGCAGAGTAAGAATGCGGTAAGATTTTTAAGGAATGAATGGGTTAGTGATCCCCATCTCTTTTCCCCATTGACAGGTGATCTAGAAAGTGCACCAGTGTTGAGAACTTCTGGGGACGGCGGTTGCTTTTATGAGTTTGAGTGGCACACAGCTGCTGCCTGTGTGCTGTTTAAGACAGAAGGGGAGAACTGCACGGTCTTTGACTCCCAGGCAGGTATGTGTCTGAGCAGCACCTCTGGTTTAATGTGATTTAGAACCACTTAGGGTTTTTCCTAAATATTCTCTGTGACGGTTTTCAAGGTAACCTGCCTTAGAATTTTATTAATGCTGTTTGAACAAAATTCTGAACATCTGATGTTCGGGGCTTATTTGAGATATTGAAAATACCATCTTAAATTCATTATTGTGGTGGGTTTGCTGAATGCAGAACTTTCCGAACACTGGGAGTAAATTCTGTTTGAAAGGCTTCCACGTGAATTCTAGGCAAGAAACTTCTCTGAGGGAGACCTTACAAAAAGGCCATAATATTGTGCTCATCCTACTGTGAACATGCTGCTTGTTTATTACACCAGCAGTTATGGGCTTTGAATAGGGCTCTAGGCTAACGCAGTAGAAGGGAATGGTGGAGGTGGATCCATCTCTAAGGGAAATGTTAGTAATAGCAGTCCTGGTAGCCTCAAGGGATAGTGTCTCTTCTGCCTCCTCTACCACTTCCTGCCATTGGGAACCTCCTGGGAATAATCTCTCCCTTTCAGACTATGGAGTGAAACCACCCTGTTGACTGTTCTGACTGACCTTCCATACTTTTATTGTTTTCATTATTTCTTAGGATTTTCTTTTGACTTGTCACCTCTCACAAAGAAAAATGGTGCCTATAAAGTTGAGACAAAGAAGTATGACTTTTATATAAATGTGTGTGGCCCAGTGTCTGTGAGTGCCTGTCAGCCAGACTCAGGAGCCTGCCAGGTGGCAAAAAGGCAAGTAGCTTCTCAGTTCTGGTTCATCGTTAGGCATTATATGCCAACAGATATTTTATTCAGGAATAGGCGTGCTCTCAATGTCATTGCTTTATGACAAGCATTTAAATACTGATGAGACCTGCCTGAAAACTGAAGGATGTTAGGAGCTTAATTTCCCAGAGAAAGAAGCAGGCCACATTTTTGGGAAAGAAGGGTGGGTTGAGGTCATGCCTCACTTCTGTGCATTTTGTACTTCTGAGGTCCTAGATATTTATGTGTGTATTTCTGCATTCTGCATGGCATTAGTTCAGATGAAGTGAGTTGTCTAAACCAGTGGTGCTGAGGGGAGATCCGGGTCCTGGTGTCCCTGCTGCGGTTAGAGACCTTGTGTGGGTTCCTCTGGTCTGAAGCCTGGGCCTAGGCCTGGCGGCTCCCTGTGTCACTCACAGGCCCCTCCTTCAGTATGGCAGCCTTGGAGTACTTCTGCTCCTCATGTCTTTGCTGAGAGAAACGTGTGTTTATTTTAGTGATGAGAAGACTTGGAACTTGGGACTGAGTAATGCGAAGCTTTCATATTATGATGGGATGATCCAGCTGAATTACAGAGGCGGCACGCCCTATAACAACGAAAGGCACACGCCGAGAGCTACGCTCATCACCTTTCTTTGTGATCGAGATGTGGGGGTGGGCTTCCCTGAATATCAGGTAGGAATGTCTATTCCTCATTGCGTTCCCTGAGGGTACACATATCCGTGGTAGGCCCCCTCACTTTTTTTTAGATGGAGTCTTGCTCTGTCGCCCAGGCTGGAGTGCAGTGGTATGATCTGGGCTCACTGCAGCCTCTGCCTCCTGTGTTCAAGTGATTCTCCTGCCTCAGCCTCCCAAGTAGCAGGGATTATAGGTGCGCACCACCATGCCTGGCTAACTTTTGTATTTTTAGTAGAGACAGGATTTCACCATGTTGGTTAGGCAGGTCTTGAACTCCTGACCTCGTGATCTGCCCCCTTGGCCTCCCAAGGTGCTGGGATAACAGGTGTGAGCCACTGTGCCCAGCCTAGTGGGCCTTTTATTGAGAAGCAGAGCTTGTATCAGTCTGGGTTTCTGGCTAAATCATCACTGTAATTAGATTTGCCAGGGCTCCTAGGCAGTATTAGTTTTTAAGCTGTTTATTTAGTGGGTTGTGCACATCAATAACAGCCCACAAGCTTTTCAATTTTGGGTATGAAACATACAAAAGCATTTAAAAAGTCCTGAATTAACCCCACTTAGCAGAGGCTAAATTTTCATCCCAATTTATTATTCAACAATCTTTCTTTTAATAAAATAGGGAGAGATGGGCAGAGTAAGCTCTTTTTTACACGGTTTCTCATTGGGAACAATGCCCTTGTCCTTTTTTGAATCCTGGTTTATGTCACCTGTCTTTCTCTTTTTGCCATCCCTCCCCCTATTTCTCTGCGGCCATGGATTAGGAAGAGGATAACTCCACCTACAATTTCCGGTGGTATACCAGCTATGCCTGTCCGGAGGAGCCCCTGGAGTGCGTGGTGACCGACCCCTCCACCCTGGAGCAATATGACCTTTCCAGGTGAGGCAGAGTCAGCTGCCCTGTTTTTGGCCTGGTGCAGATGCTGAGGTTGCAGATGTTGCTGGTGAGCATGTGACTGAGCTGATGACAGGGAGTGATGCTGGCTCTGGGGCTGCAGGACCAAGGTGGGCCATTTTCAGCAGAATGAATTCTAATAACGGTCTGGTTGCCTTTCGGATAGCAACCAGTCTTGGCCACAGCAGAGCCTCAGCCTTTAGCGGCATCATTTAAAACAATGACTGTCAGTGCGGAGACACGGGGACAGTGAAGGTCCACGGCATACTGAGTTTAGTGGAGGTTGAGTACAATCCTGGTGCATCGTGAGTCCAGGCAAGCCAGCTTCTTGCAGTGTGATTAGTGGAGCATGTTTTATTTGATATCTTTACTTTCCAACTACATAGAAATCAGTTAGACTGAAATGTGTAAGCTCTTTAAAAGTGTATACATTTTGCTTTGAAATTTTAGTCTGGCAAAATCTGAAGGTGGCCTTGGAGGAAACTGGTACGCCATGGACAACGCAGGGGAACATGTCGCATGGAGGAAATACTACATCAATGTGTGTCGGCCTCTGAATCCGGTGCCGGGCTGTGACCGATACGCATCTGCTTGCCAGATGAAATATGAAAAGGATCAAGTGAGTCTGCTTTCACTGCGTAACTCCTTTTCCCTCCTAACTCCATGACTTAGTGGGAGGAGGTGGTTATTTTGGGATACCCAGATCAAAGGGGGCACGGCTGCTTGAGAGAAGCCCTCTGAGCAGGAGTGGGGCCTCCGTGTGAACTCATCTGCCTCCTGTAGGAACAGAAGTGTGTCATACAGGAATCATCCTTCACGTGGAGAATGCTGTGTTGGAGACCTTTGATCACACAAGGGGCAGAGGAAGCACTGAATGTTTATGTCTCGCCTGAATTCGAAAGTGTCTGAGGTGCTTTCAGCAGACACCTGTGAAAAAGAGCTTTGCTTTGAAAAGCTCTTGCTTCTAGATTGATTAGGGGGAGAAACCGGTTTGGGAGAGTGTCTGTGGATGAACTGCATTCAAGCACATGTGCTCTCATTCGCTGCGGTTCGTCACTGGGTTGAATGAAGTCACCACCAGAACGTTTGCATGTCTCCTGTAGTTGTTGTACATGGTGAATCTTAAAATAGAGATGTCTCTGGAAGTTGGCTTCTGTAATAATAGCATGTTGGGAATGTACTTTTTTTGGTGTGTGCTAATGGCAGCTTAGAGGTTTTTAAAGGAAGGTGGCAAGTGTATTATGGAGTCTCTGGTTGTGTTTACCTGTGCACATGTGTGTTCTTTATTGGAGCAATGACTTCAGTGTACAGTCAGTCCTCATTATTTACAGACTCTGCATCTCTGAATTTCCCTGCTTGCTGACACTTGTAACTCCAAAATCACCAGGCGTAGTGCTTTCACAGTCATTGTTGGAACGAGTGTAGTGCCTGACAAGTGTGTTCCTGGTTGAAGTTGAACAAGGTGATGCTCTGGCCTCTTATTTTTCTCACTCTGAGATGAGCAGAGGATGGAGAGGGTGAGGCAGTGCAGCGCAGAAACTCCAGCCCTGGTGCTAGTTGGACGGGGTCTGAATTCCAACTCTGGCATCCCACTCAGAGATGCCCCAGAGCTGGAGCTTCCACGCTGCATTACCTTGTAAGGTTGTCCTAAGAGAAGTTTCTTGCCTAGAATTCACACTAAAGCCTTTTCAAACATGGTTTATTCCCGTGTGTTCTGAAAGTTTAGTGAGGTGGCCTTAGGTAAGCCACTTAACACTCCTGAGCCTCATTTTTCCTTTTTAAAGAGAATAGAATCTGTCAGCATGAGTTGTCTTGGGATTTAAGATTATAATCTGTGTGTAATAGGTTTGTTTGCCTGATGCGTAGCTAGTCAGTACGCTGAGATACTGGGGATTACAGCAGAGAAAGAGTTTAATTGTCGGGCAGATGAATGAGGGGATGAGAGGAAACCTCAAATCCATCTCCCCAAGGAGTCTGGGTATAGCGATTTTAAAGGGGTTTGGAGTGGGCCAAGGAGTGGGGATTGTTTATTGGTGGAAGAGTGCAAGGTGAAGTCATGGGATGGGCAGATAAAGAAACTGCATTTGGTTCCTCTGTAGGGGAATCTTCAGAGTGGTCAGTGTCAGCCATTCCACTGAAATTCAGGGATCTGAAGAACATCTTATGCAGTTCTTAAATGAAAGCCTTGTGACTAACGGCAGTGATTCTTTCTATAGCGATAATGGGGATGCAAGTAGTATCTAGTGCTATGTGACTTTCAGTTACAGGCCAGCATGCAGCCTGATTAGTGCTTAATTGCATGCCCGGAACCCAGCGTGCCGTTCTTGTTAACTCTGTGTGAGGATGGTTTCCTATTCCTTATGTAGTAAGGGGATTTCTAGATTTGATAATTTATTGTGTGCTGCAGCTTTAGAGAGTGTAAACGTCACCAATAATGATTCCACTATCTTCAGAGGGAAAAGCCTAACAAGACTGGTTTTCTTGCAGGGCTCCTTCACCGAAGTGGTTTCCATCAGTAACTTGGGAATGGCAAAGTCTGGCCCGGTGGTTGAGGGGCGTGGCAGTCTCCTTCTGGAATACGTGAATGGGTCGGCCTGTACCACCAGCGATGGCAGACGGACCACGTACACCACGAGAATCCATCTTGTCTGCTCCAGGGGGAGGATGGTAAGGCGCTGCTGCTGGCCGGTGATCGTAACTGCTGCGTTTTTTGACTGAGCGTTGCCTGATGTATCTCTTGACAGAAATGAACAGTCTTGGGGTGGATGGCAGAGTTAGGCCAGCCTTAGTTCTGCTTAAGGTCAGTGTGCAGTATATATGTACACAGGCAGGGAGTGATTTGTGCTACCTTCATGGCTGCGGTTTCTGAAGTATAAGCTTCATCTTTTGCTGCGGAGTTTGAGGCTATGGTGTGATGTCTGTTGTTCTTTCTGAGTCACACAGACATTATCTTGCCTCTTAGTTCTTGTGAGTTGATGATCTGAGGATTGTGGGAGTGGAATGAAACTTAGACATAGTTTGGTCCTGTAGGGGCCAAGGGAAAGCTTCCCTTTCACTCTTTGAAATTTCCCTGGAAATCAGCTGTCAACAGGAGAAAAGACATGTAAAATTTTAACATGTATAGCACCGGGGAATAAGTAGCAGGAGAAAGATGACCCAGCAGCCTAAAGCAGCACCGAAGTTACATGCCTTATTTCACAGGGGAGAGAGAGATGGGGGATGCAGACAGTTCTTTGGAGGAGGCAGCAAGTGATTATTAGAAGAAAGAATAGACAGAAATTAACTTGCAAATGATTCTCTTTGGAGCCTGAATGAGGCAGGCGTTATCTTGTGTACAAGTCTGCCCAGGTGTGATTGCTGTCCTCAGTCTTTTTTTCTGGGATAGATAATGAGATTTCTGAGTTTCTTTGGAAAGAAGCCTTTTTTGGTCAGGTAAGGAAATTCCAGAGAAAGTCTCTCCCTGTGCTTGGGGGTGGAGGTAACAACACACGGTTAAAAGGACGACCTTGATTCTCAGGCAGCTTCTCAGCATGTCAGAGCGCTGGTCCTTGGGGTATTGCTTTCTGAGCCCCAGCAGTCCAAACTCCAAAGTCCACAGACAAGGTATCTGAGGCTTGGTGTAGCTTAGGCCTGTGGGTGAACAGTGAGGGCTATATGTATAATACAAAACAGGAATAATAAATTAAGGCTGGGGGCTTGGCATAGTGGCTCAGATCTAACCCAGCACTGTGGAAGGCTGACTTGGGAGGATCACTTGAGGCCAGGAATTGGTGACCAGCCTGGGCAATATAATGAGACCCCATCTACAAAAAATAAGAAAATTTAGTCAAGTGTGGTGGCATATGCATGTAGTCCCAGTTACTCTGGAGGCTGAGGCAGGAGGGTTCCTTGAGCCTAGGAAGTTGAGGATTCAGTGAGCCATGACTGCACTGCTGTCTGGAAGACAAAGTTAGCCCATGTCTTAAAGAAAAATAAAAAAATTGGGAGGCAGAGATGGGAAGATAGTTTGAGCCCAGGAGTTTGAGACCAGCCTTGGCAACCTAGTGAGACCCCCATGTCTACAAAAAAATAAAAAAATTAGCCAAATGTGGTGGTGTGTACCTGTAGTCCCAGCTACTCAGGAGGCTGAGGTGGGAGGATGACTTGGGCCCAGGAGGCAGAGGTTGCAGTAAGCTGAGGATGTGCTACTGTACTGCAGCCCCTGGGTAACAGTGCAAGATCCTGTTTCAAAATAATCGTCATCGTAAAACAAATTAAGGCTAGGAGATAGAGGAGGTGAGTGGGGTTGCTGTTGATCCTGAGTTCCTTAGCCAGGGGAGAACGTCAGACCATGTGGAGTTTGCTCTGCTCTTCTTCCCATGGAAATGCTTTGGGGCCACTTTGTACAGTACCAATTGTTTCTGTTTTTTAATTGGGGTAAATATATATATAACATAAAACTGACGACTCTCACTGTCTTTGGGTTACGTACATTAGGCACGTCTCTCATGTCGTGCATCCATCACCAGTATCTATGTCCAGAACTCTTTTTCTTTTTTTTGAGACAGGGTCTTACTCTGTCACCCACACTAGAGCACAGTGTATGCACTCATTGCTCACTGCATCACTGCAGCCTCGACTTTCTGGCCTCAAGTGATCCTCTCACCTCAGCCTCCTGAGTAGTTGGAACTCAGGTGGAGTTATCTGTAGTTACCAAAATTGTTCTTAAATATTTTATAGAGAGGGGGTCTCCCTATATTGCCCAAGCTGGTCTTTAAACTCCTAGGTTCAAGCAGTCCTCCTGCCTCAGCTTCCTAAAATGCTGGGCTTATAAGTATGAGCCACTACACACAGCCTAGATATTTTTTGATGATCTTAAATCTAATTGCTTTTGTCAGCTGAAGAATGATGAGATTCCTGAATTTGGAAAGGAGAGTTTTGTTTTTCATAAACGGTTGCACCCTACAGGGTGGCAGTTTCTGACAGGCTGGGAAGCATAACCTGAGGCCAGAAACCAGAAACAAGCACTTGGAGGGAGGAAGACTAAGACAGGAATGGATGCTGAGCAGGTTAGCCAAGTATACATATTCAGCAGATTGCAGGGAGGAGCTATGCATATTCACGAAGAGGTGGCACACACGTGCATGGTAGGCTAACATGTGTAGCATGTGTCCCACGTTCATTTTCGGTTGGAGACGTAACATTTAAATGTGTTACAATTAGGCCCTGTATGTCAAAAGGTGAAGCAAAGGACACAAAAGCCCTCTATGTGGAGCCTCTATAGACGGCCAGGACCACCTGGGAATTGTGGTCTCTTATCAGGAGGAAATGCCGGTCAACTGCAGTGTTGTCAGAACCACAGAAAGGATGGACATTGGCAGGCCGCGGTATGATACCAGCAGCGGAGTCTTTCAAACGGGATGGCTTCTGATTAGCACTTAGGGAAGAAGGCCTAGCAGTTAGTGAGGAAAGGGGTGTAATGAGATGTGTCTCCCCTCCAACCCCGTTATGGACAGGAATGCCGTTTTTAAGGTTTCTCTGGGGTCTCCTTGGCCAAGAGTGGGATGTGTTCAGTCAGTTGTGGGGCCAAGGATTTTATTTTTATTTCTTACCTTATTGCCTGTAGTTTTAGGTTTATACCAGGGTTATGTGTTTTTGAGAAATTATCCAATGGTTAGAATTGCGGAGAGAGTAAGCCATGTTCACCATCAGCTACATTATTAATAGTCCCTTGTTAAGTAAGGGTGAGTGGCCGCTTCCTCCAGCCCAACTGAAATGAGACAGGAGGATGCATACTTGCCCTGCAGTGGCCCAGTGGGCACTGTGTCACTCACGTGCCTGGTCCACTTTGTCATTGGCTAACACACTCTTTTCCCTAAGAGATACTTACTTCCTTTAGAGTTGAAGATCTCTGTGATCAGGGAATGCATGACCGGCAGGCTGAGCCTGGCCCGAGCTCTCTGCAGGAGGTATTCTCTTGAGGTTGTGCATACTCTCCTTAGGTTCACCTTGAGCTTGGGCCGCCCACTTCTCTCAGTCGCAGCAAAGATCCAGGTTCCGTGGGGATGTGGCCAGGTTGTCGAGTTCAGCCTGGCAATCTCTGTTCTGGGCGCGTCTGTGCCTGCCCTGCCTGTGGACTGCTCCCTCCCTCTCTGGTTTCTTTTTGCTATTGAGACCCTGGGTAGTTCCAGAAAATTCTTGGACCCTGAATTTTCCAGCTTTTCTGTGATACCTGATTTAGTTTACAGAGTAACTTCACATTGTCATCGTGTCCGTCAGCACTCATATGCGGCCTGCTACACAGCACGGCCCAGGAAGACACTCACTGAAGGAAGAAGGGCCGTGCTCCCAGGTGATTTGTAGTCACAGAACTTTCACAGATTAAAGCTCAGTCACTTTCACAAGCACACTGTGAAGTGGAAGGAGCAGGTGTGTTTTTATTCTACTGCTAGTGTTGGTGAGGCCTAGAGTGGGCAGGGGCTTTCCAGTGTAGGAGCCTGTGAGGGGCAGGGGTGTGGACTCAGTGTTAGTGGCTGTTGTTCCTGAACCCGTGACCCTGGGCAGGTGTCTTTACTTCTTTGTGCCTCAGTTTTCTCATTCATAGGCTATGTTTGTGGGTCACTGTGAGGTGCAGTTGAGAAATGCTAACAAAACTCAGTGCAGTTCTGGTGTGTGATAAACACTCAAGAATCGGCAGCTACCATGTGGTGGTGATGCTCTCACAAAGGTAATGGCTCTCTGGGGGAACTTTTTATGGAAATGTACACATGGAAGGGTATGGAGATGATAACGAGATACAGCTGGGTGAGTTTCTGCAAACTGAACATGGCTGAACAGGACACACATCAAGAAAGAACATGCTACCTCCTAGGAGCCCTCCTGTGCCCCTTCCTGCCACTGCTCAGCACCTTCCTGACCTCTGACAGCGCAGGCCACTGTTGCCTCATCCTGCGCTGATGTTGGTGAATCCCATGTACTGTCACTTTTGTGTATGGATTCTTGCATTCAACTTATTGTGTAGGGTGCTTCTCAGAAGCATATACTTGGATTCAGACCTAGGTTTGGATCCAGATTCTACCATTTACTGCTGGCATGATTTCTATATTTCTTAATATCCAAGTGTAAGAGATTATTTTGCCTTCATAGGGAGAATGAGAACATTAAATTCTAATTAGGTAATGCACATTAAGTGCCTAGCATATGGCTGACTCAACATCCAGCAGATTTTGGCTATTTTTATGTCACAGGCTAGTATTCTTTTGGTTAGATATAGTTCTATGATACTGTTTTGATTTTATCCTGGATTTGCCCTTTCAGAACAGCCACCCCATCTTTTCTCTCAACTGGGAATGTGTGGTCAGTTTCCTGTGGAACACAGAGGCTGCCTGTCCCATCCAGACAATGACGGATACAGACCAGGTATGTGTGCTGTCACCTGGCCTCATGCTGAATGGCCTATTGGACATCTTCAACTCACCCAGTGTCCCAGCTCTGAACTGACCCTGTCCCTGCTTTCTGAATCAGTTACTGTGTTGCATTGACAGTGGGTGTCTGCAGGTCACCCTGAGTTCCTCTCCACCCCCAGCTCCCGGATCCTGGGATAAGAACCAGGTCCCTTAGTCTTAACTCTCTGCTCACTGTAGTTTCCTTCCTTTTGTCTCCATTCCTTTGTTCCTCACATGTGACAGTGGCGTCCTGGTGGGCTCTGGGGCTTCTGCATCACTGGCAGACATCTGACTAGTTGACACCCAAACCATCTTAGTATGTTTTAATGTGACCCTATCCATAGAGCAGAGCCCACAGGTGTTAATGTGATCCTGTCTGTGGGGTGAGGCCTGGCCCTGTGCATAGGGCAGATCCCACAGGTGTTAATGTGATCTTGTCTGTAGGGTGAGGCCTGTGAGTCTCACCGTGGCCCTGTGCGTAGGGCAGATCCCACAGGTGTTAATGTGATCCTGTCTGTAGGGTGAGGCCTATGAGTCTCACCGTGGCCCTGTGCATAGGGCAGATCCCACAGGTGTTAATGTGATCCTGTCTGTAGGGTGAGGCCTGTGAGTCTCACCGTGGCCCTGTGTGTAGGGCAGATCCCACAGGTGTTAATGTGATCCTGTCTGTAGGGTGAGGTCTGTGAGTCTCACCGTGGCCTTGTGCATAGGGCAGAGCCCACAGGTGTTAATGTGCCACTTGAGGCACTCAGTGCCTGCTGTGTTCTCTGGCTCCTCCCGCCCTCTGCCCAAGTCTGTGCTCTCCCCTTGTTGAATGTGCCCTGCAGGCCATAGCAGTAAGCTGCTCAGTGATGTTCTCTCTGACCTCTCCAGGGTAGTGAGTTGTTCACACAGCACTGTGTATATTTCTTTATCGTGGGACCTGTATGCCTCCCTGCTTCCTCTAAGCCACACTGTAGACTCTGGCAGCAGAGACCAGGGCTTTTCCAAACTGTCAGACCCAGCACAGGGTCCTGGCTTTGTAAGTGCTCAGTGAGGGCAGGATGCCAGGCACCCTTATTCATGGACAGTGTTTCTGGGGCTGTGGCCACTGTCCCCGTCTCTGCATTCATTGGACAGAGGAAGGCCCAGAGCAAAGTTAAATTTACCAAGGAGATGAGAGGATATTGTTGGACAGTCACCCAATCATACTTCCCATGACTACCTTAAGTGAATAATTAAGACAGAAAACAGAACATGAGATTTCTTAAGATGTTTATTTTCTTGAAGAAATTAATTTATGGGCCTTATGTTTCCTAGTCTTCTTAGTCAGGGAGGTGCAGTAGCTTTAACATCTTTCAGGTGAATGTAATTTCTGAGTCTGGACTCATACTTGGTATACTTCAGGGTGGTATATTTCAAGAGGCTGCTGAGTACACGTAGGGCTACATTTTTGATTGGGATTTTGAAAGTAAGTGGAGAAGCAGCTTTGTCGGGTGCATACATGCAGGTGTCTGGAGGTGCTGGGTGTTTGTCATGTTCCTGTGGAATTGCTTTGAATGCGCCTCTTTTTCCCCATTTTGTTTCCTGTAGGCTTGCTCTATAAGGGATCCCAACAGTGGGTTTGTGTTTAATCTTAACCCGCTGAACAGTTCACAAGGATATGTGGTCTCCAGCATTGGGAAGACTTTTGTGGTAAGAGCAATGTGATGAATTTCCAGTTTGCTTTGAAACAAGGAGAGAGTCACTTGCACCAGGTGATTCAGGAGACAGAATTTCCCAGGGCACCGGTGACAGCTTTCGCTCAGAAGGCGATAGGAAAATCCAGGTTTAAGGGAAGAATGGAGTAAAACCATTTACCACTGTTCTGGTACAGTTCAGACATGAAGACTGTTATTCTTCAAATAATAAGTTCTCTTTAAGGAAACACTTTCTGTATGTAGTCCTGGAGCCTGTACTCGTCCCTCGGTCTCTCCTTACTGTGTCATCACACCAGAGAGTACAAATGACTTCATTTTTGCAATTATAATTTTAATGGGATGATACCAACATTTTTAAGACATATAGGATACTGCTTTGTATTTACTTGTAATTAACATGATTTCAATGATTTGTACTTTCTGATAATTGAAAATGTTACAACATTATGACTCCTGTGTCTTCCCTCCCTTACGTATGGTACATTATTAAATGCAATAGATCTTACGCATTGATAGATCCAGGGCTATATAAGTAAAATGATGGATGTACTAAACCTTAGAGGCAGTTTATAGATACTGCTCTTAGGACTTACGTACTAACTGTACTAACACGCTGGAAGGTGGGAAGTCGGTAAGATGACTAGCAAATAACAAACGTTTGACCCAGTGGGATTTGGAGTTGCTGGGGTTCTTGTCGGTGGTGAGATGCATAGTACAAACTCGTTCGGCTCTTACTGTCTGACCTGCAGTTTAATGTCTGTGGCACAATGCCCGTCTGTGGGACCGTCCTGGGAAAACCTGCTTCTGGCTGTGAGGCAGAAACTCAAATTGAAGAGCTAAAGAATCTGCGGCCAGAAAGGCCAGTTGGAGTTGAGAAAAGCCTCCAGCTGTCCACCGAGGGCTTCATCACTCTGACCTACACAGGGCCTCTCTCTGGCAAAGGTGAGCTCAGAGCCGTGCTGTTTTTGGAGCTAAAAAGGGCCCCGGTGGTTTTGTGGCTGGCCGTGCACCTTTCTGAGTGTAGGATGTGGACACTTCCGCCACCTGGGCTGTGCTGTCCACCTTGCTGCTGGAGCCACCAGATTGGTCTTCCTGCATTTGACCTCACAGAATACAGGAGTCCCATTGTCCATGGGTTCACTTTGTGTGGTCTTACATGGTCTGAAAATAATAAGGTATTTTGAAAGAAAGAATGAGAGACCACATTCACGTAATTTTTATTACAGTGTATCGTTACTGTTGTTCTGTTTTATTGTTAGTCTCTTGCTGTGCCTAACTTACAAATTAAACTTCATTCTTGGTTGGTGTGTACAGGAAGCAGCATAGTATGTAGAGGGTTCTCAATTTCAGGCATCCACTGTGGGTCTCAGAACATATCCCCCTGCAGATAAGGGGGCCTGCTGTAGCCTGTATTCAACACAGCAGTCAGAGTGATGTTTCTGAAATGTCACATAATGTCACTTCCCAGCTCAGAGCCCTCGGAGGCTCTGCACTACACCTAGAGTACAAGGCAGCATCCACAGTATGGCCATGGGGCACCCATGGGGGCTCTCTGAGACAGTTAGCCCCTCCTCTTCCCGCAGTCTGCTGGCCTCCCTGTTTCTGTTATGAATGAAGCGCACTCTCCCTCACCCTCCCCTCCCGAGTCTTTGTACTTGCTGCTTGCTCTGCAACCAGCACAGCTGCGGGCAGGGGTTTTCTTCTGCTTCATTCA
Source organism: Callithrix jacchus (assembly GCF_049354715.1). Classification (NCBI taxonomy): domain Eukaryota; kingdom Metazoa; phylum Chordata; class Mammalia; order Primates; family Cebidae; genus Callithrix; species Callithrix jacchus. Next base: position 166,883,156 of record NC_133505.1, read on the forward strand.
TTCCTGTATGTGGTAGGAACTTAGTATTTTTTGAGTAAACCAACAAATTAGAGTGACGTTATCTTCTAATGCTTAGATTGATAAACTCATGTGGGATTTAAATATTTTCTGGAAGAGTAGGAATGCCAAGATGTTAGGCTCATGGTATAAACCTGTCACAACACAGGCCACTGTTGCAGTGAGAGTGGCCACTCTGTTCATGTCGAGTCCCCTGTAGCAGACCTGGTGCCCCGTGTCATTGTTCTCATGAATGGCTGCAAAGCTTGTTGCCAGTGGTGGCCCTGTCCTGTTGCTGACTTTATTTGTGGGCTGCGTCATGAATACTGTGCTGTTTCTTAAATCTGGGCCTTCTTGCTCTCCAGGGACTGCTGATGCTTTTATCATCCGCTTCGTTTGCAATGATGATGTTTACCCAGGGAACCCCAAATTCCTGCATCAAGACATCGACTCTGGGCAAGGGATCCGAAACACTTACTTTGAGTTTCAAACTGCATTGGCCTGTGTTCCTTCTCCAGTAGACTGCCAAGTGACTGGTAAGGCCGTGTAGCAAGAGTCAGCATGTGTGTGTGAGTGGATAGGGAGGTGTGTTTCTGTGTGTGTGTATTTTTGTGTGCATGGTGTGTGTGCTTGGTTTTGCAAGCAGCATGACATTTCTGTCACATACTTCCTTCGAATGATGCTTAGAGTTGTAATATTTTTCTTGAAGAGAATCTGACTCTATAGTTAATGGTTTTAAACCAGCTTTTGGGATCAGATGCATCTTAAGAACAGAGAAGAACACGCAGAGGAAACAAATTTCACAAACACTGTCAGAGCTTCTTATTTGAGGATGAAAAAAGAAAAAGATATTAAAACTCCCTAAGCTGTGCCCTGGAAGCTGACAGAGCATGCAGGAGCCCTCGACCTCTGGGGTTGGCCCTGCCACCTCTGCAGCAGTGGTAGTTCCTTGTCAAGGGCAGTGAAGGTTTAAATATTTGTTTGTTTGATTGTTTTTTTAAAGAGTCTTTAGGGTCTTACTATGTTGTCAGGCTGGCCTTGAACTCCTGGTCCTAAGTGATCCTCCTGCCTCAGCCTCTGGAGTATCTGGGACTATGGGTGCATGCCACCATACCTGGCTGTGAAGGGCCGTTTTGAGGGATAGAGGGGGTGTGTTTCTATAGGCAAAGCCTCTCTGCCTCCTGTGGATTTCCTTATTCCTCACAGTTAGCAATGCCAGGTTCATGCCCCACAGTGTTTACTTAGGGTGAAAGGCAGTTCTTGAGAGCTCACAAGGAGGCAGAGTTCTCCAGCTTGATTTTTCATTGTCTTTCAGACCTGGCTGGAAATGAGTACGACCTGAGTGGCTTAAGCACAGTCAGGAAGCCTTGGACAGCTGTTGACACCTCTGTCGATGGGAGAAAGAGGACTTTCTATTTGAGCGTTTGCAATCCTCTCCCTTACATTCCTGGATGCCATGGTGAGTTCTGTTTGGTCTCTTGATCAGCGTCTGTTCATACTGTTCGAGCGTTTGACTCAAGGTCATCTCCTTCTGTATGCCCAAGCTACGTATTCTGTTCTTCCAGGCAGCTCACTGGGGTCTTGCTTAGTGTCAGAAGACAATAGCTGGAACCTGGGTGTGGTGCAGATGAGCCCCCAAGTTGCAGCGAATGGATCTTTGAGCATCGTGTATGTCAACGGTGACAAATGTGGGAGCCAGCGCTACTCCACCAGGATCACGTTTGAGTGTGCTCAGATATCGGTGTGTGTACAGACCAGCAGTGAGATCTTGTCCCTGGGTCACTCCATTTCCCATTTCCCTTTCATCTCAGAATCTTCTATCCTGTGTGAAACTTGCCCGTGTTTTCATGGAATTTCAGCCAGTGCTAAGGTTTGACGAGAATACACTCATTTCTTCAGGTCTTAAATGTTTAATAAATGCTGTGTATTTTGCGCATGGAGGTCAAAGATTGGGTACTAATAATGGCTATCATTTGAGTAATTTTAAAAATAAACAGGAAACAAATCAGGCTGCTGGTTTGTATTACAGGGCTCACCAGCATTTCAGCTTCAGGATGTCTGTGAGTACGTGTTTATCTGGAGAACTGTGGAAGCCTGCCCCATTGTCAGAGTGGAAGGTAGGACTGGGCCTGTCTCTCACGGTCATTGTAGATGTATAGAGTAGCAGACATTCTGAACGATGCCTTTGATGTGAGACCGTGTGATAACGGCCTCAGCTGGGGTCATGAAAAACATGCTAGGGGGTGGATAGTTTCTTATCCTTGAGCTTTTTTTACCCAGGTACATTGCTAATTTTACCAGTGCCATTTTCCTTACGCGCCTGGATCAGTGGGATTTTGGCATCTGACACTTGAAGACACTAATGTGGGGTTTGGTTTTGTGGTGTTTGATGAAGCAGGTCTTTATTCTGGGACCTAGACTTTTCTAGAAAGCTGTTTGCCAGGCGAGTTGTATTATATATAATGGCTTTTAATGCCCATTTATCGTTGGTATTTACCTAATCAACCATTGTAAAGCGTTTTGCTCGAAAACATGAATGCGTGTGTGGTCACAGTTGCCCCTCACTTCTTCCATGTTCTTGAAGGAGACAACTGTGAGGTGAAAGACCCGAGGCATGGCAGCTTGTATGACCTGAAGCCCCTGGGCCTCAACGACACCATCGTGCCTGCTGGTGAATATACCTACTACTTCCGGGTCTGTGGGAAGCTCTCCTCAGACGTCTGTCTCACGAGTGACAAGACCAAGGTCGTCTCCTCATGCCAGGAAAAGCGGGACCCTCTGGGATTTCACAAAGTGGCAGGTACCATCGTTTGTCCTTTTCCTTTTGTTGCAAAAGAATGGAATTAAAATATTAAAATACTTTGCTAAAGATGAATTTTTTCTTGAGTCAAAAATGTGAGTATTCTACTGTAAAAAAACAGAAACATATTAATGATATTTGGATTTTGCTTGATTTTCTTAATCAGAGTACATGCTGAAGGATGTGGGTAGAGCGTATCTATTTTCTCAGCCGTGCCAGTTACCGACACTAAGATCACATTTCTCTTCTTTATTACAATGTTGGGACACAGTGAGGTAGCCAGTGATGGATATTCTGAGGTAGTACTTGATAGAATTCAGTCAGAGGGAATGCATTTAGTATGAGGTTTGGCTATAAAATTGTAGGGCAGGCTGTTGGTCATTCATGCTGTTTCAGCAGTTGAGCAAGATTTAAATATATTTAGGAACCTGTAAAAATGAAGTTGAAGTAGCCGGTGGTGAGTGGTAAATGGACAGCCCTCAGGCACAGTGGAGAAAGTGACATTCCCTTAGGTGATGAGGCTAAGGAATGCCACGGGTCAGTCTGTGACGCCGGAGCAGCCTTGGACAGGAGGAAGCGTGAGTTTATTCCCAAGTGTAATATGACAGGGAGTGCATGGTACGGTGCCAGGAGGCCAGAGAAACTTTGTCTGGCACCCTTCAGGACGTGTGGCATCACATGTCTTCAGCTAAGTTTGGCAGCCTCGGGAACTGAAACAAACCTTATTTAACATCCTCCTTCTTTACAGGTCTCCTGACTCAAAAGCTAACTTATGAGAATGGCTTGTTAAAAATGAACTTCACTGGGGGGGACACTTGCCATAAGGTTTATCAGCGCTCCACAGCCATCTTCTTCTACTGCGACCGCAGCACCCAGCAGGTGAGTGAGCTCTGATGGCCCTCCGCGGGGTCTTCTCCTACCCTCAGGCTGCTGGGATCATACTAGAAAGAATCTGTCCTCAGATCTCATAAAATCTTCTGGTCAAGCGAGTTTAAAATATACAGTTTACAGAAAATATGTTGAAGCTTTCATCATTTAGTATTGATTTTTATGAACATCGCCATTCTTTACTATTTGTATTCTTTAAACTCAAAGCATAAACTAAAGTTTCACATTCTCACTTTTATATATGTGCATCTTAACTTTTTTAGCCAGTATTTCTAAAGGAGACTTCAGATTGTTCCTACTTGTTTGAGTGGCGAACGCAGTATGCCTGCCCACCTTTCGATCTGACTGAGTGTTCATTCAAGTAAGTCGATGGATATGTTGTCTCTTTTGGACAGACTGACTTGGTATGATTTTGCTTTAATAATTAGTGGTCTGAGAGACAGGGATAAGATTAGTTGTTTTACCTAGGACTAGGTTTGCTACTATTAAAATGAGGAGTCGGGCTAGGTTAACTCTCAGCCCCGTCACCACCTTGAGCTGCTGTGGTGCCTGTGCGTGGGGAGGGGATTGGAGGCAAGGCAGAGAGTGGATGCCTGGCACGCTCGCGCGAGCCACACGTCAGTGAGCAAAGTGGGCCAGGAGTGGTGTGGTGGCCCCTGTGATGAAGGGAGGTCTTCGTTGCATATGATCGTCCTCAGAGCTGCTCTCACAGCTTTGCCAGATCGACCTCTGGACACCTTGGGTCCTATCCTTGGAGATTTTGGTTTTGTAGGTCTGCGGTTCTGTTTTTTGGAGGGATGCCCTAGCAGTTCCACCATGTGAGAGACCGAGTACGAGCCATTTGGTCACCACTGACTTTCCTGGGGAAAGTTGATTCTGTTTCCTTCCAGCCTTTGTCCTGTTGTCCATCTGTTATTTATATAGGTGAAATCATCACTGAAATTTTAGTAACATATGTAAATTCAGACATTTAGTAATTTATGTTCAGTGACCTTAAATCATAATTTTAGTATCTTTACATTTCCAATTAACATTTTGTCAATATTTTCATTTGAAATTTGTTTCTCATTTCTAGTGGATGTGAATTGTTCTCTGTCGATATCCCTGGTTCACTTAGCATTCTTTTTCTGCCATTTGAGGCTGACTTCCGTTTTCTAATATTTATATACAAGGGATAAAATTTTGATTTTCTTTGCACATAAAGCTTTTTTCCTAAAGATACACACACACACACACACACACACACACACACGTATGACACACACACACACACACACACACACGTATGAATGTATGTATGTATTTTTTTTTTGAGACTCTGTCACCCAGGATGCAGTGCAGTTGCATGATCTTGGTTCACTGCAACCTCCACCTCCCTTGTTCAAGCAATTATTCTGCCTCAGCATCCCTAGCACCTGGGATGATAGGCACCACCATGCCTGGCTAATTTTTCTATTTTTAGTAGAGATGGGGTTTCACCCTGTTGGCCAGGCTGGTCTTGAACTCTTGACCTCAGGTGATCCTCCCACCTTGGCCTCCCAAAGTGCTGGGATTACAGGCGTGAGCCACTGTGCTTAGCCTTCCTAAAGATATTTTTATGCTAAGTTTTTAAAAGTTGAATTAAGTCAGAGGAGAATTTTGTAATTCTTATAATAAAAGTTAATACTTGTCTACTGTAATTAATTGAGAGTCCAAAAATACTAATATATGAAATAAAATTACGCACCTCACCTCTTCCTCCCCTACCCCTGGCTTCATTCCACTTTTACCATTTCTTCTCGTTCTTTTTAGAACCTTCTGTAACTCTAAACCTCTGTTTGTCAGCTTCTATTGGTGTCTGTTGACTCTGTTTTAAAAGATGAAAGATGTCTTTCACTGCTGCTGTTCTTGTTTCCTCACTCCTGTGCCCTAGCTTCATTAATTCTATTTTTAGTTCTTCTTTTTTTTCTGAGATGGAGTTTCGCTCATTACCCAGGCTGGAGTGCAGTGGTGCGATCTCGGTTCACTGCAACCTCCGCCTCCTGGGTTCAGGCAATTCACCTGCCTCAGCCTCCTGAGTAGCTGGGATTACAGGCACGCGCCACCATGCCCAGCTAATTTTTTGTATTTTTAGTAGAGATGGGGTTTCACCATGTTGACCAGGATGGTCTCGATCTCTAGACCTTGTGATCCACCCGCCTCGGCCTCCCAAAGTGCTGGGATTACAGGCTTGAGCCACCGCGCCCGGCCCTATTTTTATTTCTTCTATTGAATGCTTTTGGAGCCGGTGGTGATACACACTAAATTCTGTTCTTGCCCAGTCACCTTTAGGCAGCCTTCCCTTCCTGCTGCCTGCCCTGGTCCGGGCACTCCTCCTCTTGTGCCTGCAGTGCTGCAGTCACCACTCCAGGGTCTCCCTGCCACACCCCTTGTCACGTGTTTGGTTAGTCCCTCCCAGTAATTAGAGCGATCCTCTTGAGATATAAGTCCCACCATGTGGCTCTTGCTGAACCCTCCAGCACAGCGAGCTGTGCTGTTTAATACAGTACCCTCAGCTTAGCACATCGTTTTTGAATGAATGAATCTCATGTGGACCCACGGGCTGAAGTTCTTAGTCCGACGGATGTAACCCCCATGTTATCTCTAGCCTCACTTTCACTCTGTTCCAGCCACAAGGGGCTTCTGCCGTTCTTAGGCCATGCTGGGCTCGGGTCCCCTTCTTGGTCGCGCCTTCTCTGGCTCCTCTGTCTAAAATTTCAACAGCTCCTTTCCTCTACCCCTCAAACTTCATATCCCACTCATCTGCCTTTTCTTCTTCAACTCTTTATTTCCATCAAATATACTATATATTTTTAAAAATCTGTCTCGTTCCTGGTCATTTTCTTTCACGGGTAATTTCTGTAACTTTGTAAGATTAGTGATGTTTATCTGTTTTGTTTAATACAGTACCCTCAGCTTAGCACATCGTTTTTGAATGAATGAATTTTCATTCCCCTCTGAGGTGCTAGGAGCTGCCGCTGAGGGGGCATCTGTAGGTGCTCCTATCCCTGCTCCACAATGGCAAAGTGTGTGTCTCACTCACGGTTATTACTGCGCCTGGCATGGGGTTGGTTCCCAGTTATTGTCTGTATTTGGGATTTCTGTAGTTAGGGAACCTTCAGCCTGCACAGAGAAGTCAAGCCCATTTCGATTTCAGTAACCAGCAGCCTTGGGTTTAAACAGCAGGTGGCCTGTCTGGCCACCCTGAATGTGGCCCCTGCTGTGTGTGCTCAGAGCATCTTGGCTTCCCACCTTTGTCACCAGCAAGTTCCACTTCTTGGTGGCCTGAGCAGACAGCACTTACTTTGCAGACTTGTGTTTTTCTGTTAAAATTAAAATTTTTTTTAAGTGAGTCTAATAGTTTTCTGAACTGAAAGTTATGTTGTTGCTGATTCTGATTGTGTGTGTGTGTGTGTGAGAGAGAGATAGAGAGAGAGAAGGGTCGAGTCTAAAGTTCTGTCAGGGTTAGGCTATGTTTGAATACTTGAACCTTTCTAAATAGAGTGCTCAGTGTTTAATTAGAATCCAGCTGAGCCTAACTAACTGCAGTGTTTTCTTTTCAGAGATGGGGCTGGCAACTCCTTTGACCTCTCATCCCTGTCAAGGTATAGTGACAACTGGGAAGCCATCACCGGGACGGGGGCCCCAGAGCACTACCTCATCAATGTCTGCAAGTCTCTGTCCCCGCAGGCCGGCACTGGTGAGAGAGGGCCTCCTCATAGGGTGGTGGTTGTAGTGAGTGTATCACAGGCTGGCACTGGTGAGAGAGGGCCTCCTCATGGGGTGGTGGCTTGTCATGAGTTTATCAAGGAGGATCAAGTAGAATGGGAATTCTTTGGAGGCACTTTAGTCTCTGCAGCATGGAAGTGGTTTGGCCAAGAAGCAGCAGGAGGAAGAATGATTTAAGGGTCTTACCTATTGACCCCTAATATTGCCCAGGATAAATAGTGCTGAGGACTGCTGGGAACATGATAACCCTTTGTGAACACGAGGAGCTGGAGGTATAATAGATGGAAATAATAACCTTCTTAGCAGGTTGGAGATGGGAGGTGTGACGTGGAGGGCCTGGTATGTGCCTGCACGTGGTGAGGGTTGTATGGTCCGTCCTTTTGTGATGAGGGACCCCTCACTTAAACCTGCAGTGCTTGGCTGAGACTGGATATCAGGTGCACGTGTGAAACCAAGGGCGTCTCCAGGGATCTTAGTACCACTCATGGCCCCTAGGAATCCTGAAGATGAAACTCATCCCCTGTTCGTGGGGTTTCATACAGCCCCACTTACATCTTGTGTGGCTCACCTCAAAGGGGGTGTAGTTATTTTTAGCTGCAGAAGCTGGTTCCATCTTCGGCTGGTTTGAGGCTGTGGGTCCACTTCCCCTTGCTGTGTTGTGCTGCGCAGACTCTGACACAACCGCTCCACCCCTGTGGCTTGGGACTAGTTCTTCACCCAGGGCACATGGCACAGCCATTTCAGGGACTGAGAAATGGGCAGAGTTCTCGGTAATTTCTTGAATAATGAAGGTGCGTGGATGTAGGCCATTTAAAGTGTTCCTCTGGTTTAATTTGGGAATATGGGCTTCATCCTAAATGGGGTTCAGAAAGAATTTCGGCTGTTGTGGCCTGGCTATCCCTCCATACCTCACATCCGCCTGCCCCAGTCCATCTGTGGCCAAACAGCACCCAAGTGAGTAAGAACTAATGTGATGTCATTGTCATCTGACTTAACATGAAAGAAATAGCAGATATTTTGGAGTGATTTTTAGAAAGCATATGAAGTTCCGTAGCATGTGTGACATTTCTTGCCTGATGAAGTTGTGTTCTAGCCTGGGGAGTCACTCAAGGCAACTCTTTCCTGTGTATGGTGCTGCAGAGCCGTGCCCTCCAGAAGCAGCCGCGTGTCTGCTGGGCGGCTCCAAGCCCCTGAACCTCGGCAGGGTGAGGGACGGACCTCAGTGGAGAGATGGCATAATTGTCCTGAAATACGTCGATGGCGACTTATGTCCAGACGGGATTCGGAAAAAGTCAACCACCATCCGACTCACCTGCAGTGAGGCCCAAGTGGTAAGGGACTGCTTCCTGGCCTTCGGCTGCTGCAGCTCTGGGAATTGGCCCATGTGCAATTGGGCTCATCTGCCTTGGAACCAAAGTTCTGGAGCCTGGGATGATGCCCCCTTACCAGTGGTTGGGGGAGCAGTGTCACCGTGGCCTGCAATCTGGGGAACCCTCGTGCTGTCTGCCTCCTTAGATGCTTGTCCGGGAGTTCCCCTCTCAGAATTGGTTCTCTTCGGAGTTTGACTCTGATCCCCTACAGCCTGTGGAGGAGATTGTTGTTTGACAAAATGCCCTTTTCTTCATGGTGGCAGCTTGAAAAGTACGAGAAGGTTGGCTGGGCCCAGGTCACAGGTAGCACTGCCACTTCCCAACCATGTAACTTGGTTAATTTCTCGATAGTCTGCACTACTCACCCGTTCATAACACGAGGTATACCTGTCTTGCCGGTCGTGGGGTTTTGAGAGAAGAGGCAGGAAGTGCTAGGTGTCATTTCTGACACATGGGAGGTGCACAGTCTGTGGGGATGAGTACCTGGGATTACTTCTTCCCTTACTGGTTTGGCATGCATGTAAGTAGGTATTGACTGCTGGTGTCTCTGTGTGTGAGATTATGGTGAGCCCCGGTGCTAGTGTACCTGACGAGCTCGGTGGGCTGACTTGGGCAGGACCAGCTTGCTGCATGTCAGGATGGCTCTTCCCATGTTCTCCAGCGGTGGGCAGCAGTGGTAGGGGAGCTTGGGTTGGGGGTTCCAGGAACTTCAGTCCTGTCCTCTTGCCTGGAGTGGCAGTGAAGTTTTCTCCTGGGAATATTGTGCAGAGGCTTAGCCCAGACTCACGAGCTGCTGGGCCCACGAGGATTCTCCTCTCTGAGCAGGGAGGCTCATGGCTGAGAACAAAAGGGCTGCCCCACATGTTGGGGACAAAGGCGATGGGGGCTGTGTGGGGGCTCTGAGCACAGGGCCTGGGAGGCTGGGAGGAAAGGTGAGGGGGTGTGTGGGGCCCCCATGCCCAAGGTCCAGGAGGCTAGGAGGGAAGGATTAGGATGGTGGTTGAGGTTCTCCATTCCCAGGGCCCAGGAGGCTGGGAGGGAAGGATGAGGGTAGTGTGTGGATGTCCCATTTCCCAGGGCCCAGGAGGCAGGGAGGGAAGGATGAGGGGTATGTCGGGCCCCCATGCCCAGGGCCCAAGAGTCTGGGAGAGAAGGATGAGGGTGGTGTGTGAGGGTCTCTGTTCCCAGGCCCAGGAGGCTGGGAGGGAAGGATGAAGGTGGTGTGTGGATGTCCCAGTTCCCAGGGCCCAGGAAACTGGGAGAGAAGGATGAGGGTGGTATGTTAGGGTCTGTTCCCAGGCCCAGGAGGCTTGGGAGGGAAGGGTTAGGGATGTGTGGGGGCCCTGTGCCCAGGGCCTGGGAACTAGACTGCAACGTGGCTTATCAGTGTGCACAGTAGGAATCATGGGGTTTACCTGGGAAGGAGGGTGCTGCTGACTCTGTGGTGGACACGAAGCGTTTTGAGATGAACACAGTAAGCCTTAGCCAGTGGGTGGATGGTTAGAATTGGCTACTTCTCTAGGTGGGTCTTTTTGTTTTGACTGTGATAATGGATTTTACTTCATTTGGGTTTTAGAATCTTATCAGTGATTTATACATTTGTGTCTCCTGGCAGCTTTTCCAGCATCCTTTGCACCCCCATCCCCAGCCCCTGTCCTGTTCCTCAGCCTAAGGGACCTTTCTGGTCCCCTAGGTGGATTGCTGCCTGTGTGTGTTTCACTTACTTGCATGGGAAGCCCATAGTCGCAGCTCAGGACACATTCTAACCCTTCGCTTTTCCTAATCTGCCCCTCATCCCACAGGCCTGTGGAGACAGAAGTTTCACATGCTTGTGGAGTTTTTCAGAGACACTTCCACTTGTAAGTTGAAATCATGATAGACATCAAATTTTTGCATGATCCCTTCAGGACCTGTCTGTGCTTCGTTGTAGAACTCCAGGCCCATGTTCATCAGTGCTGTGGAGGATTGTGAGTATACCTTTGCCTGGCCCACGGCCATAGCCTGTCCTGTGAAGAGCAACGTGCATGATGACTGCCAGGTCACCAACCCAAGCACAGGTGAGAGATGGTGCCAGTCGCCAGCCCCAGCTCAGGTGGGAGACAGTGCCCTCACCAAGCCCAGCTCATGAGGGGAGAGATCCAAGGAGAAGCCGTGGGCAGCACCCTGGGCAGAGGTGTCATGGTGTGTGCATGTGTTTGGCTTTTCTCTGGATGGGCCACTGTGTGTTCTCCTGGCTCTCCTTTGGTGGAGGAGAGAATGCTCCCTCAGACTCCCTCAGAGAATCCATCTCCCTGTCACTCTCCTGGTGTGAGAGGTGCTCCTGGCTGGGGTTACTGACAGTGTCAGCCCCAGTAGCTCTAGGCTTTCCAGGGCAGGTTAGAGCTAATCCCCTGCCTGCCTTTCGGCGTCAGTGTGGTGGGTGGCCAGGAGTCTCTCACCTGCCCTTGTGCTGGGCACCTAGAAAGGTGCAGGCGCAGTCATCGGCAGTGAGAAGTGCATGCTGGCAGGCTCTTCCCACACCCATGGGAATCTTAGTGGCCGCCGTGGTATGGCCCAGCAGAGGGTGCTGTGAGCCACAATCTTCTGGGGGAAAGATGGGACATCTGTTGGATCTAAGGACTGACAGCCTCATGATACAGCCTGGCTGTTGGAGGATTTAGACAGTGTTGACAAATGGGGCACTGGGTCGTGGTAAGAAGTCAGAAGTCCCTGTGCTGACATGATCTGTGCGTGAGCTCGCCGGCGATGAGCCTCCCAAGTCTGAGCTCCCTGGAGTCACTATGTTGCCATCTTCTTCCACCCTACAGGACACCTGTTTGATCTGAGCTCCTTAAGTGGCAGGGCAGGATTCACAGCTGCTTACAGTGAGAAGGGGCTAGTCTACATGAGCATCTGTGGGGAGAATGAAAACTGCCCTCCCGGTGTGGGTGAGTACTGTGGTCTCTGGTGTGTTGTCTGACTCTCCCGACCCCTGGGGTTGTCCTTGGCCTGTTTATATGTCAACCGCAAAAAGGATAAGCAGAGCCGGGAAGCCAAGATGCTTTTGTCTCCTGTAGCAGTCAGCCCATGTCAGGGATACGTGGGCGTGTGATGGAACAAACAGTCAATGTAAAACAATGGTTAAAGCCTGATTGGAAACTTGAAATTACAAGTGTTAGCTATGAAATAGATTGTCCTGATTTGCAGAACGTTTTAATCAGAAAATTGGCCATTGAGTCTGTGATTGTGTTTTGTCTGCCTTTCCCTTGTGGTGCAGGGGCCTGCTTTGGACAGACCAGGATCAGCGTGGGCAAGGCCAGCAAGAAGTTGAGTTACGTGGACCAGGTCCTGCAGCTGGTGTACAAGGACGGGTCCCCTTGTCCCTCCAAATCTGGCCTGAGTTATAAGAGCGTGATCAGTTTCGTGTGCAGGCCTGAGGCTGGGCCAACCAACAGGCCCATGCTCATCTCCCTGGACAAACAGACGTGCACACTCTTCTTCTCCTGGCACACGCCGCTGGCCTGTGAGCAAGCAGTAAGTTTGGAGATGGGCGCGGGAGAAGTGCATGTCCAGTGCCCGGCTGCACCCAGGCCCCTTAATCAGGTTCACTTGCCCACTAGGAGATGCCCAGCTGACCTTGTCCACTCCTGATGGCCCCAATGATAAAGTTGACTGGAAGTGCCCAGTGCTATGTGATGAAGCATTTTGACACCTTTCTGCTTTTCTCTTATTGTTATTCAGCCTTTTTTAAGTTCTTATGTATGGATAATGTAGTGATTAGCAAATTTTTTTTGTAGACTTAAAGCAGTTTTTCCTACTTAACAGACGGAATGTTCTGTGAGGAATGGAAGCTCTGTTATTGACTTGTCTCCTCTCATTCATCGCACGGGTGGTTACGAGGCTTACGATGAGAGTGAGGATGATGCCTCCGATACCAACCCTGATTTCTACATCAACATTTGTCAGCCACTAAATCCCATGCACGGAGTGCCTTGTCCTGCTGGAGCCGCTGTGTGCAAAGTTCCTATTGATGGTCCCCCCATAGTAAGTATGACCAATCCAAGGCTGGAAATAATATCTGCAAGACTTTTGGCAATAACCTTTGCATTGTTTCTTGCTTTCAGTGGAAATTTGCTCAAGCATAACAAAATGGAGAAAGTAAGTGGGATTGTGTGTGTTCTGGGTCTACTATGGGAGATTAAAGGTTTGCACATTGAACTGTTAGTCTTTGAGCATGTGAGATAACATGAACACGTGTGTAGGGATTCTACCTGTCGTGAACCTCAGAGTTGACCCGAATCAAGAAGTTTTTAGGTAAAGTGACAAAAAAGTACATTGGCCTACCCTGGTTTCTTTGTGTGAAATGCTTGTCTTCTGTAGTTCAAACACTTGTGAAATGCAAAATCTTTCTTTGTCCAGGATTATAATTGAGGGCAAGAGTACATTTGATAATGGCTAAATATTTTGCCTTGAAAGCTTTGGTTCTATGCATTAAAAAATTATTTTGTAGAGATGTGAGTCTTGCTATATTGCCCAGCCAGGCTGGTCTCAGGCTCCCAGCCTCAAGTGATCCTCCCAAAGTGCTGGGATTACAGGCGTGAGCCATGGTGCCTAGCTTGCTAGTATGTTTTAATAGAGGTTTGGATCTTTAAAAATTGTCTCAATGAGTTACATTCATATTTTGTCAAATCCTCGATAGGTTTTAGTACTTGAAATGTATCTCACAAGTCATCTGTATTTCTATCTGTATTATCTATTATGCTTTAAAGATGGGTCCGCTTATAAAATATCTAGAGGTCCTTTAAAAAATAAACATTATATATGGCAGTGGTATGGGGAGATGTTGGGAGTGGGTAAGTTGGGCCACAGCATAAATTAGCATAGCTGCAGCTCTGCGTGACATGGAGGCCTGGACAAGCCGAGTCTCCCCAGGACGCTCTTTGGTAGCATCCTTTCTGATGGGAGAGGTCTGATCTGCTTGACCATCCATTGTTAGATGTTAAAAAGTGTAGGAAGTTCTTTAACTGGAGAAGATGTGGTGCTGCGTGGTGTGAACGTGCCTCACAGTGACGAATGAAGAATATTGTAGCTGAGAACCAAATCATGGGGAAGCTGCTTACACACACACACCATACACACATTCATCATACACACCATTCCAGGCCATTCACTTTTATTTACTTTTTAAAATTTAAAAACAAAGTTTTTTTCTCATAATACGCAGACTGGTCTTTCATGTATTTGTTTATTCACTCAAAATTATCTATTGAGCAGCCACTATGTGCCAGGTGCTGTAATAAGCAATAAAAATGAACAGTGAACACCACTTATCCCCTCTCCCAAGGGCACAGACAGTGGGTACTGCTGGGCAAGCAGCACTGGGCAGAGGGCGGCAGGTCAGCATCGAGGTTCTGGCCTTCCCCCATCAGGTGGTGGGAGGACTGTGTAGCATCCCTGATGTGAGAGAGAGATTCCTATTGCTTAGGATCTTTGAAACAGAACCAACCTTAAAACTAACCTTAGGGTCAAAATGATCACCACCAACATAAGGAAGTTATGTGGCATCTGTCAAGGCTTCTTATTGGGGTTGGTATAAACCCAGTTCCTTTTTTTTTTTTTTTTTTTTTTTGAGACGGAGTTTCGCTCTTGTTACCCAGGCTGGAGTGCGATGGCGCGATCTCGGCTCACCACAACCTCCGCCTCCTGGGTTCAGGCAATTCTCCTGCCTCAGCCTCCTGAGTAGCTGGGATTACAGGCACGCGCCACCATGCCCAGCTAATTTTTTGTATCTTTAGTAGAGACGGGGTTTCACCATGTTGACCTGGATGGTCTCGATCTCTTGACCTCGTGATCCACCCGCCTCGGCCTCCCAAAGTAACCCAGTTTCTTTAGCTGCTGCTCATTCTCAGAACCTATAAAGTCTGGGTTTTCCAATTCTGTATCAATTGTTAATCCCATTAACCTTGGGAACGGCTTGTTTCCTGAAATACTGTTTACCTTTACTCTTTGTTTAGGATATCGGCCGGGTCGCAGGACCGCCAATACTCAATCCGGTAGCGAATGAGATTTACTTGAATTTTGAAAGCAGTACTCCTTGCTTAGCGGACAAGCATTTCAACTACACCTCGCTCATCGCATTTCACTGTAAGAGAGGTGTGAGCATGGTAAGTGTGGGCCTGTGATAATCTAGATGCTCAACTACAGGTTAGAGAGCCAAGGTTAGACAACAGGAAGTGCGCATCAGGTCCAAGGATACTCTTATTCAAAATGTCTGCCTTGGTTAAGATGGTACACTAGTAGTGTGTCTGAATAATTTAAACCACTAATTGAGGGCTGAGTGAGCTCCCCCAGAGCTAATAACATATAGAGACTTGCTGTAATTTAAAAACATAGAACACGAGTAAAGAAATGACATTCAGCTTTGGCTGCTGATGCATAAAAGTGTCGTAACTTCTGTTTTTACTTGAACAATTACTGATTTTATTCCTACTGGGAAGTCAGAAAGACATTTGGGCAGCTATACATTCAAGACAAAGCCCAGAAGTTAGCAAGTAACAAAAGACCTCTGGAGTCAGAATAGCTACATCAAAGCAGTGCCTTTTACTTATAAGGAGAGATTGACTTCCATTTTATATGCATTGAAAAAAGTAGCTTCCATTATAATGAATTCTGTATTGTTACAAAGAGTTTTTGAGTACCTTTTCTTTTGACCCCTACTCTGTGAGATAAATTGGTAGATTATGGTCCCCATTCCACAGGGACTCTGAGTGGCTCTGTAGGGGCAGATCTGGGTCCCAGCTGCCGCACAGGGGAACAGCTCTTTGCTCCAGGGCCATAGCACCATAGCCTCTCGCCTGTGCTTCTGTAGTCTCGAGGTTCTGAAAACTTGGGACTCCTTTAGGCTATTTATGGTGTGGATTTGTCCCACCTAATGCAGATATTGATACATCTAGCTGCAGAAATATTAATATGCTTGATCACAGGATCTGGGGGGTGGGTGTATGTGTGCATGTGTGTATTACATAATATAAATAATATATCTAGAATTGCCTCTTAAAATCCTAATAAAGGTGATGGATTCCAAGGCTCATCTGACCCCTAGGAGTTCAGGTGATAGATTAGGATCTGTTGGGTGTCTTAAAATTCTGATAAAGATGTCTCTCTGATGTTTGAGCTTGGAGCAGGTTTGTAAAGGGACTGTTAGACATGGGTGTATTGACAGTGACAGAAGGTGACCTGGCAGCCATCTGACCAGTAGGAGAGACAGTATTTGAGAGGGAGGAGAAAACAGTCCTGCTGTTTGGGGGTACTCCATAGGGGTCCAGAGAACCTCAAAGCCCTTGGATCTATCCCTGTTTATGAATCTTAAAGTGTATTGACAGTCCTAGTTAGCAAGGAAAGCCAGAGCGATATTGAGTCCACCCATTTCATCTGTTTATAAGCATATCTGCCTATTTATATGGGCGTATCTGTGTGTGCCTCTGTAGATACATGCAGCATAGGGCAACATGGGCTTCTGCTTTAAATTCTTCCTTCTTTAAGGGATGGTCTTCACTTCTAAGACCCGCCTGATCATGAGCGATGCTGTTATCTCACACCACCAGCTAGAGAGTGTGGAACTGCACTTTGCTTTCACACTGCTGCCAACTTGACAAATCGAATTAGCTAATGTGATTTTAGGTAATTCTCAGCAGCTGCACATTGAGGGTGATTAGTGTTTACTTGATTTTAGAAATGAGGCATCTCATGCTGAATGTGTATTCCAGTGTTCCAGAAAGACTTTTAGAAGATTTTTCCTCCCCAGCAGTTTTCATCTTCAATGGAAGTACTTTTACCCCTGAATCATAGGAGAAAATATGCTTAACAGTAATTACAAATGGAATTCCTGAGAGCTGCCTCATCTTTTTCTGTTGCTGTTGAAGGAGGGAGGGAATAAATAAAGTGATTCCAGAATATTTGGTCTATGAAACATCTGGCCATTTGACAGCTTGCCCCGGTAATAAATATCCTCTATGTCTTGAGATAGTGGATTGGAGCACTTGCGGGTCGCGGTCTCAGTTTCACAGATTTCTCTCTCATGATGTTTAAGCCCTCCCCCTTTCTTCCTTTGAACCTGTAGCATAGAACATTGAGGCTTTCTCTCTCTCTCTGAGTAGAAGACAAGACCTGGATTCAGCCAGGGAGTTCCTGGGATATGTGGGGGGTAAGGGTGGGGTGATGTCTGTGGCTTGAAGATAGCATTGGGCCTTTCAGCTGCTGTTGCCCAGTGTCCCTTCCCTCTGAGAGGCCGCTGTGGGTTATGCACAGCCTGCATAGGGGCACGGTGTGTTGCTGTTGTCCCTACACCATGGGGTTTTTAAGACCCATGCTCTTCCTGGCAACAGGGAACACCTAAGCTGTTAAGGACCAGCGAGTGCGACTTTGTGTTTGAATGGGAGACTCCGATCGTCTGTCCTGATGAAGTGAGGACTGAGGGCTGTGCCCTGACAGATGAGCAGCTCCTCTACAGCTTCAACTTGTCCAGCCTTTCCACAAGCACCTTTAAGGTAATGCGTTCACCCTGGGCTTTGCTGGTGCAGGTGTACCAGGTGCCAGGTGCTGTGAGGCTGCTGGGAGTGATTTGGATAATGTGGTACCCGTGAGCTGAGAGGGTATGTGTGGCCACTGGGCAGCAACTGGGGGCTCTCGTAGGGCATGCAGGGTCTCAGGAAGGTTCCTGCATTGTGTGGCCAACTAAGCACAGCTGACACTTGGTTGTACCTCGTGGCTTGGGCAGGGTGTTTCTGCACCAAGGCTTTTTGAGGATCGAGTAACCTCATGAGGCAGGTAGTAGAACCCTTTGTGTTAGACAGAGAGCAGGCGGGGCAGTCGGGGACATGAATGTAAAGTACTCATGGGAGCAGGCCAGCTCTCGGGTGGCCAGCTGAAGTCTATGGGGAGTTAATTCCTCCTACTTGGCTGAAGATAGAGGCAGTTATTTGCTGATTGTGGCAGCTATGGGTGGAGGGAGGTAGGAGGTGCCCCTGGAATTGAGAGGCACTCAGGTACGTGCCTCCATGTCATGCCAGAGCTCTGGCCTATGCTGTGTCTGTGGGCTCTTGGTCTAACTGATGTGATGTTGTGGTCACTGGTGCCTGGCGGCCCCTAACCCCCTAAGCCTAGGGATACAGACATTACCATGCCAGTTCCAGGACTGGGGTACAGAACCCCAGCACCTGCCGCAACACGGTGGCTGGTGAGTGATGAGCTTGGAGTTTTGGGCCCAGGTGCCAAGCCCTGGCTTCTGTGATGGAGCCCTTTGCCTGGGTACAGGTCCTCCCGACAGGTGTGCAGCAGGCATGAGCCTTCTGGGGGCGGGGCGGGCCAGGCCAGGAGAGGCAGATCCACACTTCAGTGTGTGGCGTTGGCTCTGCTGGTTCACTCGCTTGGCCCATACACCTGCCTCATTACACAGGTGAGGGATGTG
Source organism: Callithrix jacchus (assembly GCF_049354715.1). NCBI lineage: Eukaryota > Metazoa > Chordata > Mammalia > Primates > Cebidae > Callithrix > Callithrix jacchus. Next base: position 166,901,403 of record NC_133505.1, read on the forward strand.
GGGTGAGCCTACGGCCCCACAGCTGGTTCCTTCCCACAGGTCTCTGACTAGAGACAATAGCCAGAGCAGTGGCCGGCCAGCGAGGTTGACCCAGGTCCCCAGTAGGGAGCAGGGGGAGCAAGCAAGCTGGGCCTAGGGGTTGCAGGAAGCCCCCCTGGGGAAAATCTAGGGCCAAGGCTATTGCATGACTCTGATGCACACAGAGGAGCCTCTGCTCTTCCACATGAACCCACCTCCTGTGCTGGCTGCAAGAATGGTTTGAACAACTCACCTCGAGACCCAGGCGCTGCCACTGCTTACGGCCATGCATGGTGTTTGTCCAGGTGACTCAAGACTCTCGCACCTACAGCATTGGGGTGTGCACCACTGCAGCTGGGCCAGACCAAGGAGGCTGTAAGGATGGAGGAGTCTGTCTGCTCTCAGGCACCAAGGGGGCATCCTTTGGACGGCTGGCATCGATGAAACTGGATTACAGGCACCAGGATGAAGCTGTCCTTTTAAGTTATGTGAATGGTGACAGTTGCCCTCCAGGTAAATATTTGCAATGAGTTAAACTTCAAGCTGATGGTAAAGTAGATGTTAGACATAGCAGCAGAAAGAAACTGAGGAGTGGAGCTCGGCAGTCCTGAGTGCTGTAACCTTGGGTGTGAATGTGAGCTGTTCCTCTGTACCCCGGTGTGAGTGCTGGCATGTGAATCACACTGTCTTCTTTCAGTTGCCTGTTGAGTTTGGCAGGTGAATGCTGGTTGTCATGTAGGTGGTTTAGGATGGGCAGCTCCCTTAGGGGCTCCTGATGCCTTCTTAGGCGATTATGCCTGGCTAGGCACAGCTGTCACACTGACAATGTGGATTATTCAGATGTTATTCTTCTTTCTAGAAACCGATGAAGGTGTCCCCTGTGTCTTCCCCTTCATATTCAATGGGAAGAGCTATGAGGAATGTATCATAGAGAGCAGGACGAAGCTGTGGTGTAGCACAACTGCGGACTACGACAGGGACCACGAATGGGGCTTCTGCAGACACTGTGAGTAGCATGGCTCTGCCTCCGCACATGACCTGGAGCCTTGGTACTCTCAAGGGTTCACTCACACTGAGACGTTTCTGGATGCTCCAGTCAGTGGCAGGAATTCTCCTGCATAAGGTATTTGGCTTGATTCACACTGAGACGTTTCTGGATGCTCCAGTCAGTGGCAGGAATTCTCCTGCTTAAGGTATTCTCTTACTCAGGCTGTTTCCCACCGAGAAACATTTGAACTGCTGTGGGGATCTATAGACCGCAGTGGAGCTGCCCTGAAGTCCTGTGCTGGGTGGCTGGCTAGGCCCACTCACTAGCTGGACCTTGTGTGTTCATACCTGTTTTTAGCCCTGGTGGTTCACATTATGCCTCAGCAAGATGAATGTCTGCCATGGATCTTCAGGATTCTGAAGCTAGTGAGGATTCCAGTAACCCAGGGGCCTCATTTATTGACTTTCTGCTATGTGGCAGCCCAGGTGGGGATGGGCTTTCTTGGTGAGCCACACTCAGCGCCCTTGCCCCTGTGGTGCCAGGAAGTTTCATGAGAGGAGCCCACTGCTGTGACTTGTGTCTGCAGACCATGAGATGAGAGAAATGCATGAAAAGTTTCTAATTTTCATAAATGCCCAGGGACCAAAATGGGAAGTATTCAGGAACCAAAGAGATTAAATTTACAGAGGATTACTATAGCTTTGTTTTGAGGCTTGTTTTGAGGAATAATGTTGACAGAATGTTATTCCCTATTCTCTGAATCACACTTGGGTTTTCAAGTACCTATAGTATTGTTTTATCATCTTATTTTGTTGATCATTATTGGTCAAATATTGACTACCTGTCTTAGGAATTGTGCTAGGGCTATGAGGTTATTGAAAAGTACAGTGAAAGATTGTGTGCCAAGGAGCTGGGTCTCTTTGGAGTCAGGATACACATGAATGAATCAACATGAGATGTGGCCAGGGCAGCACGTGGGGCATGGCCAGATGGCGGATGGAGTCTGCAAGTGCTCCTCAGGCAGCGTGGGGAAGGCGTGTGGAAACACGCCCTGGTGCAGGCCTTGGTCTGATGTTCTCCTGCCTCTGCTCCCCAGCAAATAGCCACCGGATGTCCACCATCATATTTAAGTGTGATGAAGACGAGGACATTGGGAGGCCACAAGTCTTCAGTGAAGTGCGTGGGTGTGAGGTGACATTTGAGTGGAAAACAAAAGTTGTCTGTCCTCCAAAGAAGATGGAGTGCAAATTCATCCAGAAGCACAAAACCTATGACCTGAGGCTGCTGTCCTCCCTCACTGGGTCTTGGTCCCTGGTCCACGATGGAGTCTCGTGAGTCCCTTCCCATCCACCTGCAGTGACATACCCTCAGCAGGCGAGCTTCAGACTGCCTGATGATGGTTGGCTCTTTGGGATTCTAAAGATGAGAATACCACCCCCATGTGAGGTGGGTGGTGGTTGAGCTGTGACTCTGCTCCTGGAAGCTGCCCACAGTGTCATTCCTGGCACACAGGGTGGCTCTGAGTTCAGAGTTGGGACTGGAGCTTTGGTGAGTGGAAATGGAGCCTTTGAAGCTGAAAGAACCTGGGCTGACTAAGTTAGGCTGGGTTTGATTTGCGGTTGTGTGTAGCTCAGGTTGTGGGAGGTGTGTGGGTTTTCTCAGGTCTTTGGCAGAAGCTCCTTAGGTGTTGCTGGCTGGTATCAGCCCACAGTCCTGACCACTCTGTGTGGGGAGTGCCCTCTTGGCCAGGCACTCTTGGCAAGGCATCACCGAGGAGCAGGGGCATGATCTTGGAGGGTTTAAATAAGCTCTAAGTAAGAGGGGAAACTTGCCAGGACTCCAGCCACTGCCTCTCCCAGCTCCAGAGCCTGTCTTTCTACTTCACCGGGCTGTGTCCAGGGTGGCCACAGGCGTGTGGATGTTCCACTCTGGGTGTGCCTGGTTGGTCAGCTCCCTTCTTCAGTGATGACTTCCTTTTGCCCTTTTTTTTAATTGAAAAGTATTTTAGTGCTACATTCAGTGACAGAATGGAGCCCTTAGCTGTCCTAACTTTTCTCTGAAAGCAAAGTGAAGAGCCTCTCCTGTGTCAGGGCAGAGACATCACTTGCATGCCTGTTTCCCTTTGTGTCATTTTCTAGGTACTATATAAATCTGTGCCAGAAAATATATAAAGGGCCCCTAGGCTGCTCTGAAAGGGCCAGCATTTGCAGAAGGAGCACAACTGGTGACGTCCAGGTCCTGGGACTCGTTCACACACAGAAGCTGAGGGTGACAGGTAAGGCCTATGGGTCCTGGTCCTTGGTTCAAGGAGCGGCATCTGAACTGGGAAGGTGAGGGTGTTCTGAGGATGGCAGGGAGAGTGAGTAGGTGCTTTGGTGGAAACCTCGAGATATGATTGCCTGTCACTGTGTCACAGGCAGTTTGGCTATGAGATAGTGACAGGCAACCATATCTGGAACATTAAAATAAGTTCTGCTTCGTATTTTGTGAGACTGCAGGTCCCAGTCCGTGTGTTTAGAGCGTTTCAGCTGTCTTGGGAAAGTGCGTCTATCCAGGAGGAAGTCTAAGAATGTTCAGAGTTTCTCTGACGTTCATGTTATATCTGTAGATCAAGTGCCTAAGTTGACGTAGATGCACGTGTTTGTTTAGGAAAGCCAGCTACTTACATGAGGACTTGGTACAGGTAGCTCAGGGGTACGTCTTTGTAAAATGTCTTAACTTTGAAAATAATGGCGATGCCTTTTAATGGAAAATTCATCTTGTAGTTTGTTGGTGAGTGAAATATGTTTTCTTTCATCATTTAAAGGAAGAAAATAGAGGTTTCTTAGCTTAAGAGCAATTAGGGTGTCTTGGAGGGGCCAGTAAAGGAAAACGTTCGCCTTTTAGGTTGGAGTGGGGTTTCCTGAGCTGTCCTCATTCAACCACAGGATTATGTCAGATTAGCTTGAGATGGTAAGGTGGAGAAAGGGAATTCCGGGGAGACCACTGTCACCCTTGATAAAAATCACACCCAGACTCTGCAGGTTGGTAGTGGAGGGAGAGTTGGCATACAGGAAGTGGCACCCAGACCTCCAGCCTGAGACTCGCCCTCCCCGGGAGGTTCTTACTGCTTTGGAGGTCAGTTATTGCTGCCACTCCCACACTGCCCCAGAAGGGCGAAGGAGGGAGGGTAGTGGGAGCGTCGCTCTTTCCCCAGTAATCTCGCAGTATATATGCATATTTGCCTAGTCTTTCCTGATTTCAGCCAACGGAAACAACTAAAACACTTAAGGCCTCACTACAAGTTTGAGGCAAAAGGCGCAGGAGAATAGTGAACACAGGGAGTGACATGGAACTAGATCACCTGACTTCTTGGTGGTGTTGTCATCCATTGCACAGGCTGGGCCCCTCGGGTGGGGAGGTCGAGCCTCCTGCCCAATCCGTATGGGCTGTCTACACAATTAAAGTCTTCACTTGTTTGATCCCATATGCTAGAAGTTTAAAAATGTTTCCTTAAAACAGTGGAACTCTTTCTTCCAGAATTTTACAGAGAAGCCCAATCTTTAAAACAAATTCAGCCAGAGCAGCTTAGAATTTGGGGCAGGGCTGAGAGCCTGGAGTCCCACCTCTCACCTCACCATCCCGCAGCCCCCAGTACCTTGGCCTGTGTCCTGTGGAAAACACTTGGGGGGGGGGGGACACTGTACCTATTTTGCCTCCACTGCATGCCCCTGCCTGGAAGGATGTATGTGTGTGTGGTCAGGGTGGAAGGCACATGCTCCCCCAGACACCCTGCGCCATGCATACCTTGGAGTCATGGTCTGTCCATGCAGTCAGGCTGGGCCTGGGCTGTTCCCAGAACAGCCCCCTGGGCAGCCACGAGCAGCCTCTTGGTGGTGGCTTGAGAGTCAGAACTTGGTGACCATGCTGCCCCAGTGATACTTGCAGCTTAAAACATGTACTCACTTTTTTTTCAGACCCTGCAGGTTCAAGGGCTTAGGTTTTGTTTTTTTTTTTAATGGGTCACTTTTAAAAGCAGACAGTGCTTGACTTGAAGCCAGAAGACCCTAGAAAACCACAGTTGATCTCTTCTGCCTTTTCACTTTTTCCAGTCCCTGCCCTGTTATTATTGGGAGACTCACATGAGGGTACCTATCAGGAAAGCACCTAATCCGATACAGAACTTTTACACAATTGGAGCAATAGGGAAGGCTGCCATTACCCGAGGTCCTCTTCTTCATGAGTTTTTCAGGCAGTTTCTATACATGCCTGAAACCTGCCCACTTTGGACAGTGTCCTGTTCTCTAGGTAAGGCCCTTGAAGCTCAGAAGCTCAGCAACCCGGGGTCACAAAGTGTGGGAGTAGGAGGGTTTGGGTTTGACCCCAGGTCTTGGGCTGTGGCAATGGTGCGATAGGACGGGTCTGATCATGGTAATGCGAGAAGAGGTGGATAAACTTGTAGGGAGCCAAAAATTTATTTTTTCCTGGCCTTTAAACCAGATTTTGACTTCTAACATTGAGGCTTTGTTTGTTTGTTTTGAGATGGAGTTTTGCTCTTGTTGCTCAGGCTGGAGTGCAATGGCACGATCTCAGCTCCCTGCAACCTCCGCCTCCTGGGTTCAAGCCATTCTCCTGCCTCAGCCTCTCAAGTAGCTGGGATTACAGGTGCCTGCCACCGTGCCCAACTAATTTTGTATTTTTAGTAGAGATGGGGTTTTACCATATTGGTCAGGCTGGTCTCAAACTCGTGACCTCAAGTGATCCACCCACCTCAGCCTCCCAAAGTGCTGGAATTAACAGGTGCGAGCCAGCGCGCCTGGCTGAGGCTTTTTATAATGCACTAGAAATAATGTCATTTCAATTGTGTGTTTCAGGTGACAAAGTTGTTGTCACGTACTCCAAAGGTTATCCATGTGGTGGAAATAAGACCGCATCCTCCGTGATAGAATTGACCTGTACAAAGACGGTGGGCAGACCTACATTCAAGAGGTCAGGAGACTGGGGGTACAGAGGGGGAGGCACAGACTGGGGGCACAGAGGTCAGGAGACTGGGGGCACAGTGCAGCGAGCACACTGGGGAGGTTCCTCCTTGGGGTTTTCACGTGCAGGTTTTGACTGAGTCTTAGGAGCTCGGGGCTACAGTGGCTGATTGTGCTGTATTGGGCGCGGCTGCTCCAGGCAGGGAAGATCCCGGATACAGTGCTGAGATAGTGTTACAAGATCAGTGCAACTTCTCTGGCCTAGCTTGCCTCTTGAACTAGGTTTACTACTGGCTGAGCAGTGTTTAACTGGCCTTCATCTTTGAATGTCATAGTAGAAACAAAGGGACATTGATTTGTCCCACCCAAGGTGTTCAGGCAGCCTGCCTGGGACTCTCAAGCAGGTGAGACCTGCCTCTGGACCTAGGATGTGCTTGGATTGTATTCAGGTTTTCCAGGCAACATTGCAGCTGGCACCAGGGAGAGCTTGGCCAGCAGAGGGTGCATGTGAGCTGCTGTCTGTGAACAAAACTGATTCCTTCCAGACGCTCAGTTTGGAAAAGGGGAGACTTAGAAATTGCCAAAGGATTTATCAGTGTATGAGTCTGAGAAGCTTATAAAACAAAAAACCAAAAATCTAGGAGCAAATATTTCCATGTTTTAAATGTTACATGGTTTACAAACTTTAAAAAATTGATACTGAGTGCTCTGCTTTGTCACATTACTGACACAGTTGTCTTCCCTATCCACTGTGGCGATGAAGAAGAGTGAGTAAAATCGCCATCCTAGCTCAGAGCCGCTGTCAGTGTTGAGCCTAGGCCCATGCAGCCCAGGGAGTGGGGGTCTTGGGACCGAACCGAAATCTCAGTGCACCTTGACTGAAAGCCAGTGAGCTGCCTCAAGGGTTCCGAGTGTTCCCTGTTTTGCAGTCTGCCCTGTGAAGACCGCAGTCTGCGCTTTCCCCTCCCTAGGTTCGACATCGACAGCTGCACCTACTACTTCAGCTGGGACTCCCGGGCTGCCTGCGCCGTGAAGCCTCAGGAGGTACAGATGGTGAATGGGACCATTACCAACCCTATAAATGGCAAGAGCTTCAGCCTCGGAGACATTTATTTTAAGTAAGTAAAGCGTTTTCCTTTTGAGCTGTGAAGTGTATTCAAAATTAAACCAGCAATGCAGCTCTTCCCCTACTGGGGAGCACTCCAGGATAAATAGGTCTGTGTGTTTTAGTTACTGTTGCTGGAGTTGTCGTCATCTTTTGCTTAAACTGAGAAAAAGCATTACTCAACTATCAAATTTTAACACCAAAGATGGTGAGGTCTTGTGAGTGTAAAAATAAATCCCCCCACTTCTCCCTCACTTCATGATAAGCTCAGGGGTTGAAGCAGAAGCCTTCTGACATGTTTGAGCAGGAATCTTCTGGGATTGCCAGTCTGTAGAAAATAGATTTTTCAGCAGTGCTACTGAGGCTGCTCTCGGGCCGGTGGCCCAGGTGCCTGGCCATGTCTTCTGCCTGTGCATGGACAGGGTTAGGGCCATGCGGTGCAGGACGCGGTGCTGGACACGGCACCTGAGGAAGGTGGATTAGCACTCAGAGAGCAGAACTGGTTGAGGAGAAAGCCTCTTGAGTGGAAGCTGGTGTCCTCAGAATCTCTTTGGGGTCACAGATGTGCTGCTGTAGCTTAGGACGGGAAGCATCCTGGGCCCTGCAGTGATTCTGAGGACTGTGGGTTTATGTAATGAATGCCTTCTTGAAGGACTTCAATGTCAGTGTGGTCTTTTCTGTCTCTTTAGGCTGTTCAGAGCCTCTGGGGACATGAGGACCAATGGGGACAACTACCTGTATGAGATCCAGCTTTCCTCCATCACGAGCTCCAGAAACCCGGCGTGCTCTGGAGCCAACATATGCCAGGTGAAGCCCAACGATCAGCACTTCAGTCGGAAGGTCGGAACCTCTGACAAGACCAAGTACTATCTTCAAGGTAATCCGTGGCTTCCCATGACAGGTCCTCATTTAAATTCCTCCAAGGAAGGGCATTAAAATTTTCAACTAACTCCCTTCGGTTGAAATCTCACATCACTTTTAAAACAAAAACCATGGTCTAATTCTTTGCTTTCTTATGAATTTAATCAGAATGGATCAGATGATATGTGCCAGACCTGAGCATTTCACTGTACATAAATTGTATCTCAGTTAACAAGTAGACAAATGTCCAAAAAACGAAAACTTGGTCTGATCCAGTGGTTTTGCGGTCAGGTGGAGGCTGAGCTGTGCAGAGTCAGAGTTACCTTTGATTTGGTTTTAGCCATGACACGTCCTCCTTTTGGAATACCAAATAATATTAGAGAAGGGAAGGAGATTTCATATTTGTAAGAAGGATGAAAGTGTTAGGATATAGGTTAAAATCAACCGGGATGCACATAGGGCAGACTCCAGGGTGTGAAGGAAGGTTTTTTACTGGCACTAATAAGGGTGCCACTAATATTGCCCTTTGTTCCCTCTCGTCCTTGAGGGAATCATCCTGAAAGGCTGCTTTTGTTTTGAACAGCTAGTCTTAACTATATACCTTCCGTAATTTGATTTTTGAACCATGTGTGGATGTAATAACTCTTTAGAAAATCAAGTGTGTTTAAAGAAAACCCCAGCCTTCTCTGATGTTAAACAGCTGCTGAACGGGTCCCGTGGGAGGGGAGAGTAGTGATAGCCAAGAAGGACTGGGGGTGCTCCGTGCCCTGGTGCAGTGTGCATCTCCCCAACAGCAGCACCGCTGGGTCAGCATCGCTGCTCACGGACACAGATTGGAGACAGCGCCCTGGTGCATCTGCTCATAGCACCTGTGGGCCATGAATAGAGCTGGGAAAGTGAGTGTCCTGCTTCTGGGCGGCTTGATGATGGGAAAGTTGATCAGCCTCATTCACTTGCATAATTCCACAGCACAGAGCAAGTGCTCTGTGCTTCTCTGTTCTCTGCCTTCCTCATGCTTCGGTGAATCCTGCAGTCATTCAGAGTCAGATATTGCACGTCACAGGTTGGCCTGCTCTTGCTCTCCTGTTTCGCAGTGCCTGGCCCATAGGAGGTGCTCGGTAAATGTTGATGAAAGGAAGGAAGGATTGTCATGCCTCAGCCATCGGGTTATTCACCAGCTCCCAAAGTCACTCTGTAACCTGGTGGCTTTACACGTGCTGTTCCTTGTGCTGGAATGCCTCGACCCGCCTTCCTCATCCTTCCAGTGCCCCTCCCTGGAAGGCCCACCTTCTCGTAGCAGGGTGGCGCTGCCTGGTGTGTCTTCAGGAGTCTTCAGGCTCCACAGCACAGCACTGGCCACTTGTTCCACATAAGCACCTCCACGTTCACAAGTGGTGTGCCAGGCAGCCCTACAGGGATCCACGTTCACAAGTGGTGTGCCAGGCAGCCCTACAGGGATCCATGTTCACAAGTGTGTGCCAGGCAGCCCTACAGGGATCCACGTTCACAAGTGGTGTGCCAGGCAGCCCTACAGGGATCCACGTTCACAAGTGGTGTGCCAGGCAGCCCTACAGGGATCCATGTTCACAAGTGGTGTGCCAGGCAGCCCTACAGGGTTCCATGTTCACAAGAGTGTGTCAGGCAGCCCTACAGGGATCCATGTTCAAAAGTGGTGTGCCAGGCAGCCCTACAGGGATCCATGTTCACAAGTAGTGTGTCAGGCAGCCCTACAGGGATCCATGTTCACAAGAGTGTGTCAGGCAACCCTACAGGGATCCATGTTCACAAGTGGTGTGTCAGGCAGCCCTACAGGGATCCATGTTCACAAGTGGTGTGCCAGGCAGCCCTACAGGGATCCATGTTCACAAGTAGTGTGTCAGGCAGCCCTACAGGGATCCATGTTCACAAGAGTGTGTCAGGCAGCCCTACAGGGATCCATGTTCACAAGTGGTGTGCCAGGCAGCCCTACAGGGATCCATGTTCACAAGTAGTGTGTCAGGCAGCCCTACAGGGATCCATGTTCACAAGTAGTGTGTCAGGCAGACCTTTGAGGATCCCCAGCTTTCAGAAGGCTGGTGCATACACATTTAGTCATTCTTGGTAAATAAAATAGCTTTCAGACCTTTTCACTGTCTTCATTCACCAGCCCCAGAAAGTAGCTTTAGTTTTAAGATCTCTTTTCATCTTTCATGAAGAAATGAAGTTTCTTTCTCTTCCTGAGGCTTGCCGTTCCTTCAGGAGGGCAGAAGCTGTCTTTTCGTCAGGATGTGGGGCTGCTGGGCAGTTTGTTCCCTGCCACCAGCCCTGTGGAACGGTCCATTCAGCAGCCCCTGCTTTAGCCACTCCCAAGCGAGAATGCAGGACCCTCCCCAAGCTGAGCTGTACCGCCTGTCTCTGGGCCCCTGTGTGTGTGGACACGTCCATCTCATACCCTGCACTTTTGCCTCTGCATTCCTGGTACCCAGCAGCGCCAGCCACAAAGATTTTGAGTCAGTGACAAAGGTTGGGAGGAGCAGAGTTTATGCAAGGTGTCCACGCAAGGCTTCCTCACTTCTGACACCAGCGGCACACTGAGGAGGTGTCCAAGCCAACTTTATTTTTATTTATTTATTATTTATTTTGAGACAGAGTCTCACTCTGTTGCCCATGCTGGAGTGCAATGGTGCAGTGTTGGCTCACTGAAACTTCCACCTCCTGGGTTCAAGCGATTCTCCTGCTTCAGCCTCCCGAGTAGCTGGGATTACAGGCGCCTGCCACCACAGCCAGCTAATTTTTTGTATTTCACCATGTTGGCCAGGCTGGTCTTGAACTCCTGACATCAGGTGATCCACCCATCTCAACCTCTCAAAGTGCTGGGATTACAGATGTGAGCCACAGCACCCGGTCCCAAGCCAACTTTATATTCTCCCTATCACCATAACCCACAGAGCTCCCTGAAAGCAGTTATGCTCACAGTTATGATCTACTGCAGCAAAAGGATATAGGTTAAAATCAGCCAAGATGCACACAGGGCGCAGTCCAGGAGGGAATCGAATGCAGAGGTCCTGTCGGACTCTCCTGTGGAATCAGATGTGTTGTGTTCCCAGCACCCACATGTGGCAGTGTACATAGAGTATTGCCTGCCCGGGTGCTCCCCTGAGCCTTGGTGTCCAGAGTTTTTCCTGGGGCTCCATGACATGGGCAGAACTGGTTGGCTGATTGCTCAGGTACTGCATGGCCAGCCCCTGCTCCATATCCTGTCGTTAGCTGAGGACCAAGGCCAGCCCTCTTTTTGGGAAAGGTTAAATTCTTGCCTTCCTTCCTGTCACTGTCACTTCTGGTGCCGCTACTCCTGGAGGAGCCCTGGCATAGTGAGGGGATCTCAGGCCTCCACATTATTGAAAAATGAAGAGCTCGAGGAGATCAAGAAGGAGACCGGCCTTTCCCACCGTCAAATCACCCCCTCTACAGCTGGTTCACCAGCCTGGACAAAGGAGAGAACGGAATGATTTTCAGAGGATTCCAGAACTTGCTGTCAACCCAGTGGGGGACTGGGTCATCAGTGCCTTCTTTCCAGAGGGAGAGGACCAGATAAACTCTGTGGATTCCTGCGAACTTTGGCTTATATCCGAACCATTGAGGATAATGAAGAGAGCAAAGATGTGAATGGACCTGAACCACTCAGCAACAAATAGCACTTTGCTTCTGGACTATATGAGTTGGATAAAGATGACAAGACCTCCTGTGATGAGCTGTTAGCAGGCGCCATGCGTGATGGTCCAAGTTAATGTCTCAGATGAGCAGCTGAGCGGCGGCGCAGACAGGACCATTCGGGAGGCTGATCCGCGTGGGGACAGTGACATATCTTTATCACAGACTTTGCTAAGGTTTTGGAGAAGGTCGATGCAGAGCAGAAAATGAGCATTCCATTTCTTCGCTAAAGGACGGACAGCAAACTGTTCCTTGTGGTCTAGTATTTAAGAACTGGAACTTGACAGTCCTCCTGTCCACCAGCCCCACCTCCGCTCCTTCAGTCCCTTTCTCCCAAAGTGCTACTGCTGTATCATGACAACCCCAAGTATGTTCTGTCAACACAAACCTGCCTTTGGTCTATAAACAGGGCATTACAGAACGGTACACCCAGTCTGTTTCTGCTCTGTATCCATTCACCAGTTCTTCATTTACAAATACCATCTTTCTGTGTTCTGCTGCCGAATGCCACACATCCATCAAGTCTGAGAAAGTACGATGGAGAATCATGCTGAGAAACAGGCCAGCAAAGCTCTTCCACTGGATGTAGACTGCGCCCATGCTGCCTTCCCTCTGGCGAGTTCGCCAGCATGCATCCTTTTTATATGTCCGTTGCTTCCTATTTCTGTGTCATTCAGCATACTGTTCACCGAGTCATGCAGTCTTTCTGCTTTTCGTTAAGCCTCAAAATCTCCTCTATTCTACTTGGCACCCCAAGCTATGCCTGGTATATGTATTTCTGACTTGGCAGGATAGTTCGGTGGTGTGGTAGTTTTTATCTACCTTCATTAGACTTCATGAATCAGGCTATTGCCGTCCTAATGTATGTCTCTGTGAGTCTGTTCATTCACATATCTGCCCTTGGCTTTCGTGACTCATTGCTTGCTTGCTTGTTTCCTTGATTTGGAAACTATTGAAGGTGTGTACATAATTCTTTAGGAAGGGGATTGCTAAAAAATACCACTGCAAAGCAATGGAAAAAGGTGGAGAACAGGGAAGTAGCCAGGCTGGATGGCTCAAATAGAAATGAACGAGGAATTCTTTATGAAGTATCAGTTGGACTTTGTGATTGAGTGATGTAGTACAGGAATTGTGTAAAAGGGAAGACATCTTACACTGATCTGTTAGAAAGGTACTTCAGAGGCTCGTTGATTTTCATATTTAAAGTTCCTAAGATTATAGCTTTTCCCCTCTTTTGGCTGTATAGCAGACTGATTTAATCCACAGTTGTGCCTTATTGTTCCATTAAAATTGTATCTTCAGTCCATCAGTAAATACTTGTGGTTATAACAAAACAAAACAAAAATTCTTTACTGCGTGCTGAGGGCAGGGCTCTGTCAAGGTGTACCGAGTGGCTTTGTAAGCTGTGAACACAGTGCACGTGGGACATGGGATGAAGTCTCTTCTGTGTGATTTTAAGTCTTTGCAAACTCTTTTAGACCATAAGGAGCTAAGCTCAGTCTGCTCTTGAAAACTGATAGTGACACGCCGTGTTGCCCCTTCCTTTTTGATAGATGGCGATCTAGATGTCGTGTTTGCCTCTTCCTCTAAGTGTGGAAAGGATAAGACCAAGTCTGTTTCTTCCACTATCTTCTTTCACTGTGACCCTCTGGTGGAGGACGGGATCCCCGAGTTCAGTCACGAGACTGCCGACTGCCAGTACCTCTTCTCTTGGTACACCTCGGCCGTGTGTCCTCTGGGGTAAGTGTGACATCAGGATGCTTAGCACTTGGACCCCACATCCTCTCTTGAACCTTATCTTGAGAATAAGTGTATGCATGCTTTTTCCCCAATGTTCTGTTGGTAAATATTCAGGACATTCACCAAAAAATAGAGACACTGATAGAGGTAGACCCCCCACAGCCAGTGCCGTGCTCCAGTGCTGTCAGCGTCCTGCCACTCATTTTTGGTCCGCGCCTGCGTCACCCTCAGGAGCAGTGCTGGCACTTCCTTCGTGAGTACTGTGCCCCAAGTAGGGTCCAACCAGGGTGTCCCAGCTCTGTCCCTCCACCCCTTTTCCCTTGCTGCTTCCCTTTCCTTAGCTCCTTGGAAGCCGGTACTGGCTGTGCCTCCCTTTGTAATCCCGGGATGTCTTCTCTTTGGTCCTAATACAAATGATTGTACAGTAAAATTTCGCTTTGATGTGCGTGCAGTATTTTTACATTTGTTTAATGAATGAAAAGCTTACTCTGCAGATTTTGAGAACTATCGTGGGAACAGAGGCAGCAGTTCTGCTCTGAAGGAAGGTGGCACTTCCATTGGTTGTCTTGTGTCCCACAGCCGTTTCATACTTTGCCACGAATAACATGTTGTCAGCTGCTTTTTTCTTAGATTTATTTTCTTATGTCACCCGGCCCACCATTTTATTTATTTTTGTTTTTTATTTTTGGGGGACAGTCTCGCTCTGTCACCCAGGCTGGAGTTCAGTGGTGCCATCTTGGCTCACTGCAACCTCCGCCTCCCAGGTTCAAGTAATTCTCCTGTCTCAGCCTCCTGAGTGGCTGGGATTACAGGCACGCGCCACCATGCCCTGCTAATTTTTGTATTTTTAGTAGAGATGGGCTTTCACCGTGTTGGCCAGGCTGGTCTTGAACTCCTGACCTCAGATAATCTGCCTGCCTCGGCCTCCCAAAGTGCTGGCATTACAAGCATGAGCCACCGTGCCTGGCCTGGCCCACTATTTTATATAAGCTTTTCATTCTGTCTTGAGACTTTAAGATCGGGGGAACATGAATTCTTGCCATGTAATTGTTTCCTTCATGTCCTGAAAAAGAGACCGTACAGTCAGCAGACGACAGTGGTAGGGGTCATGGGGGAATGAAGATCACACATTTTTACATCTTAAATCAGCACCCCCGATTCCCCCATCAACCCTTACCTGTGGGCATCAGCTCAGCAAAAAGCAGCTTTGTCCTACGCCATTCAGGGGCTGTGTACCTAGGGACTCTTAGCTGCACAGTCAGGGAAAGAGGCTTTGGTTAAAATTTCACTTGTGGTACTTTCAGCTTTTGAATGTTTATGGTGTTCAGTGAGATCATTACAAAATGAAAGGACTAAAACTGGAAGTTCTTCCTGAAAGAAGCAAAATGTGAATTTTTTAAAAAGATAAAACCTAGAAGCAAACTTTCCCTGCATTGTCCGTCACTGAGAGTCTAGAACTGCCATGAGGTAAATCCTGCCTCCGGACGTGGCTGCTGGTCTTACACGTGGGTCTGAGGGAGACCAGCCAGGCCTGGGTCCTGTCAGTGTTGATGTTTAGAGTTGGACTTCTGTGAGTGGGAAAGGCACCGTTTATAAGGCTTTGGTGTTTTACTCTAAAACCAGAGAGGAAAATTCCCCAGGAAAGCTCGGTTTCATGATGTCATCAGGAATGGTAGTTGTTTAAATCCCTTAACACGTTGACAGGTAATAAGGACTTTTAAAAAAGGAAACAGACGTTGAAACCAACAGCAGAAACTCAGTTGGTGGATTATGAGGGATGCAACCACCACCTGGGGGTGACGTGGAATGGTGCCTGAGATTTTTTTTCCCCCAAATATTATCAGTGTTATACATTTTAAAGGCATGTAAATATGTCCAGGTGTGGTGGCTCACACCTGTAATCCCAACGTTTTGGGAGGCCAAGACAGGCGGATTACTTGGGGTCAGAAGTTCTAGACCAGCCTGGGCAACATGGTAAAACCCTGTCTCTACTAAAAATACAAAAATTAGCCAGGTGTGGTGGCACATGCCTGTAATCCCAGCTACTTGGCAGGCTGAGGCAGGAGAATCACTTGAACCCAGGAGGCAGAGATTGTAGTGAGCTGAGATGGCGCCACTGCACTCCACCCTGGGTGACAGAGCGAGTCTCGGTCTCAAAAACAACAACAAAAAATCATGTAACTATAACAAACAGGTAGCAATGATTACCTTAATAGATGATAATTTTTAGTTCTTTTAGATATTTCTTTTGGAATTTACCTCAGTCTTTAATTAACATCCTTTATTTCATCTGTTGACTTCCTGCAATAGATGAAGATTGCGCTCTCTTACACCTTCCTTGACCTCTCTTACACCTCCCATATTTTCCAAAAATGGTTATTTCACAATATTCGGTTAAAGCAATAATCAAAAAACGTGCACAGTTAAAAGACATCTGCAGATGGAAGGGGCGTACTGTGTGCCCAGCGCAGTTACTGATGACAAGACCCACCCGCTTACGACATGCCAGGAGAGCACATGCAAAGGAAAGTCTGTAAAAGCTGCGGGGGAAGCTGATTTGTTGTATTAGAAAATAATTTAAGAAAGATTGAAATACTTTTAAGTCCTCACTTCAACATCATCATTAGGTTCTTGGAAACTGCAACTTTTGTGAAATGATGTATAACGAAACCGATTTTTTTTCTCATCAGCATTAATAATGAGACTGTTTTGAAGGAAATGATGTTATTCAGAGACCTCCTGTAGTTGGTTCACGGAAGGCTGCAGTTTGAGGGAACCTGTCCGCCACCTTGTGAGGACTCAGTGTACTGGACAGGTGGTGTCTAAGCTGAGTGCGGTGGCAGAGTTCCCAGCTTTTAACATTACTTCCAGCAGTAGCACCATATGAAAGGAAAACCATTTTCTTAAAAGAAAGGAAGGAAGAAGGAAAAAGAGTTCCTGATTGTTTGGAAGACATACTGTTAGACTCTTTGTCTTAGTATGCATGCCAGTATTTAGAAAATAACCACTAAAATAATAGAAATACAGTATATAACTTCCAAAACAGTAGTGAAGAAAAGGAGAAATAAAAATACTTAAGTCCCCAAAGAAGACAGGAGAAAAGGAAAACAAAAACCAGACAAGTGGAAATCCAGCCTAACGTAGTAGAAATAAATCTGACTGTATCTATAATCATGATAAGCATAGCTTGACTAAACTTGTCAGTTAAAAAAACAAATTGTCAAATTGGATTTCAAAAACAACTCTGTATCCAGGGAACACACCTAAAACAGGGATACAGAAAAGACCAAGATGAAAGGATGAGAAAAGATATGCCGGAAAAGAATCTGCAAGGAAGCTGCAGTAGTTATATTAATATAAGATAAAATAGGATATTAAAGAAAAATATTAGCAATAAAAAGGGTCATTTTAATTTTAAAAGGGCAGATTTCCTGGAAACATACAAGAATCCTAAACTTCTGTCAAGCCAGTAAAAAGCCTCGATATGTAAAGCAGAAATTGACAAAACCACACACAGGAAACAGTGACAAATGCCCCTCACTTAGTGATTGCTGGGTCAAGTAGACAAAGAGTAAAGCTTTTTTGGAAGATTGGGACAGCACAGTGCGAAAGCATGATTTAATAGACATGCTTAGAATGCTATTCCCTGCAGTGGGAGAGTACCGTTTTCCCAGGCTCACATGAAACACTTAGAAAACTTTATCAAAAATTAGCAACGAAGCAGGCAAGTTAGCAATTTCGTTTTTTTCCCTTTGAGACAGTCTCATTCTTTTGCCCAGGCTGGAGTACAGTGGCATGATCTTGGCTCACTGCAACCTCCACTTTCTGGATTCAAGTGATTCTTGTGCCTCAGCCTCCCATGAAGCTTGGAATTACAGGTGCATGCCACTACCTCCTGGCTAATTTTTTTAGTTTTAGTAGAGATGAAGTTTCACCATGTTGGCCAGGCTGGTCTCAGACTCCTGACCTCAGGTGATCCGCCTGCCTCAGCCTCCCAAAGTGCTGGGATTACAGGCATGAATCACCGTGCTTGGCCTAAGTCAGCAGCTTTCTGGCTGATGCAATTAAATGCATACATGGTGCAATGCGGTTAGGAATCAAGAACAAACAACTGAGAAACAAATACATTTGAAGATTAAAGCCCACTTCTGAACAATCCGTGGTCCAAAGAAGAAATCAGAGGTAGAAATTAAAATACGCTTAGAACTGAATGATGATGTGTCTCTCGGACGCATGTCGAGTGTTCCTGAGTGGCTGGAGCTGCTTCTGGGTGAGTGGGTTTCTGGCTTGGAGGGAGAGGTCTGCAGAGCTCTCAGACTTGTCTGTGGAGTGTGGTGGCGCTTCTGCCCGAGCAGAGGTCAACCCTCACAGGTCACTTAGAACTGGATGCCAGGCTCTCCCTGTGGTTTCTTGTCTTGCTGATGTTTTGGATCAAGATTGTTTGGCTTAAGCTGAACTTTGAGAGCAGTAGCCCTTGCGGCCATGCCACAGGTTGGCCGGTTGCCCTCGACCTCAGTTCTTTGAGCAGCCGGCGTCTTCAGCACCACAGGATGAGCCTCGCTGGGGTGGCCTCTTATCTCGAGCAGTGCAGGAGGCATTTCGGTGATGTGATCCTGTTCCTGTGTGTGTGGCCCCAAATGACAGAGGGCCTGAGGTTAGAAGTGTCTAATCGTTATACCCTTGAGTGTAATGTTGTTCTCTGAGCACAAAGGGAAGTCTTCATGGTTGTTTCTCATTTTCTATTATTATTTTCTCAACTCTGCTTGAGTGGTGAATGTCATGGAAATGCACTTTTCCCCACAAGTGTGCATGTGGGTCTTGGGTGGGAATTGTGAACTCTGCTGTGAGGCAGCAGCTGTGTTCCATGAGCCCCGTTCTGGGATGGAGCAGGCTTGAAGAGAGGAGGTGTGTCAGGGGCTATGCTGGGTTGTGGCTGTTCCCTGGGCCCTGTCCTGGCCTGTGACTGCCCCCTGGGGCTCCTTCTGGTCTGTGGCTACCCCTGAGCCCCATCCTGACCTGTCTCTAAGGCCCCCTGGGCCCCGCTGGTTTGGAGGTTGTGTCCCACGGTGGGCTGTGGTCACCGTTTCCAGAAGAAACTCCAAGAGGACAGAGTTCTGACCTTGGAGAGAAGTGTGGTGCTCTTCTCCACACTGGGACAGCCTCTGCCCCAGCCTGGTTCTGCTGTGGGTCGGGCCACCTGGAGGGGGCCGCGTCCCTCCTGCCCGTCTCTGCTCTGTTTGGTTGAATGACAGTTCATGGAGCTGGAAGCAGTGCCTTCTTGTCTGCTTTCTGACAACCCTGCCCCAAACTCATCAGGAACTTTTTGCAGCCGTTTTCCATGTGGAGTGGGCCTTGTGGCCTTGTTTTCTGGGGCAGGAGTAAGAATCACATGGTATGGGGAAAATGAGAGATGCTTTTGCCTTGGGGACTCAGGTCTCAAATTGTGGCTGTGTCACTGCCCTGTGACATGGCTTCTTTCCTGTGACATCCTTGCAGGGTGGGCTTCGATGGCGAGAATCCTGGGGACGACGGGCAGGCACACAAGGGGCTGTCGGAGCGAAGCCAGGCGGTCGGCGCGGTGCTCAGCCTCCTGCTGGTGGCCCTCACCTGCTGCCTGCTGGCTCTTCTGCTCTACAAGAAGGAGAGGAGGTGAGCGGGGGGTGGGGGGAGGGGACAGGCAGGCAGGTGCATGCCTCCCACATCTAATCATAGGCTCAGTTTTGTGGGTTTTAATTTTACTTACTTATTTGTTTGAGCTCTACAACAGCAAAAGGCTCAAGATTCTTAGTTCAAAACTCTCTGGAAGCAGTCTCCAGCATTGTGGTTTTAAATGCCTGCATTTCTCTCTGACCAAGGCTGAGGCCCTTGCACAGCACCTATGCCTGCGGCTTCTAGGACCGTGGTCCTTTGTGTCCAAAGATGGGTAGAACGTTAAATGGCACCTTTCATGAGTGCATTTTCCCACTGAGCAGCTCATCCCTCTGCCCTCCCACGTCATAAAAGCAAGAGTTTATTAAGCGCCTGCTGTGTACCAGCTATGGTGCCATCTTTTTGCCCCACTTTGCTGGGTGCAAGGACACCCCACGTGACTGTCAAGCAGATTTTCATATCAGGTGTCAGTGATCGTGGCTCTGGCCTGGGGGCAGGGACTTGCCAGCTCAGATGTTCCCTGCTGCCACTGTCATTTGCCAGCTGAGCCACAGGCCCATGAGAGAGGTGGTCGGGGAGTACTAATCATGGCCCTGCTCACCCACATTGCAGAATGGGCAGAAGAAGGTCTGGGCCAGGAAGGCATGTGATGAGCATCTCTGTGACCCACCATCGGGCAGGCTTAGGGGCAGCAGGCAGGTGTGGTCCTGTTAGAGTCGTATGTGAAAAAGCCCTTGCCCAAATGTTAAATTGCTCTTGAGCGTTTTCCCCTGTTGGATTCCAAAGCCCAAGGTCTTTCCACTCAATCACAACAAATACATTAGGGTATAACCCTGTCACAGCTGCTCACTTGTCATTCAGAATGTCCATTAACCTGTGCTTGTGGGAGAAATGCAGCCGACACCAGCCTTCTGGTGGTGCAGAGTGGGGCGGTGCTGGTGGGGGCAGGGCTCCTGCCCACACTTCCTCTACCCTGGAGTAATTATGGTTTCCTTTTTTTTTTTTAATAGGGAAACAGTGATAAGTAAGCTAACCACTTGCTGTAGGAGAAGTTCCAACGTGTCCTACAAATACTCAAAGGTAATTTTCTGTGGAGTCTCCTGAGGGGCTGCCTCCCCCGCCTCCCATGCTGGGCTGTCCGTGTTCTCATCAGGAATGCCGAGGAGAGCAGTCACAGGCAGGCTGGAATCCAGAAGGGAAAGCATCACCCATTGCCTCAGCCGCTTACCCCAGCACATGTTTTTTGTTATTTTTTTCCTACAAAGTTTCTCTCATTGTGGTTGCAGCTAATTTCCTTTGGGGTATTTAATATTTAGGTTGTTTCCACTGTTTTTGGCTGTTCCTAAAAAAACACACGTGATAGTGAAGATAGTTGTGCACCTAGCATTTGGACGATTTGTTTCCGATAAATTTCCAGAAAAGAGGCATCATCTGGGTCAAAGGACATAAAGTCTGTGGGTCTCGATGAGTGTTGACTAATTGCTTTCTCAAACGAGGCTTTTGACTCGAGTCCCTTCTTTGACTTTCCTCCCTGCCATGCAGGGGGCACCTTTCAGTCAATGAGACACCTGGCAGAGCCCCTTCTCATTTAGCACTGCTGATAGGTCACTGGTCTGCTTTTCGGGTCCATGCCATCCTGAATGCCTTCTGCTTGGTCCCACCGTTGGCTGTGAGAATCCTGCCAAATGGCCCCACTGCCACCGTCCCAAACCCTCCTGCCTTGGTGCAGTCTCATTAGGAACAGGAAGGTGTTGCCTGCCCTTGTCTTCCTTTCCCTGGTGGGGACCTGGGAACCGTGAGGACAGTGTGCCAGATCCTCCCCAGCTCGTGCCCGCAGAGAGCATCCCTGATGTGGGGTGGATGGTGGAAAGAGAGTAAGAGAGGAGCAGAATGGGGTCTCTGAGGGGGGTCATGTGGTCTCTGCTATTGATCCCTGGCAGGTGAACAAGGAAGAAGAGACAGATGAGAATGAAACAGAGTGGCTGATGGAAGAGATCCAGCTGCCTCCTCCACGGCTGGGGAAGGAAGGGCAGGAGAATGGCCATATTACCACCAAGTCTGTGAAAGCCGAGGCCCTCAGCTCCTTGCATGGGGATGACCAGGACAGTGAGGATGAGGTTCTGACCATCCCAGAGGTGAAAGTTCACTCGGGCAGGGGAGCTGGGGCAGAGAGCTCCCACCCGGTGAGAAACCCGCAGAGGAACGCCCTTTGGGAGCGTGAGGATGATAGGGCGGGGCTGGTCAGGGGTGAGAGGGTGAGGAAAGGGAAGCCCAGGTCTGCACAGCAGAAGACAGTGAGCTCCACCAAGCTGGTGTCTTTCCATGACGACAGTGACGAGGACCTCTTACACATCTGACTCCGCAGTGCCTGCAGGGGAACACAGAGCCGTGAGACAGCCAAGCACCTCCAACCAAATAAGACTTCCACTTGACGATGCTTCTGTAGTTTGCCTTTAACAAAAACTATTTCAAAAGGGAAGAGTTTTTGTGATGGGGGAGAGGGTGAAGGAGGTCAGGCCCCACTCCTTCCAGATTGTTTACAGTCGTTGGAATAAGGCATGGCTCAGATCGGCCGCAGGGCAGGACCTCATGCCCAGGGTTTTGCCCAAGTCCTCATTTAAAAGCATAAGGCCGGACGTGTCTCCAGACAGGGGCTGCATTTGAAAAACCCTTGCTGCTTTAGGCCCGATAGGGTATTTGACCCCATTATATTTGAGCATTTTAATTCTCTCCTCCTATTTATTGACTTTGACAATTACTCAGGTTTGAGAAAAAGGAAAAAAAGAAAAACAGCCACAGTTTGTTCCTGCCGGCACGGGTGTAATGCACCGGTTTGTCCATCCCGAAACAGCGAGGCTGTCAGTGTGTGGGACGGTCTCTGGTGGGATTTTGAACTGGTCATTAATGTGTCCCCTGAGTTGGAGCTCATTCTCTTTTCTCTTTTGCTTTTTGTTTCTTAAGGGTGTATACACGTGCGTACAGGCGCACACGCACACGCGCACACACACGGGGTCCCTGAGTGCCTGGGTTTTGGAGAGTTCACTGTTCTATGCCTTTAGTCAGGAACGGCTGCAGCTTTTTGCATGACCTCTTCAAGCCTGGGTGTACAGAGCACATTTGTCAGTATTTCTTTCGCTGGCTGGTGAATTCAAACAACCTGCCCAAAGATTGGTGTGTGTGTGTGTGTGTGTGTGTGTGTGTATGTGTGTGTGTGTGTGGAGTTGAGGTGTCAGAGAAAATGAATTTTTTCCAGATTTGGGGTATAGGTCTCATCTCTTCAGGTTCTCATGATACCACCTTTACTGTGCTTATTTTTTTAAGAAAAAAGTGTTGATCAACCATTTGACCTATAAGAAGCCTTAATTTGCACAGTGTGTGACTCACAGAAACTGCATGAAAAATCCTGGGCCAGAGCCTGGGCCCTAGCGTTGCACTTGGCCTCATGCTGGAGGGAGGCTGGGCAGGCACAGCGTGGAGGCGGAGGGAGGCGGTGCTGGTGTTCTTCCTCTGGCGGCAGCGCCTTTCCTGCCATGTTGAGTGAATGACGTTTCTCGCGTTGTAGAATTGTCTGTAGAATCAGTGTCTGACGCTGAGAAGCAAACCTCCCCACAGCATCCCTTGGCCTGTACCAGTTTGGCTGGCTTGTTTGATTTCAACATGAGTGTATTTTTTAAAATTGATTTTTCTCTTCATTTTTTTTCAATCAACTTTACTGTAATATAAAGTATTCAACAATTTCAATAAAAGGTAAATTATTAATTGGGTGTTACCGTTTTTTCCTCGATAGTGAGACGTTCCCCAGTGACTTGCCAGGCTGCCTGCCCATCTTTCCTTCCTGTTGAGTGACTGGGTTTGGGTTTTCACGCTGGTGTTCTCATTGACCTTTTATGAGGCAGCACTTCCATTTTTCTCTGGAGTCTCCTGGTTGTAGTCGTTAACTCTGGGTCCAGGCTGCCTCCCTCGGCTCTTTCTAGATCTGATTTCTTTACCTTCTCCAGGCCAGCCTCGGGGTGTGTCCTGTTCATCATGGAGTTTAGAGTCCAGTGAGACAGTAAAGCTTTTTGGTATGCAACCTAATCTAATATGGGGAGGTTGTCTCTTGAATAAATGCACTGAGTCTTCCATCTTAAATTCCTCACCAGTGGCTGAGAGCTGCCTGTATGTTAACCTGGAAGCAGAAGATTCCTCCAGTGTTAAAAACAGACTTAGACTCAACATCCTAGCCTCCATCTCTTCCCCCTTCCCCCTCCCATAGAGTTCTCACTTTTCAATTATCCAATTGGAGTTACCTTTTTAAAAAAGTTACTCTTAAGGGCTTTAAAATACATGTCCTGAGGAGGGCATGTTGGGGTGTTCTAAAAGTTTACATTATGACCAAAGAGTCGCTGGTTCTCAGGCATTCTACCCAGGGGGTTTTCTCCAGGCCATTCCCATCTCCTTCTAAGGCCATGGGGAGCCCTCTCTGTAAGGAGGGCATATGCAGGGACCTGGCCGTCCCCTTGGTCAGCTGGATGGCAAAGAGGCGTGTCGTCTGCACCACTGGCTGCCTGCTAATGTCGCTCTCAGTGGGGAAAGAGAAGTGACGACATCTTTGAGTGCATTTGCTTTGACTTAAAAACCCAAGCCTCTGAAAAAAGAGTAACTATTTGCCAGCTGTTGTTACAGATGATATTTTTAGGGAAAGATGCCCTGACAGCAAATCAGAATTGGACTCTTTTCAGAGAAAGGATTTTATTGATAGAGTACGACCTTGGTATTTAGTTTCCTTTTAACATTTTCTGTGCCCCTTTTTTGAGACTGTCCATGAAAGGCAGAGATATGGAATAAGAATTGGGGTGCTAAGGATGGAATAGGCAAACCCCACGCCAAGTAAATCCATGGTAAAGAGGAGATCTGGTTCTTAGGAACATTTGAACAGCGTGTGAAGCCTGTACTTCACCAGCCCTAAAATAATACATGACGTGAGGTGATTCCTCAGGAGGAACGCTGGCCACCTGGTGATTGAAGAGTACTTTGGGCTGGTGCAAGTTAAAGGACTGATGGGGACATAGGTCTTGCCCCTCTTGGCGATCGGGTCACAAGGAGCCAGTGTATGTGTCACTGGGAGGTGCTATGGATGAGACTGGATTTCTGGAAATACCCTTTACCAACTTCGGAAGAATCCCATGGCTCAGGGAGGTGCACTCATGCCCTTTCTTAATTCTCGGGCTCCACTCTGTTGACTCATAGTGAGTTGGCCTCTTGTGCCCTTAAGCCAAACTTGCTGTCAGTTCTGGACATTGTTTTGTGAGTATGAGGTCAACTGGCAGAAGTGGTGCAGGTGAGCTGTGGGCACAAGGTGACAAGATAGCCATGCTGAGTTTGGGGACAAAGTGGCCCAGGGATGTTGTGTAGGTAAGGCAGAAGCAAACCCAGAACTTGGAGCGTGCTGTGACTTGCAGTAAGGAGTTTGAACTTGTCCTGAAAGCAGCTGAGAGCCATGGGAGGACCAGATTGGCTTTTGAGAAAGATAGTCTAGAAGAAAGTAAAGAGATGGAGACGCTTCTCCATCCAGATGGGAGGTTGGGCATGGGAGCCGTGGCTGTGCCAAGCTGAGAAGCCTTAGACTCTGCCTGCAAGCCTCTCTCTGGGAGGAAGTCAGGTCTTCTTCTTAAAGAGAGGTACAGACTGAAGTTAGGCTGTGAATGGTCAGTTATTTGTATTTCTTTACCTCTTAATGCTATTTTGTAGTTTGACCAGTTTGCAAATCAAATTGAATAAAAAGTAATTGATAATGTCATTTCGATGCTCAAAATGAACCTTGAACAGTGTTTGAGGGAAACACAGTCTAGTGAGTGGAGTTACTGGTTGTCACACCTGGGAGGGTAAAACGAGGGGCTCACACCCCAGGTGAGGTCATCTGGTGCCACTCAGCACCATCCTGGAGAAAACAGCCATGGGACGCTGGCCTTGGTGACAACCAAGAAGTGGTGGCAGGTTGCTAGAGACAGGGTGGAGCACAGTGCCCCAGAAGGAAGCGGGAGCTCAGGTTCAAGAAAGGACTCGTGACCTCGCCCTTGGCTTCAGGGTTTTATTTTTCTTTCTTTTAAAACATTTTGAGACAACATACAGACATCTGAACTTACAGGACAATTCTTTTTCCCTGAATCCTTTGAGACTAAGTTCCCTCCCATCCATCACCAGGCATTCCTACAGATGGGGACCTTCACATGACTAAGATGCCACCATCAAAACCATGATGTGTGGGAATGGTACTGCCAGCTAAGCCTCAGTGCTGCTCAGGTGTTGACAGTTGTGACAGTGCTGCCCTTTCCAGTCGAGGAGCCTGTGATAGTCACGTTTTGCATGTGATCACCACGCCATTTGGTTTACTTCTGTCTGGAAAGTTTCTCCTTTCTGTAACTTCCGGGACCATGACACACGAGGTCACTCTTCTCACCTGTCCCACCTCTGGGGAGGGGTGGGGTGCCTGCTTTGCTCTGCCCCACCCAGTGGCTTTAGGACTCAGCTGTTGAGGAACAACAAGGGAGAGGGCCCTTGGGTCTAACTGCAGAAATCATACTTGAACTAGAAAATCTTGTTGGCATAGGTATGGATTGTCATATAGCAACGTTTCCCAAAGTGTGCCTCGTGGAACACATGTTCCCTATGATGTTAACAGATGTTCTGCCAAAAATGAAAAGGACCAGTGCTCTAGTAAGTCTGGGAAATAATTAAAGTGAAACAGCTTTGCTTGGCATGAGACCTCTCAGAGTCTTTAAAGGAGAATTGCTGAGCACACATGAAATCACAGTAGAAAACAGCCAGCAGGCCTCCAGGTATGCAGCAATTCCTAGACATTTGCCCGTGTTCCCTGGGGGACCTGGTGGCCTGTGGACCATGCACAGGAAATTCCCTCCTGTAGTGAGGGTCTGCTGTTTTCCAGGGGCTCCCATGGAGCACGCTAGATGGGTGGTCTGTGTGAGACTACACCATTGATGAGCAGTGAGGCCCAAACAGGTATGTGTGTATATATAAACAAACGCTCAGCACCACTGATCATCAGGGAAAAGCACATCATAAACAGTTACCGCTTCACACCTGCTAGAATGGCTGCTGTCAGAAAGACAAATGATAGCAAGTGTGGGTGAGGACGTGGAGAAAAGTGAACACTTGTCCACCTTTGGTGGGACTGTAAATTGGTACAGCCATTATGGAAAAGAAGTTCCTCAAAAAAATTGAAAATGGAGCTACCAGCCATCCCACATGTGGGTGTGTATCCAAAAGAAATGACGTCAGTGCCTTGAAGCGATCTCTGCAGCCCCTGTTCATCGCAGTATTATTCACAACAGCCAAGATAGGGAAACAGTCTCAGTGTCTACTGACAAATGAAGAAAGATGCATAAAGAAAATTATGTGTGTGTGTGTGTGTGTGTGTGTGTGTGTGTGTACACACACAGTGGAACACTAAGTCTTGAAAAAGAAGGAAATCCTGTCATTTGTGACAACATGGATGAGCCTGGAGAACGTTATGCTAAGTGAAATAAGCCAGACACAGAAAGAAAAATACCGCATGATCTCACTTAGATGTGGAATCTAAAAAGGCTGGACTCAGAAGCAGAGAGAGGAATGCTGGTTACCAAAGGCTAGAGGTGTGGGAAATGAGCAGATGTTGGTGAAAGAGTACAGAGGTGCAGATGTGCTGCATGAGTGAGCTCCGGAGACCCGCCGTGCAGCATGAGTGAGCTCCGGAGACCTACTGTGCAGCATAAGTGAGCTCCGGAGACCTGCCGTGCAGCATGAGTGAGCTCTGGAGACCTACTGTGCAGCATAAGTGAGCTCCGGAGACCCGCCGTGCAGCATGAGCGAGTTCCAGAGACCTACTGTGCAGCCTAAGTGAGCTCGGGAGACCCGCTGTGCAGCATGAGTGAGCTCTGGAGACCCACTGTGCACCATTAGTGAGTTCTGGAGACCTACTGTGCAGCATAAGTGAGCTCTGGAGACCTGAGACCTACTGTGCAGCATGAGTGAGCTCTGGAGACCTGCTGTGCAGCATGAGTGAGCTCTGGAGACCTACTGTGCAGCATGAGTGAGCTCTGGAGACCTGCTGTGCAGCGTGAGCGAGCTCTGGAGACCTGCTGTGCAGCATGAGTGAGCTCTGGAGACCTGCTGTGCAGCATGAGTGAGCTCTGGAGACCTGCTGTGCAGCATGAGTGAGCTCTGGAGACCTGTGCAGCGTGAGTGAGCTCTGGAGACCTGCTGTGCAGCATGAGTGAGCTCTGGAGACCTGAGACCTGCTGTGCAGCATGAGTGAGCTCTGGAGACCTGAGACCTGCTGTGCAGCATGAGTGAGCTCTGGAGACCTGAGACCTGCTGTGCAGCATGAGTGAGCTCTGGAGACCTGAGACCTGCTGTGCAGCATGAGTGAGCTCTGGAGAACTGCTGTGCAGCATGAGTGAGCTCTGGAGACCTGCTGTGCAGCATGAGTGAGCTCTGGAGACCTGCTGTGCAGTATGAGTGAGCTCTGGAGACCTGAGACCTGCTGTGCAGCATGAGTGAGCTCTGGAGACCTGCTGTGCAGCATGAGTGAGCTCTGGAGACCTGCTGTGCAGCATGAGTGAGCTCTGGAGACCTGCTGTGCAGCATGAGTGAGCTCTGGAGACCTGCTGTGCAGCATGAGTGAGCTCTGGAGACCTGAGACCTGCTGTGCAGCATGAGTGAGTTCTGGAGACCTGTGCAGTATGAGGGAGCTCTGGAGACCTGCTGTGCAGCATGAGTGAGCTCTGGACACCTGAGACCTGCTGTGCAGTATGAGTGAGCTCTGGAGACCTGCTGTGCAGCATGAGGGAGCTCTGGAGACCTGCTGTGCTGCATGAGTGAGTTCTGGAGACCTGCTGTGCAGTATGAGTGAGCTCTGGAGACCTGCTGTGCAGCATGAATGAGCTCTGGAGACCTGCTGTGCAGCATGAGTGAGCTCTGGAGACCTGCTGTGCCGCATGAGTGAGTTCTGGAGACCTGCTGTGCAGCATGAGTGAGCTCTGGACACCTGAGACCTGCTGTGCAGTATGAGTGAGCTCTGGAGACCTGCTGTGCAGCATGAGGGAGCTCTGGAGACCTGCTGTGCTGCATGAGTGAGTTCTGGAGACCTGCTGTGCAGTATGAGGGAGCTCTGGAGACCTGCTGTGCAGCATGAGTGAGCTCTGGAGACCTGCTGTGCAGCATGAGTGAGTTCTGGAGACCTGCTGTGCAGCATGAGTGAGTTCTGGAGACCTGCTGTGCAGTATGAGGGAGCTCTGGAGACCTGCTGTGCAGTATGAGTGAGTTCTGGAGACCTGCTGTGCAGCATGAGTGAGTTCTGGAGACCTGCTGTGCAGTATGAGGGAACTCTGGAGACCTGCTGTGCAGTATGAGTGAGTTCTGGAGACCTGCTGTACAGCATGAGTGAGTTCTGGAGACCTGCTGTGCAGCATGAGTGAGTTCTGGAGACCTGCTGTGCAGTATGAGGGAACTCTGGAGACCTGCTGTGCAGTATGAGGGAGCTCTGGAGACCTGCTGTGCAGTATGAGTGAGTTCTGGAGACCTGCTGTGCAGCATGAGTGAGTTCTGGAGACCTGCTGTGCAGTATGAGGGAGCTCTGGAGACCTGCTGTGCGGTATGAGTGAGTTCTGGAGACCTGCTGTGCGGTATGAGTGAGTTCTGGAGACCTGCTGTGCAGCATGAGTGAGTTCTGGAGACCTGCTGTGCAGTATGAGGGAACTCTGGAGACCTGCTGTGCAGTATGAGTGAGTTCTGGAGACCTGCTGTGCAGCATGAGGGAGCTCTGGAGACCTGCTGTGCAGCATGAGTGAGTTCTGGAGACCTGCTGTGCAGCATGAGTGAGTTCTGGAGACCTGCTGTGCAGTATGAGGGAGCTCTGGAGACCTGCTGTGCAGTATGAGGGAGTTCTGGAGACCTGCTGTGCAGTATGAGTGAGTTCTGGAGACCTGCTGTGCAGCATGAGTGAGTTCTGGAGACCTGCTGTGCAGTATGAGGGAACTCTGGAGACCTGCTGTGCAGTATGAGTGAGTTCTGGAGACCTGCTGTGCAGCATGAGGGAGCTCTGGAGACCTGCTGTGCAGTATGAGGGAGCTCTGGAGACCTGCTGTGCAGTATGAGGGAACTCTGGAGACCTGCTGTGCAGCATGGTGATTATGATACCGCTTTGTATATTTAAATTTTTCAGAGAGTAGATCTTGTGTTCCTTCCCTTCTCCAAATAAAAGGAAATTATTTGAGGTGATGGACATGTGAACTAGCTTGATTGGGGCAATGATTTTGCAATGATATGCATCTCAAAGCATGTTGTACACCATAAATAATACAACTGACCCTTGAACAGTACAGGTTTGAACTCCATGGGTCTACTTATATGTGGAATTTTTTTTTTCGTAAAAGTTATGCCCTGTGTTTCTGCCCCTCCTTCTACTTCTTCCACCTCTGAGGCCCCTGACACAGCAAGACCAGCACCCTCTTCCTCCTCCTCCTCAGCCTACTCAAGGTGAAGACGACTAGGCTCAAGACCTTTATAATGATCCACTTTTCACTTAATGAATAATGTATTTTCTCCTCATGATTTTCTTAAAATTTTTTCTGTATTTTATTTTAAGAATACAGTCTATAATACAGCATCCAAAGTATGTGTTAATTAACTGTTTTTATTATTGGTAAAGCTTCTGGTCAGCAGTAGGCTATATTGTTAAGTTTTAGGGGAGTCAAAGTTATATGTGGCTTTTTTACTGTGTGTGGGGTCCGTGCTCCTAATCCCTGGGTTATTCAAGGGTCAACTAAATAATTTTTCTGTCCATTACACTTCAATAAAGCTGGATAAAAGCAAAACCCAAGAGACTATGAAGGCCAAGAGAAAATCAGTACGTGCCACGCCAGCACCCATTCTCCCCAGAGGCAGTCCTCACTTCCTCCCCTCAGCTTCGTTCCCTGTCAACTTAAAATCATGAGGTTCATAAATTTGGAAAGGAGAGCTTTATTTCTTACAAAGGGTCACAGCCTGCAAAGTGGCCATCCTGGCAGGCTGGGAAGTGTAGCCTCTGGCAGAGACCAAAAGCAGGCACTTGGAAAGAGGGAAGGATGGGACAGGAATTTATGCTGAATGGTACATATTCAACAGATTGTAAGGGGGAGCTATGAATATTCATGAAGGGGGCACATGCACATGAAAACAAACATTCCTGTTACATACATCCCATGATCACTTTGGGGTGGAAACTTAACATTTAAATGTATTACGGTTAGGCCCTATGTGTCAAACAGTGAAGCAGGGACATGAACGCCTTCAGTGCATTCCTCAGTAAACTGGATAGAACCAGTCCATGCTCGGTGGTCTCTTACCTGGAGAAAGTCCCTGAAATCAGTCTCTTGTTCAACCAAAGCTGTAGTTATGGCTGGTGGAGCAGGCGATCAGCTAGCATCTGGCCATAGGTGGTGAGCTGCAATTGTTGCAGTATTGCTGATCTCCAAGCCCCTGTGTATTTAGCTGCTAGAGAAAGAGAAAAAACAAACTTTGTGGTAGTTAGAACCTTTTTTAAATGTAGGAGTGCCTGACTTAACCCTTGCCTGGCATGGCCCTAGGTCATGTTTATAATTTGGCACCTTATTGCCACGAAGAGTCTGATCTGCCACCTCATGGTCTGTTCTGCTGCCTTATGATCTGTATTTTAACACCCCTAACAGAGTGCTCTCTCCTTCGGGTCAAGTTCTCTAAGTTAACCTTGGCATTGACACTGCCTAAATACTGGAGCCATTGAACTGATGCTTCTGACCTGTTCCCACACTTGCTCTCCCACCTTTGGGTGCTGGGGCAGGTTGCTATGGGTTGAATGGCATTCCCCAAAATTCACATGTTGGACTCCTAACCCCAGTACTTCAGAATGTGACCTTATTTGGAGATAGTGTCTTTAAAGAGATAATTGAGTTAAAATGAGATCATATGAATGGGATGTAGTTTAATACATGTGTCTTTATAAGATGAGAGATTAGGACACAGACACACAGACATGGCCAACTGGAAGCCAAGGAGAGAGGCCTCAGAAGAAACCAAACCTGCCCACACCTTGATCTCGAACTCCCAGCCTTCAGAAGTGTGAGAAAAAAATAGTTGTTTACCCAGTCCGTGGTACTTTATGGCGGCCTGAGCAGACCTTCCCAGACACCCAGCCACCTTCCCATCGCCAGTCACAGCATGTGCGAACATACGTGCTGGGCACTCCCCAAGGCCCTGTGGAGTCATCCATAGCATGATTCCTCCCATCGGAACTGAAGGAAGACAGAACATGCTCACCTGCAACATGCCACTTTAGCCTGAGGAGTATTTGGCACTGGACACAGTTAAGCAGCAGCAAATGTATTCACCTGAAAGCAGGACATACATTTTGGAAGATGTCTCTCCTTTGCTCTCTTAAGAGTTGATCAAAAAGACAGCTGCAGACCCCGCTCAGCTTGGAGATGGCAGCAGAGGTGTTCACGTAACCAGCCTCCCTAACTCGTCTTCTCTACCCTCAGCTCCCTACATGGTACAGATGCCTTCCTGCAGCACCACCCCGGAAGCCTGAAGCCATTTTCCTTTGTCCTCGCATTTTTCTATAAAGAATTTGTTCTTAGTGAAGATACCGCCTATACCAGAGCTCAAAGCCTCTCTTTCAGTTGCTGTTTCCTGAGTTTCTCTCGTGCCTGTGTGAGATGCACATGCTAGAAACTAGATTTTCTTTTATTAATCTTTTAGTTTTTGATAGGGGCCCCAGCGGAAAACTTAGAAGTGTACACAGAATAGGATTTTTTCCTCCCCTGCACAGTTCCATGTAGGAAGGCATGAGCATTTCTCTTCCTGTCACAAGTGTCTATGTTATGGAACCTGGGCTAAAATAGACATTCAGGACCATGTTTTTGAACAGCTAGAAAAATGAGTGGATTTTCTGCATCACGTTTTCAGTAGCTCCTGGGAACAGCTGGCATAATGG
Organism: Callithrix jacchus; assembly: GCF_049354715.1. Taxonomy (NCBI): domain Eukaryota; kingdom Metazoa; phylum Chordata; class Mammalia; order Primates; family Cebidae; genus Callithrix; species Callithrix jacchus. The sequence continues at coordinate 166,933,400 of NC_133505.1, forward strand.
GCCATGAGGGCATGGAGGATGGTGAGTGGACCTGGTGGGGGCCGCCCGGATGACCGGCCTGGCCTGGAGCTCCTCATGGCTGCAGGTCAGTCTCCCTGTGTGAGCTCTGCTTGCAGGTCCTGGGCCTCATCTCTGGATTGGTTTGGTAATAAAGTATCACAGACTAGAAGCTTCACCACAGAAATGTGCATCGTCCAGTTCTGGAGGTTGGGAGTCCAACATCGAGGTGTTGGTGGGGTTGGTTGCTGCTGAGGCTGCGAGGGAGAATCTGTTCCAGGTTCGTAGGACCACAGTGTTCCCTTCCTGATAGGCACAAAGCAGGAAACAGCTAACCCTGGGGGTCCATAGAGGCCAGAAGCCTAGGACAGGCTGCAGGACCCTGAGCACAGCCTCAGGGGGAGGGGAGTGGCAGGAGCAGGAGTTTCCACCCCTGACAGCTGCCCCGTCTGCATCTGAAACCACCAGGTGGGCAGCAGGCCCAGTGCCCAGTGACTGACTTGCTCAATCATGGCTGATTTTCTCACACCTACTTGCTTCTCCAGACCTCCATCACAGCCCTCAGAGCCAGGACTGGTCTGCCCTGTGTGCTGGCAGCCACTTCACTGAAAGGCACCTGGATTCATGTGCACATCTGGGCCTGAACCCAGCTCTTGCCTTCTCTGTTTCCAGGTGAGTCCTGCCTCTGCTCTGGCTCCAACAGCTGGCTTGATCCCTTCTCCTCCCTGGCATCAGGGGAAACTGAGGCCTGGGACAGATGAGATGTCCACCGGGAATCTGTGTCTAGTTGGACATTAGGTGAATTGGGTTTCAGCACAGGGCATTTTGGAAAATCAGTTCCTGGTGACAGGGCTTTGAGTGACTTGATTTATTGAGACTTGACAGTCAGGCATGTGATTTTGGGCAGGTCACTTGCCCCCTTGGGCCTTGGTTTCTCATCTGCAGTAGATGGGGTATCATGGCTTCCATCAGATCAGGAGAGGGTGGCTCACAAGGAGCCTGGTCTGTCATTCTAGATGCTCAGGTTGTTGGCAACAGCTTGTTCTCAGTTGGCCATGGCCCTTGGTCTTGTCTCCCCTTTGCAATTTTGATTGACTGGAATGTCTGGCCATCCCTTCATGGATCCAAACCATGGGGCTGGGAGACAGTGGAAAAGGAAGAATGCAGGGGTGGGTAAGGGCCCCCCTGCTCCCTGGTCCAGGCCAAAGAAAGGAGGCCTGAGCCCATTGAACAACCAGAGCCAGGGGTAGCTTCTTTCTCCATGGAACAGGTGAGCAGTGGCACCAGGTTGGGCCTGGCCTGGCCGCTGGGGAGGTGGTACCACAGAGGGGCCTGGCTTCTCCTCAAAGTGTGCTGAAAGTGGGCCCCTCACACCCTGGCTGCTTCCCAGCCATGTGCCAGGCACTTGTATCAGGGCTGTGGGCACACTAGGGCTGGCACTGAGTGTATACCACCATCAAAGGGAAAGAAAGAAGAAAGGAAAGAAAAGAAAGAAAGGGAAAAAGAAAGAAAAGCGGGAGGGAGGGAGGGAAGGAAGGAAGGAAGGAAGGAAGGAAGGAAGGAAGGAAGGAAGGAAGGAAGGAAGGAAGGACTGGAAGTCATAGAGCCGACACCCTAATGGGCAGTTGGGGACTGTAGTTGGTCCGGGGCCTTTGGGTAACCCTGAGGTGTAGCCTTGGCCAACCCTCAGTTGCCCCAGGACCTCTTGCCAGTCCCACATGAGGGCTAGACCTCCGTGAAGTAAAACTGGGTTGGAACAAAACCAATATTGCCAACACCCAAGGGTTATGGGGGTAGACAGCATCTGCCCCAGCAAGCCTGTCCTCTGTGTCTTCAGTCTGGCAACCATGCTGGTAGTTTTTAATTAGCTGACACAAGCCTAGTATTTTTTCTTGACTATTATAGACTTTAGAGACTCTGAAAAAAGGACAGAAAGCAGATTCACTTTTACGGACCCTTCCACAGATCCCAGACAAGCCCCCCAAATGTTACAAGATCTTTGAGGTGTCTGGAAACCTCTGTGGCCACTGTGCCTTTTCCCAAATTCTTGTCCTGCATCCAGGAGGAATGAGGTATGTAGGCAAATGAAGGGTGAAAAAGACTAAGACAAGCTTTATTGAGTGTTACAACAGCTCAGAGGAGGTTCACAGTGGGTAGCTCCTCTTGTCGGCAGGTCATCTGGTGAGTGTTCAGTTCTCAGCAGAGGGGAGGCCCTGGAGAGGGTAGCTCCTCTCTGCAACTGGTCATCCCAATGTCTGCAGCTCTCAGTGGAGAAGAGACCCTGGAGAGGGTGGCTCCTCTCTGTGGGCAGGTAGTCTCTGCAGCTCTCAGCAGAGACAGTAGCTTCTTTCCACAGGTGGTGGTCCCATCATCCCATTGTCTCAAGCTATCAGCAGAGAGGCTAGCTCTTCTCTGCAGCTAGTTGTTCCATCCTCTCCAGCTATTAGCAGAGAGGGTGCTCCTTTCTGCAGCTGGTTGTCCTGTCATCTCTCTGCCCTCTTCATCCTCTGGCTGTCCTTTGCTCTGCTCTGGCTGAGCCCAGGGCTTTTATGGACTTCAGAAGGGAGGAAGTGTATGCTGATTGGTCCATAGGCAGCCATGGGTGGGTTTGGAAGAGGTATCACGAGTCTCTACTCAGTTCACTGGATTGGCAGCCAGGCCCCCAGCCTTCAGGCCTTCCCTGTCTGCCTCCTGCTGCCATTCATGGCCTCAGGGCTCAGTTCCAACAGCTGCTCTGAGATCAGAGTGGGCACCAGGAAAGGAGAGAGGCTAGGCAGTGGGAGCAGACACTTCTGAGCCTGCAGGGCCTGGGGTGGCAGGGGGAGCCTTCCTGGGTCCCTGAGAGTGCAGGCTGCAGAGATGCCCAGGTCCTGCACCTGGGAGCAGTGCAGCAGCTGCACGCAGAGTTCCTACCCTTCCAACTTGGAAGGGATGTGCTTTCTGCTTGTCTTAGGCTTCTGCCTGCTCTGTGGAGCAGGATGCCCAGGTTTGCAGTGGTGGGTCAGGCAGTTGTAGCTGCACCCAGGCAGGCAGATCCTGCCTGCTCCTGGCCCCCTCCAAGAGTGGAAATTTGGGTGGCTGTAGTCCTGCTTAGGAGGGCAGGGCTCCCACCAGCTCCATGGAGTGTGCAGCCCCAGCCAGTGCCTCCCTGCTGCAACTGGCATGATCGCAGCACCTATTGCCATCACCTTTGTGAGTATCTCCCCCACTGGACCATAGGCTGCTTGGAGTTGACCTGTCCCATCTCTGTGTCCCAGAACCTGGCACACTGCTTGACATATTTAGGGACTCAGAGGATAATTGTGGAACGAACAAAGGATCCAGCACGCGAGCTGGTGAGGAGTCCCTAGGTGGGCAAAGGTGGCTTAATAAATCCAGAGAGCTTGCTCTGGAGAAGAATGAGGTTCAAGTACAGCTACTGCACACTTTGAAGGCTGCTTTTTACCTTTCTAAGCCCCTGCTTTCCCAGCTGTGGATGGGGCCAGTCACAGCATCTAGCTTGAAGGCTGCTGTGAGAATGAAGTAAATCGTGCCTCTTTAGACCTGAGTAGGTGCACTCCAAATGGAGGCTGATGTCTTTATTTTTGAGGTTTGCTGATTGGCTTGCGTCTGGCAGCAGCCCTTTCTTGGGGTCTGTGGCTGTGTGATGATGCTCCCATGTGTCCCACTGCCCGGTGGCAGATCTCTTGGGACCTGAGTCAGGCCTGAGGCTGGGGCATTGAAGCAGGGCAGGGCAGGGCAGGGCTAGGGCTGGCTGCAGGGCTCCAAAGCTTGGCCTGTGATTGCCCCACTGCTCCCCTTCCCACCGGTTTCTGGCCTGAAATCCCTCAGACAAATAGAAGTGGTGCCTGAAGGACAAACAGACTGTGTCCCCCCAGCAGCTTGGCGGAGGTCAGCAGAGCAGGCTTTGGACTGTCCCCACAGCAGCTCGGTGGAGGTCAGCAGAGCAGGCTTTGGGCAAGGGGGTGTGGGCTGCAGGATCTCCAAGAACCAGTGCTGTGCCGAGCAGTCAGTTTGCTATTTTTTATTTTAACTTGTCTGGGTTATGCAAAATTCTTTAAAATGACACAACGGACTTCGAGGACTCGGGGGAAAGGGTGGAAGGAGTGAGGGATAAAAGACTACAAACTGGGTTCAGTGGGCTGGGCGTGGTGGCTCACGCCTATAATCCCAGCGCTTAGGGCAGCCTAGGTGGGCAGATCACCTGAGGTCAGGAGTTTAAGACCAGGCTTGCCAACATGGCGAAACCCCATCTCTACTGAAAATACAAAAAGTAGCTGAGGGTGGTGGCACATGCCTGTATTTCCAGATACATGGGAGGCTGAGTCATGAGAATCACTTGAACCAAGGAGGTGGACGTTGCAGCGATCTGTGATTGAGCCACTGCACTCCAGCCTGGACCACAGAGCAAGACTCCGTCTCAAAAACAACAACAACAGAAAAAACAAACCCCATATTGGGCGCAGTGTATACCTCTTGGGAGATGAGTGTGCCAAAGTCTCAAGAATCACCGCTAAAGAACTTATGTAACCAAATAACACCTGTTCCCCCAACACCTATGGAAAAAAACTTTAGAAAAAGTCTTAAATGGTATCACATAAGTAATTAGCCAAATACAGTACCTAGTACCTGGCTGTCACCCAATACTTGCCTCATATCATCACATCTAGAAAAAAAAATTCTCTTTGGAAGAGCCCTGAGGGGCTGCTAGGAGCTTCGCTCCGCTGCTCTCCTGCCCTCCTCTCGCTCTGTCTGAACTCCAGTTCTCTTAGGGCTTAGATCCCACTGACTCACTCCCTGGCAAAGCAAACAGTTGGATCAGGCGGCCACCTGCATTCTCCCTTTTCCTGAAATCAGCACCGTGGGGTAAAAGATTATTTCTACTTGGTTGCCTTCCAGATGTTTCACTCTTGGACAGCAAACTGATTTCAAACCCCTCCTTTTCAAAGATCTATAAGAGAGACATTGCACCTGGGCACTGCAGCCCAGAGCAGGTCTGGCCACAGCCATGAGTGTGCTGCGTCATCATGCCCACCGTAGATGACATTCTGGAGCAGGTTGGAGAGTTTGGCTGGTTCCAGAAGCAAGCCTTCCTCACCCTATGCCTGCTCTCATTTGCCTTCGCACCCATCTGCGTGGGCATCGTCTTCCTGGGCTTCACCCCTGACCACCGCTGCCAGAGCCCTGGGGTGGCTGAGCTGAGCCAGCGCTGCGGCTGGAGCCCCGCAGAGGAGCTGAACTACACCGTACCTGGCCTGGGACCCGAGGGTGAGACCTTCCTTCGCCAGTGCAGGCGCTATGAAGTGGACTGGAACCAGAGCGCCCTCAGCTGCGTGGACCCCCTGGCTAGCCTGGCCACCAATAGGAGCCATCTGCCCCTAGGCCCCTGCCAGGATGGCTGGGTGTACGACACGTCTGGCTCCTCCATCGTCACCGAGGTAAAAGAGCCTCCATAGCGTGGGGTTCCTGGGAGAAATCTAAAGTAAATCCTACCAGGCTCAGTTCCACATCAGGAAAGAGGTGGGGCCGTGTTTTACTGGGTATCTGACTGTGTCCTGGGCATGGGGCATTCTTTTCTCTAGTTAATCCACCACGAACTCTGGGACTTTGATGGGGAAGCTGAGGCAGGAGAGACCAGCCAGCACTGCGGGGAGCCAGGTTGCTGGGTTGCTTGAACGGGAGTTGTCTGGGAGACCGGGAGCCTCTCTTACCACCCCACTTGCTTCTCCCAGAACTACAGACTTGCTCTGGGCCCTGTTCCCCACCAATAGTACAGTGGCCCCTCCTTCCACTCAATGACAAGTGCCCTAAACGATGGTGCTGAAGTGGCCTGGGAACTGCCCTGGCGTGGGAGTCAGAATATCCCAGCTGTGTCCCTCATTAGCTGAGCATCACTGGGTAAGTCACTGCCTCTCTGAGCCTCATTTCCTCATCAGTCAGCCAGAGGTGATGACAGCTGCCTCACAGTGGGGTGAGGTTCAGCTGGGATCTGTGAAAGCACTGAGCAAATCCAAACTAAGTCACCCCATGCAGTACGATGGGGCCCCTGGGACAGGGCGATGGCATCACAGCGCCCTTGCTCATGATGGGAAAACAATGTGGTAGCACTTTTTACTAAACACCAGGTTATTTGAGCATTTTGCATTGAGAATTTGGTAGTAAAAAGTACCACCACATTTTTTCCCCATCATGACCCCTTTTGAAAGGGATGTATGGTAACAAGTGTGGACACTGGGTCAGTTGGAGAAGCCGTGGGCCAAAGCCAGTCAGAGGCTCTCTGTTAGTAGGGAGCAATGGCGTGGTTCTGGCACGGGCACTGCTCCCCTGAAGTAAGAGGTAAGCGGGTCCCCCTTGCTTCTGTCTGCCCCCACTACCCTCACCCAAGCTCCCAGGGATTTTTGGGTCTCCCTTCTTCGTCTCTTCCCTTTTCTGAATGGCTTGAGTGGTGACACATTTAGGGATGTTACTGGAGGATACAGGGTCCCTCCCCTCTGGGCTTGAGCATTGCTCTCCCTGCTTGCCTGGGGCAAAAATGTGCCCAAGCAATGCGCTTTACGATGCTGAAGAGACATCTGGTCTCCAAGGCATCCTCAAACAATGGATGACAAGTTAGGCAGCCCACCTTCCAGGGATCTCCAACCATCCGACATGCCCAATGGGAATCTAGAAGAAGACCGGGATGGGGATGCATTTGTTCTCTGGGGCTGAGACAGACTCTGCTTTGAGGAGATCAGTTGCAGTCATCCTCCCGTCACACATCCATCCAGCATGCCCTGCACGCTCACTCTGTTCTGGCGCTGGGTGTGATGCCGCGAGGGAGACACAGAAGAAAATTGTGAGGTTCCTCGAGGAGTCTGCAGTCTTTCGAGGACTGAGAGGGGACGGGGGAGGGTGGAAAGAATGAGACCAGCGTCCATTTAATGACAGCCCCAGGCCACCTGTGGTGACTGCCATGAGCAGAGTGGAAAGGGGCTGGTGGGCTCTAAGGAGGCCAAGATCTCAGCTGCTGAGCTCTGAGCTCATCATGGACATCTTCCTGGAGGAGGTGGCTTTGAGCTGAGTCTCCGGTGGTATTTTGACCAGTGAGGAGAGGGGGCAGGTGGGAGGGGAAGTAGATCCCAGACTACGGGGAGAGCTTGAGCCTAGGCTCAGGGCCCAGGGAGCGTTTGGTGCGTTCAGGGTGCAAGGAATCCTGATATGAGGGTCATGTCTGGGAGTCGTGGGGAGAACGCTGGTATCTAACCTTGGGACCAGAACATGGAGTGCTTGGTGTGGGGTTGCTAGATACAACACAGGACGCCCAGTGAAATGTGAGCATTTGAACTTCAGATAATCCAGTTGGATAGGATACTTACATCCCAGATACAGCATGATACTTGATTCTGATAGCTGAGGCTGGGGATGCAAATACTGCATGAACATACTTACTCTAAAAGAACAATTGTTTATCTGAAGTTCAGATTTATCTGGGCATTCTGTATTTTTCTCTGCAAATCCTGGCAACCCTCCCTTAGTGCCCAACGAAGGATTTTGGGTCTTATTTGGGCAAGCAAGCAGGGCGATCCCAGCTGGACCTCGTGAATGGATGGGAAGGGGTGATGGTAGGATTGGAGGCTTCAGGAGAGGTAGAGAGATGCATGAGGGGGCCAAGAAAGAGCCCGGGTGAGAAGCGTGAGCCAACACGGTTCTTGTGGGAATGAAGGGAAGAAATGATGTAAGAGGTGCCCGTGTTGTCAGGGCTGGGGAGAAAAAGACCAGCTTGGTGGAGGGCTCTGGCTTGAGGGGCATGGGAAAATGGAGCTTCTGAATACCGATCTGGGAGCCCCTGAGAGGCAGCTGTGTGGACAGGTGGAGGGGCCTGGTAGGAGGGGACCTTGGGGGACAGCGGGAGTGGGGCAGCTGGGACAGATGAGAGCGGCCCGAGAGGGCTTTAGAACAGCTTGCCTGTCTGTCCATGACAGCTGTGGAAGGGGCTTCCGATAACCCAAGATAGAGAGCCCTGGGGAGGACTGTGGAATCCTGGAACTCTGATTGGCAGAGACAGTGAAGGGGATATGGTTTTAGGAGAAAGCGTTCATTTGGGGCCGTGCTGAGGTGGAAGGGTGGTGGCGTTCAGGTGAAGATTTTCCGAGGTGACTGGAAGCCTGAGGGTAGGTGGCAGGGTGACGGAAACTGGCTCCTGCGTAGGGACTGTCTTCCACTTTAACCCAGCTGCCTTGGCCCCAGCTCCTCCTCCAGAACTGGGCCCCAGCTCCTCCTCCGGAAAGTATTGTTGGGGAGTCCACCTTGGTCATTCACTTCTGCGGAACTAATTTTTAACCTAGCCTTGCCTTGGACTTTGGAACGTGTTTTAGGAGGGAAGAGGAGCTCGTTTGTTTAAACACCGAGTTTAACTCCCACCCCAAGAGCAGGGCTAAGGCCATGAGGTCCACTGGGGGAGGAATGTGGGTATTTTCCTGACTTTTGACTCTCCCAGTAAGAGGATCTCCTCTGCCAGTCCTGGCTTCAGTCGGCCCCGACACCAGGCCAGGTGTCTTCCATCAGCCATGAATGCTGAGCAAGCGAAAGGGGTCTCAGGCCAAGGGAGATGGAGGTGGTTGTATCAGTGTTTCCCAAACTTGCGGGATCCTCAGGATCACCTGGAGTCCTGTTTGTGACTCACTGAGGCAGAATCTGCAGGGAATCTGTGGTTTCACCAGGCCCCTGACTGGTTCTTGTGCTGAAGCAAATTGGTTGCTTTATAACCATCCTGGAAAGAGCTGCTCCAGCCCTGGTGAAATCCCAGCAGGAGATTCCCACCTTCCACCCCATCCCTGCCTTAGTGCAGCCCCAGCTTCTCCCAGGGCCCGGCCTATCTTCTCAAGGAACACAAATGTGTCAGGAGACTCGTGGTTGGGCTCGCATTTGGGAGCAGAGGAAGCATGGCAGTTGACAAACTTTGCAGGTGGCTCTAAAAACTAATCCTCAGGGTAGCCTGGGGGCAGAGTCAGTTCTCCATGGACAAGGCGTCAGAAGGTGGGTTGTGCTCTGGCTCCAGGAACTCCTGGCTCCATACACAGTCCTGGGGCAAGATGGCAACCAGGTGTTTCAGGAAGGCGGTAGGCACATCTTACAGAGACGCCAACTTGCAAAGATTATATTGAAAACCAGGCAAACAATGGCTGTGAGGAGAATAACCCGGACAATAATTCCACATCTTTCCCTGACCCCTGCAGCTTGAGTGAAACCCTGTGCAGCAGATCACGGGTGGAGGCTGCAAAGAGAGCGTTGGGTAGTTGGAGACACAGACCCTGGGACAGCCAGATAAGCCCAGGGAGGATGTGTCCTGTGTATTCTATGGCAGAACACAGGGCAGGCTGTAAAGAGTTACACATTGGGTTGGAAACCTGGGAGGCGCTCCATGGAGAAGGTGTGTTTTAAGCTGAATTTTAGAGGAAATCAACATTGGAATTGGCAGAGGACACGAGAGTGACACTGAGCAGTAGCTTGTCACATGCCCCAGAGCTGTACCACCCACCGGAGCAGACACTGGGATCTGGGCAGAAGACAGTTACTAGGAGAGGCTTGTATTTGTTTCTGAAATTCAAGTGATAACACAGAGTTTAATCTATATTTCAGAAAAAAAATGTGGTCATGTCAAGGAACTAGTCAGTCCATCAGACAGAATCCTGGCTGGCTGAGTTCAGAGTCCTTGAGGCCTTGAATGTTGTTTTCTTTTTGAGACAGGGTCCCACACTGTCATCCAAGCTGGAGTGCAGTAGATTGAACACAGCTCCCTGGAGCCTCAACCTCCCGGGCTCAATCGATCTTCCCACCTCAGCCTCCCACGTAGGGAGGTGTTAGCACATGATACCACATCTGGCTAATTTTTAAATATTCTGTAGAGACAAGGTCTCACTCTGTTGTCTCAGCCTGGGCTCAGGTGATCTTCCTGCCTCGGACTCCCAAAGTGCTGGGATTAAGGTGTAAGCCACTGCACCAAGCCAGCTCTGAATGTCTGACCCAGGATGGGGCATAGCATGGCTCAAACTAGCAAGTTTACAGATTTGAGGGTTGGAAGTAGGGTAATAAAACCAGTTTCTAAAATAAAAGGGCTTATTATTTATTAAAGCCATTTGCACGTGATTTCTCCCCTCCAATGCACACAGCAGCCCTATGGGTGTGATGGAACAGGTACGACATGTGTTTCAGGCTGAGAAACTGAGGCCCAGAGTTGTGAAGTGACTTGCTGCTGTCATACTTGACAGTGTTCTGGTTAGGGGAGCTATGGACCTGATGCAGATAGAGCTGTGCAGAGGGATGGGGGCGGGAAGGGAGGGTGTGTCCACCACCCCGGACTGATGCAGACAGAGCTGTGCAGAGGGATGGGGCGGGAAGGGAGGGTGTGTCCACCACCCCGGACTGATGCAGACAGAGCTGTGCAGAGGGATGGGGCGGGAAGGGAGGGTGTGTCCACCATCCCGGATTGAGGCAGACAGAGCTGTGCAGAGGGATGGGGCGGGAAGGGAGGATGTGTCCACCATCCCGGACTGATGCAGACAGAGCTGTGCAGAGGGATGGGGTGGGAAGGGAGGGTGTGTCCACCACCCCGGACTGATGCAGACAGAGCTGTGCAGAGGGATGGGGCGGGAAGCGAGGATGTGTCCACCACCCCGGACTGATGCAGACAGAGCTGTGCAGAGGGATGGGAGTGGGAAGGGAGGATGTGTCCACCACCCCGGACTGATGCAGATAGAGCTGTGCAGAGGGATGGGAGTGGGAAGGGAGGATGTGTCCACCACCCCGGACTGATGCAGATAGAGCTGTGCAGAGGGATGGGGCGGGAAGGGAGGGTGTGTGCATCACCCCGGACTGATGCAGACAGAGCTGTGCAGAGGGATGGGGGGGGAAGGGAGGATGTGTCCACCACCCTGAGGGGCTGCACCAGAAACTGAAAGGTCAAGAGGCCCCCACCACCTTCTGTTCTCTCTGGAGTCTACTCTTTCTGCCTGTGTCAGCTCTAAAGAGGATGGGGCCATTCATCTGCCCTCTGGCCTCTACCATGCCTAGGCATGTGTGAGTGTCACCACGCTCTGTGCTGGGGGAGGTGGGACTCTTGGATCTCCCTCTGCTCCTGGTTTTCTTCCTCAAGGCCTCTAAAGGCAGGGAGCATCTGCCTTCTCCAAAAACCCAAACAGAACAAGCCCTTCCCAGCAGCCCATACCTGTCTTTTCCTCTGTCCCCTCCACCCTGATATCTCCCTCTCCTGGCTTCTGGTGTAGGGGAGCCTCTGATGTCCTCCTAAACCCTGGTTGCACCCACATGTGACCCTAAAGCACAGTCTATCCCCAGGCACCCCCACTGTCTTTGCTTCCCTCCTCTGGAGTTGCCACTCACAGCTCCAACAGCGACAATAGAACAGTCAGAACTGTTGGTGGCATTTATATAACCAAATATATAATCACAAATACGTAATTAATGAGGGATCTTCGGCCAATTCTGGAAAACATGTCATATTTCTCTTGGTACATTTCTGTTTTAGAAAAATTACTTCCTTGGCTATATTTCTTTTAGAAATCTTACCTAGAAGCCATGTCTCTTCTGAGAAGACATTTTGCTTCCTTTTCCAAAGACATTTTGTCCTTCTATAACCAACTGCCAATAGCAAGGCTCCTGACAACAGCCTCTTTAATTCCTGTGTGATGAGAGTGGTACATGCTGTTAGGAATACAGTCAATCCTAGAACAATGCAGGGGCAGGGACACCAAACCCCTCCAGACAACTGGAAATTCACGTGTAAGTTTTGACTCCCCCGAAACTTAACAACTAACAGCTTACTATTGACTGGAAGGAAGTTCTGCCAATTACACAAAGAGCCAATGAACACATACTTTGTTGTCACATGCATTACATACTGTATTCTTACAATGAAGTAAGCTAGAGAAAAGAAAATCCTAAGGAAGAGAAAATACATTTGCTATTCATGAAGTGGAAGAGAATCATCATCAAGGTTTTCACCTTCACCATCTTCACATTGAGTTGGCTTGAGGAGGAGGAAAAGAGGGCTTGGTCTTGCTGCCCTGGAGGCAGAGGCAGAAAAGGTAGAAGAGGTAGAAGGAGACACAGGCACACTCGGTGTAACTTTTATTGAAAAAAGAGTCTATTTATAAGTGGACCCGTGCAGTTCAAACCCATGTTGTTCAAGGGTGAACTGCATTTGACATTTGCTGAGCGATTCATCAGAAGCCTTCTATTGTGTCTTATGAAAATGTAGTAGGAGAAAGCTCTGTGGAACAGCCTGGGGATACTGAGTTTCATGAAATGCATTTGCTTTGCTGAAGGGGATGGAAGTGGGTAGACCTGACTCACACATGGTTCTGTGCTTTTGCTTCCTCTCCTGCTGTGGTGTGACTGGCAGTTCAACCTGGTGTGTGGTGACGACTGGAAGCTGGACCTCTTTCAGTCCTGTTTGAACGCAGGCTTTTTCTTCGGTTCTCTGGGCTTTGGTTACATTGCAGACAGGTATGTAAAGGCCAGTCCAGGTAAGCCTCCCCCAGTGCCATGAGAACAGGTTCTAAGGGACAGTGGTAGGGAGCATGAGCAGTTGGAATTGACCGCAGAAGCTGCTGGAGACAAGACACAGCGGTCCCTGCTTTGGGCTATTGTGGGGCTGCCAGGGGAACGGTGGAGAGATCTAAGGTGTGTTTCAGAGTCAGAGCTGCATGCAGATTGTCCCGTCAGGGGGCTGAGAGAAAGCGGGGATGGAGCCCAGGTTGATGCTTCCAGCAAGTGCCTGGTTGTGAGGCCATTTTGAGATGGAAGGTAGAGGGTTCAGAATGAATTTTGTTGCAGCTGTTTATAGGGGAGGGGGCATGAAGGAAGCTAGAGCTCTATCTCAGAGGTGTTAGGTTTGGGGATGTGTTGCATGGGCTGAGACATCTACGAAGAGATGCCAAGGAGCCACTTGGGTATGTGATTGAGCTCTGGGAAAGGGTCTGGGCTGGAGTTCCATGTCGGGGGTTTGTCACCAGTACTTGGTATTTAAGACTATACAGCGCTGGACGAGAGTGTCAAGAGAGAACTGCAACGAGGAAAGGAAGGCAGGGAAAGCGCCCTGGCAAAGGAGCCTTCGGAGAAATGGCAGCGAGATCGCAGGACAACTGTTCTCCAGGGCACTGTGGAAATGTACCAGGAGCTCCTGAGGGGGAGTGGTCAGAATCTGCTGTGGGGGCCTGGGCACCCAGGGCAGGTTGGTTGGAGAAAACAGGAAGGTCGGAGAGTGGAGTTGTGTGGACAACTCTTTAAAACAGCTGGGAGGAAGGTCCAGAATGAGGATGCCAATGGGGGTGGGAATCAGGGATGCAGGAGGAAGAGACAGGCCAGGGGACCCAGGCCTGGGTGTGGGTCTGGGGCTCTGATTAGAGGAGGAGACAGGGAGAGGGGACAGAGAGCCAGGTGCTGCCCCAGGACACAAGGAGAGGAGACAGAGCCAGATGCTGCCCCAGGAGACAGGGAGAGGGGAAGGAGCCACGTGCTGCCACTGGGTCTGAGCCCCCCTGGTGAGAAGATGTGGCTTCTGGCAGAAGTTCCTATGTTTTCATAAAGGGCAAGGGTTTACTGACCAGTGTAGGGCCGTGCTGAGGAGGGGTGGAGGTTTGAGACCAGGGGACGCAAAGTGGACAAGTGACGTGGCCTGGTGGGGGTGGCAGAGGGGACTGGGTGGGCAGGTGGGTGAGGAGCGTGGGCAGGCAGGCATAACCCGTGGCCTGGCCTTGGCTTCTTTGACTCTTGGTTGAAAAGATCAGGTGGGAACAGTGCGATCCTAGCAAGTAATTTGCCCATTTCATTCCCCAAAAAAGGAGAAGAGAAACAGCCCTGTATGGCTACACTATCAGAGCTGAATATGGCACAGGAAAGCTTCCATGATGGGTGATAAGACTATAGGAGGAAGGAAGCCTGATTTTGGCACAGCCTTACCAGTGGTGATAATGATGCCATCTGCTAAATATAAAGTTAAGGCGAGGGGACAGGTGTGAGAACTGGAGAGGGGCTGTGGGCACTGCTTGGCTGAGCTGTGATGCTGCTGAGAGCACACAGACTCCTCTTCAGACCCGGCAAGGGCTGCAGGGCTCGTTGGGACAGATGGGCTGGGCGGTGCACTGGGCACTGCTATCCTGATAGTTCCTGGAGACAGTGGTGTGGTGGCCCCCGACTGCGACCCTTGGCATCTCACCGTGCATGTCTGACCCCAGATTTCAACCTCACTGCCTACCCTCCATGTCTCCTTGTCTCTGAAGGTTTGGCCGTAAGCTGTGCCTCCTGGCCACCGTGCTAGTCAACGCCGTGTCGGGTGTGCTCATGGCCTTCACGCCCAACTACATGTCCATGCTGCTCTTCCGCCTGCTGCAGGGCCTGGTCAGCAAGGGCGCTTGGATGTCCGGCTACACCCTGAGTAATTATGCATGGGGCTGAGGCAGGTCCGGGGTAGAGTGGGGCTAGCCTAACTTGGGTGGGGGGCTTGTTGGTGGGGTCAGGGAGCTTAGGGAGCACCAGTTCCTTGTTATGTGACTAGGGCAGGACATGGGGTATATGGCCTCCTCTCCTCTCTTTTTGTGTCTGAGATACTTAAATGATCATTTAGATCAGTGATTTACTAATCAACTAATCTCTAGGGGGAACAGAAGACCCCATGCTGATGTGCTCACAGCGGTCAGGAAGGGGTGCAGAAGAGGAGACAAGTGAGAGAATATTCTAGCATCTTACATAATAGCCAACAGCTCCTTAAAAGAAATACAGCAAACTTGACAGGCTTAAGTGGCCCTCAAGACTTAGGAGAGAAAGCAGGAGCCAATAACAGAAGAGCCAGCCATCAGGGTGTTGAAAAGTTGAAGTGTAAACCAACACGAGGAGGTCTACATGTCAGCCTTTTTTCCTTTCAAATATTTTGTGGGTGAAGGGGTGAAAGCAAACAAAACACACTGCCATGTGTGTACCTATGCAACTGTATTGCATGCTCTGCACATGTACCCCAAAACCTAAAATGCAATAAAAAAGTAAGAATAATAATAAAAAAAGAATACAAAACAAAAAACCCTTTCCCAGAGGGAGGTACTCTGAGTCATCTGTACTCCCCAGGCCGGTGGACAGGGCACATTTTTACTCTTTAGTGGAGAAGGAAAAGGCAATAGCCATGTCTTGTCGTCTTTGTAAACAAGGTACTGTCACTTGGCATTCGGGAAACTCATTCCCCAGGGCCAAGAGGATCCACAGTCCTGCCTTGAGAAGCCATGAACAGGCTGGTGAGCTGAGCTGGCTCAGCCCCATGCGTGTGGAGCCTGTGACAGGCTCTGCTGCTCGGCACCTTTCCACACATGGTTAGGGGGCCGGCCCAGGGCCACATTCACGCTCCAGCACCATCTGTAGCCCCTCCTCCCACGACTCTCCTGATTTCCTTTCCCCCTGTTCATTTGTGTTCCCCATAACACGTATCACGCTCTAACATAGGACTGCATTCACTTATTTGTGACATGGATCGTCTGCCATCCCTCATGGGAATGAGGCCTCCAAGGGCAGGACTCTACCTCCTGTGCTCACGATGTACCCCAGACACCCTGAACAGTGCCAGGACCCCAGTAGGCACTCAATGATATTTGCTAAATGAATGAACACCCCTGGGGTCCTGACAAATATTCCAGCTGAGTCTGGAGCTGGAGCAAGGCGTTGGGGAGGAGAGACCCATCGGCTGAGTGCTGACGCAGGCAGAGGGGAATGCAGATGGTGAAGGAGCAGGTGCAGAAGGGGACGGTCAGGGAAAAGCCGGAGAGCGAAGCAGCCTGGTGGATCTCCCGGGCCTTCTTTTGTTGGGTCCGCGGCCCCAGGGAGAAGGGGAGGTGTGAGCGCGGCTGTGGTTTGGGGGAAGGAGAAATGGGAGACACACAAGAGAGAAGCCTGGGAGCAGGTGGGGCTGGGCCAGGCCGGGTGGGGGCTCCTGGTGGGGAGACTAGCTAGAGGGGCCAGAGCTTCTGAAAGCACCGCATCGGGCTCCTGTGCTCCTCTCCTGCGAGAAACCCGCATAACGACCACGCCTCCTGTTTCAGTCACAGAGTTTGTTGGCTCCGGCTCCAGAAGAACGGTGGCGATCATGTACCAGATGGCTTTCACGATGGGGCTGGTGGTGCTGACCGGGCTGGCCTACGCCCTGCCTCACTGGCGCTGGCTGCAGCTGGCCGTCTCCCTGCCCACCTTCTTCTTCCTGCTCTACTACTGGTGAGGCCCTTCCTCCTGCCTACCGGGAAGGGGCACCGGCCACCCCTCCGGCTGCACTTTCTGTCCCCTCGTGGGACTGGGCTCATGGAGTGGGGGGCGCCTACAGGCCATCCTACAAAGGCTGTGGTGTCCACACACATGACGCACGAGGCTGCACAGAGCGTGGGGTTTCCCACATGCATGATGCGTAGGGATGAGCGGAGCCCAGGGTTTCTCGCTCACCTGACATACTGGGCTGCACCGAGCCCAGGGTTTCCCACACACACACCACATGGGGCTGCGCGGAGCCCGGGGTTTCCCACACACACACCACATGGGGCTGCGCGGAGCCCGGGGTTTCCCACACACATACCGCGTGGGGCTGCACGGAGCCCGGGGTTTCCCACACACATACCGCGTGTGTGATATTTGCTAAATGAATGAACACCCCTGGGGTCCTGCACGGAGCCCGGGGTTTCCCACACACATACCGCGTGGGGCTGCGTGGAGCCCGGGGTTTCCCACACACATACCGCGTGGGGCTGCGCGGAGCCCGGGGTTTCCCACACACATACCGCGTGGGGCTGCGCGGAGCCCGGGGTTTCCCACACACATACCGCGTGGGGCTGCACGGAGCCCGGGGTTTCCCACACACATACCGCGTGGGGCTGCGCGGAGCCCGGGGTTTCCCACACACATACCGCGTGGGGCTGCGCGGAGCCCGGGGTTTCCCACACACATACCGCGTGGGGCTGCGCGGAGCCCGGGGTTTCCCACACACATACCGCGTGGGGCTGCGCGGAGCCCGGGGTTTCCCACACACATACCGCGTGGGGCTGCGCGGAGCCCGGGGTTTCCCACACACATACCGCGTGGGGCTGCGCGGAGCCCGGGGTTTCCCACACACATACCGCGTGGGGCTGCCCGGAGCCCGGGGTTTCCCACACACATACCGCGTGGGGCTGCGCGGAGCCCGGGGTTTCCCACACACATACCGCGTGGGGCTGCGCGGAGCTCGGGGTTTCCCACACACATACCGCATGGGGCTGCGCGGAGCTGGAGCTTCCCGCCACTTGTACTGTTCAGTGTGTTCCGTTATTACCGGGTTATTACTTAGTTGTGCTGAGAGCAGACGTCATCTGTGGGTGACACTAGCGTAACTCAGTCTCTCTAAATGAAAGCTGGCCTCTAAGAGTTGTACACTCTCGGCTGGGGAGTTCTGAGGAGCCTGCCCTCCCCCAGCTTCGTCAGTGTGAAGCAGGGGTCTATCTGGCAGAAAGGCAGTGTCTGTATGGTCAGGCGGGGTGAGGCAATCAATGCCTGTGAGTTTTCAGAAGATCCTTCTGCCAGAGAGGCCCAGGCTTTGAGTGGTACCCTCCCCATCCCATTTGAAATAGACAGTGTGGTGTTGATCTGATTTTAAGGATGGTAAATACACTTTATTTTGTTTGGGAAGTACTTCGAAAAGTGTTCAACAGCCCTTGTATTGCCTGGAGACATCTTATTGTCATTGGGTGATGTACATGGAGGTCTCCTCTGTGAGTGTTTTTTCCCTTGGGGACAAGGGTTGCCAGCATCCAGGAGAGATGAGACCCCTGTTTCACAGAAGGAAGACTCCGTAGGAAGTGATGGCTCCCTTTTGGTCTATAAATCTTAGGTGACACTAGGAACACAAGTGACCTACAGAGCTCCCATCTGGGCCACATGGACAGCGCACAGTGACCCCAGGTCCTCAATTTCTTGAGGGATTACAGTCCCAATGTGGGGACGGCAGGCTGCACTGAGCACCAGCATCTCCCTGCTCAGGGCTGGATGTCAGATGAATTCTGGGCAAATTGCCGTGTAGTGATGAGTGGTGTCCACAGGTGTGTGCCGGAGTCCCCCCGGTGGCTGTTATCACAAAGGAGAAACACTCAAGCAATAAAGATAATGGACCACATTGCTCAGAAGAATGGGAAGTTGCCTCCTGCTGATTTAAAGGTAAAGTCCAGGAAGGGGTGTCTCATGGATTGGGCTGAGCTCTGATGCAGAAGATTCATCTGGGGCTGCCAGGGGAAGCGGTAGAGCCTCTCCCTGTCATGGGTGTGAAGCACAGCAGTGGCAAGGCTGACCTTGCTGGGGCTCCCGGGTGGCTCTGCTCGCAGCAGCATGGGTGTGGCTGATGCTCTCCCTTCCTCCTAGATGCTCTCCCTGGAACAGGATGTCACCGAAAAGCTGAGCCCTTCATTCGCAGACCTGTTCCGCTCGCCACGCCTGAGGAAGCGCACTTTCATCCTGATGTACCTGTGGTGAGGGGCGTTCCTGTTTGCTTTCCGAGGCGGAATCAGCACACTCCCCCAAACACTGGGCTACAGATTAGAGACAGTGGAATACTCAGGTCGGAAAAGAGAAAGGAAAAAGGAATTTTATTATAGTTGTGAGTGGTCAAATAGCTCATTTTACTTCTCTATTGGGGATTGAATAATACGATAAAGGCTTCATTTTAGTAAGGAGAATTTGTTACCCATGAGAGGGCACCAGTGGGATGAGTGAAATATAAGAAAGGGTTTTTGGGGCTGCCTCCATTCCACGTGGCCTCATCTTCTGGGAATAGCCAAGTCCTGACCCAGTGTCAGAAGGTGGATGAGAGCTCCTGGAGCCTTCGAGGAGGAAAGTTCCATTCCTCATATCTAAACACCCTACAGACCCTACCTGAGTGTCTCTGTGCATTTGTTACCTGTTAACTAGAAAACTCACACCCATGTGGACCCACTCACACACGTCTTGCACAGTCCCAGGCTTTGCATGCTCCCCCAGCTGCTGTCACGAGCAGGAATCCCCTGCCCTCCTCCCTGAGAAGATGCTGGCTCACCTCCTCCACACAGGGCTTTCCCCTCAGCAGTGAGGGCCCCACAACCTCGCTCTGGGCCTCAGCCCTTTGGCCAGAGCAGCTCGGCTGACCAGGTGCCCTTGTTTGTACTTCAATGTGAGGTTTTATTGTAGTAATGTCGGTGCCTGGCATACTGCAGACCCTCAATCAATATTTGCTGGAAGTTGAATGAGTAACCACTCTGCCCCAGAATCTGTCCAGGTTCATGACGCCCTGTGCTGCTCACCCGTCACCCTCCCTGTCTCCGAGTTTGCCCCTGGGGTCCTGCACACAGCCACATGCTGTGCCCACGAACCTTTGCAAATGGCCCCATGTACCTGGCAGGTTTCCATGGATACTCAGTGTTGGACTCAGCATGGTGGCTGGGACTGGCCACTGCGATGGAAATAACTGCCTGCTCGGTTACGCTGTTTAGCTCCCCTCCCCAGCCCTGAGAGGCCTTGCAAGGAAGCGTTTTTGACTTCTGTTCTCTTACCCCAACCTCCAGTCCTCTGGCAAGTTCCATCAGCTGGCTTGGAACTGCCTTCAGAAGCTGCTGCTTCCCATTGTGGGCACCCTGGGTTCACTTGCTGGGGTTGTAGCCTTGTCCTTGGCACTAATTCAGTGTATAAATGTCAGCTGTTGCATGGGCATTTCTGCAGCATGTCTTACCCGCATTGCTGCAGGTGCCTTCTGGGTGGCCGGCTGGCTTCACCTGCACTCCTTGGTGTTCCACAAAGCAGGCAGAAGCATTCCTTAGAGCTCGGCGGGCCTTGTCTCTCCCTGTTTACCCTCCACTGGCTTCCTAATCACTAAGAATAAAGCCAGATACTTTTCTGTGGCACATAAGGACTCACACCACTGGCCCCAGACACCCTCTCCTACTGTCCTACTGGGTGTCGTGACTGAGACTTGGAGAGTCTATCCACCATGTCCTGGCTGTGTGACCTTCCAAAGGGCCTGAATCTTTCTGTGACGCAGTTTCCTCCTCAGTAATGGGAGTAGCGATAGTTCCTATCTCACAGACATGTTGGGAGGATTAGTGAGATTATACGTGTAGATGACATGGAGGGTACAGCAGATGTGGGAAATGTTCAGTGTCAATGTTCCTTTTTTTGTTAATACGCACATGCAATTCACGGGCTCTGCCCACAGGTGGCAGCCCGGCACATATGTTAACCGGCTTGTTAAGGGAACATCAAGGTTGTACGTCCCTTCCTAATCGGTAAATGACTGTTGTCTTTAACTGGCTAAATGGTACAGAGGCACTCAGGCTAATCGAAATGCACCGAGGTGCAGGCAAGCGCCTTCTTCTTGTTCTCTTGACCTTTGTCTAATCAGGAATAATTTAGGACTAGAAACGAAAGCGTCCCAATGCTTCTTTAGGTGAAATTTTCTCAAACAAGGCAATATACTTCTTAGAAACATCCATTTCATCTCGGTTTTGGAGCTGATAGGCGATTTGCATGCTGGGATGAGAGAGTAATTTCTTGTTCCCAAATCTCTTCTCACAATATAAATATGACAGTAGAAGCTTTCCAGCTTCCAAATGATATTTCCCCCCCAAAGTGACACATGAGCTGCTCTACATTTGGCTCAGGTGAGAGCGATTTAGCTAGGCCTCAGGTCTGTGTGCCATATTCTGTAATGTTGGTATATTTTCTCAAATATGGACTGAGGGGATGTGCAGTGGATGGAAGAGCATAGGTGAATCAAGGGTGCCCACCAAGGACAGCTCAGTGAGGGGCAGGGAACGCCATGGTGCAGTTGGAAAGACCTGGCCCAGGCCTGTTTGCTGTGCCCTGGGTCCTCCACCTTGGAAAGAGGATGGTGATGATGACTGAGTGCATGCTGTGTGCTGGGAACTATAAACTGGCATTTTTGTACACTAACTCAGCGCGTGCTCAAGGCAAACCGTTGTGGTAGGTACTATTACGATCCCATTTACAGGTGAGGGAACTGAGGCCCAGAGAGGTTAGTTAACTTCTTCAAGGTGACACAGCTCATAAAGCAGTCCGACACCTGAACCTGCTCCCTCACTTCCTGCCCTCTCCTGCCCACCTCCTCATAGGCCTGTTGGAGTGCCAGATGAGGTGACACACGTGCAGGGCTGGGTGCAGAACCAGACGTCTAAGTGCAGTGAACAGTAGCCATCACCACGTGCGATCTCTAGGAGACTTGGGGGCATGTCCTACAAGTCACACTCTCACATCCGTCATGAAGAAAATGTATCATCAAGGGCCCTTGTAGACACACTTTCTCATATTTACTCCCCTCTTCTCACGTTGCTCTAGGACATTCTAAACCAAGTGGCTCACACTCCTCTCCCGCTGGGAGGGGCTTCTTCATCAGTCTCTGACTCATGCCTTTGACTTGAAACCCCCCTGGCTCAGGTTCACCGGCTCTGTGCTCTATCAGGGACTCATCCTGCACATGGGCGCCACCAGCGCGAGTCTCTACCTGGATTTCCTTTACTCCACTCTGGTCGAATTCCCTGGGGCCTTCATCACCCTCGTCACCATTGACCGCGTGGGCCGTATCTACCCCTTAGCCATGTCAACTCTGTTGGCGGGGACAGCCTGCCTCGTCAAGATTTTTATCTCACCTGGTGAGTTGTCTGTTTTCACAATTTCCCAGGCAATGGAAGTGTGGGGAGAATATTGTAACTCTTTGATAAGCTTCTGGAATGAGAACAAAGATGTGGTGCTACCTTTGTCTATAATTTTTAAAATTTATTTTAAATTGAGGGGCCAGGCACAGTGGCTCACACCTATAATCCCAGCACTATGAGAGGCCGAGGTAGGTGGATCACCTGAGAGCAGGAGTTCAAGACCAGCTTGGCAAACATGGTGAAAACCTGTGTATACTAAAAATGCAAAAATTAGCTGGGCTTGGTGGCACGCGCCTGTAATCCCAGCTGCTTGGGAGACTGAGGCAGGAGTATGGCTTGAACTCAGGAGGGGGAGGTTGCAGTGAACTGAGATTGTGCCATTGCACTCTAGCCTGGGCGACAGAGATTTTGTCTCCCCCCCAAAAAACCAAAAACCAAAAAACAACAACAAAATTAAATTGAGGTTTAATATACATGCAATCAACAAACTATGAGTGTATGACTCCATAAGTTTTAAAAAATGTATACACCTGGATGACAGGATCCAGATAAAGATGGAGACCATTTCCACCTCCTGCGAAGCCTCCCTCATGCTCCTTCACAACAACCCCTGCCGCCCCTGCCAAGGTCATCACTACTCTGCCGTCACCACAGATGGTGTCTGTTCATGAGCTTCATACAGATGGAACCATACCAAATACACGATTTTTGTTGTTGTTGTTGTGTTTTGAGACAGGATCTTGCTCTGCTATTCAGGCTGGAGTGCAGCGGTGCAATCACAGCTCACTGTAACCTTGAACTCTTGGGCTCAAGGGATCCTCCCATCTCAGCCTCCTCAGTAGTAGCTGGGTCTAGAGGTGTAAGCCACTATGCCCATTTAATGTTTTTATTTTTTGTAGATATGGGGCCTTACTATGTTGCCCAAGCTGGTCTCAAGCTCCTGGGCTTAAGCAGTCCTCCCACCTCAGCCTCCCAAATCCTGGGATTACAGGCATGAGGCATTTGTCACTGCACCTGTGCGATCCACCCATGTTGTCCCATGAGAGTGTAGCTGGCACTTCAGAAAAAATGATTGTGTAGCATTCCATTGTGTGAATATGACACTCTGCATCCATTCTGCTGTTGGTTGTCACTTGCGTTGTTTCCAACATTTGCTACTCATTGGGACTACAGTCATCCTTGCACATATCTTTGGGTGGGCACATGCTCTTATTTCCCTTGGGTACAGGTCTGTGAGTGCACTTGCTGGGTCCCAGGGAGGCATATGTTTAGCTCTAGCAGACACTTCCAAACAGCTTTCCAAAGCAGTGAAGCCATTTTATACTCTTCCCAGGAACACATGGGAGTTCCAATCATTCCAGATCCTCCCAACGCTTGATGTGGCTCGTCTGTTTAAGTGTGGCCATTTCGGTGGATGTATACTTTAGCCTGTAATTCTTACAATCAAAGATAAGCCAAGCTACATTTAAACCTAAAGCAATGAACTTCAGTCAGTTTCAATTTGAGTACATAAATTGCCTTTCACATTCATTGCTTCTGGATACATTGTAAAATAAATACAAGGGCAGATTTGCTCTTTTCTCAGTTTTTATTGCTTGTGCTATGCACTTGTTGGTTTAGTGAGTCATTCTGGCAGGCTTTCGTGCAGGGTATTGTAGAGACTGTCCTGTGAAGTCTGTATGCCCAACAACCAGGCTGTGTAGATCAGGCTGGAAAGAAAAAGTGGTGGGGAAAGAAAGCTGTTTTCTTTTTTCCTCCTTTTGTGGAGAAAGAACAGAGAATGCAGGAAAAGGGGAAGCATGGATCTGAAATAGATTTTACCCTCTTTCTTCCCCACCTCTTGGTTTCTGGAATCCTGGGTAAGACATGATGGATGGGCAAACTTTTTAAAAGTTAACAGCATTGAGTGCCAAGAAGGAGGGTGACCGAGGGCTAAGTCCATTCAGTTGCCACCTGGACAGAGCCCAGGCATCGTCCCCTCCCTAGCCCTCTCCTCCCAGCTCTTGCCCTCCCCCCATCCCTCTGTCTTAGTCCTTATCACATTTTAGGACAGTCATTCATTTCTCCTGCAGGAAATATCTCCAGGCCTTCTGTGTGGCTGGCAGATATCTAGGTCCTAGGATCTCAACCATGAGCAAAGCAGAGAGTTCTTGCTCCATGGAGCTGACATTGCAGAGGGAAAAGAGAAGGATGTCAGTGCTTTCTACAATGGGCAAGGGAGGCCTAAATGAAGAGGGAACAGCCAAGTAAAAATCTGGGGAGAGTGTTCTGACATGTGCGAGGCCCTTGGGGTGAGAAGACTGTGGTACTGGAGGGACTGCTGAGGATCTGGGGACCAGGGTCAGGCGAGCATGTAGGGAGCAGTGGAGTGAGGTATGGAGTGAGCTGTGGACTTTATCCCAAGAGTGGTAGGAAACC
The DNA here is from genome assembly GCF_049354715.1 of Callithrix jacchus. Lineage (NCBI taxonomy): Eukaryota > Metazoa > Chordata > Mammalia > Primates > Cebidae > Callithrix > Callithrix jacchus. Next base: position 166,957,498 of record NC_133505.1, read on the forward strand.
ACTGGTAGCTTTGAGCAAGGGTGGACTTGATCTGACTTTAGTCTTAACTGGATTGCTCTGGCTGCTGTAATGAGTGGCCCTGGTGGTACAGAGTGGAGACATGGTCAGTTCTCTGAGGGCAGGGATGCTGTGCACCTCTAGTCAAGCATCACCAGGCTAAAGACCTGTGAACCAGGACCTCCCTCGAGGCATCAGAGTGAACTCCTTGCCTTTTATCTTTTAGAAACTAGATGGGATGGCTGGGCATGGTGGCTCATGCTTGTAATCCCAGCACTTTGAGGCTGAGGCAGGTGGATCACCTGAGGTCAGGAGTTTGGGACCAGCCTGACCAATATGGTAAAACCCCGTCTCTACAAAAAACAAAAACAAACAAAAAGACTCTGGATGGGGTGTGGTCCTTAATGGAAGGCTCAGCTTGGCTTCTCCACCAGGGCTGAGAGCTGCAGGAGGCAGTGACTGTGTTGCACCCATGAGATGGGTGAGGGGCACTCTCGTTTGGAACCTCCTATTGGCTGAGTGAAATAAAACAAGACTTCCATAATAGCCAGTATCTGGGGACAAGAGTCAAGCTGACATCGTGGCTGTGACCCCAGAGGCCTTTATAGTGAGCTGTGTGTCACAGGGTCACTTACATTTCAGTGCTGGGGGTAACCCATGCAGAGCAGATGATGGTGGTTATTAAGGAGCTGAGGTTCTTTCCAATGAAGCCCAATTCTTTGATCAATCTCAATAGGGAGAGGGCTTTCTGGGCCTTCGGGTGGTCAAGAGCCCTATAGCAGCCTGCCAGGGTGAAACAAGGGTGCACTTCCCTAATTCTCAGCCTCTGAGACTTATGAAGGACATTTTGGTTAAAACTGTATTGGAAATGAACATTGGATTGAGGATTAGAAATATGTTTTGTTAATTCGAGAACTACTGTTAGGGGGATTATGTTTATTGAGTTCGTTCTGTGGTTCAGGAACTGAACTAGCAGTGGATGCTATCATATAATAAATGAAAAGCCAACTTCAAAATTCTGTGGTCATAGTGGACGTTTGACACACATCAGCTCTAAGTCTCATGACGATAAGCTGAGTGTCATTATTCCCATTTTACAACTCAGGAAACCAAGCTGAGATTCAAAAAGCTCCTTCTTTCCCCCACACAATGGAGTCTTCTTGTTATCATCAAATCCCCAAATTTCTTGAGACTCAGTTTACTTATCTCAAAATGAAAAAGTTGGATAAGACACCCTTCCAGGCTGCACCAGCTCTAACAGTCCAAGCATGACCCACCGTGGCCTATCACTAGTAGCCTGGGGAACAAAACCCCCATCCACCACCCACACCCTCTTTGTGCTTCCCTTCCAGATCTGCACTGGGTAAACATCATGATCATGTGTGTTGGCCGAATGGGAATCACCATTGCAATCCAAATGATCTGCCTGGTGAACGCTGAGCTGTACCCCACATTCATCAGGTGAGTGCATAAACAGGGATAGCCAGTGAAGCAGCTGTGAACCCACCAGCTTAGTGGGGAGCCAACATTTCCGAGATGCTTCCTCAAGATGTCCCCAAGCATTGCTCAGTTTGGACATTGAGTGGCATGGTCAATAAATCCCATTCAGAGAGATGGGGTTAAGCATCAAGAGAGGGTCAATCCATTATTATAGCTGAGAATGTGAAATGGGACCTTGTGAGCTGACGGATGGGGTCAAGGTTGTTCGGTACATACAGCAAGTACAAGAACAAAAGGCGGCTAGTGTAGAGAAGTGAGCACTGGATAGGGAGCTGGGAAACCTGTGTTGTAGCCCTGTCCTTGGCACTAATTCATGGTATAAATGTCAGCAAGTTCCATTGACACTTCTGGACATCTTCTTAACCAGCTGACATTTGTACGGGGACACACGAGTGTTTCCACACGCGAGATTCCATTCAGCACTTACATTTGTTCTTGGGTATGGTTATCCCATTTTATATATGTGGAAGCTGTGATTAGGAAGGGAAAGAGACCTTCCAGGGCTCAGACAGCTAGAAAGAAGCAGGGCTAGGGTAAGGATCACATCTTCCTGACCTGGAAACCTGTGGTTTTCCCATTATGACATGTTGCTGTTCTGCAAACTGAGGAACTTTTCAAAATTGTGGTAAAATATACGTAATATGAAATTTACCATCTTAACCCTTTTAAGTGTACAGTTCAGTAGTTAACACTACCTTCACTCGACCAAGCTCCAGAACTCTTCATCTTGCAAAACAGAAACTCTGTACCCTTTAAACAGTAACTCCCCATCCTCTTCACTCTCCAGCTCCTGACAAGCACCTGTTTACTTTCTGTTTCTATGAGTTTGGTTACTTTAAGAACCTCATATAAGTAGAATCATGTCTTTGTATGACTGGCTTGGATCACTTAGTGTAATGGCCTCAAGGTTCATGTATGTTGTAGCATGTGTCAAGATTTTCTTCTTTTTAAAGGCTGAGTAATATTCCATTATATGTATATTTACCACATTTTGTTTATCCATTCATCTGTCAATGGACACTTGAGATTCTCTACTTCTTGGCTATTGTGAATAATACTGCTATGAACATGGATGTACTAATATCTCTTCAAGACTTCTTTCAGTTCTTTGGGGTGGAATATCCATAAGTGGAATGACTGGATCATAATGTAATTCTATTTTTAGTTTTTAGAGGAACTGCCATACTTTTTTCCATAATGGCTGCATCATTTTACATTCCCACCAACAGTTCACAAGCGTTCCAGTTCCTCCACATCCTTGCCAACACTTGTAATTTTCTGTTTGTCTTTTTGATAGTAGCCACCCTAATGGGTTTGAAGTGTTATCTCATTGTGGTTTTGATTTCTCTGAGGATTAATTATGTTGATCATCTCTTCATGTGCTTGTTGGCTGTTTGTATATTTTCTCTGGTGAAATGTCTACTCAAGTTCTTTCCCCATTTTTGAACTGGGTTTGTTGTTGTTGAGTTGCAGGAATGCTTTACATATTCTGAGAATAACTCTATCAGACACATGATCTGCAGATATTTTATCCCGTTCCATAGGTTGTCTTTTCATTCTGTTGATTGTGACCTTTGATGCACAGAAGTTTTCAATTTTGACGTAGTCTAATTTATCTTTTACTTTATTTTTGTTGCCTTTTCTTTTGGTGCTGAAGAACTTATTTTTTAAAAAATCAAGTTTATTGAGATATAATTGACATAGAGTAAAATTCGCCATTTCTAACATGCAGTTTCATCAGTTTACATGCACACACACACACACACACAGACACACACACACTCACACACCACACACAGCCATCTGTATATAGTTATTTAGCCACTGCCACAATTAAAATAGAGACTATTTCTATCACTCCCAAAAGGTTCTTCACATCTCTCTGCAGTCAGTATCCTTTTCTTCTCTCCTCCAGACTCCACAGGTTTAGCTTTTCCACAATGAGCTGTAAATGAATAATAGGGCATGAAACAATACGGTGTTTGGCTTTCTCACTCAGCATGCTGACCCTCACCCAGTTGGTGCATGTATCAGTGTTTTGCTTGTTGCTGCTGCATAGTACTCCAGCATGTGAATGTCAGTGTGCCACGACTCATACACTGTTTAGCTGTTCACCGCTTGAGGGACATTTGGACTGCTTCAGAGTGATTCCGATGCAGATGCTGTAGACATTTGGGTATAGTCTTTGAGTGGATGCATGTTTTCATTTATGTTGGGTAAAAACTCAGGAATGGGATTGTTAGGTTATATGGTAAGTGTGTGCTCAACTCTATGAGAAACTGTCACACTGCCTTCTAAAGTGGCCGTGCATCTTGCGTTCCCACCAGCTGCGTTTGAGGAATCCTGTAGATCCTCGTTCTCATCAGTGTTTGGTGTTGTCAGCCTTTTTTTCTTTTCTTCTGTCTGAGTTGGAGTTTCACTCTTGTTGCTCAGGCAAGAGTGCAGTGGTGTGATCTTGGCTCACCGCAACCTCTGCCTCCTAGGTGCAAGTGATTCTCCTGACTCAGTCTCCTGAGCAGCTGCAACTACAGGCATGCGCCACTGTGCCTGGCTAATTTTTTGTATTTTTAGTAGAGATGGGGTTTCACCATGTTGGCCAGGCTAGTCTCGAACTCCTGACCTCAGATGATCCACCCACCTTGGCCTACCAAAGTGCTGGGATTACAGGCATGAGCCACTGCACCCAGCCTGGTGCTGTCAGCTTTCTAAAAGTCGTTTTGGGTGGTAATGGTATTATTGTAACTTTACTTTTCCTAATTGCTAGTACTGTTGAGTATCTTTGCCTGTACTTATTGCCTTCTGTATCTTAGAAGACTTAGTATTAAATGGAGATTATTTTAATGATAAAAGAAACCACTTTATTTAAAGTTTTTAAAAATTGTAATTTGGTAGACATTCTGTATGTTACCTTAAACTCTTTTTCCTCTGTATAAATTGTTTATTTTCTTTATGTCTTCTATGTCATCATACCAACAGTTTCTAAAAAATGCCCCAGCTCCCCAGTCTCATCTTATACCTGCACAGTGCTCTGAGCCCTTCAGTAAAGCCAGAAGACACCAGGATGGTCTTGATCGACTCTTTCCTGACTAATCCTTTATTAAGAGGCCATGTCTGAGACTCTCACTTATAAAACATTACTTGGACTGAGTACAGAGATGAAGGCAAATTAAAGAGAAAGCCTTCTATATTTGGCAGTTCTGAGCCCGGAGTCTAAAATAGCCGGGCCAAACAATTCCATTGTCATGGCCACCGGTCACAGGGGACTGACTCAAAACGTAAACCATGCAAGGTATTGAGTGCGTAGTTCTCTAGGGAAAAAGGCCGAGTAACCCATCCCCGAGGAACCCTTGACCGCTTGTGGAAAGCTGTGTGAAAAGCATTCTCACTCACTGGGGAGGGGAGGCTAGATGTTCAGAAAAAAGCTCTCAACTTGTTACGTACACACACGTGCACACACAGGTAAGGCAGTCATTCAAGTTCCAGTATTTCTAATCGATCAAATCAAATTTAAATTGCAGAAAAGGGATAATTTCTGTGACTTTATTGCTTTATAAGCAGTCCAAGTTTAGACAGTCTCTATGTAAACCATTTTGACCCTGCCTCTGTTCCAGGCAGCTTCAGAGTTCGACTGCTCTGCTCCCCCTAACTTTGTGCAGCACGTGTTGTAAGAAGATTCATTTGGCATTAATACCCACTGCCTCACTTCAAAAATGATCTTTCCACTTTTATCTCTTCACTGGCTTATGAGGTCCTTGAAAACACAAACCACATCATCCTTCTCTGTACCTCACAAAACCCTTCCATAGCCCCACTCACTACATGCTGTAGAATGACTCAACGAATGAAGTACCACAGACATCTAATTTTAAATAAGGGACCTAGTTCCCTACTTCTTCTAGCTTCTCTATACTTGCTTGCCATTTCTTTTTCCTTTTTTACAGTAATCTTTTGTTAATAGTAAAAATAACGGTTTCTTTTCTTGCACCTCTTGGAAATCACACAAAAGCTGTCAGAAAAGTGGGAGAAAATGCAAATGCGTTTGAAACTAAGATAACATGAGAAGACAATCTATAAGAGGAAGGGCTGCCCAGTGTGTGAGGTCTAAGGGGGTCTGAGAAGACTCCAGGAAGGGACACCTGTGACAGCAAATCATAGATGAGGCCACCAGCTTTCCAAGGGTCTGAGAAGACTCCAGGAAGGGACACCTGTGACAGCAAATCATAGACGAGGCCACCAGCTTTCCAAAGTAGACAGTGTGTCTTGAAGGGTGTGAGCCATGATCTCTTGTCTGGAGGAACAGAATGATGGGTGCATGGGCTGGAGGTGGAAGCTCCCTGCCCTGGATGTTGTGTGGCTGAAGGAGAAGCAGGGAGGGAGAGGCTGCCAAGGAAGACGTGCAGGAACTTTCAGACAGCAGTTACTGAGAGGCGTGTGGAGGAGACTAGTTCCACACCATCAGCCCCTGTAGATCAGGAATGAGTGAGCTAAAAGCACCTAATCACATATAACTCTGGTTAAAAAAAAAAAAAAGGATTTCTACTAGCCCAGAATATGGCCTGGCTGCTTTCCCACGAATCCTTCTAGAAATGGCTGAAAGACGAAGAAATCACAGTATGAAAAGATGAATAATCAACCAAAAAGTAACTCACTCAGGAGCTACACAAACATATCATGAGAAAAAGAGGAAAATGAGCAGAAAAAGCAAAAGTCAAATGAAAAATACTTACCAGAAAAATACCGTCACTAAGTAGATCAGAGTTCTAACCAAATACACTACCCAATGCAAAATACTGATAAATCAGTCATCTCTATAAAAATAAGTGTTTAAAGCAGAGATACAGTTCTTCCAAGACTATCTGTCAAGACAATAGAAGACACTGAAGCTGTCTTTTTTTTTGAGATAGAGTTTCGCTCTTGTTACCCAGGCTGGAGTGCAATGGCGCGATCTTGACTCACCGCAACCTCCACTTCCTGGGTTCAGGCAATTCTCCTGCCTCAGCCTCCTGAGTAGCTGGGATTACAGGCACGTGCCACTGTGCCCAGCTAATTTTTTGTATTTTTAGTAGAGACGGGGTTTCACCATGTTGACCAGGATGGTCTCGATCTCTTGACCTCGTGCTCCACTTGCCTTGGCCTCCCAAAGTGCTGGGATTACAGGCTTGAGCCACTGCGCCTGGCCCCTGAAGCTGTCTTAAGAAATAAAAAAGAAAAATTAAGAAGTGGAGAAATTTTCGCATTTGAGAAATGAAAACCAATTTATGCACAATGCAAAGAAGAATAAATAAAGTGAGGGAAAGACAAGACAGGACAAGGAGTTGCAAAGTAAAACAGAAATAAGAAATAAGCAGAGTTTAAGCTGGGCACAGTGGCTCGTACCTGTAATCCCAGCACTTTGGGAGGCTGAGACAGGTGGGTCATCTGAAGCCAGAAGTTTGAGATCAGCCTGGCCAACAGGGTGAAACCCTGTCTCTATTAACAAAAATTAGCTGGGCATGGTAGCGTGTGCCTATAGTCCCAGCTATTCAGGAGGCTGGGGTAGGAGGATCACTTGAACCCAGGAGGCAGATGTTGCAATGAGCCAAGATAGGGCCACTGCACTCCAGCCCGGGGCCACAGAGGGATATTTTGTCTTTTGAAAAAAAATAGAGTTTAAAAGGTTCTATGTATGCATATATGTATGTATGTATGTATATAGTCTGTAGCCCTTTTGGTAAGAAAAAAAAGAGAGAGAGATATATACACCCCCACTCACCCACACACAATCAATATACTTCAGGAATACATCTGAGAAAAAAGAATGCTTGAATCTATAAATTAAAGGGACACATGTAACAGGGAAAACTGACCCAGTGAACAATATTAGGACATATTTTTATTTGGTTGCTATACTTTAAAGACTGAGAAAGAGTCATCAAGTAGCCAGGCTGCAAGTTTGTCACCTACATAAGGAGAACAAGTTGATATCATTTGATGAAGACAGTCAATGCCTGTAATGATTGCAAGAAAATAAAGCGTAATTTTACCAATGACTTTTATTATTATTTTTGAGATGGAGTCTGTCACACACGCTGGAGTGCAGTGGCATGATCTTGGCTCACTACAACTTCTGTCTCCCTGGTTCAAGCCATTCTTCTGCCTCAGCCTCCCCAGTAGCTGGGATTACAGGTGCCCACCACTATGCCTGGCTAATTTTTGTATTTTACAAAATACAAAAGAGACGGGGTTGGTCAAGCTGGTCTTGAATTCCTGACCTTAAATGATCTGCCTGCCTCCGCCTCCCAAAGTGGTGGGATTACAGGTGTGAGCTACCATGCCTGAATCCAGTGAATTTTATTTAACCAAGCTCTCATTTCTATATAACAGCAATAGCCAAACATTTAAAATTATCTCAAAGAATATGATTCCTACGATCCTTTCCCAAAAAAAGCTGTTAGAAAAAAATTCAGTAAGTATAGTGACAAATGGAGTAATGTGTCAGAATGATTGGTAGTGATCATTGAATTTGATATTAAAATGAGTGCATTCTTGTCTACAAAACAGAATACAATATCACAAATATGACAATAAAGAAATGTTGTAACTAACAAAGATGGAAAAGGAACAGGAAAGAATGTTGGAGATGGTGTAATACACTGATTTCTTCAATACGCTTTTTTTGGTGGGGGGAAGCATATGATTAAAAACTGACAAGTTTAATTTGTTCAGCAGCAATATATTTTTAAAAACTGATAAGCAATATCTTAGGTATATTTTAAGATGATATAAAGGAAAACACTAAAAGTAATGATATAATCAATGAAATCAGGTCATGGAGGGATGGTGTGAGGAGGAAGTAGAACTATACTAATCTTGTGATTGTTCATAATGGAAAGTTAATACTGTCTGAAGGAATATGGCATTAATTATATTATATAAGGTTATACAGGTAATCACTTGAATCAAATACAGCCCTTCCTAATTACCAGGAAGAAATACACATAACCAACACATACTGAAAATGAAAGACACCAGAAGCAATAAAAAGCTGTGGTGTGAATAGAAGCTGGAATATGAATAGATGATAGCATTAATATGACAGAATTGACATGATGGAATTAAGACCAAACATTTCTGACATTTAAATAAATGAAAAGAGGCTTAAATCCTTTATTTGAAAAAAAAGATGAGTGCCTGACTTGATTATAAAGCAAAATCCAACGATATACTGCATATGTGAAGTACAACTGTTCCTCAGAAAAGCTGAGAAGGAAAGAATGCACAAAAGCATACTAGGGAAACATATAGCAAGAACCATATCTAATCAAAATTGAGTTTATGGGAAAAGGTACTAAATAAGATAAAGAGGGCCCTAAATGATGATAAAGAAGGAATCCACAATGATTTTGAAAGGGGATTTTATAAAATATTTAATAAATAGAAAATTCCAGTAACATTTAAATTGCTGTAAACCATAGAAAAAGGAGAAAAATTTCCAAGTTTAAAAAAATAAAATTAGCGTAATATTGGTATCAAAGAACAACAAAGATAAAGGAAACTACAGACAAATATTTATGAATGTTGTTTTAGAAATTCTAAACAATATATTATCAAATAGTGGAGAACATTAAAATAATTACTATACTATGTCTAAGATGAGTTACTCCAGGAGTGCAAAGATGGCTCAGTATTAGAAAATCTCACAGTATAAATCATGTTTATAAGTAAAAAGAGAAAATTATATTGTTATCTCCATAGATACTGAAAGGCATTCAATAAAATTTCCACCTCTCCATTTGTCTTAAAATTTTCTAAGAGATGATATAACCAAATACATCATCAAGATATAGGTCACAGAGGGAGGGATTGGGAAGGAAATATCAATATTTGAAATTTGTAATTAGTCATTGTAGAGAGTAATAAATTATGCAAATAATTTCAATAGAAGAAGCTTAAAATTAGTACTTTAGCCTGGGCGCGGTGGCTCACACCTGTAATCCCAGCACTTTTGGAGGCTGAGGCGGGTGGATCACAAGGTCAAGAAATCGAGACCATCCTGGTCAACATGGTGAAACCCCGTCTCTACTAAAAATACAAAAAATTAGCTGGGCATGGTGGCGCATGCCTGTAATCCCAGCTACTCGGGAGGCTGAGGCAGGAGAATTGCCTGAACCCAGGAGGTGGAGGTTGCAGTGAGCCGAGATCACACCATTGCACTCCAGCCTGGGTAACAAGAGTGAAACTCCATCTCAAAAAAAAAAAAAAAAAAAAAGTAGTACCCTAAAGGATAGAACTTCTCCTGATTTATTATTCCTAATTTAATCATGTCTTCAAAACAAAGCTCAACATTGTTTATAGGAATACAAAATTGAGCACGAACAAAGTGAAATTTACAATTTTTCACATCCAATCAAAAGTTACCAGACATACAAAGAAGTAGGAAAAGAGAACCTATTTTGAGGAGAAAAATAAATAAATTCAAACTGACCTAGAAATGGCATAGATGATAGAATTAGTAGACAAGAACACTAGAACAGTTGTGATACCTATATTCTCTATGTTTAAGACCTAGAGAAAAGATTGAACATGTTAAGTAGAGATTAGGAAAAAAAATGTTTTTAAGTCTCAAATTAAACTTCTAGAGACAAAAATACAATGTCTGCAATGAAAAATACATCACATGAGTTAACAGCAGATTAAACATTATGGAAGAAAAGATTAGTGAACTTGAAGATAGCAGTAGAAATTATCAAAAAGGAAAGAATCAGTGAGCTGTGAGGCAATTCAATGCATGTAATTGGAGTCTGTAGAAATGAGTAGAAGGGGTTAATAGAGAGAGAGAAATAATGTTTAAAACTTCTTCAAATTTGATAAAAACTTCAAATACATAGATATAAGAATCTCAATAAATACTAACCACAAAAAACATCAAGAAAGGCACATTATAAAACTCTTAAAAAGGCCAGCCTGGGCAATATGGTGAAACCTTATTTCTACAAAGTATACAAAAATTTGCTTGGTATGGTGGTATGTGTATGTAGTCTCAGTTACTCTGGAGGCTGAGGTAGGAGGCTCGCTTGAGCTGGGGAGGTGGATGAGCCAAGATCACGCCACTGCACTCCAGTCTGGGCAACAGAACAAGACCCTGTCTAAAAAAATAAAATAAAAAAAAAATTAAAAAAAAAGCAGAGAAAAAAGATATCACAAACAAGAACAAAGATAAGAATGACAGCAAATTTCTCATAGGAAATGATACAAACAAGAAGATGGCTGAGTAACATTTTTAAAGTGCTGAAAGAAAGAAAGAGAAATTGCCAATCTAAAATTCTTGACCCAGCAAAAGTACTTCCAGAAAAGAATGGAAAATAAAGACTTTTTCAAACATACACAGTCTGAAAGAATTCATCCCCAGCAGACCTACACTACAGGAAACATTAGCCTTGAACGCCTTTCAGAAAAAAGGAAAACAGCATCAGATGGGAACTACATCCACACAAAAATGAAGAGCACTGAAAATGATAACTACCAAGGTAGATGGAAATATTTATTTTTTCTGGTTATTTACTTGAAAAGACAATGAACTGTTTAAAGCAGGGAATGGCAAACTTTTCCTGTTTAGAGCTGGATAGCCAATGTTTTAGGCGTTGTGGATCACATGTGGTCTCTGTTGTGTATTATTCTTTCTTAAAAAGAAACCTTTTAATCATGAAAAACTAATTTTTTACTCCAAAGCTAAAAATGCTATCCTTATAGGCCTGTGGGCGATAGTTTTCCAGTGAAAGCAATAATCACAATGTGTTGTGCAAAGGCTGGAGGGAAGAAATACAAGTGTACTCTTGTAAGGTTGACATATAATCAATGAATGTTACAATATTACTTGAAGGTACGATGATCAAAGAGTTAGGTTTAATGTAAACCTAAATCAAAAATTAAAAAACAAAATAATTATAGCTATTAAGCCACAGAGAAGATAAAGTGAAATCATTTAAAATAATTTATGAGAAGGCAGAAAAAGAAAGTAAGGGTTACAAAGGACAAACAGAACAAAAAGAAAACAAATAGCAAGATGATAGATTTAAACTCAATTGTATCAGTAATCACAAGAAATATAAATGATCTAGACACTCCAGTTAAAAGGCAGAGATTGTCAGATTGGACAAAAAGTGAAATCCAACTAGAACATGCTGCCTATAAGAAACTCACTTTAAATAACTAAGGGAGAAAGATAGTTTAAAAGTGAAAAGATGGAGAAGAATACTTTATGCTAATACTAATCAAAAGAAAGCTGGAGAGGCTATAGTAATATCAGATAGTGTAGATTTCAGAGCAAAGAACACTACCAGAGATAAGAGGGTCATTTCAAGTAGACAGTTTCTCTACATGTTTCTCCACTAGCTTTCTTTGGCCTTGATGCCTCAATACCTTCTGTCCACCCTTCCCTATCTTTCCATGCATGGGGGTGGGGGGTTCCCTAGTGGAGACTCTTTTCCTCCCATATCTTAACACCTGCTCTGAGCATCCCCAGCAACCCCATCAGGTGGAAAAAGCAACTAGTCACAATGTAAATCTCATTTCCCTAAGAAAATGCTTGTGTTAGCACAGACCAAAGCTTGCAGCCACAGGGAAGGAGCTCTAAGAATTTCAGTGATTAGTCTTATCTTTCTCAACAACTACACATTCAGCACCAGAGAATCCTCGTCAAAACTGCAGATCCCCCATGGTGCTAGAAGCTAGAATCCATGTTTTTCTTGGGAAGATCTATTTAAGGCCTGTTACCCTGTGCAACAAATCTCTGGGTCACATGCATAAGGAACCACATTCATTGACCCTTAACCAATGAATGCCAGTGGCGGATCCCTCATTCTGATGAGGTCTCCTGTCTTCCCCATGTGTCTCCTCTAAGGGTCACTTGCTGGTTATTGATGGTTAGTGATGGCTTGGTTAGTTAGTCCGTGGTATAAATCAGCCAGGATTTCCCTCCTGGCTTGACCCCACTCCCAGGGTCTTAGGGCTTGGATGGGCCCAAATCCCGCTAGACTCAGTCACTCCCAGACACTGCTTTCCTCACAGGTGATGACAGATCATGGAGCTAGGAGAGGAGCGAGGTGAAATTGAAATTTAGAGCAGGGGGCACGAGTTCTTTTTATCTTTGTAAGGCTCATAGCAAGTCTTCAGGAATTACACACCTAAGAGCTAAATATTTGAATGGATAGTTACAAAGAGGTAGGCTCTCTTCCACTGCATGGGCAATGGATGGCTCATACCCACTTTCAGTTTAGCCTGGTAACTCCTCTCAACACCCTCTGGGCTGGTCCTCATGGCTCCTCCTGAACCCTGCAGTTTGCTTCTGAGGTACTAAGCACTGGACACCCACAGCAAGCTGCAGGTACTGGTATTGTGTTTGTTTTAGCAGCAGGTTAACATTTGGAAAAGTGAATCACAGAATTATCATACTCTTTGTCCTCTGTATTTTATCAGGAACCTTGCAGTGATGGTGTGTTCCTCTGTGTGTGACATAGGTGGGATACTCACCCCCTTCATAGTCTTCAGACTGACGGCAGTTTGGGAAGACTTGCCCCTCATTTTATTTGGTAAGACTTTGTGAAGCATATATTATTCCTTCTTTTCCAGCTTGGCAGTAGGCTCAGCATGGATGTGACTGAGTGTGAGTACTTGGTCATATTTGTTGAGTGAAGGGAATGATAGCTCTCAATGAGTTTACTGAAGGCTAGGATGGTGCATGCTCTTGGGGTGTCTCCTGGCTTATTCCATCTTGCTTCATAGGAAAGATAAGAAGCCATTCCTAGAAGGTGCGTCAGAGATTTCTATCCTCTGGCTCTGGACCCCAGTCATTCATACTATAGGACAGAATCTGAGAGACCTTTTGACACAGTCTCCTGATAAATCTGATCACCAATTCTTACATATTTAACTCATAATTGCAAGTCTTGAAGGTGCTGAATTGTTACCTCTCTCCTATATCTAGAGCTTAACAACTGAGAACACTCACGAGGAGCTGAGTGGGAATCAAAGTTCTGTATCAGCTTTCTTCCTGATACAGTTGGATGTTAGAAGGGAGAGGGGACTCCTACTTCTCTCTCTGAACCCGGGCCAGGAAACTTCCAAGACCTTGCTTACCCACTTCATAGAAGGCAAAAATGGTTGGTTGGTTGCAGAAACTTGCTATGCCTGGGCACCAGGTGAATACAAAAAGAGGGGTGGAGGAAGAGATAGGGAAAGGGAGACAGGAAGAAGGAGGGAGAAAGGGAAGTAGAAGGTGAGGGAAAAAAAGAGGGAGAGAGTGATGGGAGGGGTCCACCCTGCCCACATGTAGAATACAGACTGTGCTCTATAGCTAATTATATGTGTATATGTGCCCCAATCAACAAATCCCCTAATACTTAAACATCAGTTACTGTGGAACTTTGTACTTCTATAGAAGTAAAGCGAAGGCGATGTTTCCTTTACTTTTACATTTCACCTGCTATCCTATTGTTTTAATTTTCTTTTATAAATGTTCCTTACTTAAAAAAAAAGATAGTATCTCTCCCATCTGTGTTGTCTCTTCCTCTCTCTGGCTGGCTGTGATGATTTCTGTGAATGGCATTGGCTGTGCTCTAATGGCTCTGTTTGCAATGTGTTTCCTTTGAAGCGGTGCTGGGCCTGCTCGCTGCAGGTATGACGCTACTTCTTCCGGAGACCAAGGGGGTCGCTTTGCCAGAGACCATGAAGGACGCCGAGAACCTTGGGAGGTGAAGCCCGTGGTGCCCAGGACTCTGAGGCCCATGAGTCTGACACACCCTCCAAAAGGGGTCTAATTTCACTCCACATTCTCCATTTCCTCTATCTTAAAGGTTTAGGAGAGCTTTACAGATATTTGCGTGTCTTTTTATTACTCCCAGAACTGCTATGAGGGGGGAAAAAAACACGACAGCCACTGACTTTATGTAAGGAAATAATGAAGAGCGCGAATTGACAGTTACCTGTTCTCAACTGCATGGAAGCGAATGACTTGTTTGTGATGTTGGCTGTGGTGCACCAAGATCCCTAGCTCACCTGGGAGTTCACGACTCTGAGTGGGGAACATTTTAAAATCAGTCTCTGTCCTCTGAGCAGTTGTCTCAGATTCTTTAGTGACTTTCTTCACAAAATTCTTTTGACAGAGAGCAAGATTTGCTGGAATTTCCTTTTCTAGTCTTAGAGCAATAAAAAAGGAAAGGAAGGAACAGTGCTTGAGGAGGTGATCTCTCTCCGGATCCCTTACAGGCTCAGTTCTCCGGATTCCACAGCAAGGATGCCTGTGTCCTTGTGAATAGAAAGGAAAGTCTATGCCATCCCAAGGATCTAGATTTGAACCTAGGTCACCTGACTCAGCAGCTTGTGACTTCAGGAATGTCATTGAACCCTATGGTTCATTTAATTTCCATGCCTGCAAAATAGGCACAATAACACTTAGTTTACGGAGTTTCTATGAAGAGCCAATAAGATTAAGTAGGTAACAGTGACTAATCCATTGCCTGGCATGTAGCAGGTGTTCCACAGAGCTCAGATTTTCTCCATTCTTCTTGCAAACTATACGATTTCCCCAGTGATCCTCAAAACTGAGTGTGCAGAAGCAGCACAATGGAACTTGCTAAAATGCTAAATTCCTTGGCCTTCTTGGTTTTTGACTTAGAATGTGAGCCATGCAACTCAGGAATCTGTTTTAATAATCCCTGCCAACAATGCCCATGCAGATAGGCACTCTGTACACCTCACTTGGAGAAATTCTAGATTTCTCCATAGTGATAAAGGTGAAACACTTATTTTAACAGTAAATACATTTTCTAGTTTCTGATGATTTCCTTCTTTTTGATCCCAAATGTTGTGTTATCTGATTTAAAAATATTTCATTCTACTTTTTTACAGGCACCTTTTTTTTTTTTTTTCTTTGAGAAGGAGTTTTACTCTTGTTGCCCAGGCTGGAGTGCAATGGTGCAATCTCAGCTCAACACAACCTCCACCTCCTGGGTTCAAGTGATTCTCCTGCCTCAGCCTCCTGAATAGCTGGGATTACAGGCATGTGCCATCACGTCACGGGGTTTCTCCATGTTGGCCAGGCTGGTCTTGAACTCCTGACTTCAGGTGATCTGCCTGCCTCAGCCTCCCAAAGTGCTGGGATTACAGGTGTGAGACACCACGCCCTGCCTGGTCGTCTTCTATGATGTTTTGTTTAATCCCTTCACTACCTCATCCTAACCATTCCCACCCTGCCAGGGGAGGCAGGTACTGTTGCCCAGAACCCTGCACCCCCTGTGCATCCTGGGTTCTTGGCAATACTCTTCACACTTCCTAATATTGGTTTATTTCATTGTCTGTCTTCTCTACTATACTATACCAATTCCATATATAGGAGCCATAGTCTATGGCCAGAGTGATCATGTTGATTACTCCTCTTCCCCTCTTGCAAAGGGAAAATATCAGGAATGGAAGTGACTGTAACCCTAGCTCGGCTTCATGGGGTGCTTACTGTGTGTGTGTCCACCTCCCTGAAAGCTCCATGTGCATTTTCACTGAATCCTCCCAAAACATTAGGAGGCAGCTTCCATGGTTATCAGACCCATTCCACAGACGAAGGAGATAATGACCTGTATCCCAAAAGTCACCAGATTCCAAATGGGATGCTTCTTCCAGTTAAGTGACTGGGTTAGGCAACAACATGATCCACCTTCTACTTCACGGGTTGGCTGTCTCTTCCTGGAAAGGGCCAGGTTGTAAATATTTCAGGCTTTAGGGTCCTGTGGTCTCTCTTGCCACCACTCAGCTCTGCCCCTGCATTGGAGAAGCAGCTATAGACAATGCTTGAAGGAATGGTTGTGTCTGGCTTCCAGTAAAATGCTGTTTATGGATGTTGAAATTTGAATTTCATGTAGTTTTTTAAGTGCCATGAAATGTTTTCATTTTTTCCAACATTTAAAACGTAAAAAAACCATTCGTAGCTCACAGGTGGTACAAAAACAGGCAATAAGCCTGGTCGGGGCCACGGGCTGTAGTTTGCTAAGCCCTTTCCTTCTTTGCTGTTTGCTGTCCTTATTTTTTATTTGTCTTGACACTTATTCATTTCTGTGTACAACTTTGTAACAGTTTCCTCATGAACCTACCAATGGCTTATGTATTTATTTTAACTTCAACTTTTATTTTTCGTTGTTACAGAAAAGTGAAGCCCAAAGAAAATATGATTTGCCTTGAAGTCCAAACATCAGAACCCTTGTGCACCTGAGAGAGATGCTGTGTGGGGGATGGAGTGTTGGAGGGATGAAGACGGAGTTATCCTCTGCAGAAACTCTCAGATGCCTTCACTTCTCTGTATTCTTTCTCATACTTGCCTACCCCCAAATTAATATCAGTCTTAAAGAATGTTTTGCGTGGGCTTTCTTATTTTGCTTTCTTTCTTTTAAGTTATCCGAAGCCCTGGCTATCTTCACCTGTGCATTCGTTCTGGGGAAAGCTGTTGGTGCTATTGGTACCAAATACTTAATTATCTAAAGGCTTTTGAAGATCAGTAGAATTTAAATATTGCTATAGAAGAGGCCTGTGTAACTGGATTCCTAGAATAAGTATTCTGGAAAAAATTTTTTAGAAAGATAATTGGTTTGATTCACTCTCTGAAAGAAAGTGTCTTTGAATTTGTAGGTATCTATGTTGGTGAAAGTCTTTCAACATGTAGATTGCTTGGAGAGTACCATTGACCTTCCATATCTGTGGGTTCTGTATCTGTGGATTCAACCCACTGCAGATTGAATATATTTGGGTAGCTGGGGTTGGTGGCTCATGCCTTTGATCCCAACACTTTGGGAGGCTGAGGCAGAAGGATCACTTGAGCCTAGGAGTTTGTGACCAGCCTGGACAATAGTGAGAACCTGTGTCTACAAAAAATAGAAAATATTCAGCTGGACATGGTGGCACATACCTGTAGTCCCAGCTATTAGGGAGGAAAAGGTAGGAAGCTCACTTGAGCCCAGGAATTCAAGGCTGCAGTGTGCCATAATTATGCTGTTGCATTCCAGCCTGGGCTGTTGCATTTTTTGAGAAAAGGTGAATGAGACCCTTTCTCAGAAAAAAAAAAAAAAAGAAAGAAAGAAAAAGAAAAGAAAATATTTGTGGAAAAAAGATGGTTGCATCTGTGTGTACAGACTTTTTTTGTCATTATTCCCTAAACAATACTGTATAGCAACTATTTGTGTAGCATTTACATTATATTAGGTATTATAGTTAATCTAGAGATGATTTAAAGTATACGGGAGGATGTGTGTTCGTTATATGCAGAAGTGACGTCATTTTATATCAAGAACTTGAACATTCTCAGATTTTGGTGTCCATGGGGGTCCTGGAACCAATCCCCATGGATACCGAGGGGCAACTGTCCTGGTTTTTAGTATGGTGACTCTGCCAGCAAACCATGTCTTTGTGACATTTACAGACACATGATAGACTAAAACATGCTCCTCATTTAAACACCAGAAGCACTACGGCCATTTTAGGGAAGATGTTTCTGCCCTCTGGTCTCAGGAACATTTTATGCTATTTCACTCTTGGTTTTGGTTCTCCTTGGTGCTTCTAGAAGGTAAACTCCTGTGCCAACCATGAGATATCACGGTAAATATATCAGAGACAGTTCACTTCACAAGGAGTTATGTGCTTCCTGAATCCTACAACATGATCTTGTTCCTGAAGGACACAAAAACTTTATTTTAAGATTTCTTTACCTGTCAGACAAATCACAATGATAACAACAGCCAGTCTTCAGGGTATATCAGGAAAAAGCTTTTAATTGAAGGCGCGGTGAAATACACGCGGTTGAATTATACAAGAACATGTACATGGAAACTATGGACTCATCCAGCTGAGGTCAGTGATGGCCGCAAAGACTTGAGGTCGTGGAAGTGGGTCCCCAACCGCACTTCGGTTGTCCTTTGAGACTAGACATTCCTACTTGGAAAGTCCAATCTTTGTCCTTGGCAAAAAAAAAAAAAAAAAAAAAGAAAAGAAAAGAAAAAACAGATTCTCAATAGTGGAGTGAAGCTAGCACTTCATTTCAGTGTTGGAAGCAAAGCCCTTGTCCTATATCTTATACTTTATGATGATAATTATCCCACCATTTACCGGTAACCAATATGTAAATTGTAGGCTTTGAATGATGTTTTTCAAGTGTGTATTAAAAATGTCCTCGCTAATCTTTCTTAGAATCCTCTTGGGAAAACTTCTGAGGAAGACCTTAAAAAGGAGGTTACCATTAAAAACAGGGACACTCCATGGCCAAGCTTCCCTACAGCTCTGTAGACATGTGTGAACAGATCAGCACCTGTGCTGTTCTTACAGGATAAACAGCGGCATTGGTGTGGGTCACAGTGAGGTTTGTCTGACCATTAGGGAAGTGGATCTGGGAGCATGGCAGGTTCCCCGCAGGTGTGTCTGCTTATGCTCTCCCAAGGTGGGGAGAGAGCTATTCCCATTATAGAGTGGTTTAAAAATGGAGCCCAGTAGAAACAGAGTGTACTTCATTGTTGCCTGATTCATCATGAAGGCGACACTGGGGACCCTTCCCTCCCTGCCTTCCTCATGTTGCTGTGATAGAGCCAAAGTCTATCTTGATAAAATGAGGGGTGGTGAAAGGCGTCTGGCAGTGTGAAGGCACCAATAGGTGGGTGGGGGGCCAGATGGCTTTTAAATACTTGGAAAGGCTGGTAACTGTGACTTGGGCATCAGTAAACACACAAAGCTCCTGGTCAGGGCTTTGCTGTGAGATACCCAGGCCCCTCCTTCAGGGGCAGTGCTGTGGAGTCACCTGACATTCGACAAGTGTCAGGTGCCGAGCACCAGGGGATGCCTCAGTCCTCCTGGACTGATAAGAGAGCCCGAAGACAGCCACAGCAATGAATCATGCAGGAATTCCCATAGCAGTGGGGGGCACTTGGGTGGTGCTGTGAATATCAGGGAAGCACAGCTGACCCTATGTGTGGACGGAGGGGATCTGCAGATCTCTGCAACTGCCTCCTCAATCCCGTCCCAACATGTTTTCATGTGGATCTTGCAATGAAAGAAGTAAAATTTTACCTTGGTCAGCAAGTGATGGGTGTGGGGGCTACAGACCAGGAAAGAGCAGGATGGGGTGGTAGCAGGGGCGTCTGGCAGTCCAGGGACAGGTGTCTGACTAGAGCAGGAGGGACAGTGATGAGAGGAAGCTGTCACTTTCTGCCTTGTTGCTGAGGACACAATGTGGCCTTAGAGAGGCAGTTTTCTATCCTGGAAGAAGACTGGACCCTGACATGACCTGGACGTAGTTCCAGGGTCTCCTCCATTACCTGTTGACTTTATGGCCTGGAGCACTCTCTTTGACTGTCTGGGACTCTACTTCCTTATGGCACCCTGCTCCCAGTGGTTGCGAGGATTCCAGGAGCTGCAGGCTTCCCCAGGCAGAGCCCCAGAGTCCCGTGTTCAGGGGCTGCTGAGGCGTCAGGTGGCCCCCCAACCATATGGTCTCATGATCAGCAGCTTATGGTGAATCCAGCGGTCTCCAGCTGAGGAAAGAATGACTGTCCCATGATGCTTATTTTCTATACTAGGTTGCTAAGGGCAACAAATCCTAATGTCCATCCCACCTGCACCTCTTCCCAGCAGGTGGCAGGTGAATGTCTGATGTTTTGAGACCTATTTGAGTTAATTTAAGAGATCCCTTACAAAAGGTCATTTGTGAGACACACTGATAAAGACTCAGTTATCGCCACATGGGGAAGCAGATGGTTTCTGCACTGGGAAGTTTAGGAAGCTAAGATCAGAGATGCCAAATGACTTGCGCTGACACACATGCAATGGGACCTTGAATTTTGATCTTCCGGGTCAGGCTACAGGAGCAGCAAGTATAAGCTTGCAAATTAAACAGGAAGGAGGGAGGTTGCAGGGAGCTGGCTTTAAAGGCTGTGTCCTCTTCGGGACGAGCTTCCTGGCATTACTGATTATGCATTTTTCCCTCACCCCATGCCGCTGAGCAGGACACAGGGAACCGGGCCCTGGGTACCATTTAAAGATCCCATCCCGGAGCAGTGACACTCTTGGCATCCTGTGCTCACTCGCTGATTCTGCTCTTCAGCCTGGACGGTGGCATTTATCCTCTTCTGGGTTCCTGTTTGAGGAGAACATTTCATCTTTTTATGCAATTTGTAAAAAGAATGTGTACATGGAAACTACATACACATCTACAGACATTCACATACACAGCTACGTCCACATGGTCTGGTTTAGGAGGGTACTGGACTAATTTCAGACCTCTCAGAGTACACGCTGCTTTCCTTGACCAATTTCATCATTCAGTTAAACACGAGAATCCGGTTGTCTGGGAGTCTGGAGGATTGGCAAATCTGTGACTATGAAATAGCAATAGCTCTGATGAATTCAGCACTTGCTGTGTGCTGGCTGCTGTCCCAAGCGCTTTCTTAGATTATCTTGTTAAATTCTCATTACACCTCTATTATATTGGGTGATATTGGCTAATTGTAAAGAAAAGGAAAGTGAGGCACAAAGAGGCTAAGTAGTTTGCCCAACATCACCAGGTAGCAAGTGGAAGAACCTGTAGTCTCATTCCAAAATCCAAGATTTAAAGCAAGATACTGCATTTTCCACTGACATCTGGGCAGTAGCATCCTTATGCATTACCAAAAAAAAACCAGAAAACAAAAAACTCAAAAAACCCAAAGCCAAAACAAATTCATTCTTTTGTAGAAAAATCATTCTTTTTTATTCTCTTTGTTTCACTCTTGTCACCCAGGCTGGAGTGCAATGGCACGATCTCTGTTCACCGCAATCTCTGCCTCTCGGGTTCAAGCAATTCTCCTGCCTCAGCCTAGCGAGTAGCTGGGATTACAGGCCCCCGCCACCACACTCAGCTAATTTTTGTATTTTTTAGTAGAGACGTTTTCACCATGTTGGCCAGTCTGGTCTGTAACTCCTGACTTTAGGTGATCCGCCCATCTCAGTCTCCCAAAGTGCTGAGATTACAGGCATGGGTCACCGCACCCAGCCTACTTCAAATATTTGTTAAAACACCACTGTTATTCCTCAGGACAAGAGCAAAGAACGCCTCCCAGAACATAGCTCGTGGGGTCCCAGATGACAGGCTCTGTTTCTGGAAGGTTGAGGTACAGCTTGGGAGTTCATTTATCTACTTGGCTACACCCCTGGCTGAGGTGCCAGGGGGTCAATGCCACTCAAGTTCCTGGCAAACCAAACTCCCACAAACAGTCCGAGCTTGGGGATCAAGTTCTGCTGGAATCATTCCTATCAATGACAAAGAGGTGGACACCACACGGCAAGATCCCTGTTGTCAGGAATTTCAGGAGCTTCACTGGCTGAGTTTGCAGCATTTATGGAAACCTGGCTGGAAGCCAGAGTAGTTGAGAATCATTCTTTTGGAGATAAGACTGAAAAGCGGTTCCTGGCTGGTCTGAGCAGGGAGTTCTAAGGATGACTGCTCTTTGGTGGGGTGAGAAGCACATTCTCCTCAGTACTGCAATAACGAAGCACCTAGCTGCACCTGGGGCTACGTGAGCTTGCCTCGATTCTTGTTAAATTGCAGTTTACCTGACACCTCACTTGTTATTTCGTTTAAAAATTTTTAAATACCGAGAAACATGAAAAAAAGTAAAATTCACTTTAAATCTCACCACTTAGAAGAATTCAATGAAGAATGAAGGTTGGTCATCACCCCATCTCCCCACCGCCGGGACTCAGTGTTGACAGGTGGTGAGTTTCTACCCTTCCTCTCCACAGATGGAGCTTGCTGACTAAGGGAAAAAAAATCAAGCTTTTAATGAATTAAAGTTAGTTTTATTCAGAGGTCTTACTGAGGACTATAGCCCAGGAGAAGTCTTTCAGAGAGTTCCCATTAGGCTGCTCCAGAACACCCTTTTGGCTCAGAATTTATATGCAGGGCGTGGAGGTTCAGTGCAAAACACATCAAACTTGCTTGCAAGTTACATGAAATCAGACTCGCATCAAGGCGTGCACTAGGAACACATCTGGTTATACAGTTGCACAATCACCAACCCCGTCAGACGTTATCTTCCGTGTGGGAAAAGGCAAGGCAAGGGGCGTTCAGCATTTTTTTTTTTTTTTTTGAGACAGAGTCTCACTCTGCCATGCAACCTGAGTGCAGACAGTGGCATGGTCAGGGCCCACTGCAGCCTCTGCCTCCCAGGCTCAAGCGATCCTCCCACTCAGCCCCCCTAGTAGCTGGGACTACAGGCATGCGCCACCATGCCGGGCTAATTTTTTGTATTTTTAGTAGAGATGGAGTCTCTTGCCATATTGCCCAGGCTGGTCTCAACTCCTGGACTCAAGTGATCCACCTGCCTTGGCCTCCCAAAGCTCTGGAATAACAGGCATGAGCCATTGCACCTGGCCAAGTCACTCAACTTTCGAGGAAAGAAGAGACTCAGGCAAAGGCATGGGGGCCTCTTGGGCTCCACATGCTCCGTTCTGCTTTCTCTTCAAAGCACCACTCCAGGGAGCTGCACAGCCTCCTGCTCAGGGGCTTTGTGAAGTGATGTTGGCAAACAGAAATGAGCACACCTGGCTTCTTACCTTTCTTACAAGCCATAAACACTAATATCAGGCGGAATGACCTTCTGAAGCGCCAAGAATGCATGTTTCCCCCACACTCTTCCTTTCAACCTCTATTCTGGCCACCATTGCCCAGTGCTGAGTGGCCACAGGGGAACCAGAAGACAAAGGCTGCAGATCCCTGGGATTAGGCGGCAGGCCAGTTATGACAGAGCCTCGGGAAACCAGCACGGTCAATGGAGGAGGTAGAGTTGTTGGGGTCAGGAAGGCTGACTCCTGAGGGGTGCATTCGTAGGAGTGAAATTTGCCTGTGAGTGGCCAAAATATCCAAAATATCAAGGGCTTAACCAAGATAAGATTTCTTTCTTTCTCAAGTTCAAGAAGCTTGAAGGACAGAGTGCAGAGCTGGTGTGGGAAGCGGCAGAGACAGGCCCAGGTGCCTGCTGTTTCATTCTGCAGACAGAGCTTCCTCTCCTGGGTCCATGCTGGCTGCTGGGCTATCACAGCAGGAGATGGGGACCACGAGGAACACAGATCCTCCCTTTAAGGACATTTCTGGACACTGTGGACCTCATGGCCAGAATATCTGAAGCCACCCATGAGCCACAACATTAGATCTGCTCTGAAGAGGATGCAGGGACTAGATGGCCTTGGTGCACAAAAGAGATCGCAATAGCCAAATGGCCCCCCAAATCTCATGGGTGGCTTTGGGCCCTTCCTAGAGTCGGGTTTCTTTACTGCAGAAGTAGGTGAGAGCAGATGGCAGATGCCGCATGCCTCTGCTCTGGCTGGAGGGATGGGTGACCTTGAGGATCTGAGTAGGGACCTGCCTGGTTGCTGTAGGTGGCCATAATGCTGCCCACCTGGAGCCCCTGAGCAGGTGAACCTAAGGCAGAGATTCCTTGTGCCATGGGGCTAGGGGGAACAGCAGGATGTGACTTAGGGCTTGTTATGGCTGGTGATATGGCTTGGCTGTGTCCCGACCCAAATCTCATCTTGAATTGTAGCTCCCCTAATTCCCAGGTGTTGTGGGAGGAACCAATGGGAGGCAATTGAATCATGGGGGTGGGTCTTTCCTGTGCTGTTCTCATGATAGTGAACACGTCTCCTGAGATGTGATGGTTTTATAAAGAGGAGTTCCCCGAACAAGTTCTCTCTTCCCTGCCACCATGTATGATGCCCCTTGCTCCTCCTTGCTCTTCTGCCATGATCATGAGGACTCTGCAGCAGCGTGAAACTGTGAGTCCATTAAACCTCTTTCCTTTGTAATTACCCAGTCTCGGGTTTGTCTTTATTAGCAGAGTGAGAATGAATGAAACAGCTGAGATGAAGTTTCCACCCACAGTTAGGGCATGGACTGTATAGCTGGGACCATGTGGGGAGAAAGACACCCCACAAAGGCTGGCGTGGGCATAAGCTGTCCAGGGAGGGACACCGCCTGCAGAGCCATGGCATAAAGCAAGCCTCCCGGGACCTGTGTGCCCTGCTCTGGGGGCACCAGAGGAGGGGAACAACTTGCAATTCATGAAATTTACATGAATTCATGAAGGGGAGAAAAACCGTGAAGACACTGAGCTTACCTTGAATTAAGAAGAGTCAGTTTCCCACTGCCTGCGGTAGTAGGGGCCTGAGATAAGAACGAAGTTATACAGGGTCATGTTCCTTGCACAATTAACTCTTTTTGAGAATACTTTAAGTTCTGGGGTTCATGTGCAGAACATGCGGGTTTGTTACACAGGTATACATGTGCCATGGTGGCTTGCTGCACCCACAACTGACTTTTGTAGCCCGGGAATTCATGGAGTTGTGCCATCCGTACTGGTCTGCAGCTTGGTTTTGCAAGTTTACGTCTTTCCACTTCAGCACGCGGGGTCTAACTGGTTTGAGCAGCTTCATAGCAATGCACTGAGCGCCATCCCGATGGAACCATTTCTGCTTTCTGTTCCTAGAGTGCAGTCCCCTTCTTGTGAATGTCAGTGGTGGGGTGGTTAGTTGGTTCTCCCGCCTCATCCTGTTTGTCGCATCCCCCGTGCCCTTAGTGGTCCAACTCTCCTTGGGGGCAGCCAGTAGGAGCAGTTAGGGCAGCGGGCTGTCCCCTGGCTGGTCACCCAGGCCCTCTGCACCGCCTGGCCCAGACTCTCTTGCCTGCAGCCCAGCAGGATGGGTGGATCGGCTTGGATTCCTGTGTGTCTGGGGTGCTTATGGCACGTGGCCCACCACAGACCGACAGCAAGGGGGGCGCTGTTCCGTGGGCTCCCGGATGCCCCGTGCTTGTTTATCCTCTTGCACACAAACTCTTCCCAAACCCCACCTTAGCACCTTCCTCTTTTTTGTTTGTGTAAATGTCAAAGCTGTAGACCCTGTGTGCGAAACATATTTTTCTTGCTGAACCAAATCCTGTTTCCCTCATCTTATGTATTCATTTTGTTCTATTTCTGTATACATAGAACAAACTATATTTTACATGTTCATAAATACATTTTAATGTATTTTTAAATGTATTTTATAAATTTATTCAAAATGTACTTATTACATAAAATACATACATTACATAAATACATTTAATACATAAAATATATAAATATATATGTATTACATAAATACATCAATACTATGTATTTATTACATAAAATAAATTTATTTATTTTATGTAATACACTTATATATAAATGTATAAATACATTTATATATATATATCACATTTTATATTGCATATAACAGGTCTTATAAAATGATCTCAAACTTGCATGACTGTATTTGAAACCTCTCAGAAAGGATGTTTCCTAAACATGTCACTTAAGCATTTTGAACTGACTCACTTCAATAACTCTCCTCTCTACTAGGCACTATCCTTAGCCCTCAAATGCAAGAGACATGTTTTAACTTTTTGACATTTGAGAAGTACACAGAGGAGGGGACCTGTACTATCTCCAGTGCTGCTGTCCCCTTGGGGCAGGGGTGAGTGACAAAATATATCTCAGGGACTAGATGGCCTTGGTGCACAAAAGAGATCGCAATAGCCAAATGGCCCCCCAAAAATTTACTGCCTGTTTCTGTGGCTCTCACACAGACCCTGGCTGGTGACACTAGATGAATTCTTTGCTAGTCTCAGGAGGGTAAAATGAGGACCCTATGGGGTAAAGAGCAGCTGAGAGGAGACGTGAGTTTCCATGGCCCCGCGTTCCATCCTCTTCAGAGCAGATCTAATGTTGTTTCAGGCTGGCCCTGGACAAAAAGGCTGAACTATTCAGAGCATCGTCCTTGGGCATTCAGTTACCCTAGTTTAAGAGAGGCACTTCCAGTTTTCATTTGTCCCTCAGGGGAGCCTCTGACTGTGGCTTTCTAGGATTTCTACCCTCCTTCCTGGCCTGCAGTATCTATCAGCACACGCTTCGTTTCCCAGCTGCTCTCATTCTTCTCCAAGCACAGCGGGCATTTTCTTTCTGGCCCGAAACACTGGCTGCTCATAAAACCAACCCCTGCCATTTATTGTCCAGCTCAGAGGTCTAGACCTCTCTCTAACTGTTCCAGGAATGTTCAGGTTTTATCAGCTCATAGTCCCAGGCATGGGCATGATTCACAAAATTCACAATTGCTCTTCGTGACACAGAGCTCTTTAAACCCTGGATAGTTTACCCGTGGGAGGCAAGGCTTTTGTGGCCTCATTTTTGTCTCACTCTTAATTTGTACTTTTAGCAAATGTCTTGAAAATATTTGTCAGTTCACCCCGATTTAGTCATGATGATGCTGGCTTGTTTAACTATCTATTTGTTGGACATGCACCACAGCGATTGAGATGATTGTCCAGTTTATGGGCGCCCAGATAGAGCCCCTTCCAGTTCAGGATATAGAGAGGAGGCCTTCTTTTGCTTATGGCTGTGGCCCCCCAGGGTCCCTGGGGTTCATCTAAGTCTCACAAATGGAACTGTCAAACTTTACCTCTCTCCTCAAACCCAAGTATTAAACTCCTCCCACCCATGTATTCATTGAGGCCTTTAGGTAGAGAACACTCATTAGTACCGTTATGTGCCAGGCATTGTCTTAGATAATGAGGATTCAACAGTAGATTAAAAACAAAGGCAAAACCAAAAAACCTCCGCCCTCAGAGAAGTTACTTTCTAGTGGGGGAAAACAGACCAAAGCAAAATAAGGAAATGATGTATTATTAAATCTTTAGAAAGGATCAGGCCTGTGGATAAGAATGAAAGGGAGGAGTTCAGCAGTTCCAGTCGGTAAAAGCTGGGGAGGAGAAATGTGGAATCTTTTCCAGGACTTGTTGAGTTTGAGCGAACATGGCCAATGGGTGGTGGGAGATGGTGCTGGGGTGTGAGCTCACGTCTAGAGAGGGAGAAATGCAGTATCCATCAGCATTTGATGCATACTGAAGACAGGAGAATAGATGAGCAGTCTGGAATGAGAAAAGATGGCATTCAGAACAAAACTCAGGATGGAGGAGAGAACAGAGATTTCATCACAGACTTGGGAAACTGCTGAAAACAGATGGTCGTGTGGGATGGAGGGCAGCCGATGGTCATCATTTAGCTGCCATTTGGGCAAAACCCTGTGCTCACGGGTTCGTTCTCACTTAAAATCTAGTAGAAAATATGATGGGCACCTAGAAGGAAATCCCAATGTGTTCAGCAATTTAGTGACTACAATATGCTAGGCAGCTGGAGGCTTCGTCCTGCCATATGTAATTTGCAGGATGGTCTTGGTCCTGTCTTTGTTCTGGAGGGGATGAGGAACAGGATGCCTATGTTCTAGTTCTCATATTTACACAATGAGGAGGGGCTTTCCACCTTTCTTCCAAGGAGGAAAAACTACTGGAAGAATTATACTAGCTTCTGTTTGTTTACAATCTCATTTTTTTTTTTTTTTGAGACAGAGTCTAGCCCTGTCACGGAGGCTGGAGTGCAATGGCACGATCTTGGCTCACTGCAACCTCTGCCTCCCGGGTTCAAATGATTCTCCTGTCTCAGGCTCCTGAGTAGCTAGGATTATAGTCACCCACCACCGCATCCAGCTAATTTTTGTATTTTTAGTAGAGACAGGGATTTCACCAGGTTGACCAGGCTGATCTCAAACTCTTGACCTCATGATCTGCCCTCCTTGACCTCCCAAAGTACGGGGATTACAGGCGTGAGCCACCATGCCTGTCCTATCATCTCATTTTCTTATATGTGTTATAAACATACACACAGTTTAAGCAATGTTGTGATGGAAACTTACTTTTGTCTTTAAAATTTCTGCCCATTCCCATATATGCCAGTAGCTGGCCACAGTGGCATCCCTGCACCCTTGAATAGTTAAGTTGCTCACGGCCTCTGTCTTGCTTAAGTATTTTTAAATTGCTGGATGATATCCTTTTTAAAAAAATTTTATTTCTAGAGACAAAGTCTCACTATGTCTTTCACCCAGACTGGAATGCAGTGATGCAGCTATAGCTCACCACATCCTCAAATACCTGGGCTCACACGATTCCCTCATCTCAGCATCCTAGGAGCTAGGACAACAGGCACACATGCCATGCCTGAGTAGTTTCATAAAACTTTTTTCTTTTTTGTGTAGAGACAGAGTCTCGCTATGCTGCCCAGGCTGGTCTCAAACTCCTGGCCATAAGCGATACTCCCACCTTGGCTTCCCAAAGTGCTGGGATTATAGGCATGAGCCACTATGCTTGGCCTACTCTGCTCTTTTTTTTTTTTTTTAAGAAAGAAAAGTGAAGATTGATGAAGCTTTGGATAATACTATAATGTAGAGATGTGGTTTGGTGGGAGGAAATAAAGCATAGTACAACCAAGTTAACCAAAAGGATCTTTTATGTAAGAGAATTAAATAGTAGAGAAGAAAAGTTGAGAGTTCACTAGGGAATTCATTTTCACATGAGAACATGCTACCCAAGGACTTAGTAAAATCAGTCGAATGGGAAACTCCACATGTGCTATGACTTTGAAGGCGTCCGTAGTCCCTTCAGTGGCTGGGGCTGCCTCTGATGTGGAGCTGCTGTGACTGGTCCTAAAGACAAGAAAAATGCAAAGTTCACGAAGGTCAGGGAAATGTTTTTGCCGAAGAGCAAGGGCTCTTGGAGACGTCTAGGGTAGTGGCAAAAGACAAAGATGCCTAAATATGGATGGTGCCCAATGCCAAGCAGAGACAACTTCAGCATCCTGACGACAGTGGCTGAAGTCAAGCAGAACAGGCTGAGCCTATAAACAAGTCTGATAATACTCACATGGAACAAATAGCAGGTGTGCCAAGGAAAAAGCACACGAGTTTCCAATAAAGTTTACAAGACGTTCAATTAGTTCAACAAGACTGATGTGACTCAAGGTTAGAGAAACACCAAAGTTAACCTTAAATAAGAAGCAGATGCAGAGAAGAAATAATTAAAGCATGCTTAAAACATATGGTGTCTATGGTTTGATCATTTAAAATCACAGTATTTTGGCCATCCAGTGTTATAGTGACTTGGAAGCCAAGGTTAAATCTTTCAGAGGCTCAATCCAAATTGAAGGTGATAGATTTGGAATTGAGAATGTAGACCTGCTTAGCCCACATGGGAATAAATGACCTGCAGGGTCTGGGGCTGGAAGCTAGTGGGCGCTCTAGAGGCCCTGAGGCGTTTTTCCCTCGCTGTGGCTCTCAAGGCTCAGATTCAGCTGCTGGTCAACAAGCCAGGGAGTTACGCCTTGGGCAGAAACAGTCCCAGAACTGTTGATCACTTTCAAAGGGTTAAACAAAAAATGAAAATGGTGTCTTACAACTTTTTAGTTTAGGCTGGGCATGGTGGCTCACGCTTGTCATTCCAGCACTTTGGGAGTCCGAGATGGGTTGATCAACTGAGGTCAGGAGTTTGAGACCAGCCTAACATGGTGAAACCCCGTCTCTACTAAAAACACAAAAATTAGCTGGGCATGGTGGCGGGTGCCTGTAATCCCAGCTACTTGGGAGGCTGAGGCAGGAGAATTGCTTGAACCTGGGAGGCGAAGGTTACAGTGAGCCAAGATTGGGCCATTGCACTGCAGCCTGGCTGACAGAGCGAGACTGTCTAAAAACAACAACAACATCCACCACCTTTTAGTTTATACCGAAAAATCATGAATTACAAGACAGTTCTTCCTAACTTATGTGTCATACTTCTAATGGTAATTACAGTCAACCCTTCAAATGGTACTTTAAATTCCAGGCTGGAACTCCCACAGCCAGTCTCCCTCCCAACCTGTCCCCTGCTCAGGGAGGGTGAGGTCAGGTGATGACCCAACCCATACAGACCTGATACAGCTACCAGGAAGGGACCTGGAGACTGACCGCTGAGGAGGTCAAAACGGTCACCATTGTCATTGAACCGGAAAACAGTGATCAGACATTTGCACTGAAAACAATAGGTATTTGGGTTTTTTAAAAACAAAATTTGAGGGAATTATTTGATGCTGATTTACTGATTATACTTAGCCCAAAAGGTTACTGAAATGATACCCTCTAGCCATGAGGTGGCTGAGCGGGGAAGAGGTGTGGGGGAAGCAAAAGCGTTCCTGAACCAAACTGAGGGTCAGGCTGCTTGTTGGCCCAGCGATAAGATGCAGATGAACTGGAAAAGAAGAGTTTACTTCTGTAACTAGGTACAGGGAGAAGGCCGGGAAAATATCGCCAGACCAACTCAAAATTCCAATGTTTTCCAGAGCGTATACACCTTCTGAGCCATATGTGTATGTATAAGCGTGCATTCATCTGAAGATGTAAGTGGTTAACTTTGTCTCATCTCTAAGGTCTGAGTCCGAAGACATTCCTCTGGAGCCTCAGTAAATTTACTGACTCTAAAGTGCTGGGGTGATTATCCCTATCTTGTCTCCTGCTACATCATGGAGGTTTGGGGAATTCCTTTACACCCCAATAAAACTTGTTTGTGGAGCTCTGGCAATTTCTTCAGACCGTAATTAAACTCGTTTAACCCTAAATAGGTCCTGTTAGGAACTCCTTTGTTATCTTGTCATGCTTCAAGGCCCAGGAACAGCCTAGGCAAAACCGTTGGTGGGCTTTCGCGACGTTCCAGCCTTTGTATAAGGACACTGTCTCTATCGGCTTTTCGTATGTAAGTTAAGCACTCAGTGCGCAAACAGTTGTCCAGGCAGTCCGTCTGTTCAGCTATCGGTGAGACCCGGCTTGCCGCAAAAGGAAGTGTCTATGACCCAAACCAAGGGCATGAAGAATATTGTCTGGGGAGTTGGGAAATATAACTTGTGACCCACAGTCATTTACAACGGGGAGGTTCTAGAGGCTTCCTTTTTCAGGGTGGTCCTAAGGACCAGCTGCTCTTGACAGGACTGGCAGTGTTCAAAGCTCAAGACACTGCCCAGCGCATCCCTAACGAATGGCCTCTGAGGTTGCAGGCTCCAAATCAAAGGCTGCTCTCTTTGGATGAGAAAAACAGATGTGTACGACAAATGAGCCTGGGGCTGATACCCCTACCCCAAATGCCAATATGCATACGAGTGGCCCTTGAAACCTTGTTCCTATACTGGCTTTGTTCTAAAGAATGGTTGTGCGTCCGGGCACGGTGGCTCACGCCTGTAATCCAAGCACTTTGGAGGCCAAGGCGGGCAGATCACCTGAGGTCAGGAGTTCAAGACCAGCCTGACCAGCATGGTAAAACCCCGTCTTTAAAAAAAAAAAAAAAAAAGTTGTGCGGCATCTGACTACCACCACCAAGGAAAAGGCTAGGTCATTCCAACATTTGGTGCAGAAACCCTGGTTAATTTGGTTCAAGGATCATGTTTTCTGCCAGTGAGAGCCACTGTGTGAAGGAGGCAGAGACTTGAATCAATGATCAGTTAAAGAAAATGGTGCACTGGGTAATTTTAAAAAATCAACGAGGCAAATGTAGTTGGTGACTTAATGACCTGTTTAAGACCAATGAATGATGATCTTCTGATAGCAACAGTAAAAAATGCTCTTACTTGGGTATTCTTAGGTCAATACAAAATTAACCATCTTTGTGGGGCTACACAACCAACCATCACGCCCCCCCCCCGATTTTTATTTTGTCTTAGGTAAAGGTCAAATAAAGGAAAATGATGACTTGAGAAATTTCTTACCTGTTTTCATTCACTGATGCATCCATCATCCAGCCATCCACCATGAATTCAGTTAGTAGTTGTTAATTGACCATCTATTATGTGCCAGGCACAGTTCTAGGTGTCGGGCTTTCAGTTAGAGAACAACAAAGGCGAGATCTCTTGCCTTCATTTAATTTACATTCTAGTTGGGGGAGACGGACTAAAGACATCAAAGAGATGATCAAAATACTTTCAGAAGGAGATAAAGTCACTCAGGATGACAGGATGCAGAAAGACTTGAGTGGATCCCCAGGACTCGTTTAGTTTAAATGTTTGTGTAACCATTTTTTCTTTTTCCTTGAATAGAGAGGGTTACTACAGGATTACCGTGGCTCCTGAATGAGTATATGTCCCCCTTTTTCTACTGAAGAGGATGAATACTATGTAAATTCATTGATTTGAAGTTCTTTTCGTAGAGACCCTTCTGGCTCTTGGTTGCAATACTCCTCCCAAACCTACTTAGGGAGAAGTTCATGACCTAGTTTAAGGCTCTGCTCCTGTTCAGTTACTGACATTAAGCCCCAGCAAGGCTGTGAATAAATTTCTTTATCAAGTTACAGTTTCTGCTTCCTTAACCGTCAGTTGCTGAAATGGAATGCCCCCCAGATTCATAAATTTCAACCCTCGCCCATGGGCACCCTGTTGTATTTGTCTGCCTCTAATAGGAACAGCAGCTGAGGGCCCTAGCTCTGCTCAAAGGCTTTAGATTTCCCAAGAAGGAGCTGAAGGAAATGCAAGTGATACGGAGATGTTGTTTGGGCGTTGCATTTTATCAGGAAAAAAAGTGGGTGGAATCCTCTAACCGGTACTGACACTCTCTCAATGCCAGGAAATTTCCATTTCATTGTGAGCAAGAGAATCAGAGCAGTCTGGCCCAGAAACAAGTAGTAAATGCAATTTGCATGTGGCAAAGAGAAACTAGAGCAGATCTAAACTTTTCTATTATCCAGAGGTCTGTGCCCCAGACATCTGAAGTGTGATCCACACATTCTGTGTGTGTGTGACTGTGGCATTTGCCTTGTCCATGGGTCTTGTACAAAATCATAATTTATGTATCATCAAGAAAAACACCTTATCTACTAATTCTGAAAAATGTGTAGATTTTGTCTACAAAAAAAATGATGGATTAGGGAAAAGTTAACCAACCATTAAAACCATTTTAGGAGTTCAATACAACATGGCAAACCTGAGATATCGTAAAGTTATATAAGAGTCCCCCTATGAAAAAGAACATTTTTGAAAATCTCTAATGCATGCTCTTTCCAAGATTCTAGAAGGCAATGAAGTCACAGAAAGGAAAGAATTTGTTAATACCTATATTGTTTTTAGAAGAAAAATCATCAGGAAAAGCAACAGAAGCAACAAAGAGTAGATTGACTATTACAGAAACCAAATTTGGGTTTTGGAAGATAAGCTTGAGAAATTCTGCTGGCACGCAGAGAAAAGACATCACAATGAATATGATGAGTAAAAAAGTAAAACCCAAGGAAGCAGATACAGTAGATGCCATGTGCGTATGGAGAGGGGTGAAGTTTGAAATGAACTCCCATTTGTCTTTTTACTGTGCTAGAGGCTTAGCTTGAGTTTCCACAGAAGCAGGGGAGAACTGGATCGGGGAAGGAATCCCAGGGATGCCAGGAGTGTGGGAAGAGGGAGGGCATGGAACTGACAGGAGAATGCATTATTTTGTGATCTCCAGGGACATCTGATCAAGTCCCAAGACCATGTAGTTTATTATTTATTTATTTATTTTTGAGACAGTCTCACTCTGTCATCCAGGCTGGAGTGCAGTGGCTCACTGCAACCTCTACCTCCTGGGTTCAAGCAATTCTCCTGTTTCAGCCTCCTGAGTAGCTGGGATTACAGGTGCCTGCCACCACACTTGGCCTGACCATGTAGCTTAAGCACACCAGGGTTATTCCTTGAGCTTGGGAGAGCCCGGAGCACGACCTAAATGTTGGAATATTCCATCAATACCTTCCAATTTACATGAAAATATTCTGGTAGACTTATTTAAATGTAAAACATAAAACCATTTGAAATACTAGAATATGATACAGGTCATTTATGTAATTTTGATTCAAGCAAGACTTTCTAAACATAACACCAATTAAGAAACCACAAAGGACAACAAGTATAGATTTGTCCACTTAAAAAATATAAAAATTGCCTGTAATCCCAGCACTTTGGGAGGCCGAGGCGGGTGGATCACGAGATCAAGAGATCGAGACCATCCTGGTCAACACGGTGAAACCCCGTCTCTACTAAAAATTACAAAAAATTAGCTGGGCACAGTGGCGCGTGCCTGTAATCCCAGCTACTCAGGAGGCTGAGGCAGGAGAATTGCCTGAACCCAGGAGGCAGCGGTTGTGGTGAGCTGAGATCGCGCCATTGCACTCCAGCCTGGGTAACAAGAGCGAAACTCCATCTCAAAAAAGAAAAAAAAGAAAAAAAAATTTAAAAATTTATCTCTACGAAAAATACCAAGTAAAAAATGAAAAGGCAGATGACCAACTCTAAGAAACCATTTGAAGATTACATGCCAGTCAAAGGGCTGCTGTCTTAAATATATAAAAGGTCAAGGAAAACAGAACATTCCAGAAGGAAAATGGGCAAAGAACAAAAATAGTCACTTCACAATTAAAAAAAAAATTAGTGGCCAGGTGTGGTGGCTCACACCTGTAATCCCAGCACTTTAGGAGGCTGAGGCAGACAGATCACAAGGTCATGAGTTCGAGACCAGCCTGACCAACATGGTGAAACCCTGTCTCTACTAAAAAATAAAAAAAAAATTAGCCAGGCATGGTGGCATGCATCTATAATCCCAGGTACTCAGGAGGCTGAGGCAGGTGAATCGCTTGAACCCAGGAGGCAGAGTTTACAGTGAGTTGAGATCATGCCACTGCACTTCAGCCTGGGTGACAGAGTGAGACTCTGTCCAAAAAAAAAAAGAAAAAAAAGAAAAAGAAAATTAGCAATAAACATGGAAACATGTTCAACCTCACTACTCAATGAAATTCAGATAAAATGGCCATGAGATATTATTGTGTGTGTGTATGTGTGTGTTGTGTATGTGTAAGACAGAGAGAGAAAGAGAGGGAGAGGGAAAGTGGGGGGAGAGAGAGAGAGAGAGAGAGAGAGCAAGAGCTCTGTGTGTTTGGCAATGAAGACATGAAAAAGCCGCTCTCTGGCATTGTGTTGGTGAGATTAATTTGTAACACATTTTGAAGGACAATCTGATGTTTATAGCAAAATTCTTAAAATGTTCCAGCACATAGTAAACAGAAAAAAACACTCCCTGATTTCCACAATATCTGCACTCTTAACCACTTCTCTCTCCTGCCTCAGCAACTGACTGCAAGTGAAAATGTAAAGTAACTGCAGTAGACAGTTCAGTCTTTCCCTCTTTCCCCCCTCCCTGTCTTCCCTTCACCTTCTACTCTCTCCCTCACCGCAGCACAATGACAGACTTTGTTCCATTTAAGAATCCCATTTAATGAATTCATGGGACTCTATTCAACTAGGGACACTGCATTTTGTACTGCTTTTACCAACTCTTGCCTCTTATGGAATACTTTAGAAAGAATCACTCTATTAGTCTTAGTTAGCAGAGTTCCTTAGAGCCAAATTTCAAAGCAGGGGTTGCGGGACTCTCCTTTTTTTTTATTTTGAGTTTCCCTTGGTCCTCTCATCAAGTTAATTACTATTCTGGGTATATGTCACACTGAACAGTTATTCTCTTGTACTAGAACAGAGGAAATCTTTATTTTAAAATGTGAGCTGAGATAATGATGTGTCAGTGTCTGACCTTGGGCGGCTCATTTCCCAATTAGGAAAACTGGAGAAAGCCAGGCATGGCTTTGGGGGAGTTCTCTGAAAGCACCGTAGCTGGTCTCTCTTGAATATCCAGGTAGAGACATTTCCCTGGTCTTGCCTTGGTCTGCTTGGGCTGGTACAACAAAATACTTTGGACTGGGCAATTTATAAATTATTGTAAACAGAAATTTATTGCTCACAGTTCTGGAGGGTGGGAAGTCCAGATCAAAGTGCTGGCAGGTTTGTTTCCTGGTGAGGGCTCTCTGCTTCACAGGTGACAACTTCTTACTGCATCCTCACGTGGTGGAAGGGCAGAGAGAAACTGACAGGCTCCCCCAGGTCTCTTTTATAAGGGCACTAATCCAATCATGTAGGCTCCCACCTCATGACCAAATTATCCTCAAAGGCCCTACCGATTAATACCATCACTTTATGGTATTAATGAATTTTGGAAGGATACAAAACTTCAGACCATAGCACCCCCTAACATGCCAGGGCTAAAACAAAAAAGCTACCTACTGTCTTGGCTGTGAGAACACATTTCTGTGCATTTTGTACTGACCCATGTTATTAGTGGCCCCACACAGAAAGCCGGCTGCAGTGGATGGAGTGTTGAGACCCTGACTCACCCAGTTAAGTCCTGGTGTGAGGATCCCAGCCAGGGAACATGGGGACTTGGGAAATACTTCTTGAATGACAGCAGCCTTCAAGACAAGAGTCAACCAACATCATAGTTAGGTCTCAAGGCTGACGCTCAGAATCTAAATGGCTTTTGTACATGGCCTGTTGTAAAACACACATTTGCACAATAAATACTGTGAAACAAAGTTAGAACAGGGCTGTTTGTGGCTTCTAATAGTAAAAATGGGAAACTGAAGAAAAATTGTGATTCATTTAAAAAGAGTTTTGTAAAAGCCTTTGCCTTTTCTGGAGTGTGTCTCTTGATGATACATAATGATTCTGTCCAAGGTCTATGACTATTAAGTGAAA
Source organism: Callithrix jacchus (assembly GCF_049354715.1). Classification (NCBI taxonomy): domain Eukaryota; kingdom Metazoa; phylum Chordata; class Mammalia; order Primates; family Cebidae; genus Callithrix; species Callithrix jacchus. Next base: position 166,994,484 of record NC_133505.1, read on the forward strand.
AACTACCATAGTCACACACACAAATGTGTCAAGTTAATAGGAACCTTTCTGTATTGGTGGTGGGGGGAATGTAAAATGTTGCCGCTACTGTGCAAAACAGTATGGTGGTTCCTCAAAAAATTAAAGATAGAATTACCAGATGAGCCAGTAATTCTACTTCTAAGTACGTACCCTAAAGAATGGAAAGCAAGGTCTCAAAGAGATATTTGTGCACTTATGTTCATGGCAGCATTATTCACAATAGCCAGGAGGGGCAAGCAACCCAAGTGACCACTGACAGACAAATGCATGAACAAAATGTGATGTATACATACAGTGGAGTATGATTCAGCATTAAACAGGAAGGACATTCTGACAAATACTACAACATGGATGAACCTTGCTATGTGAAATGTGTGAATCATGCTAAGTGAAATAAGCCAGTCACAAAGGGACAAACACGATGAGATTCCACCTATATGAGGCACCCAGAGTAGTCAAAGTCATAGAGACAGAGTAGAATGGTGGTTGCCAGGGGCTGGGGGAAGGCAAGAATGGAGAGCTGTTGCTTAATGGGTATAGAGCTTCTGTTTTGCAAGATAAAGCGTCCTGGAGATGAATAGTGGCGATCGCTGCACAACGATCTGAATGTATTGAATACTACTGAAGCGTACACTTAAACATGATTCAGATGCTAAACATGTTGTGTGTATTTTATCACGATAAAAATACATCAATGCCCCACAGTGCTCTGGCGAGTTATTTCTACACATGGCAAGACAGTCTCAAGTAACAGATAAAGTTAGGTTATCTCTCACACATTTGACTTCCATCTGATGGATTCTCATTCATCCTGCAGATCTCAGTGGAAACATTGCTTCTTCAAGAAGTCCTCCTTGGCTCCCAGCCTAAGTCAGGCCTCCTTGTAACATTCACTTCTCCTTCTGGGCTGCCATTTCTTTTTTTTTTTTTAATTGCATTTTAGGTTTTGGGGTACATGTGAAGAACATGCAAGATAGTTGCATAGGTACACATGTGGCAGTGTGATTTGCTGCCTTCCTCCCCTTCACCTATATCTGGCATTTCTCCCCATGCTATCTCTCCCCAACTCCCCACCCCCTGCTGTCCCTCCCTATTCCCCCCAACAGACCCCAGTGTGTAGTGCTCCCCTCCCTGTGTCCATGCGTTCTCATTGTTCAACACCCACCTATGAGTGAAAACATGCGGTATTTCATTTTCTGTTCTTGTGTCAGTTTGCTGAGAATGATGTTCTCCAGGTTCATCCATGTCCCTACAAAGGACACGAACTCATTGTTTTTGATTGCTGCATAATATTCCATGGTGTATATGTGCCACATTTTCCCTGTCCAGTCTATCATCGATGGGCATTTGGGTTGATTCCAGATCTTTGCACATTTCTTAAGTGCATTCTTTGTGTCAGTAGTTGCTCTAGTTGAGTGTGTTCAATGAACCATTATAACCAGAACTATAACTTCTTGCTTACTGTTTTCTCTTCTGCTACAACATGAATTCCATGATCCAGGAAAAGAATCTGCCCTGTTCTATGCTGCGTGTCCATGCTCAGTACAGTACCTGCACATAGTAGACACTTAATGAGTATTGGGCAAATAAACACTACTATGAATGTCAATAAAATGTCAACTTTTGCTTGTCTCTCTGTAGATTTTAATACTGTTTTTCTCTTATGCATTGATATTGGCAGAGATTTTTCTGTAAGATCTATAGGTAACACCGAGAATAGCAGTTTTAAAACCAGAAACTCTTAAAAAAAATAATGGCAAATCCCATTTAGCCATTCTTGGTAGCTATGAGAACCCCAAACATGCATTTCTAGTAGGTTCTGGGGTTTGCTTGTTTCTGGGGACTGACTCTGTTGTGTTTTTTCTAGGCTTTTAAGGACTTAACCGAATAGAAGATGGCCATTAATGTCCCTCCTGGCGTTTTCATATAACATCCTTTACTTTTCAAGAACAGAGAAGGCTTGAACTTTGGATGGTGTAGCAGCCAAAGGTAGATTGTCTTGATTTAGACTGATCCTCAAAGTGTTCCCAGAAAGTCTGGGATTCACCCCAAGTCTATTGGCCAAGCAGTATTTGTGTTTCTCCCTCTGCTTTTTTTTTTTTTTTAACTCTACTCTTAAAGCTGTTTCATCTAATCCCACTTTAATGACTGCTTCCTCCAATAGCTCTAGACTGGCTGCAATACAATAAGCATTTCGGGGCGTTCATAGTATCGTAGCTTTAATCCCAGAATCAGCTGTCAGAATATTTATCACTTTAGTTAATTGGAGCTGGCCATTCAAAACTTTGTTGGTGATTGCTTGCTTTTTTGTAGTTTCTGAGGTTGGCAGAACTCTTAGTATGTTGCTTAATCTTATTGACAGAGTTAGATTGCAACAGATGCAGTGAGAGTTGCTTTCCATTCTACATACTGGAACTTTACTATTTTAAACAAATGTCAAAGGAAGGAGGTATGTTATCGCAAATCCCATTTTCAAAAAATTACTACCAGATTTATACTGTTGTCATCTGCTTCGAATGAATGAAAACAAATAGTCAGTTTCATCCGCTTACTTTCCAATTTTTAAGATTACTTATTGGGCCAACTGAATTAACGTTTCCTAACACATCAAAAGAGCTTGGATCTTCAATAACCAAAGAAACCTCAAGTACATGCTGATGTGTTTCTTTTCTTAGATAAACATTTATTGAGTTACTATAGTTCCTTTGCTCTCATAGAACAGGAACTTGCAAGATATTTCCTTGGTTACTAACTGGCTTAGTTAGTAATTAAATTATACTTTATTCTGATTGGGGAAATACATTTTCCTTCAATAAAATAGAATGGTATATACTTGCTACAATGACTAGATCAAATACGGCCAAGAAAGACCCAGAATTAGGTATAAATACAATGACATATAAACTTCAAAGTGTATAGCCTGAAAAATAGTGCTTCAGATATTTAAAACTCCAAAGGGTGAATGGTAATAGAAGTATCAGCTTTGTAAATGAAATAGATATTTAATTTAAAATCAAACCTCTTTCTTTTAAATGTATTATATTTTTTCTGGCATAGATAAATGATATACAGAAAGGCTTTTGCTTCTGACAGCATGGAATAGAGAATTAGAAAAAGGACCACCAAATTTACTCAAAGTAAGAAAAATGGAGAAAAAGGGCAGAAAATAATGAAACACAAAAAAAAAAGAAAAAGAAAAAAAAAGTGAAGATAATTTCAAGAAATCCAAAAGTAGCTCTTTGAAAAGATTGATGAAGCAGACAAACCTCTGGTGAGATGGATCAAGAAACAATGAAGAAGGCATGAATAGACAATATCAAAATAGAAAACGGGCAAAATTACAGATCTGGGAGGTATTTATTTTTTCTTTTTAAATAGCCAAGTTCAGGAGCAAGTATCTGGGAGATACTAAAAAGCTAAGAGAAAAGTATCCACAACTTTCTGCCTGTGCACTAGAAAACTTCATGAAATGAACGAATTCCTAGAAATGCCTAACTACCAAAATTGGTTCCAAAAATAGGAAGCCTAACTCATACTGCAGCAATAAAATAAAATGAATGAGTGGCTCAGTGCTTCACCACAAGAAGACATCCGCTAGATGGCTTGGAAGGCAAGCTCCACTGAACTTTCAGGGAGCAGACTTTTCAATCCTTTGCTAGCACTTGTCTCGATTTCTGTTAATCCAAGTCCTCTGAGAAGCAAGTTCCAAAATGGAATTAAAAGTGATAATTTTATTGGGAAAAATTTCTGTGATATAAAATGGTATGGACCTGGGAAGTACTGTCAGAAAGGAAAGGAGAGGAAAGGAAGATGCACAGAGGCATCCAGACTCCTGGGCAGTCAAGGAGAGGTTTGGCAGAGTTGGTGGACAGATGAGTCACTCGGGAATGGACATGTGAGTGTCCCTGCAAGCTCAGTCATCATCTAGGAGCAGCCCGAGGGAAGCAAGGGCTTGGGCACACACATCAATGACGCTCCGAGCCCAGCCCTGGCCCTGGGTTAGTTTTGCTCCCTGTTGATGATTTACATGTACTCATAGCAGCCTCAATTCTAAAACCAGAACTGGATGAGAAAGGAAACCTTGAGGCCATTATTATTTATTATATAGATCTAAAAATCCCAAACACATACTAGCAAACTACATCCAACAATCAACAAAGATGATAATGCTATATGACCAAATCAGGTTTGTCACAGAAACGCAACAATAGTTTAACACTAGACAGTCTATAAACATAATTAATCAAACGAGCAGATCAAGTGAAGAGAAACTCGTAACAAATGAGAAACATAAGGTAATTTCTTAACCTGATAAAGTGACTGGTTAACAATCTACAGCAATGACCATTTTTGATGATGCAATGTTATAATTATTCCCTTTAAAATCAGGGCGAATGTAACGATACACTCAATACTGGTTCAACACTGTGCCGAATCTCCTAGCCAGTGTCGTTGAAGAAATACCGGGAAAGAGGAAGCAATACTGTCATTATTAATAGATAGCATAATAGTTTGTGTAGAAAATAAGAAACAATCTACAAAGTTTTTGGAATAATAAGACAAGTACACAAATGTGAATTGCCTTTCTATGTGCCAGCAGCAACAAAAAAACATAGTTTCATAAATACATAATTTCAAACAGTAACAAATAAAAGTTAGCTAACAATAAATCTAAGATGTGCAAACCTTGAAGGAAAAAATTTTTAAACTTACCCGCGAGATATTAGAGAAGATTTAACTTAAGGTATAAACATATAATACTCTTAAATAGGAAGATTTAATTTTACAAAGATGTTAATTAACTCAATATTGATTTAGAGGTTTAAAGCAATTCCAATAAAAATCCCAACTAGGTTTTTAGTTACTAGGGGAATCTGAAAAATTAATATGTAAGAGCAAAGGTCTAAGAATAGCTAATACACATAAGAAGGAGAAGGAGGAGGGCCAGGCGCGGTGGCTCACGCCTGTAATCCCAGCACTTTGGGAGGCCGAGGCGGGCGGATCACGAGGTCAAGAGATGGAGACCATCCTGGCCAACATGGTAAAACCCCGTCTCTACCAAAAATACAAAAAGATTAGCTGGGTGTGGTGGTGTGTGCCTGTAGTTCCAGCTACTTGGGAGGCTGAGGCAGGAGAATTGCTTGAACCTGGGAGGCAGAGGTTGCAGTGAGCCAAGGTCGCGCCACTGCACTCCAGCCTAGCACCTGGTGACACAGTGAGACTCTGTCTCAAGATCGTGCCATTGCACTCCAGGCTGGGTAACAAGAGCAAAACTCCGTCTCAAAAAAAAAAAAAAAAAAAAAAGGAGGAGGAGAAGGAAAGGGGAGGAGGAAGAAAGAGGAAGGGAAAGAAAAAGTATACTTGCTCTAGCAGATGTAAAGACTTATGATAAGGATATAGGTATTGACAGAGTCTTGTTGATGCAGGGGTTGAAAGTCAAACCTGGAAAGAGAGGCAAAAACAGCTGATATCTATCTCTATAAAAGCGGAATTTAAGACAGAGGCAGAGTAACAAGTAACTGGGTAAAGAAGAGACAGTTTTCTTACCATACACGACAGTTAAATCCTGAGAAATTAACAGCTTGTGTGTGAAAGGCAAATCTTCGTGACTTTTAGAGGCTTATACATATGCAGCCTCTGTGTAGTAAAGGGTTTCTTAGACAAGATATTACCTATGCAAATCTAAAAGATAAATTTAGCTGTGTTAAACTTAAGAATTTCCTTTCATCTAAGAACATTAAAAAGATAATAAAAGACATGTCACCAACTGTAAGAATATATTTGCAACATTTACAACTGATAAAATTAGTATCCAGAACATATAAAGAAGAAACTACAGCAACACACGATTCTTTTTTTTTTTTTTTTTTGAGATGGAGTCTTGCACTGTTGCCCAGGCTGGAGAGCAGTGGCACGACCTTGGCTTGCTGCAACCTCCGCCTCCCAGGTTCAAGCAATTTTCCCTTCCTCAGCCTCCCAAGTAGCTGGGATTACAGGTGCCCACCATCACACCTGGCTAATTTTTGTATTTTTTAGTAGAGACAGGGTTTTGCCATGTTGGCCAGGCTGGGTTTAAATGCTTGACCTCATGTGATCCACCTTCCTGGGCCTCCTAAAGTGTTGGGATTACAGGTGTGAGCCACCGTGCCCAGTCAGTGAGCAATACATGATTTGAGATGCCAGGCGCTTATCCTCCACACAAGAAAGGATGAAGGCAATGAATAGACAGCTAAGATTTGACTGGAGGTCAAAGGGAAAGTGCTGGAGTGTAGTGAGGAGTGGACAGACACCTCTGCAGCCTTGTCTTCCCCTGCCCAGATTAGGCTGGCCTGGAGTCTGGAGGGACTTCCTAATGTGGGGAAAAGGAAAGCAGAAGATCCCAAACAGCCCCCACTGCCATCACAAATGCTAACAGCTCTTACTACAGAAGAATCCCACAGTCCTTGCAAGCCCTGAGCCCAGTTTGGAGAGCTGCCAGAAATTCACACAGTTGCATTGCTCCAGATTAGAAGTGCAAAGTGTGCACTCCCCATCTCCCACCCACCCCGTGAGGTTACTTTAGCATGACACTACCTCTTGAGTGCATTCTACTCTGGCAGCCAGCAGCCACAGTGCTTTTCTAGCCCTGGGGCTTTGTCTTCATTCCACCAAGCCCATCCAGATGGCTGAACACAACTCCAGCCATGCAGATCCTGGGCCCAGGACCAGCTGTTCTAGTCCTGCACAGCAGGGAAACTAATCTCTGTGACCTCCACTTCCAATCACAGAAACAATCTGGCAGTCCCACCCAAGGCAAACTTGCCTTTGAGCCAGTCAAACTTCTATGTGCCTTCCCCCAAGCAGATAAGGGCCTCAAGCTACTGAGCAGCTGGCATGTCCCTAGGCTGTCTACATGCCCACACCCAGAGCCTGAGAAATAACACAGGCAGTTCTGGCCTGCCCAAAGTCCCTGTGCCCACAAGCAGGGCCTGAGTAACAGTTTTGTTGGTTGCCCCTGGCAGACACACCCCCAGGCTGACACACCCCCAGGCCACTTGAGTGGACTGGCACCTGTATCTGGTCCTGGGAAACAGCTTCATAGGCCACTCCTGGTAGACACCTCCAGGCTGGCTGAGAAAGCACATGCCTGTGCCTCCAGCCAGAATAACATCTCCGTGGCCCCAACCCCAGCAGGCTGACCCATGTTGGCTGACACACTATGTCCATGCACACTCCCCCAACCTGAGAAACAGCTCAGTGAGCCCACACTTGGCAAAGTTGCACCACTGCCAACACAAATGCTCACAGCCTAGGCCACTGAGACACTCCTAAACATCATGAGTGTGGATTATACTGATAAACTACACATAAAAACGCTATTGTGTCCACCTAGAACCGAAGCCAATGCACTCCACCAAATTGACACCCCAACACCCCCCCATATGAATAAGTCTTTCTCAAAAAGACCCACCCCACAAAATTGGAAGAGGTGAATTTTCCACCAGATGCACTGACATCAGTGTAGGTATACATCAGACATGAAAAAGCAATGAAGCATGACACCTCTAAAAGAACACAACAATCATCCAGTAACAGACCCTAATCATGAGGAGATATACAAGATGCCAGAAATAAAACTCAAAATAAGAATCTTAAGGAAACACAGTGAGATACAAGTGGACACAGAAAATTCTACAAAACTAAGAAAACAATTCATTATTTAAAAGAGAAATTCAACAAAGACACAGAAATTATAACAAAGAACCAAACAGAAATTATAGAGTCGAAAGAACACAGTGAATGAATTAAGAAATACAATCAAGAGCTTCAACAACACACTAGGCCAAACAGAAGAAAGAATTTCTGAACGTCAAGACAGATTTTTAAAAATATCACAGGCAGACAAAAAATAATAATAAAGAGTAAAAAGGAATGAAGAAATTTTGTAGGTTTTATGAGACACCAGTAAGTAAACAGATATTCATCTTGCAGTGTTCCAGAAGAAAAGGCAAGAAAAGATATAGAAAACATATTTAATAAAATAATAACTGAAAAGTTCCCAAGTCTTAAGAGAAAGATGGACATTCAGATTCAGGATGCCCAAAGAACACTAAACAGATTCAACCCAAATAGGTCCTCTCCAAGGCTCATTATATTCAAATTGGTAGAATGTAAAGACAGAGAAAGAATTCTAAAAAGAGCAAAAATCTTAAATGATACGTAAGGGAATAACATTAGACTAACAGTGGATTTCTTGGCAGAAATCTTACAGGCCAGGAAAGAATGGGATGATGTATCCAAAGTGCTGAAAGAAAATTAAAAAAAAACTGCCAACCTAGACTATTCTACCCAGCAAAGCTATTCTTCAGAAATGAAGAATAAATCATATCTTTCAGAATGAATAAAAGCTAGAAGGATTCCTCACCACTGAAAAATTCCCAAGTTTTGAGAGAGGGATGGACATCCAGATTCAGGATGTATTCCACAGAAAAGAGAACACAAATGGCAAATATGCACATGAAAAGATGCTCAACTTCCTTTGTAATCAAGAAAATGCAAATTAAGGTCATGCTGAGATTAAAAATGTCATATTCACTAATTGGTAAAAAGTAAGAAATATGAAAATACAAAATTTGTACAATAATACCAAATATTAGTGAAGATGTAAATTGACAGGACATTTTTGACACTGCAGATGGGAGTACAAATTGATACACTTTAAAAAATAATTGAGAATTCTATTATGATGGTGAACATTTCCACAACTTATGATTAAGTAAATTCTAAGTGTGTGCTCTATAGAAATTTGTAGACAAGCCCTGGGACATCACAAGAATGTTTAGAACTGCATTGTTTGTAAAACCCCAAACTGAAAACAACTTTAATTTCAATCAGTAGAAGAGTGGAGATATGGATCATACTAAAAAGAATCACATGCTGGTTCCACAGTGAAACTTCCTGCATTAATGTAATGAGTAACTGTGCTCTCTGCAACAATGCATATGAAACACCGATAGTGTTTGGCCTCAGGAGCACTACTGGAGCTGGTGGATAACATTGTAACCTCCCATTCTCATTCTTTAAATAGGCAATTCAGAAGGTGTTGTGTCTGTTTCTCATGGCAGAATTCTCTCACTAGTGACCATGATGATTGCCCTTCAGTGAGTTTCTCTCCCTTCCCTCTCTCACTTTCCCTGCTCTCTCACTCCTGGTTCCTGTGGTTACTTCCTAAATAAACTACCTTTGCCCCATAATAGTGAGTATAAAGGCACTTCAGAGAAGACTATAATACAATGTATTATTTTTATAAATTTCAAAAACATGTTTATTTAGCAACAGAAAAGGAGGAACCATTGCTATATGCAAAAACATACATGAAAAATCTTAAAATAATTATGCTGAGTGATAAGAAAGTTTGACTGGTTTAATTTCATTTTCTAGAAAATGCAAATTAGTTTACACTGAAATAAAGCTGATCAGTGGTTTCCTGAGGGGGACAATAGGAAGTGTGAGTAGGATTACCAAGGGGCATTCAGAACCTTTTGGGGATGATGGATACAAATTCATTATTTTGATTATTGTGATAATTTTATGAGTATATAAATAATGGCAGAACTTATCAAAGTATACACTTTAAATAGATATATTGAATTATTTTATGTGAATTATACCTTAATAAAACTGTTTAAAAAGTGAAGTAAAACTAAAATATATTTCATTTAGATATACATACATACACATGAATGTGCATGCTTGTGTGTGTGTGCGATAAGAATAAAAAGCAAGAGCAAAATATAGACAAAACTGGAAGAGTGTTCCCTTTGGTGTCGGGGCTGGGTGAGAGATGAGTTAAGGAAAAAAAGATTCACTCGTGGCCTATGTGTGACATATATGCTTTTGTATGCGTCAAATGCTACCTAACAAATATTTTGAAGAAATACACACTCTAAAGAAAATTGAGAAAATTCTAAAGAAAATTGGGAAAATGCAAAAATTATAAAGAAGAAAACTAAAAATTGCCTGTACCTGAAATCTTACCTCTATTTCCATTTTAACCATTTTTGATGAAACTGTTTCCAAGAAGATGTCTTATACTTTTTCTTGCCTTTTGAAAGAGTACTTTAATATACTTATTAGTCTGTTCTTGCATTGCTAAAAAGAAATACCTAAGACTGGGTAATTTATAAAGAAAAGAAATGTAATGGGCTCACGGTTCTGCAGGCTATACAGGAAGCATAGCAACATTTGCTTCTAGGGAGGCCTCAGGGAGCTTACACTAATGGTGGCAGGTGAAGAGGGAGTGAGCCTGTCACATGGCAAAAGTAAGAGCAAGAGAGCAAGGTGGGGAGGTGCCACACACTTTTAAAAGACAAGATCTCTCGAGAACTCACTCACTAAGGTGAGGACGGCACCAAATGGATGGCGCTAAACCATTCATGAGAAATCCGCCCCGGTGGTCCAGTCACCTCCCACCAGGCCCCACCTGCAACAGTGAGGGGTACGTTTCAACGTGAGATTTACAGGGGACACACATCCAAACTATATCAGTACTTGAACCTATTTTTATGCTTTCTGATTATTTTCTGTACCAAAGTTACTGTATCGTGCTCTGTGATACTAATGATCTCAGAACATGCAGACCTCCAGATATTTGCTGAACATTTAGAGTTAGTTTCCAGTTTGTTTTCTTTTTGTTAGATCATTATGGAATCATTCTCATCACTAGACTTGTCTTAAATTCCTCATTTGACCTCTTGCCCCACATCTAATCACATTATTTTTTTTCCTCCTTAGATCTGTTTCTCATCTATTCACTTCTCTCCACCCACCCCACCTCCTGTTACTCCTTCCCTCCCCACCGCTATTCCCACAGTGCCAAGGCTGTGAAGTTCTGGTTTGCCTCCCTCCTTCCCATCTTCTGTTCCCCACCTCTGGCATGTACCCTGTCCCTCAACCATGATGGTATTCCCCCAAACCTGTCCTGGTGACATTCTCCAGTGCTTGTTTTTTTTTTTTTAATTTTTTATTGGATTTTAGGTTTTGGGGTACATGAGCAGAGCATGCAAGACAGTTGCGTAGGAACACACATGGCAGTGTGCTTTTCTTTCCTTCTCCCCTTCACCCACATTTGGCATTTCTCCCCAGGCTATCCCTCCCCACCTCCCCCTCCCACTGGCCCTCCCCTTTTCGCCCCCAATAGACCCCAGTGTTTAGTACTCCCCTTTCTGTGTCCATGTGTTCTCATTTTTCATCACCCGCCAATGAGTGAGAATATGCGGTGTTTCATTTTCTGTTCTTGTGTCAGTTTGCTGAGGATGACGTTCTCCAGATTCATCCATGTCCCTACAAACGACACAAACTCATCATTTCTGATTGCTGAATAATATTCCATGGTGTATATGTGCCACATTTTTCCAATCCAGTCTATTATCAATGGGCATTTTGGTTGATTCCAGGTCTTTGCTATTGTAAACAGTGCTGCAATGAACATTCGTGTACATGTGTCCTTATAATAGAACGATTTATAGTCTTTTGGATATATACCCAGTAATGGGATTGCTGGGTCAAATGGAATTTCTATTTCTAAGGCCTTGAGGAATCGCCACACTGTCTTCCACAATGGTTGAACTAATTTACACTTCCACCAACAGTGTAAAAGTGTTCCTTTTTCTCCACATCCTCTCCAGCATCTGTTGTCTCCAGATTTTTTAATGATCGCCATTCTAACTGGCGTGAGATGGTATCTCAATGTGGTTTTGATTTGCATCTCTCTGATGACCAGTGACGATGAGCATTTTTTCATATGATTGTTGGCCTCATATATGTCTTCTTTCGTAAAGTGTCTGTTCATATCCTTTGCCCACTTTTGAATGGGCTTGATTGTTTTTTTCCTGTAATTCCGTTTGAGTTCTTTGTAAATTCTGGATATCAGCCCTTTGTCAGATGGGTAGACTGCGAAAATTTTTTCCCATTCTGTTGGTTGCCGATCCACTCTAGTGACTGTTTCTTTTGCCGTGCAGAAGCTGTGGAGTTTGATTAGGTCCCATTTGTCTATTTTGGCTTTTGTTGCCAATGCTTTTGGTGTTTTGGTCATGAAGTCCTTGCCTACTCCTATGTCCTGGATAGTTTTGCCTAGATTTCCTTCTGGGGTTTTTATGGTGCCAGGTCTTATGTTTAAGTCTTTAATCCATCTGGAGTTAATTTTAGTGTAAGGTGTCAGGAAGGGGTCCAGTTTCTGCTTTCTGCACATGGCTAGCCAGTTTTCCCAACATCATTTGTTAAACAGGGAATCCTTTCCCCATTGCTGGTTTTTGTCAGGTTTATCAAAGATTGTATAGTTGTAGATATGTTGTGTTGCCTCCGGTGCCTCTGTTTTGTTCCATTGGTCTATGTCTCGGTTTTGGTACCAGTACCATGCTGTTTTGATTACTGTAGCCTTGTAGTATAGTTTGAAATCCGGTAGTGTGATGCCCCCCTCTGTGTTCTTTTTGCTTAGAATTGACTTGGCTATGCGGGCTCTCTTTTGGTTCCATATGAAGTTCATGGTGGTTTTTTCCAGTTCTGTGAAGAAAGTCAATGGTAGCTTGATGGGGATAGCATTGATTCTGTAAATTACTTTGGGCAGTATAGCCATTTTCATGATGTTAATTCTTCCTAACCATGAACATGGAATGTTTCTCCATCTGTTTGTGTCCTCTCTGATTTCGTTGAGCAGTGGTTTGTAGTTCTCCTTGAAGAGGTCCCTTACGTTCCTTGTGAGTTGTATTCCAAGGTATTTTATTCTTTTTGTAGCAATTGTGAATGGCAGTTCGTTCTTGATTTGGCTTTCTTTAAGTCTGTTATTGGTGTAGACAAATGCTTGTGATTTTTGCACATTGATTTTATATCCTGAGACTTTGCTGAAGTTGCTTATCAGTTTCAGGAGTTTTTGGGCTGAGGTGATGGGGTCTTCTAGGTATACTATCATGTCGTCTGCAAATAGAGACAATTTGGCTTCCTCCTTTCCTATTTGAATACTCTTTATTTCTTTTTCTTGCCTGATTGCTCTGGCTAGAACTTCCAGAACTATATTGAATAGGAGTGGTGAAAGAGGGCATCCTTGTCTAGTGCCAGATTTCAAAGGAAATGCTTCCAGTTTTTGCCCATTCAGTATGATATTGGCTGTTGGTTTGTCATAAATAGCTTTTATTACTTTGAGATACGTTCCATCGATACCGAGTTTATTGAGGGTTTTTAGCATAAAGGGCTGTTGAATTTTGTCAAATGCCTTCTCTGCATCAATTGAGATAATCATGTGGTTTTTGTTTTTGGTTCTGTTTATGTGGTGAATTACGTTTATAGACTTGCGTATGTTGAACCAGACTTGCATCCCCAGGATGAATCCTACTTGATCATGGTGAATAAGTTTTTTGATTTGCTGTTGCATTCGGCTTGCCAATATTTTATTGAAGATTTTTGCATCTATGTTCATCATGGATATTGGCCTGAAGTTTTCTTTTCTTGTTGGGTCTCTGCCGGGTTTTGGTATCAGGATGATGTTGGTCTCATAAAATGATTTGGGAAGTATTCCCTCTTTTTGGATTGTTTGAAATAGTTTTAGAAGGAATGGTACCAGCTCCTCTTTGTGTGTCTGGTAGAATTCGGCTGTGAACCCGTCTGGACCTGGGCTTTTTTTGTGTGGTAGGCTCTTAATTGCTGCCTCGACTTCTGACCTTGTTATTGGTCTATTCATAGTTTCAGCTTCCTCCTGGTTTAGGCTTGGGAGGACGTAGGAGTCCAGGAATTTATCCATTTCTTCCAGGTTTACTAGTTTATGCGCATAGAGTTGTTTGTAATATTCTCTGATGATGGTTTGAATTTCTGTAGAATCTGTGGTGATTTCCCCTTTATAATTTTTTATTGCATTTATTTGGTTGTTCTCTCTTTTCTTTTTAATCAATCTGGCTAGTGGTCTGTCTATTTTGTTGATCTTTTCAAAAAACCAGCTCTTGGATTTATTGATTGTTTGAAGGGTTTTTCGTGTCTCAATCTCCTTCAGTTCAGCTCTGATCTTAGTTATTTCTTGTCTTCTGCTAGGTTTTGAGTTTTTTTGATCTTGCTCCTCTAGCTCTTTCAATTTTGATGATAGGGTGTCAATTTTGGATCTCTCCATTCTCCTCATATGGGCACTTATTGCTATATACTTTCCTCTAGAGACTGCTTTAAATGTGTCCCAGAGGTTCTGGCATGTTGTGTCTTCGTTCTCATTGGTTTCGAAGAACTTCTTTATTTCTGACTTCATTTCATTGTTTACCCAGTCAACATTCAAGAGCCAGTTGTTCAGTTTCCATGAAGCTGTGCGGTTCTGGGTTGGTTTCTGTATTCTGAGTTCTAAGTTGATTGCACTATGGTCTGAGAGGCTGTTTGTTATGATTTCAGTTGTTTTGCATTTGTTGAGCAGTGCTTTACTTCCAATTATGTGGTCAATTTTTGAGTAGGTGTGATGTGGTGCTGAGAAGAATGTATATTCTGTGGATTTGGGGTGGAGAGTTTTGTAAATGTCTATCAGGTTTGCTTGCTCCAGGTCTGAGTTCAAGCCCTGGATATCCTTGTTGATTTTCTGTCTGGTTGATCTGTCTAATATTGACAGTGGAGTGTTAGAGTCTCCCACTATTATTGTGTGGGAGTCTAAGTCTTTCTGTAGGTCATTAAGAACTTGCCTTATGTATCTGGGTGCTCCTGTATTGGGTCCATATATGTTCAGGATTGTTAGCTCTTCTTGTTTTATCGATCCTTTTACCATTATGTAATGGCCTTCTTTGTCTCTTTTGATCTTTGTTGCTTTAAAGTCTATTTTATCAGAGATGAGAATTGCAACTCCTGCTTTTTTTTTGCTCTCCATTTGCTTGGTAAATCTTCCTCCATCCCTTTATTTTGAGCCTTTGTGTATCCTTGCATGTGAGATGCGTTTCCTGGATACAGCACACCGATGGGTTTTGGCTTTTTATCCAATTTGCCAGTCTGTGTCTTTTGATTGGTGCATTTAGTCCATTTACATTTAGGGTTAATATTGTTATGTGTGAATTTGATACTGCCATTTTGATGCTAAGTGGCTGTTTTGCCTGTTAGTTGTTGTAGATTCTTCATTATGTTGATGCTCTTTAGCATTTAGTGTGATTTTGGAATGGCTGGTACTGGTTGTTCCTTTCTATGTGTAGTACATCTTTTAGGAGCTCTTGTAAAGCAGGCCTGGTGGTGACAAAATCTCTGAGTACTTGCTTGTTCGCAAAGGATTTTATTTTTCCTTCACTTCTGAAGCTCAGTTTGGCTGGATATGAAATTCTGGGTTGAAAGTTCTTTTCTTTAAGAATGTTGAATATTGGCCCCCACTCTCTTCTGGCTTGTAGTGTTTCTGCCGAGAGATCTGCTGTGAGTCTTATGGGCTTCCCTTTGTGGGTAACTCGACCTTTCTCTCTGGCTGCCCTTAGTATTTTCTCCTTTATTTCAACCTTGTTGAATCTGACGATTATGTGCCTTGGGGTTGCTCTTCTTGCAGAATATCTTTGTGGTGTTATCTGTATTTCCTGCATTTGAGTGTTGGCCTGTCTTGCTAGGTGGGGGAAGTTTTCCTGGATGATGTCCTGAAGAGTACTTTCCAGCTTGGTTTCATTCTCTTCGTCCCCTTCTGGTACACCTATCAAACGTAGGTTAGGTCTCTTCACATAGTCCCACATTTCTTGGAGACTTTGTTCATTCCTTTTTGCGCTTTTTTCTTTAATCTTGGTTTCTCATTTTATTTCATTGAGTTGGTCTTCGACTTTAGATATTCTTTCTTCTGCTTGGTCAATTCGGCTATTGAAATTTGTGCATGCTTCGCGAAGTTCTCGTATTGTGTTTTTCAGCTCCTTTAATGCATTCATATTCCTCTCTAAGTTATCCATTCTTGTTATCATTTCCTCATATCTTTTTTTAAGTTCCTTAGTTTCTTGCATTGATTTAATACATGTTCTTTTAGCTCACAAAAGTTTCTCATTATCCACCTTCTGAAGTCTAATTCCGTCATTTCGTCACAGTCATTCTCCGTCCAGCTTTGTTCCCTTGCTGGTGAGGAGTTTTGGTCCTTTCTAGGAGGTGAGGTGTTCTGGTTTCGGGTGTTTTCCTCCTTTTTCGCTGGTTTCTTCCCATCTTTGTGGGTTTATCCGCTTGTCGTCTGCGTAGTTGCTGACTTTTCGATTGGGTCTCTGAGTGGACACCCAGATTGTTGATGATGAAGTATTTCTGTTACTTGGTTTTCCTTCTACCAGCCTAGCCCCTTTGCTGTACGACTGCTGAGGTCCACTCCAGGCCCTGCTTGTCTGGGGTGCACCTCTAGCAGCTGTGGCACAGCGAGGGATGCTACCCGTTTCTTTTTCTGCTATCTTTGTCCCAGGATGATGCCTGCCAAATGTCAGTCTTTTGGATATAGAGGGGTCAGGGAGCTGCTTGAGGAGATAGTCTGTTCTTTTTAGGAGCTCAATTTCTGAGCTGTGAGCTCTGTTGTTCATTCAGGGCTGTTAGGCTGCTATGTTTGATTCTGCTGCAACAGAGCTCATTAAAAAACCCTTTTTTTCTCAAATGCTCTGTGTTGGGGGGTTCAGGCTTTATTTTTCAATGTCCTTTGAGGTGTCCTGCCCAGCTAGGAGGCAGACTAGCCACTGTTTGCCTGCCGAGTCTCCGCCCTGCTGTTGTGTGATTCGCCCTGTTCCTGCAGGCTCTGCTGTGGTATCTGCCACGCCCTGCAGCGGAGTCTCTTCATTGTAGCATGTTGCCTCGGCAATGGCAGGCTGCGTCAGCAGTGGGCGTGTATCTCAGTAGGGATGGGTTGCCTCGGCAACGGCTGGCTGCGTCAGCAGTGGGCGTGTATCTCAGTTGGGGCGGGTTGCCTTGGTAGTGGTGGACGCCCCTCCCCCACAGAGCTTCTCGGACCGTCTGCTCGGGATAGTTTGAAATCACAGTTTTGTTCGTCCCACTGGGTACCCCGAACGCTCTGTCCCTGCAATCCCCTGGGCTGGCCTACTGTCCAAGTCTCGTTCAGTCTCAAGTCCAGCCCTCTCAAGTCTCACGTTGCCGGTTCAACAGGGCACCCGGACAAGTGCACCCTGTGGGGATTGCTGGGTAGGGCCGGCCGCCGCCGCCCCGGCTGCTGGCTTCACCAGGCAGACTTACTGCCTGGCGTCCCGTGTCTTTTTTATACTTGGGAGTTTCCCTGTTCTGTGGGCAACAAAGATCAGTCTGGAAATGCAGCTCGGACTCACCTCTTTGCGGATTCAACGAGAGCTCCAATCCTGGGTTGTTCTCACAGTGCCATCTTGAGTCCTCTCCTGCTTGTTATCTCTGTATGGAACATGCTTTCTCCTCTGTCTGCCTGGAAAAGCTTGTTGATTTCTAGTATTGCAGCTAAATGTCAACTCCCCAGGGAAACGTGTCCCCACTCAGCAGGCAGGACTCAGCTCTGACTCTGAGAGCCCAAGGCTCTTTCTTCCTGTTCCCAGCGTACATTGATGGTACTGCCCAATTCCTCGCCTCTATCCCCCTCTGAAAACAAAAGCCATATTCGTCTTGCACATCTTGTTGCAGTGCCTAGTGCAATGCTGGGGTTACTATGCCACTGTCAAGGATTACTGAATAGAAAAGGCCAAAAGCAACTCTTGCCACTGTGCTGTGGCTTGTAGTCTGATGTTCTAGTGACACTGCTCACACAGTGTAGTTCTGGTTCCAGCACTGTAATTTATTGATTTGGAATTGTTGTCTCACGCAATTGTGTGCTCCAGGACGTCAGCAGCTGTGCTTCACAGCTCCTGGTGGTGTCTCTGAGTCTGACATAAAAATAGTTACTGGACATCCGTTTTTTGGGTAAATAGCTTACAATCTTCCTGGAGATGAGAGATGGCTTAGAAAATGGGCAAACAACATATGAATACAGAATTTTTCAGAATTCTTCTTATAGAGATCCAAAGATAATATGTATTTGAAACATCTGCAGTAATATTCCAGGGGGAAATGGTGTCCACAGGAAACCCTCGGGACAGCTAAGTGTCAGTGCCTGGAGTCAGGAAGAGAGTTCAGGGCTCAAGTCATTGGTGTGAGAATCACAGCAGGTGCCTGGTGTGGAGAGTCACTGCTTTTTAGGAACCTCTGGGCACACAAATGCTTCAAATGATTTAAGGCCCGAGGGCTCTCTGGACTGTGACTTTTGGTTTCACAACACGACCAGGTTAGTTTACAGGGCAGCATCCTTGACTCCCATGTCACACTCTGGTGGAGTCCTCAGACTCCAGGTGGCGGTGCCTGCATCTTTTGATCACAAGCTCCGGGAGATTGCTTGGTGTCACAGGAAAAGGGCTATGGACTAACTGGGCCGGTGAGCTATGGACTAGGTGGGAAGGGGGCAGAGCACCCCGGGAACAAGGGAAACCGGGAGATGTATGCCTCAGTTTTGCTAGGACCAGTCCTTGTGGAAGGGGTGGCCTTGTGTGCTCTGTGATTGAGGAAAAGCATTCATGGCACAAGATTTATTATATTCTAGACCAGCCAGGGAAGATATAGACTGAGGCAAAATCGATGTCACAGAAACCTGAAAATTCCAGGAGCTAGAGAGGGAATGGACAAGGACAGCCTCTTATTCCACATCTTCCTGCCTCAAAGAATTGTTGCCAAGGACATCAGAATGTCAACTTGAGTCCAAGACCCATTTTTCTGATGATATAAAGTGGAGTAAAACTGTTTTGGAAAAGATGTCTTTGCCAAGTCGCTTTTGATTCCAGAACTTAATGGAGGCCACTCAGGCTGATCTGAGTCCTCGTTTTAGAATCCTTGCTAATCATGGATCTTGTGCTAAGACTTGCCAAACAGGGAAAGGGAAGAGTTTTATTCTTGGGGTTTCATCAGGCTGGTGTTTCATATACATGGTTCTCTTTAATGAGGCTCATGTGAGGAAAATAAAAACAATTGGGTGTTTTGTTTAAAATATCAGCATTGGGCTTCGGAGAAACTCACAAAACCAGTTTCTACATAGTCAACTGTCAGGACCACCCCCGCCCTGCAAAACCAGCTGAGCAGCCCACACCTCCTGCCAGGTGGCCACATTCTAGCGTGCTCAGCCACCCACAAAACCAGCTGAGCAGCCCACACCTCCTGCCAGGTGGCCACATTCTAGCTCAGCCACCCACAAAACCAGCTGAGCAGCCCACACCTCCTGCCAGGTGGCCACATTCTAGCGTGCTCAGCCACCCACAAAACCAGCTGAGCAGCCCACACCTCCTGCCAGGTGGCCACATTCTAGCGTGCTCAGCCACCCACAAAACCAGCTGAGCAGCCCACACCTCCTGCCAGGTGGCCACATTCTAGCGTGCTCAGCCACCCACAAAACCAGCTGAGCAGCCCACACCTCCTGCCAGGTGGCCACATTCTAGCTCAGCCACCCACAAAACCAGCTGAGCAGCCCACACCTCCTGCCAGGTGGCCACATTCTAGCGTGCTCAGCCACCCACAAAACCAGCTGAGCAGCCCACACCTCCTGCCAGGTGGCCACATTCTAGCTCAGCCACCCACAAAACCAGATGAGCAGCCCACACCTCCTGCCAGGTGGCCACATTCTAGCATGCTCAGCCACCCACAAAACCAGCTGAGCAGCCCACACCTCCTGCCAGGTGGCCACATTCTAGCTCAGCCACCCACAAAACCAGCTGAGCAGCCCACACCTCCTGCCAGGTGGCCACATTCTAGCGTGCTCAGCCACCCACAAAACCAGCTGAGCAGCCCACACCTCCTGCCAGGTGGCCACATTCTAGCTCAGCCACCCACAAAACCAGCTGAGCAGCCCACACCTCCTGCCAGGTGGCCACATTCTAGCGTGCTCAGCCACCCACATCTACCTGTTGAGTTACAGGCTGACCAAGAGAAGGTTGCATTTGTTCCCAGATGTGCTTTTTTCTCATTAAACTTGGTGTTGAAATTGCCCAATTTTATTACTTTTGTAATCTGATGAAATATGAATGTGAAAATGAGTTACATTTTTCTTGCACTTAATGTAAATTAAATGCTTTCTTAATATTTAATAAATATTAATCACTAAAAAATCATGTAATTAAATGTGAATGAATCAAATGTAAAAATAAAAAGTGCTGAAAAATCTCAAATTTGAGATTCAGAATGTTTCAAACTGTTTTGAGTTCTAGCTCTACTTTAAAGAAACCAAAATTACAAATTATAAACAATGAATTATGAATGTGGTATATGGAAGAAAGAGCACATGGAACTCTTACCAGAAGACCTATACTTAAAGAAAAAAATCTGTGTGCCTTATCAAAGACAAATAAATATGCCTTTTGAAAAATTTTAGGTTATATTCAAATAATATTGTTTTTGATAAATGGGCATTGAACCCAAGGGAATCTCCTGAGCTAGTCCTGAGTAGTCTGTTTACCTTCCATTCATTTGTAAATCACCGCGCAGATCTCAAGAGCAAGGGGGCTGCTGGGAATTCCACACCCTGAACAAACTCCAGGCCCTGGGACCCAGGGAGGTTTCTCCCCATATCCCTGTGGTAAGGCTATGCCGCCTTATCCCAGGTCACATCCACAGAGTACTGAGCACAGCCCACATTCCAGGAATGTTCATTTTTATTTTTCTTTCCAAACTGCCACCTGGCTACTTGGCTGCCTACAAAAAATGATGTTTAATTCCAGGCACATAGAAAAAGAAATACAGGTTTTAGAATGTTGAAGGCACTGCCTTCTCTGTTTGTTGTTGTTGTTGTTTTGTTTTGTTTTTGAGACGGAGTTTCACTCTTGTTACTCAGGCTGGAGTGCAATGGCACAATCTCGGCTCACTGCAACCTCCGCCTCCTGGGTTCAGGCAATTCTCCTGCCTCAGCCTCCTGAGTAGCTGGGATTACAGGCATGTGCCACCATGCCCAGCTAATTTTTTGTATTTTTAGTAGAGACGGGGTTTCACCATGTTGACCAGGATGGTCTCGATCTCTTGACCTCGTGATCCACCCACCTCGGCCTCCCAAAGTGCTGGGATTACAGGAGTGAGCCACCGTGCCTGGCCTCAGTTTTTTTCCTTATTCCAGTGTTTCTTCAGTTTATAGAGATGGAATATTACC
This sequence comes from Callithrix jacchus, assembly GCF_049354715.1. Classification (NCBI taxonomy): domain Eukaryota; kingdom Metazoa; phylum Chordata; class Mammalia; order Primates; family Cebidae; genus Callithrix; species Callithrix jacchus. The sequence goes on from NC_133505.1 coordinate 167,015,611, forward strand.
TGGCAGTCGGCAAACTTTCTCTGTAAAGGACCAGATAGTAAATATTTTAAGGTTTGTGGGTCAGAGAGTCTCTGTGGCAATAACTCAGTTTTGTGTCTGAGTTACCGAAAGCAGCCATAGATAACACATATATGAATGGAAGTGGCTGTGTGCCAATAAAACTTTATTTAAAAAAAAAACAGGAGGTGGACTGGATTTGACCTGTGGACTTAATTTGGCTACTTCTACGTCTACAGCAAGAGTTCATAACTGGGTAAGATATCAATGAAGTCTGTGAACATTTGTATAAATTTTGGTTATGTATTTTTCTGGAAAGAGGAACTATATATTTTTTTAGATTTCAAAGGCATCATAATTTATAACTTTAAGACACATTGCAAAGAAATGGTCTCTTCTGGGCTCTCATAGCATTTAGTTTTTTAGAAATGCTGTATGTTTAGTCATTTATTTTATATTTTATTTTTATTTTTATTTTTTTAAAAATTTTTTATTGCATTTTAGGTTTTGGGGTACATGGGCAGAACATGCAAGACAGTTGCATAGGTACACACATGGCAGTGTGTTTTGCTTCCTTTCTCCCCTTCACCCACATTTGGCATTTCTCCCCAGGCTATCCCTCCCCACCTCCCCCTCCCACTGGCCCTCCCCTTTTCCCCCCAATAGACCCCAGTGTTTAGTACTCCCCTCTCTGTGTCCATGTGTTCTCATTTTTCATCACCCGCCTATGAGTGAGAATATGCGGTGTTTCATTTTCTGTTCTTGTGTCAGTTTGCTGAGAATGATGTTCTCCAGATTCATCCATGTCCCTACAAACGACACAAACTCATCATTTTTGATTGCTGCATAATATTCCATGGTGTATATGTGCCACATTTTCCCAATCCAGTCTATCAGCATTGGGCATTTGGGTTGATTCCAGGTCTTTGCTATTGTAAACAGTGCTGCAATGAACATTCGTGTGCATGTGTCCTTATAGTAGAACGATTTATAGTCCTTTGGATATATAGCCAGTAATGGGATTGCTGGGTCAAATGGAATTTCTATTTCTAAGGCCTTGAGGAATTGCCACACTGTCTTCCACAATGGTTGAACTAATTTACACTCCCACCAACAGTGTAAAAGTGTTCCTTTTTCTCCACATCCTCTCCAGCATCTGTTGTCTCCAGATTTTTTAATGATCGCCATTCTAACTGGTGTGAGATGGTATCTCAATGTGGTTTTGATTTGCATCTCTCTGATGACCAGTGACGATGAGCATTTTTTCATGTGATTGTTGGCCTCATATATGTCTTCTTTCATAAAGTGTCTGTTCATATCCTTTGCCCACTTTTGAATGGGCTTGTTTGTTTTTTTCCTGTAAATCCGTTTGAGTTCTTTGTAAATTCTGGATATCAGCCCCTTTGTCAGATGGGTAAACTGCAAAAATTTTTTCCCATTCTGTTGGTTGCCGATCCACTCTAGTGACTGTTTCTTTTGCCGTGCAGAAGCTGTGGAGTTTGATTAGGTCTATCTAATTTGTCTATTTTGGCTTTTGTTGCCAATGCTTTTGGTGTTTTGGTCATGAAGTCCTTGCCTACTCCTATGTCCTGAATGGTTTTGCCTAGATTTCCTTCTAGGGTTTTTATGGTGCCAGGTCTTATGTTTAAGTCTTTAAACCATCTGGAGTTAATTTTAGTGTAAGGTGTCAGGAAGGGGTCCAGTTTCTGCTTTCTGCCCATGGCTAGCCAGTTTTCCCAACATCATTTGTTAAACAGGGAATCCTTTCCCCATTGCTTGTTTTTGTCAGATTTATCCAAGATTGTATGGTTGTAGATATGTTGTGTTGCCTCCGATGCCTCTGTTTTGTTCCGTTGGTCTATGTCTCTGTTTTGGTACCAGTACCATGCTGTTTTGATTACTGTAGCCTTGTAGTATAGTTTGAAATCCGGTAGTGTGATGCCTCCCACTGTGTTCTTTTTGCTTAGAATTGACTTGGCTATGCGGGCTCTCTTTTGTTTCCATATGAAGTTCATGGTGGTTTTTTCCAGTTCTGTGAAGAAAGTCAATGGTAGCTTGATGGGGATAGCGTTGATTCTGTAAATTACTTCGGGCAGTATAGTCATTTTCACTATATTAATTCTTCCTAACCATGAACATGGAATGTTTCTCCATCTGTTTGTGTCCTCTCTTATTTTGTTGAGCAGTGGGTTGTAGTTTTCTTTGAAGAGGTCCCTTATGTTCCTTGTGAGTTGTATTCCTAGGTATTTTATTCTCTTCGTAGCAATTGCGAATGGCAGTTCATTCTTGATTTGGCTTTCTTTAAGTCTGTTATTGGTGTAGAGGAATGCTTGTGACTTTTGCACATTGATTTTATATCCTGAGACTTTGCTGAAGTTGCTTATCAGTTTCAGGAGTTTTTGGGCTGAGGCGGTGGGGTCTTCTAGATATACTATCATGTCGTCTGCAAATAGAAACAATTTAGCTTCCACCTTTTCTATTTGAATACCCTTTATTTCTTTTTCTTCCCTGATTGCTATGGCTAGACCTTCCAGTACTATATTGAATAGGAGTGGTGAAAGAGGGCATCCTCGTCTAGTGCCGAATTTCAAAGGGAATGCTTCTAGTTTATGCCCATTCAGTATGATATTGACTGTTGGTTTGTCATAAATAGCTTTTATTACTTTGAGATACGTTTCATCGATACCGAGTTTATTGAGGGTTTTTAGCATAAAGGGCTGTTGAATTTTGTCAAATGCCTTCTCTGCGTCAATTGAGATAATCATGTGGTTTTTGTTTTTGGTCCTGTTTATGTGGTGAATTACGTTTATAGACTTGCGTATGTTGAACCAGCCTTGCATCCCCAGGATGAATCCTACTTGATCATGATAAGTTTTATGATTTGCTGTTGCAATCGGCTTGCCAATATTTTATTGAAGATTTTTGCATCTATGTTCATCATGGATATTGGCCTGAAGTTTTCTTTTCTCGTTGGGTCTCTGCCGGGTTTTGGTATCAGAATGATGTTGGTCTCATAAAATGATTTGGGAAGTATTCCCTCTTTTTGGATTATTTGGAATAGTTTCAGAAGGAATGGTACCAGCTCCTCTTTGTGTGTCTGGTAGAATTCGGCTGTGAACCCATGTGGACCTGGGCTTTTTTTGTGTGGTAGGCTCTTAATTGCTGTCTCGACTTCTGACCTTGTTATTGGTCTGTTCATAGTTTCAGCTTCCTCCTGGTTTAGGCTTGGGAGGACACAGGAGTCCAGGAATTTATCCATTTCTTCCAGGTTTACTAGTTTATGTGCATAGAGTTGTTTGTAATATTCTCTGATGATGGTTTGAATTTCTGTAGAATCTGTGGTGATTTCCCCTTTATCATTTTTTATTGCATCTATTTGGTTGTTCTCTCTTTTCTTTTTAATCAATCTGGCTAGTGGTCTGTCTATTTTGTTGATCTTTTCAAAAAACCAGCTCTTGTATTTATTGATTTTTTGAAGGGTTTTTCGTGTCTCAATCTCCTTCAGTTCAGCTCTGATCTTAGTTATTTCTTGTCTTCTGCTGGGTTTTGAGTTTTTTTGATCTTGCTCCTCTAGCTCTTTCAATTTTGACGATAGGGTGTCAATTTTGGATCTCTCCATTCTCCTCATATGGGCACTTATTGCTATATACTTTCCTCTAGAGACTGCTTTAAATGTGTCCCAGAGGTTCTGGCATGTTGTGTCTTCGTTCTCATTGGTTTTGAAGAACTTCTTTATTTCTGCCTTCATTTCATTGTTTATCCAGTCAACATTCAAGAGCCAGTTGTTCAGTTTCCATGAAGCTGTGTGGTTCTGGGTTGGTTTCCGAATTCTGAGTTCTAACTTGATTGCACTATGGTCTGAGAGGCTGTTTGTTATGACTTCAGTTGTTTTGCATTTGTTGAGCAGTGCTTTACTTCCAATTATGTGGTCAATTTTAGAGTAGGTGTGATGTGGTGCTGAGAAGAATGTATATTCTGTGGATTTGGGGTGGAGAGTTCTGTAAATGTCTATCAGGTTTGCTTGTTTCAGGTCTGAGTTCAAGCCCTGGATATCCTTGTTGATTTTCTGTCTGGTTGATCTGTCTAATATTGACAGTGGAGTGTTAAAGTCTCCCACTATTATTGTGTGGGAGTCTAAGTCTTTCTGTAGGTCATTAAGAACTTGCCTTATGTATCTGGGTGCTCCTGTATTGGGTCCATATATGTTCAGGATTGTTAGCTCTTCTTGTTTTATCGATCCTTTTACCATTATGTAATGGCCTTCTTTGTCTCTTTTGATCTTTGTTGCTTTAAAGTCTATTTTATCAGAGATGAGAATTGCAACTCCTGCTTTTTTTTTGCTCTCCATTTGCTTGGTAAATCTTCCTCCATCCCTTTATTTTGAGCCTTTGTGTATCCTTGCATGTGAGATGCGTTTCCTGGATACAGCACACCGATGGGTTTTGGCTTTTTATCCAATTTGCCAGTCTGTGTCTTTTGATTGGTGCATTTAGTCCATTTACATTTAGGGTTAATATTGTTATGTGTGAATTTGATACTGCCATTTTGATGCTAAGTGGCTGTTTTGCCTGTCAGTTGTTGTAGATTCTTCATTATGTTTATGCTCTTTAGCATTTAGTGTGATTTTGGAGTGGCTGGTACTGGTTGTTCCTTTCTATGTGTAGTGCCTCTTTCAGGAGCTCTGGTAAAGCAGGCCTGGTGGTGACAAAATCTCTGAGTACTTGCTTGTTCACAAAGGATTTTATTTTTCCTTCACTTCTGAAGCTCAGTTTGGCTGGATATGAAATTCTGGGTTGAAAGTTCTTTTCTTTAAGAATGTTTAATATTGGCCCCCACTCTCTTCTGGCTTGCAGTGTTTCTGCCGAGAGATCTGCTGTGGGCTTCTCTTTGTGGGTGACCCGACCTTTCTCTCTGGCTGCCCTTAGTATTTTCTCCTTTATTTCAACCTTGTTGAATCTGACGATTATGTTCCTTTGGGTTGCTCTTCTTGCGGAATATCTTTGTGGTGTTCTCTGTATTTCCTGCATTTGAGTGTTGGCCTGTCTTGCTAGGTGGGGGAAATTTTCCTGGATAATGTCCTGAAGAGTATTTTCCAGCTTGGATTCATTCTCTTTGTCACATTCTGGTACACCTATCAAGCATAGGTTAGGTCTCTTCACATAGTCTCACATTTCTTGGAAGCTTTGTTCATTCCTTTTTGCGCTTTTTCCTCTGATCTTGGTTTCTTGTTTTATTTCATTGAGTTGATCTTCGACTTCTGATATTTTTTCTTCTGCTTGGTCAATTTGGCTATTGAAACTTGTTCATGCTTCGTGAAGTTCTCGTATTGTGTTTTTCAGCTCCTTTAATTCATTCATATTCCTTTCTAAGTTATCCATTCTTGTTATCATTTCCTCGAATCTTTTTTCATATCTTTTTTCAAGGTTCTTAGTTTCTTTGCATTGATTTAAAACATGTTCTTTTAGCTCACAAAAGTTTCTCATTATCCACCTTCTGAAGTCTAATTCTGTCATTTTGTCACAGTCATTCTCTGTCCAGCTTTGTTCCCTTGATGGTGAGGAGTTTTGGTTCTTTCTAGGAGGTGTGGTGTTCTGGTTTTGGGTGTTTTTCTCCTTTTTGCGCTGGTTTCTTCCAATCTTTGTGGTTTTATCCACCTGTCGTCTGGGCAGTTCCTGACTTTTCAGTTGGGTCTCTGAATGGACACCCAGATTGTTGATGATGGAGTATATCTGTTACTTGGTTTTCCTTCTACCAGTCTAACCCCTCCACTGTACAACTGCTGAGGTCCACTCCAGGCCCTGCTTGTCTGGGGTGCACCTATAGCAGCTGCGGAACAGTGAGGCATGCTACCTGTTTCTTTTTCTGCTATCTTTGTCCCAGAATGATGCCTGTCAAATGTCAGTCTTTTGGATATAGAGGGGTCAGGGAGCTGCTTGAGGAGACAGTCTGTACTTTATAGGAGCTCACTTGCTGAGCTGTGAGCTCTGTTGTTCATTCAGGGCTGTTAGGCTGCTATGTTTAATTCTGCTGCAACAGAACTCATAAGAAAACCCTTTTTTTCTTAGATGCTCTGTTTGGGGGCATTGGGGCTTTATTTTTGAGTGTCTGTTGTGCTGTCCTGCCCAGCTAGGAGGGAGTCTAGTCACTATTTGCCTGCCGAGGCTCTGCCCTGCTGGTGTGAGGTTCGCCCTGTTGCTGCAGGCTCTGCCCTTCTGCTGTGGTCTTCACCCTGCTGCCACGGGCTACGCCCTGCGGCGGAGTCTCTCTGTTGTAGCGAGTTGCCTTGGCAATGGCAGGCTGCATCAGCAATGGGCGTGTATCTCAGTAGGGGCGGGTTGCCTCGGTAATGGTGGACGCCCCTCCCCCACGGAGCTGCGTTCTCAGGGAACCTCTCCAGTGGGAGCGTTTGGAATCGCCGTTTTGTTTGTTGCACTGCGCTATCCCAAGCGCTGTGTCCCTGGAATCTCCTGGGCTGGCTCATTGTCCAAGTCCTGTTCAGTCTTAAGTTCAGCCCTCTCAAGTCTCAGGTTGCCGGTTCAACAGGGCACCCGGACCAGTGCACTTTGTGCGGAGCGCTGTGTAGTGCTGCTGCGTTACAGCGTGGGCCACCGCCGCACCGGCTGCCGGCTACACCAGCCAAAACCTCTGCCTGGCGTCCTGCATCTCTTTTATACCTGGGAATTTCCCCGTTCTGTGGGCAACAAAGATCCATCTGGAAATGCGGCCCTGACTCACCCTCTCCACTCATGCACCGAGAGCTTCAATCTATTTAGTCATTTATTAAAAACAAATTTTTTTTAAATAATTAAGGGTTTATAGGAAGTTGCAGAGATATTACAGAGAGATCCTGAGTAGCCTTCACCTCATCTCCTGGTGGTTACAGCTTCTTTAATTATAGTACAATATCAAAACCAAGAAACTGTCATTTGTGCAGTATGTGAGTATACAGTTCTATGTTGTTTTATCATGTGTAGATTTATGTAAGCACTACCATAATCAGCCACCAATCTGTTTTCTATCTCAAAAATGATCTTTCCAGACTGGCTTTTATCATTCAGCATAATGCCCTTAAGATCCATTCTAGTTGTGTGTGCATTGAAATTTGTTCTTTTTTCTTGGTAAGTAGTATTGCTTGGCATGGATATACAACACCTTGTTATACCAATCACCTATAGAGGATCATTTTGGTAATTTCCAGTTTTTAACTATTACAGATAAAGCACTGTGAACAACTGTGTATAGGATTTGTGTGGACATATGTTTTCATTACTGGGATTAATGCTTAGGAGTGCAGCTGGTAGGTCGTATGGTAAGTGCATATTTAGCTTTTTGAGAAACTACCAAATTATTTTCCAGAGTTAATAATTTATGTTTTAAAGTGACATGAACATATGACGTAAATAGGCACATGAAACCATAAAACTGCAAAAATTACAGGAAGATCTAAAATGTCTCCTTGCACACTGCCCAGTCCCAGACCCCCTCTTCATAGGTCATCAGTGAGTGTGCATTCTTCCTTTCTCACACTGTCATTCTAAAACCTGCCTTTGCCACTTGTCTTGGAGGTCTTTCTATGGAGCATCTATAAAGCTTTTTCATTCCTCTTTAACTGAGGAGTGAATACACCATTATGTAAGCATTTTTCATGTTTATGCTTTGGTTAGTTCTAATTTTTGCTGTCATCAATAAATGAAGCAATGAATATCTCTGAAATGCCTCTGTGCTTACTATTGTGTTTTTCTGAGATAGATACCTAGGAGCAAAATTGTTGGGTCACAGAAATGCCCATTTGTAATAATAATGGACACTGCAAAAATGCCTTCTTAAAGGAAGTATTAGTCAATACTTCCATCAGCAATTATGAAAGTTTACTTACACCCTCGTCCACACCCAATATTTTCAATTTTATTAATTTTAAAATTTAATCTGATAAATGAAAACTATTTCATTGTTATTTTAATTTGTATTTTTCTGATTAGCAATAAGGATATACATCTTTCTCATAGCTTAATTGACCATTTTTATGTTATCTGCTATAAATATTTGTATTCTTGGACCATTTTTTCCCTGTCTGTTTCTTATTGATTTTTAGTAGCTCCTTGTTTGTATTAGACAATAGTCCTTTGGATATTTTTTATACACTGAAATGTTTTTCTAAATCTGTCACTCATCCATTACATTTGTTTTTGGTGTGTATGATGGTGCGTGTGTGTTACTCACCGAGCTTCATTTATTTTAGTCTTTTTTTGTGTAGCAAAATGGATGAATCTTTTAAATCTCTTGGATTTTGTTGTTAACTAAGAAGTCTTTCCTTATTATAAATTATGCAAGCATTCCCTTACATCTTTTCTAAAGCTGTTGGTCTGCAAACTACTGGCTCTAGTGGTCAATGGTTCAGCTAGCACGTTAAATCTAGAATCTTGCATTAGGGAACTCACATCATTAAATTTGGCTTGCTCCAACATTATGTTCACCCTCCTGGGTCTAGCGTCTTTACAATTTGTTCCTCAATCTCCCCCCTGACTTCTGCCAATGTAAGTTTAAAAATCTTGAAATTCTTTTTATAGTTAAGCTATCTCTTCCCTAGACTGGAATCATTTAACTTCTCTTGAGATGTACATGGGAATCTACTCTGGACTTATCTGGGGACCATAATGGGTGGGAGAGGTCTTAAGAAGCGCCAGTGTTCCCTCTCAAGGCAGCTGCCTCAGAGGAGATGATTACAAGCGTTCAAGTAAGGGAAGCTTGTTTCTCCCAAAAAGGAAAAGAGACGTTGCATCTTTTGGCAAAAGAGGTTCAAGGGGCTTGGGATGTATTAGTCTGTTTTCACACTGCTAATAAAGACATATCTGAGACTGGGTAATTTATAAAAGAAACAGGTTTAATGTAGTCACAGCTCTATGTGGCTGAGGAGGCCTCACAATCATGGCAGAAGGCAAGGAGGAGCAAAGACATATCTTACATGGCAGTAGTCGAGAGAGATTGTGCATAGGAACTCCCATTTATAAAATCATCAGATCTCACGAGACTTATTCACTGCCATGAGAACAGTATGGTGGAAACTGCCCCCATGATTCAGTTACCTCCACCTGGCCCTACCCTTGACACATGGGAATTGTTACAATTCAAGGTGAGATTTGGGTGGGAATACCAGAGCCAAACTATGTCATTCTAACCCTGGTACCTCCCAAATCTCATGTCTTCATATTTCAAAAACAATCATGCCTTCCCAACAGTCCCCCGAAGTCTTAACTCATTACAGCATTAACTCAAAAGTCCACAGTCCAAAGTCTTATCTGAGACAAGGCAAGTCCCTTCCTCCTATGAACCTATAAAATCAAAAGCAAGTTAGTTACTTCCTAGATACAAGGGAGAGGCATTGGATAAATACGCCTGTTCCAAATGAGAGAAATTGGCCCCAAACAAAGGGGCTACAGGCCCCATGCAAGTCAAAATCCAGTGGAGCAGTCTTTTTTTTTTTTTAAGTATTAAAGTTCTGAAATAATTTCCTTTGACTCCATGTCTCACTTTCGTGGTGATACAAGAGGTGGGCTCCCACAGCCTTGAGCAGTTACACCTCTGTGGCATTGCAGGGTACAGCCCCCCTGCCTCCTACTTCCACAGCTGGTGTTGAGTGTCTACAGCTTTTCTAGGCATACGGTGCAAGCTGTTGGTGGACCCACTATTCTGGGGTCTGGAGGACAGTGACCCTTTTCTCACAGTTCCACTAGGCAGTGCCCCAGTGGGTACTCTTTGTGGTGGCTCCAACTCCACATTCCTCTTCTACACTGCCCTAGCAGAGATTCTCCATATAAAGGTCCCACCCCTGTAGCAACTTCTACCTGGACATCAAGGCATTTTCATACATCCTCTGAAATCTAGGTGGAGGTTCCCAGACCTCAATTCTTGACTTCTGGTCACCTGCAGGCTCAACACCAAATGAAAGCTGCCAAGGATGGGGGCTTGCACCCTCTGAAGCCATGGCCTGAGCTATATCTTGGCTCATTTTAGCCACAGATGGAGTGGCTGGCATGCAGGGCACCAAGTCCCTAGGCTGCACAGAGTAGGGGACCCTCGAGCCTGGCCCATGAAACCATTTTTTCCTCCTATGACTCCAGGCCCTTGATGGGAGGGGCTGCCACAAAGGTCTCTGACATCCCCTAGAGACGTTTTCCTAATTGTCTTGGGGATTAACATTTGGTTCTTAGTTGCATATGCAAATTTCCACAGTGACTTGGATTTATCCTCATAAAATAAGTTTTTATTTTATCAGGCTGCAAATTTTCCTTTTATGCTCTGCTTCACTTTTAAATGTCAGTGCCAATTCCAAACCATATCTTTGTGAATAAATAAAACTAAATGCTTTCAGCAGCACCCAAGTCACTTCTTGAATGCTTTGCTGCTTAGAAATTTCTTTCACCTGGTGCCCCGAATCATCTCTCTCAAGCTCAAAGTTCCACAGATCTCTATGGCAGGGGCAAAATGCCACCAGTCTCTTTGCTAAAACATAACAACAGTCACCTCTGCTCCAGTACCCAAGTTTCTCATCTCCATCTGAGACCACCCAGGTCTGGACTTCATTACCCATATCACTATCAATAGTTTGGTCAAAGCCATTCAACAAGTATCTAGGAAGTTCCAACGTGTCCCACATCTTCCTGTCTTCTTCTGATCCCTCCAAACGATTCCAATCTCTGCCTGTTACCTAGTTACACAGTTGCTCCCACATTTTCAGGTGTCTTTACAGCAGCACTCCACTACCTGGTGAGGACTAAACTATGATTTTTTAAAAAATCTTACCCAAGTACCTATCTAAGGGGCTAGGGGAGTTATGCCCTACAAATAATAAATTTTCACCAGATAAGTTTTATTTGACCCTATATATCATGACTTACTTTCCAACCTGACTTTGGAATAACATTACAAAGCAAGGAAGAAAAGAAAATATTTTACCCCAAAACATGTTTCTTTGCCATATTTTGAAATGAGCCTGCAAAGCTGTTCTTGGAGGAGGAAAATTTGCATCTATAAACAGTCTCTGTTAACATAGCCAGATATTTTTCCTTCAGACCCTCCCAATCCTAAAGAGATTAACTAAGATCTGAACAGGAACATTTGTCATCTATTGTATCCACGGGCAGCCACTATAAGACTTCAAAAGAACTTTAGTTTCCACAATCTTTATCTTAATCTGAACATTCCCTTTCTATCAATTGCAGGTCTTTATACAAACCCAACCAATTATCAACCAGAAACTGTTTAACTTCATCTATAGCCTGGAAGCATCCCCACCCCCTGGCCTTCCTCACTTTGAGTTGTCCTGCCTTTCTGGACCAAACCACTATATTCCTTAAATGCATTTGATTTAGGTCTCACTCCTCTCTAAAATGTATAAAACCAAGCTGCACCCCGACCACCATGGGCACATGTTCTCAGGACCTCCAAGGGCTGTGTCATGGGCCATGGTCACTCATATTTGGCTCAGAATAATCTCTTCAAATATTTTATAGAGTTTGATACTTTTCATTGACACAGGTACCGATTTACTGTATTATTCTGTTCTCATGCTACTAATAAAGACATACTCCCGACTGGGTAATTTGTAAAGGAAAGAGGTTTGACTCACAGCTCCACATGGCTGGGGAGGCCTCACAATCATGGTGGAAGGCAAAGGAGGAGCAAAGGCACATCTTACATGGCAGCAGGCAAGAGGAGTTCCAGCATGTGAAGGGAAATTCCCCATTATAAAACCATCAGATATCATGAGACTTACCCACTATCATGAGAACAGCATGGGAAAAACCTTCTCCCATGATTGAATTACATTGCATTGGGTCCCTCACATGACACATGAGGATTATTATAATTCAGGGTGAGATTTTGGTGGGGACACACAGCCAAACCATATCATGGGAGTTCAAGATTTTCAGATTTATTTGAGTTCACTCAGTGTCTCCATTTCACTTCTGAGATTCCTTCCTTCCTACCCATTCTGTAGCTTTTGTTTAAGAGATCTGAAAATGAATTCAGCCTGTGATGCAATTCTGCTGCCCATAATATCAATGTTTCTCTTCTCTCTTGCTCCTTTCTTCCCATCACTAGCCAGTGTGACCCACTGGTAGAGCTATGTAGGAAGCCAGGTGAAGGCTCTAAGAAATGTCATTTGCAGGTTTCAACACTTGATGGTGCAGAAAAAAATGTGGAAGGATATGCATGCATGCTTTTTCTGGAAGCTATTGAGAGATATGCTTCTTTAAAATGTGACAAAAATCAAGAAAGAGATAGCATCCAGGGGGCAAGAGATCACACAGAGCAGAGACAAAAGGAATGCTCAAGAAGGTGGGGAAAGAGAGCCCAGGACAACAGTCCTGCTGCAGACCTAGAGATCCACCAGGCCAAAGTAGAGCAGGATGGTTGGAGGCTCCAGGTGGGAGGTCCCTCAGGACAAAAGAAAAGAAGATAAACCAATGCATGATTGAATATATTGAGGGAGAGCTATTATTCTGTCCGACAGTTTGGAAAAAAATTAACAATGGATATGTAGAAAACAAAGCAACAAAAACCAGTGTTCAGGAAAAGTGAGATACTGTAAAAGAAAGGAAGTACACTAATTGATGATTAGTGTACTAATAATAGTATACTATGTGGCTCAGTGTTAATAGCCATAATGATGTGAACATTCACTATTTGATTTAATAAAAATGTGATAAAGTTCAAAGAGAACAGAAAAACTGTGTTGGGAAAAGGGAGAGCTGAAGAGAGCTACATTTTTATCTTTTATATTAAAAACCATATAGATAATATTTAAAATGAAAAATAAAGAAATGCCAATATAAAGAAGTTATTTAGATGTATGGAGAGAAATCTCAGGGGAAAATTCACCTAAAATAGTTGAAAATTTCTCTGAGGAATTGGTAGAGGTGAAATAGGGCAAGAAAATTTTGTTTTTCATTATAAGCCTTATAATATTTAGCTTTTAAAATGTATTTATAATATTACTTTTATAAAATATTAACATATATTTTAAAATCTACAAATTGAGACATTTTTCCCAGAATAAAAAATGATAATGGTTTTTTTTTTTTTTTTTTTTTTGAGACGGAGTTTCGCTCGTTACCCAGGCTGGAGTGCAATGGCGCAATCTCGGCTCACTGCAACCTCCGCCTCCTGGGTTCAGGCAATTCTCCTGCCTCAGCCTCCCGAGTAGCTGGGATTACAGGCATGCGCCACCATGCCCAGCTAATTTTTTGTATTTTTAGTAGAGACGGGGTTTCACCACGTTGACCAGGGTGGTCTCGATCTCTTGACCTCGTGATCCACCCGTCTCGGCCTCCCAAAGTGCTGGGATTACAGGCTTGAGCCACCGCGCCCGGCCATGATAATGGTTTTATAATATTAACAACATTTTTTATTGAACTCTTCTCAAGATCTTTCATAGAAAACACACGTTCATGCTTATCCAGTCTAAATATGGAAGGACTTCATGATTACTCAAGTTGTATTCCTGATTCTTTTATTTGAGATTCACTTTAAGTCTAATCCAGATAATAATCAATGCATTTTAACAAATGTCTTCACCTGTGTTACTGAAAGGGCTATCTAAACTTCTTGACATACATTCTGGCAACTTTATATTGTTTTTGATGTTTTATTTCTTTAAGAAAATAGATGCTCCTCTTCCAACTTTACTGTTTTTCAGATTTTTTTTCTATTTTGATTTCCCTGGCCTAAAGTTCCCCTATGTATTCTGGTTAGATAGCATTGTAGAGAAAAGAATCAAATTTTTAAAAATACAAAGAAAAAATGAACCCTCTGGAAAACCAATGTCCAATGTCCTAGGAATGCTGAGAATAGAGTGAGCTGGAAGAACTTGGCAGGATCTGGTCCCATAGGTATACTTTTCCACAGTGGCGCATAGCCTCCACTGGCTACAGATCTAGGTTGACAGGGTTCAAAGGTAAGTTGGGTTGAGTTGTATGGGCTTTGAGATGAGTGCAGATATATCTGCTGTTGGTCTTGCTGTCATCAAAGTGAAGTCACAGCAGGAGTGATGGTCTCTCTTCTTAGTTCAGTGGAATGTCTACTTCCTGAACTTGGAGGTAAATCATCTTTTCTTTATTTTTTCTTGGTCTGCAATAAGAAATAAAAATGGGGAGGGGAGAAAGAAATCATCAGGAGGCTGAAAACCAAAATAAAGTGGGTAAATATAAGAAAAACAACAAATGATGATGAGCTTTGTTCAGAATTAGTCTTGCAATGTGTTCGAGTGGTGGTTCTCACAAAGAAAATAGACAGAACTTGTCGATAGCTCGTGTGGACAAGGTTGTTCCTAAAATTCTCTTATTGAATGGGAACTGGCCTAATAAGTTCCTTTTTAGGGTGTTTGCCTTTCTCTGTAATAGAGAATGTGGGTAAAGACTAAACAAATCTTATATCAGTTAATAATGAAGATTGCAAAATTTAGACATTGTTATCACTAGTCCTACAAATAGAATTTGAAAAATTATTTTCTCAAAGTGTATTTACTTTTGAACAGCTCGATAAATGAAGAATGCAATTAAAACATTTGTTTAAATTGCAAGTTAATCATCTTGTCTTTGTGAATGCCAGGACATTGCTGATATTCATTGCAGAAATGCTGCTTTCTTCATTTTGTTGTTCCCAGCTGTGTCCTTTGAACCTGTTCCTGTTTATAGCAGTATGGAATCTGGTGTGGGTTGCTCCCAGACACCCAGCATCTCACAGAATTTCTGCCACCTGGAGTTGGTTAGTCTTGTCTCAATTTCTGGACCAATCCAATCTAAGACGAGGGATGGCAACAGCTTACCCAAATCACCCTATGGTTTTGGAATTCTCTAAAGCTCCAGATGAAGGGGTACAATCAAGTCAGTTGAGCTCCTGTGGTCTCTGTGCCAACAACAATAGCAACTGCAGCAGCAGAAACAGCAACAGTAGTAATAGCAGCAATAGAAGCAACAACAGGAACAACAAAAGCAACAACAGCAACAACAGTAGCAGCAACAACAGCAGCAACAAAAGCAACAGCAGCAACAACAGTAGTAATAGCAGCAATAGAAGCAACAGGAACAACAAAAGCAACAACAGAAACAACAGTAGCAGCAACAACAGCAGCAACAGTAGCAACAGCAGCAACCACAGTAACAACAGCAGCAACAGTAATAGCAACAGTAGAAGCATCAGCAACAACAGCAGCAGTAACAATAACAAGAGCAACAGCAGCAACAATAGTAATAGCAATGCAGCAGTAATGGTAGCAGCAACAGGTATGACAACAGTAATACCGTCATCATCAGCAGCAATAGCAACAGTAGCAGCATCAGTAATAACAGCAATAACAACAGTATTGCTGTTATTACTGCAACAATAGTATCAGCAATAGCAATAACAACAGTAACAACATCAGCAGAACAGTAATAACAACAGCATCAGCAACAATAACAAAAACCACAGCAATGGTAGCAATAACAACAGTATTGCTGTTATTACTGCAACAATAGTATCAGCAATAGCAATAACAACAGTAACAACATCAGCAGCAACAGTAATAGCAACAGCATCAGCAACAATAACAAAAACCACAGCAATGGTAGCAATAACAACAGTATTGCTGTTATTACTGCAACAATAGTATCAGCAATAGCAATAACAACAGTAACAACATCAGCAGCAACAGTAATAGCAACAGCATCAGCAACAATAACAAAAACCGCAGCAATGGTAGCAATAACAACAGTATTGCTGTTATTACTGCAACAATAGTATCAGCAATAGCAATAACAACAGTAACAACATCAGCAGCAACAGTAAGAGCAACAGCATCAGCAACAATAACAAAAACCGCAGCAATGGTAGCAATAACAACAGTATTGCTGTTATTACTGCAACAATAGTATCAGCAATAGCAATAACAACAGTAACAACATCAGCAGCAACAGTAATAGCAACAGCATCAGCAACAATAACAAAAACCGCAGCAATGGTAGCAATAACAACAGTATTGCTGTTATTACTGCAACAATAGTATCAGCAATAGCAATAACAACAGTAACAACATCAGCAGCAACAGTAAGAGCAACAGCATCAGCAACAATAACAAAAACCGCAGCAATGGTAGCAATAACAACAGTATTGCTGTTATTACTGCAACAATAGTATCAGCAATAGCAATAACAACAGTAACAACATCAGCAGCAACAGTAATAGCAACAGCATCAGCAACAATAACAAAAACCACAGCAATGGTAGCAATAACAACAGTATTGCTGTTATTACTGCAACAATAGTATCAGCAATAGCAATAACAACAGTAACAACATCAGCAGCAACAGTAATAGCAACAGCATCAGCAACAATAACAAAAACCACAGCAATGGTAGCAATAACAACAGTATTGCTGTTATTACTGCAACAATAGTATCAGCAATAGCAATAACAACAGTAACAACATCAGCAGCAACAGTAAGAGCAACAGCATCAGCAACAATAACAAAAACCACAGCAATGGTAGCAATAACAACAGTATTGCTGTTATTACTGCAACAATAGTATCAGCAATAGCAATAACAACAGTAACAACATCAGCAGAACAGTAATAGCAACAGCATCAGCAACAATAACAAAAACCACAGCAATGGTAGCAATAACAAAAGCAACAATAGCAACAACAGCAGCAACAATCGTAGCAACAGCAGCAACAATAGCCACGGAAGCAACAGCATCACAATTAAGAGCAAGAACAGCAGCAACGACAGTCACAGAAATAGCAACAGCAGCAGTAGCGACAGCAGAGGTAGCAGCAATAATAGCAGAAATAGCAGCAACAGAAGTAGCAGTAATAACAGCAACAGCAGCAGCAGCAGCAATAATTACAATAGCAGCACAAACAGTAGCAGCAACACCAGATCAGAAGCAATAGTAGCAGCAGTAGCAAGAGTAACGGTAGCAGCAACAGCAATAGCAACAGTAGCAGCATCAGCAACAACCACAGCAACAGTAGCAGTAGCAGCATCGGCAGCAAGAGCAACAATAACAAAAGCAACAATAGCAACAGCATCAACACCAGTAACAGCAATAGCATCACAGTTAACAGCTACAATAGCCACAGCAACAGCAACAGTAGCAACAGAAATAGTAGTAATAACAGCAGCAGCAGCAGCAATAATTACAACAGCAGCAACAACAATAAAAGCAAAGATAGAAACAACAGCAATCGCGGCAGCAATCATAACAGCAACAGAAGCAATAGCAGTAACAATAGCAGCAATGACAACGTCAGCAACAGTAGCAGCAGTGACAGCAATAGTAACACCATCATAATCAACACCATTCTGTTGTTACAATGGCAGTAACAACAGAAGCAGCAACAATAACAACAGCAACAACATAAGCAAAAATAGCAGCAATAGTAGCAGCAACATCAGCAGTTGCAACAATAGCAGCTGCAGTAGCAACAGCAGCAGCAGCAGCAGCCATAGTAGAGCAATGACAACAGCATGAACAATAATAGCAGCAACAATTTCAGCAACAGCAGCAGCAGCAACAGCAATAGCAATAGCAACAGCATCATAATCAACAACAGCAATAACAACAGAAGCAGCAACAATAGCAGCAGCAGCAGCAACAATGTCAGCAACAGTAGCAGCAGCAACAATAACAAAAGCAACAACTCTAGCAATAGCAGCAGCAGCAAGAGGGCCAACGACAGTAGCTGCAGCAGTAACAAAAGCAACAACAGCAACATCAGCAACAATAGCAGCAGCAATAATTATAACAGCAGCAACAGCAGTGTCAGCAAAAGAAGCAACAACATCAGCAACAGCAGCGGCAGCAAGAGCAGCAGCAACAGTAGCTGCAGCAATGACAAAAGCAGCAACAGCAGCAACAGCAGTGACAAAAACAACAGCAGCAATAGTAGCAGCAGCAACAGTAACAGTAGCGGCAATAGCAGCAGCCACAACACTATCAGAGGCGACGACAGTAACAGCAGCAGTAGCGGTAGTAGCAATAACAGCAGCAGCAATAACAATGGAAGCATCAGCAACAATAGTAACAGCATCACAATCAACAACAGCACCAGCAGCAACAATAGCCACCGCAATAGCAACAGAAGCAGCAGCAGTAACAGCAGCAGCAGCAACAGTAGCAGCAGTAGCAACAGCAGCAAAAATTACAACAGCAGCAGCAGCAACAGCAACAGCAATAGGAACAAGTACAATAGCAACAACAACAGCAAAAACAAGAGCAGCAGTAACAATAATAACAGCAACAGCAGCAAGAACAGCAACAATAAGAATGGCAATAGCAGCAGCAGCAACAGCAACATCAGCCACTGGTGAGTGAATACTAACTAAACACCAAGCACTGGAGTGGGTGCTTCATTGCATTGTCCCATTCATGAGCCCAAGCCTCTGACAGTGAGACAAGTTCATGGGCCAAAGGATCTAGCCGCCGGGATTAAAACTTTGGCTTTTAATCACTTATTGGCTGTGTGGTTTTGCACAAGTCTTTTCTTTCTCTGGCCTGGGCCTTTTTTTCAGTTGTCAGTGGGGTTAATAATAATAACACCTATTTCATAGGATTGCTGCAAAGATTCAACGAGGGAATACAGGCATACCTCAGAGATGTTGAGGATTCAGTTCCAGACACCACAGTAAAGTAGATTTTACCGTAAAGTGAGTCATACATTTTTGTTGGTTTCCCAGTTCATATAAAAGTATGGTTATACTATACGGCAGTCCATTAAATGTGCACTATTATGTCTAAGAAAACAATGTAATTTAAAAATACTTTGTTTTTTAAAAATGCTAACAATCATCTAAGCCTTCAGTTGGTGGTAATCTTGCGGGTGGAGGCTCTTGCCTCTATGTTGATGGTTGCTGATTGATCAGGATAGTGGTTGCTGAAGGTTGAAGTGGCTGTTGAAACTTTTTAAAAGAATATGAAGTTTTCCACGTTGATTGACTCTTCCCTTCATGAAAGATTTTTCTATAGCATGCAATGTTGTTTTGATAGAATTTTACCCAGAGTAAAACATCTCAAATCCTGATGCTGCTTTATCAACTAAGTTGATGTAATATTCTAAATCCTTTGTTGTCATTTCAACAATGTTCACAGGAGCTCCACCAGGGGTAGATTCCCTCCCAAGAAACCACTGTTTTGTTTTTGGTTTTTTTTTGAGACAGAGTCTCACTCTGCTGCTAGGCTGGAGTGCAGTGGTGTGATCTTGGCTCACTGCAACCTCCACCTCCCAGGTTCGAGCAGTTCTCCTGCCTCAGACTCCAGAGTAGCTGGGACTACAGGCATGCACCACCATGCTCAGTTAATTTTGGTATTTTTAGTAGAGATGGGGTTTCACCATGTTGGCCAGGATGGTCTTGATCTCTTGGCCTCGTGATCTGCCTGCCTTGGCCTCCCAAAGTGCTGGGATTACAGGCGTGAGCCACTACTTCTGGCCAGGAAACCACTTTCTTAGCTCATCTCTAAGAAGCAACTCCTCATCTGTTCAAGTTTTATCATGAGGCTAAAGAAATTCAGTCACATCTTCAGGCTCTACTTCTAATTCTAGTTCTCCTGCTATTTCTATCATATCTGCAGATATTTTTTATGCTGATGTCTTGAGCTCTTCAAAGTTATCCATGAAGGCCCAAATCAACTTATTCAAAACTCCTGTTAACATACATATTTTGACCCCCTCCCATGATTCACAAATGTTCTTAGTGACATCTACAATGGTGAATCCTTTCCAGAAAGTTTTCAATGTACTTTGCCTAGATCAATCAGAGGAATTACCATCTATGGTAGCTACAGCCTTATAAAGTATATTTCCTAAATAATATTTGAATGTCAAAACCACTCCTTGATCGATGGGCTCCAGAATGGATGTTGGTTAGCAGGCATGAAAACAGCATTAATCTTTAGGCACATCTCCATCACAACTCTTGGGTGACCAGGTGTATGTATTGTCAATGAGCAGTAATATTTTGAAAACAATCTCTTTTTCCTAAGCAATAAGTCTAAACAGTGGGCTTAAAATATTCAGTAAACCATGCTGTAAACAGAAATACTTTTATCTGTACATAGGCTTCACTATTCTATGAGCATAAGCAGAGTAGATTTAACATAATTCTTAAGGACCCTATGGTTTTAATGGTAAATGAGCACTGGCTTCAACATCCAGTCACCAGCTGCTTTCACCTTTCACAAGAAAGTCAACCTGTCCTTGGAGCTTTGAAGCCAGGCATTGATTTTTCCTCTCTCACTATGAAGGTCCAAAATGGCATCTTCTTTCAATAGAAGGCTGTTTTGTCTGTATTGAAAATCTGTTGTTTAGTGTGACCACTTTCATCAGTGATCTTTGTTAGATCTGGATAACCTGCTGCAGGTACTATATCAACACTTGCTGTTTCACCTTGCACTTTTTTTTCCTTTTTAATTATAGTTTAAGTTCTGGGGTACATGTGCAGAATGTGCAGGTTTGTTACATAGTTATACACATGCCATAGTGGTTTGCTGCATCCATCAGCCCGTCATCTACATTAGGTATTTCTCCTAATGCTATCCCACTCTTAGCCTCCCACCCTCTGACAGGCCCTGGTGTGTGATGTTCCCTTCCCCGTGTCCATGTGTTCTCATTGTTCAACTTCCACTTATGAGTGAGAACACGTGGTGTTTAGTTTCCTGTTCTTGTGTTAGTTTGCTGAGAATGATGGTTTCCAGCTTCATCCTTTTTATGGCTGCATAGTATTCCATGGTGTATATGTGCCATATTTTCTTTATCCAGTCTATCATTGATGGGCATTTGGGTTGGTTTCAAGTCTTTGTTATTGTGAACAGTGCCACAATAAACATACATGTGCATGTGTCTTTATAATAGAATGATTTATAATCCTTTGGGTATATACCCAGTAATGGGATTGCTGAGCCAAATGGTATTTCTAGTTCTAGGTCCTTGAGGAATCACCACACTGTCTTCCACAATGGTTGAACTAACTTACACTCCCACTAACAGTGCCAAAGTGTTCCTATTTCTCCACATCTTCTCCAGCATCTGTTGTTTCCTGACGTCTTAATGATCACCTGACGTCTAACTGGTTGAGATGGTATCTCAGTGTGGTTTTGATTTGCATTTCTCTAATGACCAGTGATGATATGCATTATTTTCATATGTTTGCTGGCTGCATAAATGTCTCCTTTTGGGAAGTGTCTGTTCATATTTTTGCCCACTTTTTGATGGGTTTGTTTTTTTCTTGCAAATCTGTTTAAATTCTTTGTAGATTCTGGATATTAGCCCTTTGTCAGATGGGTAAATTGCAAAAATGTTCTCCCATTCTGTAGGTTGCCTGTTCACTCTAATGATAGTTTCTTTTGCTGCACCTTGCACTTTTATGTTATGGAGATGGTGTCTTTCCTTAAGCCTGATGAGCCAACACTTACTAACTTCGATGTTTTCTTCCACCACTTCTTCACTTGTCCCAGGCTTCATATAATTCAAGAGTTAGGACCTTGCTCTGGATAAGGCTTTGGCTTAAGGGAATGTTGTGACTGATTTGATCTCCTATTCAGACCACTCAAACTTCTCCATTATCAGCAATAAGGCTGTTTCATTTTCTTATTTGTGTGTTCACTGGAGTAGCATTTTTTAAACTTCTTTCAAAAACTTTTCCTGTGCATTCTCAACTTGGCTAACTGATGCAAGAGGCCTTGCTTTCGGCTTATGCTGGCTTTCAACATGCCTTCCTCACTGAGCTTAATCAAATTTAAAAGTTGAGACTTGCAACTCTTCCTTTCATTTAACACCTAGAGGGCACTGTAGAGCTTTTTTTTTTTTTTGAGAAGGAGTTTCGCTTTTGTTACCCAGGCTGGAGGGCAATGGCGCGATCTCGGCTCACTGCAACCTCCGCCTCCTGGGTTCAGGCAATTCTCCTGCCTCAGCCTCCTGAGTAGCTGGGATTACAGGCACGCGCCACCGTGCCCAGCTAATTTTTTGTATTTTTAATAGAGATGGGGTTTCACCATGTTGACCAGGATGGTCTCGATCTCTTGACCTCGTGATCCACCCGCCTCGGCCTCCCAAAGTGCTGGGATTAAAGGCGTGAGCCACCGCACCTGGCCCTGTAGAGCTATTAATTGGCCTGATTTCAGTATGGTTGTGTCTCAGGGAATAAGAAGGCCCAAGGAGAGGGAGAGAGGTGGGGGAACGGTCAGTGCATGGAACCGTCAGATCACACACATTTATCAATTAAGTTAGCTGTTTTACACAGACATGGTTTGTGGTGTCCTAAAGCAATTACAATAGTAGTATCAAAGATCACTGATCACTGATCACCGTTACAGGTATGATAATCATGGAAAAGTTTGAAATATTGTGAGAATTATCAAAGCATGCCATGGTGACCGGAAGTGAGCACCTGCTGTTGGAAAAGTGCTGCAGATAAACTTGCTTAATGTAGGGTCACTGTATACATTCAGTCTGTTAAAAAAATGCATGATACGCAAAACAATAAAAGGAAGTGCAATAGAAAAAGGCACACGAGAAGGGGATGGAAAGCACTGGGTAGAGCTCTTAGTAAATGTCAGTTACTGTTATCCTCATTTTACAGACAAGAAAACTGGCTTACGAAGTGAGATAAGGGGCCAGGCATGGTGGCTCACACCTGTAATCCCAGCACTTTGGGCAGCCAGGGTGAGCAGATCACTTGAGCTCCAGAGTTCGAGACCAGCCTAGGCAACATGGTGAAACCTGACTCTATTAAAAAAATACAAAAAATTAGCTGGGCACAGTGGCACATGCCTATAGTCCCAGCTACTTGGGAGGCTGAGGTGGGAGGATGACCTGAGCCAAGGAGATCGAGGCTGCATTGAGCTGAGATCAAGCCACTGTACTCCAGCCAGGGTAACTGGAGTGAGACCTTGTCTCAAAAAGAGAGACAGAAATACAGTGAGAAGTGAGATAAAGTATAGCGTATAAGTCCATACAGGCTACATTTGTAAGTAGGATAGGTTTAGTGCCCTTAGGAACCAAGTGACGTGGTTGGTGAGGGAAGGACCCTTGCCCTGCCATTTCTGCTGGCTCTCCTCAGTGCATGTGACACTGTTCTTGGGGTCAGTTTTCAGTGCCGGCTGTGGTCTGTCCTCCTGCTCTCACACATCCCTGCCTTCTGCAGGCTGCACTTCCCACCCCTCCCTCTGTAGATGCACTGTCCTCTGGCTCTGTCTCAGCCCTCCCACTCCCACTCTTCTGCAATTCCCCAAACCTTACACATATCTCTCGGTGAGTGGCGAACTGAGTTATGTGATACAGAAATAAAAACAGTGCAAATCTTCATAGGCATATTTATAGATCACATACCTGGAAAGAATATAAAATAACAACAGGAATGATCTTTTGAAATACGTCTTTAGCCTGCTTTGAACCCGCCTGATGAAAATGAACATCTGTGACAAGCAGTGGTGTGTGTATGCCCCTGAGCTGCATTTCTCCATCTTACAACAACTCAGAATGTATTTTAAAATTTGATTTCCAATAAGTAGTCTAGGCTTATATTTTCCTGTTTTATAGAATGGCTATAAAAGCTTCTATGAATAATAGCAGTGGCTCGTAGACATTAACTAGTGTCAGGCACTTCATTGACACTTGGTGAGTGTCAATTGGAACCACACTCACTGAGTGAGAGCGCTTAGTAAATGTTAGTTATATTACATTTTATTTTATTATTAGACGGAGACTTGCTCTGTCACCCAGGCTAGAGTGCAGTGGTGCAATCTCGGCTCACTGCAATCTCTGCCTCCTGAGTTCAAGTGATTCTCCTGCCTCTGCTTCCCGAGTAGCTGGGCCACCAGCTGTGCCACCGCACCCAGCTAATTTTTTTCTATTTTTAGCAGAGATGGGGTTTCATTATGTTAGCCAGGATGGTCTTGATCTCCTGATCTCATGATCTGCCTGCCTCGACCTCCCAAAATTCTGGGATTACGGGAGTGAGCCACTGTGCCTGGCCAATACTAGCTATTGTTATCCTCATTTTGCAGAAAGGAAAACAGGCTTAAGAAGTGAGATAAAGTAATAGGGTATGAGTCCACAGGCTATATTTGGAACCAGGACAGGTTTAGTGCCCTTAAGAACCATATCAACTTAATTAGTAACCAACTGACACTTAATTGGTATCAGGCACTTTACAAACATTTTCTTCTTTAATCCAGTGAGTAGGTGCTGTTGTCTCCATTGACAGATGAAGCAACTGAGGCTTTGAGGCATTAAAGCAATAAAGCCACACACAAGGGATGTGTGACGGCAGTGCTTCAGGTTCTACAGGCCGTGCTCTTCACCACATGTATTACTGCCTGCCTGGCACTGGTGCTGGCTAGAGGAAGGAACTTCGATTAGGGATGCTGTTGAAAGAACTTCAGCATTTGTTCCACTAATAATCGGTAGCTCCTGCTCTGTGTATGCCAGGCACCGTGCTAAGTTCCAGGTCAGGACTTAGACCTTGTCTTTAACGGGAGGTGCCCATGTATGTGGGAAGTTGTGTGGGGAGAGGGGTACGGGGTTGGAGATGGTTGATTTAGATGAAAGGTCTCCAACTCAAATGTCTGCATGCACCAGGCAGATCATACAATGTACCAAAGACAATAGGAAACAGTGAAGACTGTGGCCTCCTGCAGAGGGTGTGCCCTTCAGAAAGCATGGCTGACAGTTTCCTCCTACAAACTGCCAAGAAGAGGAAATATCTTCTCAATGTTACCAAATATTCTTTTTCTTTCTTTTTTTAAAAAAAAAAAACAGATCCTGGAAATCCAGTTTATATGGAATTTCCCAGTTAAAAAAATACTGTGTGGGCCAAATAAAGCACTGGAGAACTTGGTGACCTGCAGGCTTCGAGTGTGTGACCTCTGGCCAGTTTCAAACGCCTCTTCCAACTCTAAGACTCAATTCTAGGAAAAGCCTCAGATCACTGTGATTTACCAGCATTTTGCCCAAGTACTGAATATGTTAAACATGAAGGTTTGGTAGAAGGAATAAAAGTCAGTTTTTTGTGGTATCAGCAGGCCAAAAATGGAGTAAGAAGGAAAATAAAAATATCTAAATATGCTGCATAAACAAACTTGTGGAGAGAAATTCAGATAGTTCAACTGGTCTTCTGATTCACGGTCATTTAGGTTGTTTCCAAACTCTTATAAAAAATCGCCTTAATGACTAGTCCTGTACATGTGCCATTTTGCACATGTAAACTAGAAGTGTAGAGTGGCTAGGTTAAAGGACACACATGTCTGTGATTTTTATATTACCATTGCACTGTCCATTACAGAGGTGTCTAACTCCTACCAGCAACACGGGATCCTGCGTTTCTCCCCATTCTTCCCCAACATAGTGTGTTACCAAGTAGTTTTATTTCTGACTATCCAAGTAGTTATTAGTGCAGGGTTAATCTAAATTTTTCTTACTATGAAGGAGGTTGAGTGTATTTTCATATATTTAAGAGCTGTTTTTATTTCCTTTTCACTGAATTATTTGCTCAAATCTGTTGCCTATTTTGTTTTTTCTATTGGGTGGCTGCTCTTGCGGATTTTTAGGGGTCTTTATATATTGGGACAATTAGCCCAATGTAGAGTAGCAAATATTTTCCTCAAGTTTATAATTTTACTTTTAGCCCATGGTAGTCGTTTAATGCAGAATCTTTTATTTTTATGAAAGCAAACATATTGACCTTTCTCCTATGCATTCTGGATTTTTTGGGTCATGTTTAGAAAGACCTTCTCCACATGTAAGTTTAAAGACATTCTCTTATACTGTCTTTGTTATTTTACTGAATTTTAAAATGCTTTCAAGTCTTTGGCTGAGTGTGAATTTATCTCAGTGTATGATGTGAAGTATGAAGTCAGTCTCATTCTTCTTCCCAAACGGCTAGAGGGCTGTCCTAAAACCTTCATAGAACAGTTTATTCAGAGCTTTCAGCAGCCTACCTGTGCATATTTTCAACTTCCTCGATGGTCTCGGGCAAAGCCTTCCCTTTAGTTTCTGGTATCAACAGCACCAGACCTCCAGCAACCAAGCCAATCACAGCTGAAAGCCAAACAGATGAAAATCACATTAAGAACTGAAAAACTCAAGGTCTATCATTAGAGTTTCTTTTATTTTTGTTTAAAATATTTTTTGGGTGTTTTTCTGTACCTATTTACAGATTCCTTTGCCTTCTGTGATGCTGTATTTTCCATTATAAATATTATACCAGTTCCAAACTCCATTGAATTACAATTCCTAATAGGGAAATGAAATACTTAACATTTTGAGTCAAGGTTATTCTAGGGTAGAGGACATTGCCATCATATTAAGATACTTTGGAGTTAGAAAATAACTCAGCCAAAAATTAACTGTATGAAAAGGAGACCATAACTCTGCCAGTGTAATGCACGTAGTAAGAAACATAAGTCAGAAACTTGGATCATTTCCAGCAAATACAAGTGAATTATGTATCTATTACCATGTAAGAGCACTAAAAAGCATAGCCAGGATTTTAGTTAAAATTTAGGTGTTCACTAAATCCCATTGTTCCTTTTCTTCCTTTGTCTCTAGCTATAGTCTTTAATAATAAACATGTTTTTGTTTCTTTAGATTCTGATAAAAGTTTTGAGCTTTTAAAGTTGTATTTATATGTGTTTGAAAATAATAGAATACAGGAAATAGGATATGGGTTCTTTACTAGTTTCGAGGTCTCAAAACACTGCATGCCGGTCTCTATCTTTACACCCTCAGAAAATGGCTGAAACAGAAGCTGCAGGGAACAGAACCCAAGCTCTGGGAAGCTGGGCTCCAACTCTGGCCCCCTCACCTACTGGTCTCAGGGCCCTGGGAAGTTCTGTCATCTCTCTGATGCTCCAGACTTTCCTATACAAAGTGGGATAATACTGTCAAATCAAGTTTAGCTTACAGCTACCTCCTTACATATTTTAAGTTGGGCCTAAAGGTTTCTCTATACATTGTGAGCTATAGATGGAATTGTAAACACTGCAGCCCACTCCTGTGCTAAGTGAAACAGCCTTTGCAAAATTATGACTGAGACAATGAAAGAGATCTAACTTAATCGACTTCATCTTACTTCTAACCTCCAACCTGTCCTTGTTCGGTCTTGGGTGTAGTCTGAACTAACTTGGGGAGAAACTTACAGATTAAAACAAAGATGACGACAGCCAAAGCAGACATCTTTGTTACCTCGGGACTAGGTTGCCT
The DNA here is from genome assembly GCF_049354715.1 of Callithrix jacchus. NCBI lineage: Eukaryota > Metazoa > Chordata > Mammalia > Primates > Cebidae > Callithrix > Callithrix jacchus. The sequence goes on from NC_133505.1 coordinate 167,042,849, forward strand.
TTGTAGGACTCACATTAGCCACACGATTAGAAATGATGGTTTAGGAGTCATGCAGCTGGAGGCTACAGGATTCGGACCGTTTCTAAACTGCTGGTAAAGTCAGTGCTGCAGATATTTTGCAGACCCTGCACTTGGTGGATCAGCTAGCACTACCCAAGTCAATAAACTGGCTTATCTGATTGTGTGACCCCCACCAAGAACTGACTCAGCACAAGAAGATAGCTCTGACTCCCTATGATTTCATCCCCAACCAATCTACACTTCCCCCAACCCACCAAGTTGTCCTTTAAAACTCTGCTCCCCAAATGCTCAGGAGATTGATTTGAGCAATAATAAAATTCCAGTCTCCCACACAGCTGACTCCCCGTGAATGACTCATTCTCTATTGCAATTCCCCTGTCTTTAGAAATTGGCTCTGTCTAGGCAGCAGGCAAAGTGAACTCCTTGGGCTGTTACACAGTCACCGAGTTTTAGCCAGTCAAATGCGGCCAACTGTTCAAACCATGTTCAAATAAGGAAAACGCCAAGCTGTAACCAATCCAGCTGCTTCTGTACATCACTTCCAATTTCTGTATGTGGCTTTCCTTTTTCTGTCTGTAAATCTTCTACCATGTGGCTGTGCTGGAGTCTCTGAGCCTACTCTGGCTCAGGAGGTTATCTGATTCACAAATTATTCTTTGCTCAATTAAATTCTTTTAAATTTAATTCAGGAGAAATTTTTCTTTAACAATACCACCTCATAGATGTAAACCAAAAATAAAGATTGAAGACCCCCAATTGATTGAATTGAACTGAAAAACTTCAAGGTTTTTCACCCGCACCCCTTCCCATTCAAACCCTGATGGGAAGAAGTAGGGGTCATACATGTCTCATTATACCCTCTCCCTTTTGGGGTTCAAGCACAATTCGCCAGTGTTAACATTAAAACACATCTTAAGACTGACATAACAGACTCTTTATAGGAATAAGATAGCAAATTCCTAACTGAATAACGTCACATGACAAAGAAGGAAATTAAAATATTTTACCCCAAAATGTATTTTCTTGCCCTAATTTGAAATGGCCTGGCAAAGCCATCTTTTGTGGAAAATATTTGCATCTGTAAAGAATCTCTATTACACTAACTAGATCTTTCTCCTTCTAGACCTCCCTATCCTGAAGGGATGAACTGAGAATCTAGCACCTTTTAAAGGTCTGAATAGGAAACACTTGCAGTTGTCTCTCAGGTCACTAGCTATGAGATTTCATCTACATAATAAGGGCCTTGGTTTCTATACATCTTTAGGTAATAACTCGTTAAAGCAATTGCCAATCAGAAAATCTTTGAATCCACCTATGACCTGGAAGCCCCTGCTTTGAGTTGTCTTGCTTTTCTGGACCAAACCAATGGATGCCTCATAAGTATCGATGGATGTCTTTTGTCTCCTTAATATGTATAAAACCAAGCTGTAACCCAACCACATTGGATACATGTTCTCAGGACCTCTTGAGACGGTGCCTCAGGCCATGGTCACTCATATTTGGCTCAGAATAAACTCTTTAAATATTTTACAGAATTTAGTTTTTTTCCTTGACATGTCAGAGGTGTTTGAAATACAGCAACTTTACCTTGAATAGGGAATGGGTAAAATAAGGCAGAGACTTACTGGGCTGCCTTCCTAGATAGTTAGGCATTCTATGTCACAGGATGAGATAGGAGGTCAGCACAAGATACAAATCATAAAGACCCTGCTAATCCAACAGGCTACAGTAAAGCCAGATAAAACCCACCAAAACCAAGATGGTGATGAGAGGGACCTCTGTTAGTTCTGACTGCTACACTCCCACCAATGCCATGGGAGTTTACAAATGCCATGCCAACATCAGGAAGTTACCCTATGTGGTCTAGAAAGGGGAAACTCATGAATAGTCCACCCTTTGTTTAAGCATATAATCAAGAAATAACCATAAAAATGGGCAACTAGGAGCTGATCTGCCTGTGGAGTAGCCATTCTTTATTCCTTGACTTTCCTATTAAACTTGTTTTCACATTACTATATGGACTTGTCCTGAATTCTTCCTTGCATAAGATCCAAGAATCCTCTCTTGGGGTCTGCATCAGGACCCCTTTTCAGTAACATTTTTTGGGTGAACAGTGAAGGGATGATACTGAGAAGACCCCCCAGCCCAAAGGAATTAGCCAACTTTGGGTTATTGATTAGCAGCACTGATTAGCCAACTTTGGGTAAGTGGTGGGGTACCCAGGTAAAGGACATGATTGGGTCAGCGGCCCAATTTAGGGGAGTTAGAGTCTCTCTTATGACAGAGAGGGTTGGCTGGGTGCAGTGGCTCATGCCTATAATCCCAGCACTTTGGGAGGCCAAGGCGGGTGGATCACCTGAGGTCGGGAGTTCCAGACCAGCCTGACCAACATGGAGAAACCCCATCTCTACTAAAAGTACAAAATTAGCCAGGCCTGATGATGCATGCTTGTAGTCCCAGCTACTTGGGAGGTTGAGGCAGGAGAATCACTTGAACCCAAAAAACAAAGGACACAAACTCATCCTTTTTGATTGCTGCATAATATTCCATGGCAATGACACTTGACTGAGCTTCGATTTGAGACGTAACTTAGGAAGGTTAGAGTCCTTCCTAAGACTGAGGGGTTTAGAGGCCCCTCACAGTAAAATTTCTCTCAGCTCAGAACAAGTTTGGCACTATGGGATGTCAACTGCTATTTTCTTTGAATTAATTTCTCTTGCACTCTGCTAATGGCTATGGGTGATAGGATTAGGCATATGCAGGATCATGGAATATGGGGAGCTTTATTTCTCCCTACGAGTGACACTTGAGAGCTGATAGGACAGTTGGAAAAGATCGCTTCACTACTGACAAGCAGTCACCTGAACTTTTCAGGGTTGCTGTAATAGGTGGGTTTTTTTCTGACCTCCCTGAGCACCTTGCCTTCCCCACCCTGGTGCAGGTAATGTTTTTCTCTATTTCTCTCCTTTCTCTTTTCTATTTTTCCTGTTACTCAGGGCAACTGTCTGCTCTTTCATCTTGCCCAGAGACCGTATGTTGAAAAATGTCCTTGGGAGCTTGAACTTGTAACCACATGGCAGTTTTTCTCTTGGTTTTCACCATCCAACAGAAAGGAATTTGGGACTTCGTGTCATACTTATTCCAAAAAATTATCTTGAGCAGTTAAAAGCCTTTGCAATCTCAGAATTGGCTGCTCTAAAATCCTTCTGGGAAGAAGAATGGAAACCAGCCAATACTGTAGCTCAATAGCTAAGGCTTCACCATTTTACAACGGGGACCCAGGTTCAATCCTGGCTTAGGGAATGAGTCCTTTCTGGTTTAAAATCTGTATAACCTTTACCACTTGTTAATTCTCTTCTCCTCCATAAACCATCTTGAACTTTCCTTTCTCTGAGCACAAAAATGTTGGCCATTTGGCATGGCTAAAGTGGGGTAACAAGAGATTTAAAGTAATTTTTGAGTGCTATGGTTAAAAGTCAGTTTATTCAAGCTCTAACAGCCTGGAACGCCTTGGAAAAAACAGAGGAGGTATCACAGATCCCCTTTTGGAAAAACCTCTATTTTCCTCACAAAACCCCAGGAATTAGAAGTGGATGGATCCTTCTCTGAAATCTAAGGCTCTGTTCTGTTTTGCATTGCATTATCTGATGTTTTTGACTTTGGAGAGCATCAGAAATTAAAATTACTACAAATTATGAGGCAGTTTTGATGTATGATAAATAGGTAGGAAATATAGTTTTGGGGATAGCTAATGGCAGTTATGGTGACATACTCAGCTCTTTGCAAGTTTGGATCAGAAAAGCATACTCTTGGCAACACGGAAGTTATGAAAATGTCCCACTTCCCACTGAGAGATAAGACTCCCGTAAGAGATGGGCTGATTTCCTGTTTTTGGGTTACAGGATCTGGTATAAAAATGAGACCCTTAATTTTGGGAATCTGTTTTTGCTTTTCAGCTGTGCCAGCTTAATAGGCCCTAGAAGTTGCATACTTTAAAAAGTAACAAATAAAAATCTTAAAAGTACTAAACTTTCTTCTGTCTGTGAATTTATATATGTTGTGTGTGTGTGATATGAAAGAGCTTTGATTAATTGTTTTAAAAATAATAAGAGCTTAAGTCAAATATTTTTGTCAGAAAAGTAAACAGTGTAATACCTTTTATTTCATGTGACTTAAGTAATTTTTGGGAAATAAAAACCGTTTTACATACTAGGTGTGTAAAAAAAGTAAAATGTGTTTTTGGTAAAAGACTATAAGAAGTCATGGAAATGTGGATTTTTCTGCCTAAAGGGTTAAAGGATTGTTTTAAGTTAAATAATACAAAGCTGAAGGTTTGAACAAGTTATGGAATGTTTGTGAAAAATTAATCATGCAAAAAAATTCCGTGTGAACATATTGGCTAAAGTTAAAGAGGTATTATTCAGTTTTTCCATAAACTGAACATTAGAATAAAAGCACCATAGGGTTTTTTTAAGAGCACTGATCTGCTCTTTAATAAAAAATTTATAAAGAGTTATAAAAAATTTATGAGAATCCTACCTTATGGTCAAACATTAAAACTGGGTAGATATGTCTATGAAGTTTCATTACAAACAGTTTAACATTAATAGTACACTAATATAAAAGTGAAATTTGGCTTACATAGTATAAAAGTCAAACAGGAAGCATTGTCAAATATGAAATGGTGCTTGGTTGTTTTGGGGCTCTATTTGTATAAATGTCCTAATGATATGTGGTCCAAAATTAAGTGAAACTCCTATATCTTAGTGTACATTACCAGTAATAATTATAATTGTTATGTAAATTAATGTGTGCCACAGAATTAACAAGTTTCTTTATCAATTGTGTTTTTGACTGTGGCTGCCCTAAGACTTTGCCATACACAGACAATTGTTGTCTTGTTTGAGCTCTACAAAAGGTGGTTTTGTAATCAACTACAGGACTTTACAGGTATTCTTGAATGCAGGTTTCTGATAACTTTGGAGATTGTGAATTAGAATAGAGGAAAATACTTTCAGGACTGTCACAGAGAGGTGAAATGTTCATGTATATCAAACAAAGCAGGAGTTAACTGCATGCACCGAACTAATACAAGACTAAAGTAATCTTTTTAACTTTTTGCTGAAAACATTGCTGATCCTTTGTTTTGTTTTTCAGAGTCAAGGAAACTTTTCTTTTGAGCTATTAATAATTACAGCTTATGGCAATTGAGTCAAGTACATTTCTGTGAACAAACTTTGGAACATATTTGTTTACCTCTACATGATTTCTCTAAAATTTGAAAACTATTTGTGAGTATTCTTAACTTATAGCAATATAGTTATTTGCATAAGTGCAATTAAAAAATCTGTTTTCTTTTGCAACAAGACACAAGTGGAGAAAATTGTTATTTTTACCAAGGCTTTGACTGGAATGGTGTGCTTCCCTTTAAGGAATCAAGCCTAACTTGTAGAGCCAGTAAAAGCCCTGTGGGAAAACTGGCATCATACCTTGTCTACATAGTCCCCATACAGAGTTCCTGACCTGTGGTAAGTAAAAAATGTCACTTTTTGACAGGCCCAGGAACCCTGAGTTATTTGGGGACCTCAAGAGGAGAGAAATTTACTAAAATCATGGGTATTTGAGGGTACAAACCCATGGATGGGCTTGGCTTTGAAAAAAACATTTTATGAGATTCCTTTTATGGAACAGTTTTGCCAAAGCCAATTTAAAAAGCTTATATGAAAAATAATTACTTCTGCTGCACTTTATACAAATAATCAGGCCAAGTATAATAAAGCGAATCAGTCTTACCATGATTTGTCTTTAGTAAAAATGGGAAAATGGAGAGAGAAAAATTGTGTTTCAAGAACAATGGTACACCTGTTATTATACTCTAGTCTCATCAGTTGTTTTAAGCCTTTTTCCCCCTGCAATTTAGATTGACCCTGCTCATTCCAACCAGTGATTCCTGCAGCTCAGAAGAAACAAGAGGCGGCTGGGCGCAGTGAATCATGCCTGTAATCTCATCACTTTGGGAGGCTGAGGTGGGTGGATCATGAGTTCAGGAGTTTGAGACCATCCTGGCCAACATGGTGAAACCCCATTTCTATTAAAAATACAAAAATTAGCTGGGTGTGGTGGCTGGTGCCTGTAATCCCAGCTACTTGGGAAGCTGAGGCAGGAGAATCATTTGAACCTGGGAGGCGGAGGTTGCAGTGAGCCAAGATCGCGCCATTGCACTCCAGCCTGGGCAACAGGGTGAGACTCTGTCTCACAAAAAAATAAAAATAAAAAAGAAAGAAAAAGAAGAAGAAGAATCAAGAGGGATGGGTAATATAAAAATCTGGATCAATTTTCTAATTCTGGTCACACTGGAATCACCTAGTGACCCCATATCAGCATGGTTTCAATAATTGCCAAGTTCATGGAAAGCCTTCTAATTTAGTTTACCTGGGATAATTTTGCTTATTTTGCTTTACTATTGTGGAATATATTGCTGTTGGACTCTTTGTGTAGAAATACAGGATAAGCTTACCAAAAGTTTTCTTAAATTAAACTCTTATTAATCTTCCAGATACCTCTTTTTGTCAAAACTCAGAGTTATGAATGGCCCTCACCATAGTGATGCCTTCTAACTGAGCTCTCTACCCTAAATACAAGAGACCCTAACAGTTAATCAGAAATATCACTGCTCCTAATCAGCATGAAGACGTTACAGAGGATGGATCTTCCTCTCTCTGCAACCATTAGGGTTAAGGGTTCTCTCATAAAATGTAGTGGGGAAATCTCAGAGGCATTCAAACCAGAGCTGCTTTATCCTGAAGAGGGGCTAGGTAAAACAAGACTAAGACTTAGTGGGCTGCATTGAGTAAGGCATTCTGTGTCACAGGATAAGATAGGAGGTCAGCACAAGATACATAGGTCATAGATCATAAAGTCCTTGCTGATCAAACAGGCTGCAATAATGAAGCCGGCTATAACCCACAAAACCACGATGGTGATGAGAGTGATCTCTGTTAGTCCTCACTGCTACACTCCCACCAGTGCCATGAAGTTTACAAATGCCACGCCAACAGCAGGAAGTTACCCTATATGGTCTAAAAATAAGAAACTCATGAATAGTCCACGCTTTGTTTAGCATATAATCAAGAAATAACCATAAAAATGGGCAACCAGAAGCCCTCAGGGCTGCCCTGCCTGTAGGTAGCCATTTTTTATTCCTCGACTTTCTTAATAAACTTGCTTTCACATTACTCTATGGACTTGCCGTGAATTCTTTTTTGTGTGAGGTTCAGGAGCCCTCTCTTGGGGTCTGGATCAAAACCCCTTTCTGGTAACAAGCCAGGCTTGTTATGAGGCTGACATGAGTTAATGTTGTCAGGGCTTAGAATAGTACTTGGCACATGGTATAAACAACGGAATTGCCTACTAAATAATTAACCTCTCAAAATCTCTCTCCAAGCCTCCCAAGATTCACTTGGTTATTGTATTGTAACTAATGCAAACAAGAAACACATTCGGTGGGCATCTGAATCTCTGAAGTGAGTGAATCATGATAAATACAACTGATTAATCAAATTACCATTCATCTGGCATTTTATATTTGCAAAGACAGGCCTAATTAACCAGAATAATCCTTATTGATGTTCTCAATGCTCTTTCAGCCAGTATTTTCCAATGTGGTGACTTTCAGGCTTCTTCGATTATCATTTTATGGCTATTTCAAGACCACAATTAGTATATTATTATTGTGTGGAAAAGAAAGGGAAAGAGGTTAAGATGCAAAACTGTTAGGGTTGCTTTCTGTTAGCCACTCATATTAAAGATTGGTGAGGGAATAATATGAAATTACTTTCAAGAATAAAATTGGAATTGTCTTGAGTTTACTTTGAATATATAGTTATAGTCCTGTATCTTTTCTGCAGGAAGGTGTCAGGCAGGAACAAGGGTCAAGCTGGTTGCTCTTGGCCTGGACTTTGCATTGCTTTGTTAAATAGCACTTAGAGAAACATGAAATTATCAGAGGTGTTTGAACCTGAGTGACTCCAACTTGGATAGGGGCTGGGAAAAATGCAGCTGAGACCTACCAGGCTGCATTCCCAGGAGGTTAGGCATTCTTAGTCACAGGATGATGGAAGGTCAGCAAAAGATACAGGTCACAAAGACCTTGCTGATAAAATAGGATGTGGTAAAGAAGTGGGTCAAAACCCACCAAAACCAAGATGGTGATGAAAGTGACCTCTGGTCATCCTCACTGCTCATTATACACTAATTATAATGCATTAGCATGCTAAAAGGCACTCCCACCAGTGCCAGGACAGTTTACAGATGCCAAGCTAATGCTCGGAAGTCATCCTATATGATCTGTAAAGGGGAAGAATGCTCAGTTCCAGGAATTGCCCATCCCTTTCCTAGAAAACTCATGAATAATCCACCCCTTCTTTCTAGCATATAACCAAGAAGTAACTATAAGCACACACAGTGGAGCAGCCCATGCCACTCTTCCACCTGTGGAGTAGCCATTCTTTATTCCTTTTATTACTTTCTTAATAAACTTGCTTTTATTTTACTCTCTGGATTCAGGTCAAATTCTTTCTTGTGTAAGATCCAAGAACCGCCTCTTGAGGTCTGGATCAAGACCCCTTTCCGCTAACAAAGTAACCATTTGCAATCCAAAAATGTCCTGCTGACCCATTGGTCACCCACTGTCCACCTAAGGGAGTGGCCAAGACTGAGTGGTATCTAACTTCCTCCATGGCAGGAAGGAGTCCAGAGGGTGGGATGGGCACCTCCTCAAGATGAAAAGAGGGTTCTAGGGACAGGTTCCTTAGCCAGTGTTTGGGGAGAAAGGAATAGGGGTCACATATGTCTCAGAAGTAGCGCCAGCTACTCCGTGGCCAGGTTATCTCAGGATAAAGACGTTGTGCTCTGTCAACTTTGGCTGTCTTATTGTTATTAAACTGGATCGTGCAGGAATTCACTGGATCTGTTTTCCAATGGTTTGGAAATTTTGCTGGCAGATCTAGAGCAGTGGAAAATTTTCCCCCTCACAAATTCCATGAGAGGGCAAGAGAAGGAATGAGCAGGGCAGCTGCGTGGGGCATTGTGCAGCCTGAGGAATGAAGGGGTAGGAGCTTCCTCTGATAACCGAAATGAGTGACTGAGGAAAAAGTCCCATCAGTCAAGGCTTATCAAGTCAGCTTTAGCGCATGTCCCTGAAAACCATAAGCCACAGATACATCAGTGGCTGTTTCTACAAAGAGGCTTTCAGGAGGTTAGTATTTATACATTTCCTTAAAGTAGGGAGGCAGGAAGGGAGAGTGGCAGACAGGCCGTAGAGAAATGGTTCCATTCTTGTGGGACTTTAGCTGGTGCCCAATTAGGTGTACAGTTTACATCGGATAAGGTGAATGTTTGAGGAGAAAATGGGAGTAAAGGAAGAATCAATTATGCAGGCCTCTCTGGGTATGTGGAGGAATGACTTGTCTTTGCTCTGTACCTCAGGAGGTAAGCTTGCAATGAACATGATCAGGGTGGAATCAACAGACTTTAGTTTTAGGAGCTAAGCTTAGACTGTAGACCTAAAATTCTTGTCTACAAATAAAGAATTTACTTATGAATGATCTGCAGGGGAGGTCCTTTGTAGATGCCTGAGGCAGGAGGTATAATGCTTGTAACAGCTATTCATCTGGAAGAGGGTGTTGCATGACTCAGCCTCTAGGGTCAGCCTTCCTTTTTGCCTAAGGATTTTGGGGGTCCTGAGATTTTTAAAGTTCCCTTTCCATCCCATGTGCATCTGAGAGCGAAATCTCTTCCTCTTCTCTTTCCCTAAATTGAGTGTTATATGCCCATGGGAAAAAGCATCACATATTCAAATTAAAAGCAGCTCAGAATGGGTGTCAAAGGAGATTGAAATGGATGCACTGAGGTGTTCCAGTGAACCAAAGAACGCTCAGTACTCATATATTCCTGCTGGCAGTAGCAGAAGCGAAGTGTTGTGTGACGCTCCTGAAATCTAATCGCTCCAGGTGCATTGACACAGGTGCTCCATTATGCTGATGTGCTTTCTAAATGTGAGTCTTAATTTCCTCTGTGTTTTGAAATTGCCTTTTGCAAAAATTTAATCTCTTTCTTTGAAGTAAGAAGCAAAAGGGCTTTGTGTTTCACTGCCTCTGGGCATGGAGGAGTTAACTCTTTGACAGAGACCTCAGGAGGGATGGAAATCAGCAGAGAGAGAGTTAGGGGCCTGCTACTGGGAAACTTTCTCCCTTCTCATTCTTCTGGTCAACCTTCTGCCTCTATGGCAGGAGTCCCGTACTTGAGTATTAGTAGTAACTGATAATATTACGAATACTGAACTAATATTATTGATCAGTATTACTAATACTAATAATATTACTCATTACTAGGCACGTCTGAGAAGGATGCAAGCTGCAGACACATCATTACTACCAGGAGTAGTAATTAGTAGTTACTAATAGGCATGACACCTGTTCTGAAGTAGAGAAGTGAAGTTCTCTAGAAAAATAAGTTTTCATTTAAAGACATCTATGAAGATTTCTTACCAAAAACCATCAGCGGGAGCTCAAGCCAAATGTTAGTGAGCCGGTAGACCAGGAATGGCGTGATGATGCCACCAATGTCACACATCGAGGAACAGACGAGGACGCCAAGATTCCTAGAATGCAGGACACTGATTTAATTTGTTAACTTATCACAGTGCAGCAGTCGTCTCCCACCCACCCCTGAATAAATACTTCTTCAAATCATTAAAATGTTCAAGAGCTGTGGTGTACATGCTGAAGTGACAGGTGCACCAAAATCTCAGACATCACCACTGAAGAGCTTATTCATGTGCTCATACACCACCTGTTTCCCAAAAACCTATTGAAATAAAAAAATAAAATGTTCAAGAATTTAAAAAATTATTCACGTTAATTTCAATACACAAAATTGATATATATATAATTTCATTTATATTCTGTCGTTTTTGTTTTATATAAACTTTAAGATGTTTTTTAACGATGGGAGGAGCAATTGTTTCTTTTTACTTCCATCACCTGGCTTCCCTAAGCTGTTTCTGTGGACCTGTTTGTGCTGTTCCAAATCAATCTCCCTTGTAGCCATTGGGTAATCCCCGTCTTGCAATTCAATTATCTGTTCTTACCATGGCTTCTGTATTTTACCCCAGCCTGTAAGTGTGAGAGGTAAACTGCTGGGCCTGGCTGGACCTTTAAGCGTTCTCACCTTCCCTTACACTGTGTTTTGAAGGTAAGGTGTCCTCCGTCTGCATCTGCGGTGGTTCCAGCCAATGAACAAATGTCCCACCCACCCTCTTCATGCTAAGGAAAATACACTCACCTAATGAATGTTGGGTACAGCTCGGCATTGACCAGGCAGACTATCTCAAAGGCCATTGTGATTCCCATTCTTCCCAAGCATGAGATAATAATTTTTAGCCATTGTAGATCTACAGGGGAAGAGCACACCACTTATCCATATGCAGACGATTCGCCATCTTCAGACAATGCTCCAGAGGGGGATTTGCAAGGAGAAATTCCCCATCCCAGAACGGGACAAGAAAGAAAAATGACTTCTTCTATAGGCTCATGTTAATGTCAACAGATTCTCATGTTCCTTCATCTTAACCTCAGACACAGGCTATTTCTCTCTTTTTAAAAAGACTTTATTTTTTTTTTTTTGAGCAGTTTTAGGTTCATAGCAAAATGGAGAGGAATAGAGAGCTTTCCCTCATAACTCTGCCCCCACACATGCATTACCCCCTGCCTATTATCAACATTCTCCACGACGTGGAATGTTACTTGATGAATCTTCAGTGACAACCATAATCACCCCAATCCATAGATGGCATTAGGGTTCACTCTTGGTGGTACACCTCTGTGGGTTTGGACAAATGCATAATGATCTGTATCCACTATTTTAGTATCACATGGAACAATTTTATTGCCCTAAAAATTCTCTGTGTTCTCTTAACTTTAGACCTCAGTTGTTATTGACAATGGAGTTATACCAGTTTCCAAAGCTGGGCCAACTTTAGTCTATAGAGGTCAAAGAAAGAGCAAACTATAGGCACATTCAAATGACTGCTAATAACTAATGGATTCAAATAAAACTCTATATTGCTCAAAGGATTCTCTTATACAGGTGTTTGTTCCCTTTAATTGAGAAAGCATTTTAAAAGGAAAAAAGGAACTGAATAGCTGTTTATGGATGGCACTTACTTGCATTTTTCTCATTTATTCTACAGGTTGATTCAGGGAGGTCAAGAGATTCCCCTAATTAACACCTAGGAAGTGCTGGAGTAAGACCTTGACTTGGGCCTGCTCCACCCCAAGGCCCATGCTCTCTGCTCCAGGTCATCTTGATGGCCCGTAGCATGGGGCTCTGTAATCTCTCTTGTTATATTATACCAAGAAACTGGGTGCAATTTTTCCCAAAGGGAGGCTGGCCACATACATTTGCCCAGAAGAGTCCCAGATGCTGCCCTCCAACTTGTCTTTCCAAATTGATTTGGATGACAAATTACATGGTTTTCCTATAAATGGGCTGTGATACTCCCTCTCTTCAGGGTCTTGGAGACAAAACTCCAACTTGGCCTGAAACTTACCACCAGGGGTAAAAACTGAGGCCAGACAGGCTGCCCCTGCCACCATATTTGACGCGGCCCAAGGGTAACGGCGGCCGATGCGGTCAACCGTGAGGATGACGAGGAAGGCAGCTGGGAATTCAACCAAGGCAGAGTAGAAGAAATCCAGGTAGATATTGTCCCCTGCAAGGCCCACATGCATGATGAGGCCCTGGTAGACCACAGAGCTCGTGAACCTGAGCAAAGAGGAGAGTTCAGGTCAAGCCAAGCACCAAACACAGGCAACCAAAAAAGAGAGGCTTCTGGAAACATCGTGTGGATTGTAGGTCACCTTTCCCTGTGATTGTCTCCTTACTAGTCCCCCATCCCACTGCTTCTATAATCTCTGATCCACTTCAGTGTCTGGCTGTGGCTGGCTGGTTTACAAGAACCAGAAGAAGGGAAAAAATTAGAATAGTTAGAAATAATTAGAAATTAGAATAATGTTTCCTAGACAAGTGGAAAGCCAAGAAGAATGTCTTAATGGAATGACTTTTATTTTTTATTTTCTTTCTTATTTTTTGAGACAGCGTCTCACTCTGTTGCCCAGGCTGGAATGAAGTGGTGTGATCTTGGCTCACTGCAAACTCTACCTTTTGGGTTCAAGTTATTTCCCTGCCTCAGCCTCCCTAGTAGCTGGGATTACAGACATGCACCCCCATGCCCCGCTAATTTTTGTATTTTTAGTAGACATGGGGTTTTGCCATGTTAGCCATGCTGGTCTTGAACTCCTGGCTTCACATGATCCTCCCACCTCAGCCTCCCAAAGTGCTGGGATTACAGGCATAAGCCACCACGCCTGGCTGATGGAATGATTTATTTAGTTAAACTATGTCAAGTTATTAGTGGTTGTGAATTATTTCTCTCTTTGGGGTACTCTAGTGCAGCTGAGATCAAAAGAACTGACTACTTAATTCAGATTTTAGGAAACCAGAAGAACCAATGAGTACAGCCCGCTTCTTAATGACCTCTTCCAGCCTGATACAAACAACTTGGGCAAATGTTTCTAGCTTTATTAACTAAAAATGATCATTATATGTAATAGAAAATACGAGGATAATCGATGAAAGTCACAATTATTGGGGGGAAAAAAAAGAAGGATAATGAAGCCGAATTTCAAAGCTGCCTTTCCCATGCACTATTGTAAAGGTTGCTAAATTAATTCCTGAGGAGCTTTGCTTTTGTCAGTGATTGTGAACTTCCATTTGCCTGGGTGGAGATCCAATGTGCCCTGCAAGGATGCATCCCCCACTAGAAAAGGCTTGGCCCAAAGCTCTGAGAGCAGCTCAGAGACAGCAAACACAATAAAGATCAAGTCACTGGGCTGTGAAGCCACTGGCATCATTCTTGGGGATTATTTCTGTTCATAAATTTATTTTTTCTCCAAGTAGAAAAGAAAAAGGGAAAGAAAAGGCATCCTCCTTCCCCCCAAACATTTTTGGCCAGCTCTATGAGAGAGAGCTACGATCATCATCAGTTAAGTAGTGCCAATAGTTCTCTATCTGGGCTGTGTGTTAGAATCACCTGGAGATTTTAAAAACCACTGGTTCCTGAGCCCCACTCTAGAACAATTAAATTGGTATTTCTGGGGGTTTGGGGCTTGGTATGTTGTAAGCTTCTGGGTGATTCCAATGTGAATCCGAGGTTGGATTGCCTTGATCTGTGCTTAGGGACTACACTGATGTCAGTATTTGCCCGAGAAAAACATGATCAGGAAAACCTACTAGACACGGGCCACCCATTGCTGCCCACCGTCGGTGCTAATATGGCGATGAGGTCAGGTTTTCTTCCCTCCCTTAAGATGGATGATTGTGACTAAAGGAATTTGGAGCCATTTCAAGGTGAAAAATATTCCTTACCAGTTGTACATCAATATCAAAGTATGTTTCCTTATCTGAGGAGTTCTGACCAAGTCAAAAAATGAAGGGTTCAATTTCTTGCCAGCTTCCTCTTCAAGTCTCAGGTGCTAAGAAAAGAAATAGAGAGGATGCATCCAACAAAGATCTAATATCCAGAATTCATTAATTAATAAAATCATAATCATGGCTGTATAGAGGGGCTTGTCATTTATTGCAATTTTAGTCCAAGCTGGAATAGGACCATGTGTCTTTCAGTTCTACCCACTGTGCCTAGCACAGTGCCTGGCATCAAGCAGGTATCCTACATATATTTGAATGTAATTAACTGGGAGCTTTCTTCACCCCACCAAAAATAAATAAATAAATAAATCTGAAAAAAAAAAAAAAAAAAAAGAAATAGAGAGGATGGCTTGGTATATTTAATGCTGGTGTCCCTGGGTCATGTAGGGAATAACAATAATTCCTTACCCATGCTGAGTGCACATCTCATGCCCAGCAAGAGCAAGCACTTTTCACACTGTGCCTCATTTCATCTTTGGTTTTTTTTTTTGGCGTCTTGCTTTGTCGCCAGGCTGGAGTGCAATACAGCAATCTCGGCTCACTGCAACTTCTGCCTCCAGGGTTCAAGTGCTTCTCCTGCCTCAACCTCCCAAGTAGCTGGGATTACAGCTGTGTGCCACCACGCCTGGCTAATTTTTGTTTTGTTTTGTTTTTGAGATGCAGTTTCACTCTATTGCCCTGGCTGGAGTGCAATGGCATGATCTCCACTCACTGCAACCTCTGCCTCCCAGGTTTAGGCGATTCTCCTGCCTCAGCCTCTCCAGTAGCTAAGATTTATAGGCATGCACCACCACACCTGGCTAATTTTTGCATTTTTAGTAAAGACGGGGTTTCACCACATTGGCCAAGCTGGTCTTGAACTCCTGACCTTGTGATCTGTCCGCCTTGGCCTCCCAAAGTGCTGAGATTACAGGCATGAGCCACTGCACCCTACCAATTTTTATATTTTTAGTAGACATGGGGTTTCGCCATGTTGGCCAGGCTGGTCTCTAGCTCTCAACCTCAGGTGATCTGCCTGCCTCCACCTCCCACCGTGCTGGGATTACAGGCATGAGCCATCACATCCAGTCTATTTTCTAATAAGCTTAATCTCTTTTTTAGCCTCTATGGAAAGAAAAGGTTTGAGGTCAACGTAGTGGGGTCTACTAAAGGCAAACACTAAACATAGATAATGAATACTTCTGTAACTGGATTCTATTTAAGAAGGCAGGGGATTACTTAAAAGCTTTTGAACTGGGTGCAGTAGCTCATGCCTGTAATCTCAGCACTTTGGGAGGCCGAGGTGGGTGGATCATCTGAGGTCAGGAGTTCGAGACCAGCCTAGCCAGCATGTTGAAAACCTGTCTCTACTAAAAATACAAAAATTAGCTGGACATGGTGGCATGCATATGTAATTCCAGCTACTAGAGAGGCTCAGACAAGAGAGTTGCTTGAACTGAGGAAGTGGAGATTGCAGTGAGGTGAAATGGTGCCACTGCACCCCAGCCTGGGCAGCAGAGCAAGATTTCATCTCAAAAAACAAACAAAAAAGGGTTTTGGGACACTTTCTATCCAGGGTGGACAAAATTCTAAGAAATCATATGTGTTTAAAGAACTGCTTTACTGATCTACAAATCTGACCTGAGGATGGTTAATATGCAGATGATGGGAGTGATGGGCACCTGTGCGTAGGAGGCTGGTGAAGGCATCTGGTGAGACAGAAGCTCCTCATTTGACCTTTAAATGGTTTCTGGTTCCCTTTTAGTTTGATGTTTTCCACCTATTTGAAATGTTTTCCCACAGAACCACGAATCTTAGTACATAAAATACTCTGCTGCATTCCACCACAGGTAAGCCAAAATGCACGGGGGCTGGTCTTCCATGGCTCTTGGCTGAGATGACTGGTGTGCATAAGTCTTCCCATACCCTCCCTTTTTCCTCCCCGATTTGATCTTAAGGCCCTGGCTCACCTGAAGGGAGGTAGCTAGAGATTTTCCGTTTTTCTTTGCGATGTGCTTAATGACTCTCATGGCTTTAGCATTCTTGTTCTGGGAGATCAGCCACCTGGGAGACTCAGGTATGCACCTACGGTACAAGATGAGTGGAGGGCAAATCTTAAGGAATCTTCCTTACCCCTTCCCTCAGTTTTTTATAATCAGATTTCATTGAGGATCTTAACACAGTTGGATCTATGAAGAAAACAGCACTCATGTAGGGCGACACGTGGTTCTTTCCTCCCTCAAATGCTGACTTGCAGTCAGCATTGTCCAGGAATTCTTCAGGTTCCCTCCTCAGAGATTTCTAAGCAGAAACGCAGGAAGCAAGCTGCAAAGCAGGGTGCAGCTGCACATCCAACTCCTGTTGCAAGGAGGAGAGGCAAGTCTGTCTGGGTGGCCCTGGGCTTTGCAAAGGACTGAGAACTGGCAGAGGGGTCAAGGACTGGACACTGCAGTATGCAAACCATATCGGGGACGGGGAGCACGTATGTATATGTATTATGCTCAGTTTCCCAAAGGAATGAGAGAAGCGTTTGGTCAGATGGGAAGAGAACTTAAAAGGCAGATTGCCTAGTTTAAGCTTGATGTAGCAGAGCTTGGGGAGCTCTTGCAAGTTTTTGAGCAAGACTAAAACCATTTACTCTGACTCTGGAGGGGACACTGGGCAGCTGGGTTCAAGGTGAGTGAGTTCAGGGTGAATGGGAGGAGGAGAAGCTGAGAAAGAGGTGGTAGGGCTGCTGCGGCAGTTACGGTGTGAATGTAGGAACGCCTCAGTTGGGATCATCACTCTGGGAGAGAGGGTGCTCTGAGAGGCAGGGTGTAAAAGGAATCTGAAGTGGATGTTTCTGTGGAAGCGTAACGGAGAGAGCAGAAGGGTCACTCTCAGAGTGTAATGGGCTGAATGTCTCTGTCCGCCCTCAAGCTCAGGCACTGATGCCCTCACCCGCAGTGTGCAACTTGGAGCTGGGGCCTTTGGGAGGTACTTAAGTTTAGCTGAGATTTGGAGGGTGGAGACCCCAGATGTCCCTGTAAGAAGGGGGATAGAGATGAGAATGTTATCTCTCTCTCTGCCATGTGAGGGCCCACAGGTGGTACAAGTGCAAGCAAGGAAGTGGGCTCCCATCAGGATCAAATTCTCCAGCAGCACCTGGATCTTAGACTTCCCAGCCTCCAGCACCATGGGAAATATATTTGTAAGTACCCAGTCCATGGTATTTTTGTCACAGCAGCTTGAGCTGCTAAGACACAGAGTTTTACTGTCTTTTGGATAAGAAACCGGCATCCTGGAAAGGATTGAGATGTTTAATTCTTAGGGAAGACAGCCATTGGAAGAACAAGTGGCTAAATCCAGGGGGAACTAAATAAGTGGGTTTGTTGCATGGAGAGAGATTTGGTCTGACAATCCAGTATCCTCTTCATTTTATTTCAGAAAATCTCACCTTAGGGGTTTCTAATAGTTTCTGATATTTTCTAAGTGTTTCCCTTGGGCAGGGATGACAAATATATTTGGTAACTATGATTGATTGGTATGGTCTGTCTGGAGTGTCATGTTGGCCTTATCTGGGAAGAAGAACACTGTAATTAATTGGGGGTGTCTGCCTTGGGCACGAGTATTGGGAAATGGTGACACAAGTGCCATGTTCTGCTTTCTCCAACCTAACGTTTTCCCTGGGGGAGGGAGAGAATAGTAATAGTGATATTATCAGTCTCTTCAAAGGGCCTGCAGTCCAAATTGTACCACAGTGACTAGAAGCTAATTTAAACACCAAATAAATCATATGGAATTGTAAGATCCAGGTCATAAAAACTTTAAACCCAAAGAGAAAGGACGTTTGATTTACAGGGGGAGAGACAGGTGAAGCTTGTGATTTTTATCCCTGAAACATGGACTTGGGCTCTTTGTGAAATGGGCCTGGAGAATGAAAGCAATCTCAGAATCAAAAGGATAGTGTGCATTAAGGAAGGCAGCCTTTTTAGCAAAATAAAATAGTTTGATTTCTTTCATTTTTGTTCCAGATGGACTTACCAGTAATAGAGCAAGAAGCAGAAGTTGGGCAGAGTAACTGTGAACTGCAACCACCTCCAGTGAGGAAGTGCGTAAGCCACCCCAGCCAGCACCAGGAGCCCAACCGTAAAGGCAGCTTGGTAAAAAATCCCCACTGTTCTCCGATACCTCAGCCCAACAAATTCTGTAACTGCAGAGAGAATTCAAATGGTCAATGCAATTCAATACAATAATGAGTTGGCTGTCCAACTATCAGGAAACTAGAACGCCAACCTCAAAAATATACACATTCTAGAATATTCTATACAGCTCTCTGAGTATTTTTAGATTTTTTTTGGTTTTTACTTTGTTGTAACTATTGCTGTTTTATTAATTAATAAATCTTTTAGTTCCACTGTAGATGGGATGAAAGGCCTGCCAACATTAGCAAACACATTTCATTTATAATTTCCATGATGCAATTGTATTTCAGAGACATGCAAGATTTTGACCTAGAGTAGTAACTCAAGACCTGAACGAATGAATCAAACATTAAATTTAGACTGTAGATGATTTTTACATAAATGAACACCCGAGTATAACTTATTCTCTTACATGGGTTTAACATTTATCTTGCAATCCTGTTTATTTGTATAAATGGCTTGGTAACTTAGCAGAAGGCTGGAGTCAGATAGTGCTGGCTTGCAAAAACTGGTTTGACATGCTGGAGTATTTTACAAGCTGGTGGTTCAGCCCACTGGTATCAGTCATAGTGAGAATATTGCTATAAAGATGCTATGCTGTTAGAAATCAAATATTCTCTTATAGTATATGGAACTTAACTACAACTCTTGCTACTAATAAATAGGATGTAAGTTATATTCCTGGTTCTAAAAATGGCTGGCCGAGTAACCTAGGTTGACTATAGTACATGTGTTTTCAGTTTCCTTATATGTAAGTTGAAGATAATTGGAGTTTACTAGAATAGATTTTTGCAAAGTATTAAAGTCCTTTATAAATCTATTATATCTCTCATCATTGAATCTTCTTTATGAATAGGTCTGGTGCAATGGATTTTCTTTCTACACAATACTTCAGGGTACAGAAAACAAAAATTCCAAAAAAATTATGTAAGAATCTGGATGGCATTATGTCACACTTGTTTCTGCCTTCACTTTTTTTCTTTATAAGGAGGAATGCTGAGTGAGTTGATATGCTTTTAGAAATTCTTGTGATATACAAAGAAAAAATCTTTCAATATTGTCTTGAAGCTGGGTCCCATTTTCTGGATGCCACCCCCCACCTCACTCTATTTTGGCAGTGAGGTTCCTTTGTTCTCACAACTGCTAGCACAAGCATTCTTACTCAGGATGAAGCCTATTAACCAGCCTGCTTTGCTGACCAGTCCTTGGATTAAGCGAAAAATTAACATCCATGTATAGTTTGGGGAAATGGCCATGAGAACTCCAGACGCAGCATTTATGAGGATTGTAGTTAGGAGGCAGAGCTTACGGCCAAACCTGCAGGGAGAAAAACAAAGAGAGGGAATCGAGTTCATTCTGATTTGTGGAGACTGTAGAAAATGCATGGAAGTTATGGAAATCTAAACAAAATTAGAGGTTAACTTGAAATTTTGTAAATCCAGGAGGCACAGACTGATAGCTACAAAGGGAATCTGTGACTCCAGGGTCATGTAGCACTTTTCATCAGCACATTCTGTGTCCGTTTTCAGCATGATAAGCCTCATTCACCCATGGGTTCAAGTACCTTCTCAGTCCCACACTGTGGCAGGTGTTCAGGGAGGGAATAATTCTTCCAGGCCACCCAGTGCTGAATACCCTATGGTCCTATCTAGGTCTTACATCGCCACGAGAGTCGCAGCCTTTGCACTAACAGTTTCAACCAATTTATTCACCCAAGAATGTTTTTGCTTTGAAAACAACATTCAGTGTTCAGTATATACCCCCTTCCTTTTTCAACATTGCTTGTAAACTTTGTGAAAATTGTCTTTGGTACCACACATGTTCCTGTCCTATGGAGTGTCTGTATGGAACACCCTGGGGAGTAGAGCTTCCATACATCAGGTTTGAGAGACTTAGGTTTTGTCAGTTTAGGGATTTGGAAAGTTGTCTCAGTACATGGAATAGAGGAAAACAATTGGTAACCTGGGTTTAATCGTGATCTTACTACTTACTATGATGCTGGGCAAGCTATTCAACCATATTCAATGTCTTCATCTGGAAAATACCCATCTGACTCAGCTGAAAAGAGGATTAAGTGAGATATTACAGGTAAGGAGCTTGGCACACAGCCACCTCTGACTCCTTCCTTCCTTTCTTCCTTCTGTTTGCAAAGCTGCCTCAGCTCAGAGAGTTGACTTGAGGTCCAATACTATTGTTTTCATCATGTCCTGGTTTTGTTGTAAAAGATATCCTAATCCACTATTAGTGGATACATAAAAAAAATTCTTTATAGGAAACAATGTTTATTTAATGTTTTTCCACTTCAATTGGAAGGACAGCTTTCTGTTATTAGGATTGCTCATTGGATAAACATTGTTTAATTGATGCTTTTACTATTATACAACTATATTCTACTGAACATTTCAAAATAACCCACATTACTAACAATTATTTTGGAATAGCAACATTTTAAATATGAAATTTAAAGCTTAAGCTTTACATTGGTAATTAGTGTTAACTAGTAAATTTCTTAAGTCTTAAAACTCTGTTTTGACCATGTAATTTAAAAAAAAAATTATTTTTAGTGCTGGGGTACATGTGCAGGATGTGAAAGTTCTTTTTATAGGTAAATTTGTGCCATGGTGGTTTGCTGTACCTATCAACCCATCACCTAGGTAACCATGTAATTTCTTAATTCTCAGTCAATGGCTCCCCACTATAAATATACAACCTCTTACAGCCTCTAATTCAAAGCCTTCCAAAGTCACATCTTAACTTAATTTTTTAGCATTTCTTTCCATATTCTCCTACCCAAACCCCTTCCTTTACCCTCAAAGAGTTGATAATCTATAAACATTTACTCAGATGGTACTTCTTCAACTTCCAAAGATGCTTCAGGCACATAATAGAACACCACAGTAGTGCTCCATGTAGATGGACAAAACCTTCTATGTGATGAGAGGGAGTATTCATTATTTGAAACTCAGAGCAAGAAAATCAAATCCATGATGTGGAAAAACTTCAATTGGGACATGTTCCACATATGGAAATGATGAACTTAAAACAATAATAAGGCATGACTAGAATAAATTTGGGGAATCTGGGATAGAGGTTTGAGATTCCTCCTACCCCTCAGCAGGGCCACTTAAATGGTTAAATTAAAAACAATCAGATGAAACAGGAGAGGAGGGGGTGGACTCCCTGTACTGCTGGCTTGGTAAGTCTTTTAGCTACTTGACTCAGAATGTGGCTGAGGACTATTAGCATGCACTTGGGAGCAGCATCACCTGGGAGCTGGTTAGAAATACAGAATCTCAGGCCCACCCAGACCTGCTGGATCAGAATCTGAATTTTAGCAAAATTCTCAGGAGATTTATATGCACCTTAGCATTTGGGAAGCAGTGCTTTAATTTCAAGGAAATTAAAGTTTCTCCATCCATTGTAAATTATGGATAATGAAATATACTTTAAAAGGCTCTTGTGATCCTAAATAAAATATAACACATGAGGATGCCCAATCAAGTGACTAGCACACAGTATTCAGTAGTGAATGTGTTTTGGAAGATCCCACATAGTTGGGTAAGTTTGACTGGGACTTTAGTGCTGGTTTTGATGTAAGGCAGGCAGGAACCAAAACTGGGGCTTAGTCTGGGAGGGTTCTTGGCTTTGCCCAGGAAAGAATTCAAGAGCAAGCTGGTGTTGTTAAATACAATCTTTATCGAAGCTGCAATGTATAGCAGCAGCACCTCTGCTCTTTGTGGAGAGGTATGCCTGGAATAGCAGCTCAGAGGAGGCTGTTCTGTACTCATATTTATTTATGCCCACTTCTAATCACATGCAAATTAAGGGGTGGCTTATGCTGAAATTTCTAAGAAAAGGGTGGTAACTTCTGGGTTGTAGAGTCATTGCCATTAAAAGGGGTGGTGATTGCCTTGTTGCCATGGCAATAGCAAACTGACATGGCACACTGGTGGGTATGTCTTATGGAAAGCTGCTCCCACCTGGGACCTGTTTTAACTAGTCCTCAATTTGGTCCAGTGTCCAAGTTCTGCTTTCAGAATCAAGTCCCTCCTCCTAGCTCACTTTAATTTAGTTCCATGGTGACATATAAAAGTAGGGTGCTGGCTCTTGAGAGCTGATGATAAGACTTACAGAAAATTTGCAAGCTAATTGTTAGCACAACCATCATTAAAAATTAAATTATATACATTTACAATTAAATTATATTGAAAACAAATGTAATATACAAAAAATCACTTTCCAATGATTTTACTACATTTGGTCATCTATGCTTGTGAGGTTATTTACATCTACCGTATCTGCATGGTGGAAATGTTGTGAAATGATGCACAGTTCTAGCCAACTCTGTGTCCCATGACGTCATTTTTGTGGCTTGAAGTGGACCACAGTGGGTATATTTACACCAGAGAAATCAGCAAGCACTACAAACTGGGGCTTTCCATCCCAGAGAACCAGTTGTTAAACATTTACAAACATGGCACACTAAATGCAGCACTTATGGCCAGGTGTGGTGGCTCATGCCTGTAATCCCAGAACTTTGGGAGGCTAAGGAAGGCAGATCACCTGAGGTCAGGAGTTCAAGATCAGCCTAGCCAACATGGTGAAACCCTGTCTCTACTAAAAATACAAAAATAAGCCAGGTGTGGTGGCAGTGCCTGTAATCCCAGCTATTCGGGAGGCTGAGACAGGAGACTTGCTTGAACCAAGGAGGCGGAGTTTACAGTGGGCTGAGATTGCACCACTGCATTCCAGCCAGGGCAACAGAGTGAAACTCTGTCTAAAAAATAAAATAAATACCACAGCACTTATAGTTACTGCTCATTAGAGTAAAAGAAACCCTGAAATTGGTAAGGAATTGCTTTTTTTTGTCTTATGTGATACTCAAAGTCATTCATTAGGAAGTTATGGGTATATTCTCATGTCCATTCTTAATCTCATTTGCAATCTTTTCACAATGCCTTTCTGTTTGTTTTTGTTTGTTTTTGTTTTATAACAGACACCTACCTGATCAGCTTGTTAGGCCATATTTTAAAAATTATTCATGGAGGACAATGTGTTTTATTTAATGTGAGTTTAATCTGTGAATACAATGGGTTCCATGACATTCTTGTCCCATTGCGTAAAATCTGAAAATTGTAGACATTAACTATACAAAAATCAAATTGCTTTCTCATTTCTTTAGGCCACACTTCTTACTCCTGCACAAAGGCACAGAACAAAAGAAGGGCAATGACCAGCCAAGCTTCAGACAGTATAGAAAAAGAAGTTGAGGCATGGAGCCAGCCTTTGGAAAAATAATGAGTGCTTACCTTGACAGAGGGGATTTCAACAACAGTAACAAAATAATGAGATCATTTAAGTAGGCAAATAATTGACTAGGGCTTATAACTCAGGAATGCACCATCAGTAGGGATTTATAACCAATCTCCTACTTGTTGAGTGGGATGTGAATAATTAACTAATTTCTTAACCCACTGTGCAAGGGTTAAAGATTGAGTCACCCATTTACTCCCAGCCTGCCAGGGAGTGAGGGAGTGAGTGTTAGCATCTCCACATGATGGTGGTGGAGAGAGTGTGGAGAGAGTGAACGCCTGCAGGGCCAAGCTGCCCATGGGGCGTGGGGTGGACTCCAGACACCCCCTTGCTAATGTGTCTCTCCTGACTTAATTGGTCATCTCTAAAGAATCATCCTCAATTCTGTTGCAACAAAAAATAAAAACAAATGACCTTCCCTTTCACCTTGCAAGCCTCCCGCAGAAAGCCCAGGAAGAGCCTTGCCAGGGCAGCTGAGGAGACAATAATCACTGCGGGTGAGGGATGAGAGGCATGTGGCCCGCACCTCCACTTTTACCCCTCTTCCCTCCTGCTGCCAGGAGGGCCCTAGGCCCCTATGACGTGCATATGCCTTGGGGATGTGATATATTAAGCCATCACTTTTAATCTTTAACACATTTGCAAGTTTGAATTCTTCCTAACAATATAATACAATCAGTTAAAATATTCTACTTGAATTTAACATTAAACTCAAGTTTGGATTATATCATAGATATAGTTGGGGATGGCATGGGAGAGCAACAAGCATATAAATGCGTTTACTTTACTATTTATTTCAGTTATATATTAATATTTTAAATGCAAGTATGTAAGTATATATTTCTATCTAGATAATAATTATATGTTTGTGTGTTATATATAATGATATATAGTTTTGCATCATTAGCTCACTGGGTGACTACTGATTAAGGGGAACGCTATTACCCAAAATGTTGAGCACAGCGTCTGGCCGTGGAAAACACTCATCAAACAGTGTTATGAATCTTAACCAATTAGCCCTGATCGCCAAGTTAGCTAAAGTGCTTATCAACTA
Organism: Callithrix jacchus; assembly: GCF_049354715.1. Lineage (NCBI taxonomy): Eukaryota > Metazoa > Chordata > Mammalia > Primates > Cebidae > Callithrix > Callithrix jacchus. The sequence goes on from NC_133505.1 coordinate 167,067,947, forward strand.
CGAAGCAAACTTTGTGGTTCCTTTTCCTTTTGAGGACTCCTAAAAGTGTCTTATTGGTCATCAAGAGAGCAAAGCTGTGTGTTATAAAGAACTTGCAACACAGTGAATGTGGGATTTCAAAATGCTGGATAAGTAAGATATAGCAATAGCTTGATTTGTATGAACACTAGCTACTAGCTTGCTGAAGACACAGACTCATCAGAGAGGCCTTTTGTCATCGCTCCAGGGACACTGGCATTGTCGGGGTGGACATTTACCTCTCTCGTTGTAGAGAGACCCTCTTTCTCTTTCTTTAAGTTGTGGGTTCCACAATGTATAGTCGCATCTTGCCCCAGGGACCTAATTTGGGAATCCCACAGGTAATAGGGAGATACTCCATTGGGCCTGGTGCTGGGGGCTCCCAGCATATTTGTGACAAGCAGAGGATAGGATTGAGCTCAGAGGCCCTGAAGGCTGATGGGCAGGTGGAGGGCAATGAGGCCAAAAAAATGAATTGGGAAGTACAAAAGGGATGAGATCATCTGTCACTCTCCCTTCCGACTTTAACCTTCTGCGTAGCCCACATGGAAGACTTGCTGGGTAATGTTGAAACAACTGTCTGTAACCCTGGAGAGTTTGAAAATGAAGACATTAGTCATGATTATCCCAGCAGCAGAAGAAATCTAAGATTGTAAAAACACCGACATGAAGGCCAGGAGATTGTGGTCTGTGTGCTTGGGAAAGGATGGGATTCAATCACGGGCAGGTGCATCCAAGTGTTCTCTAAACCTTTGGGATTATATAAATTCCACCACAGGTGGTTCAACCTACCTGTCTGCTATGTAGCCGATACCCACAGAGCCGATAAAGAATCCTATATTCACAGATGACTGGAATAGGTCCAACATCCAGGAGTTGGCACACACCAGGTTAAACTGCCAGCAGGCGAGATGTGTTCCAAGTTGGGAGAGAAAGGAAATGAAATCCTGTTAGAATCCCATTGGACACAACTCAGCAAGGGTACTCGTTAAATATTCCTTGAGTAGAACTGTGTAGTTAAGCGGCAATAAGCCACTGTTCATTGATCATGTCAATCTCCTCCTCCTCCTTCTTCTTCTCCTTCTCCTCCTCCTCTTCTTCCTCCTCCTCCTCCTCTTCCTTCTCCATCTCCTCCTCCTCCTCCTCCTCCTTCTTCCTCTCTCTCTCTCTTTTTTTTTGGTGAGACAGGGTCTTGCTCTGTCACATAGGCTGGAGTGCAGTGGCAGTCATGGCTCACTGCAGCCTTGATCTCCTGGGCTCAAATGATGCTCCCACTTCAGCCTCCCAAAATGTTGGCATTATATTTGTGAGCCGCTGTGCCCAGTATCGATTTTTCTTACACAGCCAAAAGCCCTGCCCTTCCATCTGGCAATTTGTCATTAAGATAAAACCATAGCATTGGCTAAATCAGCTAAAATTGGGTAATTACCCCACTTATACACCAATGTATTTTTTTCCTTTCTAATGTCAATGCACAGGCAGATAGGTGTGTGGACGTGATACCATGCAGGCACCACGAGGCTGAGCCATTTAGCATCTCCCTGCTGTCCCTTTAATAAAAGGGGGTTAGGAGCATCTGCTGAAGGCTGCTGCATTTCCTTTCATTTGGAATAAGAGGAGGTGATCAGGCGGGGCAGGTGCTGGACTGGGTCAGGAGCTCCATCCTCTAGGGTTAACTCTGCTAAGTCACTCCCTGTGTGGCCTGCTTAGGGCCTCAGTTTCCTCATCTCTGTAGGAGAGGATGAGATTAGCCATGTGACAGAGCCTCGGAGAGTATGAGCTGCACATTTCCTGTAACTATCTGACCACTTTAGATCCTTCAAATTAGGCTCTACCTACCCGTCTGTTCGTTCAGAATATCTTCCCATTATCCAAGGAATCATTTTAAATTAAACTAGGCATCCGGCTGTTTCAGTATTTTCAGGATAATTTAAGCCCCCTATTTTGCTTTGCTTTCAATAAAGGCAAGCCTCCGTTTTTTACCTTTGTAAAATTTCGTTTATTGAAATGAGGTTTCACAACTAGCTTTTGATGTCATCTGTAGTTTTTAACAAAATAATAGTGCCGTAGCTTATCTCCAGCCCAAATGATCTTATATGAACACTTTGTGGAAATTAAGAGAAAACATAGGCATTGAGAGAAAAGCACGTCATATCACATGGTCAGGCACAGTTCAGGGGGGTTCCACAGTTTCAGGTGGGTGTGGGCATTTGTGTGATGGAAGAAGAGGAGCGGGAGGTAAGGCTTCCAGAAAAAGAGGAGGAGCCACGATGTTCCCTATCTCGGCAGCATTTCCAGGGGTTCTGATACGCTTTTGCCTGTTTCTCACTGCAGGGACATGCACTAACTGGAGTCATTACTGTCAGCATCTGAGGACGTTTTAACGAATCCACTCATTCTCCAGACAAATGAGAAGCTGCATGTTTTCATTTGGAAATTGGGATTTTGTAAGATACATGGAGGCCAAAAAGCAAGTCCAGGCAGTTTATGAGAGCCGGGTTTGCCCTGGTTGCCTCCTAGAGAAAAGCTCCACCCTTTGCTTCTCCATCCCAGCCCTGGGCTCAGTCTCTTACCTCGGTGACGATGGAGGAGCCAGGCGTCTCGTAAACCCAGCCGTCTCGGCAGGGGCCCAGAGGCAGGCGGCTCCTGTTGGTGGCGAGGCTGGCCAGGGGGTCCACGCAGCCGAGGGCGCTCTGGTTCCAGTCCACCTCGTAGCGCCTGCACTGGCCTGGGGAGGCCTCGCCCGCGGGTCCCGGGCCCGGCACCGTGTAGTTCAGCTCCTCTGCGGGGCTCCAGCCGCAGCGCAGGCTCAGCTCGGCCACCCCAGGGCTCTGGCAGCGGTGGTCAGGGGTGAAGCCCAGGAAGACGATGCCCACGTAGATGGGCGTGAAGGCAACGGAGAGCAGCGCCAAGAGGAAAAACATTTGCTTCTGGAAAAAGTGAAACTCCCCTGCATGCTCCAGGGCATCGTCCACGGTGGGCATGATCCCGCAGGCAGGCGGGCCTGAGATTGCCCCAGCTGCCCGGAGCGAGGCTGAGAGCGGCTGCAGCCAGCTCAGCACAAACTCCGGCCAGAAGTCAAAGCGGGGAGTTTACCTCTGCAAGTGACCAGCCTTCGGGGCAGGCCTGTCCTTGGTCCAGCTGACTTCAAAGGTGCGCCCCTCTGGCGGTTCCCAAATGCCTTGAGCTCACTCCCAGGATGCCTGCCGTGTTTATTGTAACAGGTTCTCCACAGGCTTGTCCGTGCTCCAAGCCAGCAGCACAAACACCCCTTCCTCTGTGTCCCACCACAGGGAATCCGAGTGCTGGCCCCTATCACAGCCCAGTAATCTTCCCGTAGAGCCCCAAGCAGCCAGGAACTTAATATATTCCTATCTCAGGCACATGCCCAGCCTTTCCTTCAAGGCGCTAAGGAGAAAACGCACGTGTTTGGCCACAAGGCCCAGGGTGACTTGAATCAGAATCTGGGTCAGAATCCTGGTCCAAATTCAAAGTGGGTTGCAAGTCTGACCACTGGGCTCATTCTCCAACCAACAACAAGCCATCAGGACGTATTTTAGGGCTGCTTGTTTTGATGCTGTTCAGATTTTATAACTCTTCATTTTCAAAGTGTTTGCTCCAATCTGGAATTCCTGCGTTTCATCCCTGAAGGGTCCTTCCCCTTAACCCATCTGGAGGGAAAGAGTAAAGTGCTCACGTCGCAGACAGGCCACGTGTAAATGCAGGCAGGTGTATCCAAACCACTATCCTCTTGTCCTGGATTTTTCTGTCTGGGTTTGCTGGGGCTAAGAAATCCATGCTGCATTGCGAAGGCCTCAGAAACGAAGTCTCTCTCTGACTTTCTGCCCTCCTGTCTCTCACCGGCCATTCTTTCCCGGGGCAAGCCATAGAAGCGAGAATCCTTCTTCCCCAGATCAGCTCACAGGAACCAGACCCTTTTTTTCCCCAAAGCTGTGTATCTTTTTGGCCTCCATGTATCTTACAAAATCTAGCCAGAAACCCTAGAAATCACTGTGACTTCCCTGCTGCCTTTCTGTGTAACAGTGAGCTGTAAAGAAATCCAGACCTACATTCCAGAGGGGTCCTGCCCCTGATGCCTGGAGGAAGGGATACTGCACAGAGAGGCCAGGAAGAATCTGAACAGACAGGCCTTCCTGAGTTTTCCTCCAGTCTATGAACATGAGCTCCTACCCTTTGTGTCCAACCTCAGCGCTACGCTGCATCCACAGCTTTCCCTGCATCTTTGGGTCTTCGTTCTGAAGGCTCCTGTGTCACCTGAAACTGTGATCAAATAAATGTGTCCTGCTTTTCTCTTGTTAACCTGTCCTGTTATCGGGTTGTTGGCTGTGAGCCTGAGGAGGAGGAGAAAAGGGATCACCCCCTTTCTGCTCTCATAGGTCAGGGGTGTCTTTAGGATTGTGTGGTTTGCAAGACAAACAGGAAATTTGTCTTTCCCGATGGACAAAAGGATCCTTATTGCATTGTGATCCTGCCAAGTAGAGAAGGTGGCCTGCTGACATGTCTGCAAACCAAATACCAGAAAGTTAACCCAATTTTCCTTCTTTATCGTATTGAATAGTAGGTGGGTGTAATAACATAGTTTAAAAGGAGTGACCTGCAGCGGTCTTTCTTCTTGCTGCAGCTGCAGGCTTCTTGTTTTCTCAAAAAAGCAGGGCGCTGGCAATGACATCCATTAACTTCCACTGCAGCTATGTCAGGCACACAGAGGCGCTCTGCTGCATGGTGCCCTGGGCCACTGCATTTGCTCTGAGCTGAATGAGGGGGCTCAGATCTGTTTAGGGACTTCCCAGTTGCAACGAGCATCGTGAGTGCATGAGCCAGAAGCCAAGGCTGCTCTGTCTGCACCGATTCCCCGTCAAGGAGCTGTGGGGGGGGGGGGAGTTAAAGAGTTAAAAAGTGACAGAGTTTGTTAAACTTTACTCCACTCCTCGGGCCCAGAGATGCTCCTGACTGCCTCTTACAAGAAATTTACAGACACGTGCCCTTGGGTTTTACTCACTGATATGATCCATGTCAAGACATCAGATCTTCATGTCGTGAGCAAGGGCACCAGGAAAGGGCCAGAAGAGCATGGTTGGCCAATGGGAAACAATGTTGAAATTCACTATGAATTACTTAGGGGGAACAATCAGATGAGAAGTTCAGACCTCAGGTTGCTTACAGCAATGCATTTACACTGTCACTCAACACTGTTCCATGGATGAACGAGTCACAGCCCAGATGCCATAAAATCAATCCCATTAGGTGACTGCCCCTACAGCGAAGCCACACAGGCAGTAAGTAACTCAGAGAAAGAAACCACAGAAAGGAGGGGTAGACAGCATACAGTGTGGGAAATTGTCACTTCATTTATGGGGGTGCTTACATATTCGGAAGCATGACTAGAGTATAATCTGATCATTTAATCCATATAATCTGGCAATATATAATTAATGTCAGAAGTATTTCTCAATCACTTATCAGGTTTCTCTGCAATGTAAATAAATATTGCCCCAGTGTACAATCCCCTGTGTAGTACTGAGGAAGGCCAGTTGTGCCCAGACTAACTTTCTCGGCCCCCCGCACAAGAGGACAAGGGGACAGTTGGGGTGGGAAGTTAGAGTGGATGAATCCTGTCCACCCCATGGCAAGCCAGGCATCAGGTACTTAAAGGATGATAGGGCAAAAGCAGTGAGACCCATCAGCAACAGAACGTAGGCTTTTGGGTCCTTTGTTAAGCAAGATTATTGATTTGGTAATAAATATCTGGTCTATTGAGGTCAATGCAACCCATTTGGCTAAGTTGACATCAACCTGAGACAAATATGATTAAAATAGATTGCCTCACAGTGATGGGTGCCATCTGTCCTCTATGCAACTAAGGGGGGAAAGCAGTGGGATCAGAGGGGAGGGTCAGCAGAACCCGGACTGTAGTCCAGCCTGGCCCTAACGTATCCGCGTCACCTGGGCAAGCTCTGATACCTCTTGTAAAAAGGCCATTCTCCCTAAGTCAGAGTGCTGATGGATGAGATCACATAGGACTGTTACTGAGCACAGCGGCTTCAATAGTTGGAAGTCATTCACGGAGACACTTTCACCCTCTATTCCTCCCTGTTTTCTTCACTGTGTGCCCCATTCATCCATCACATGCGTTGGTCTTCTTCCTCAACTCCATGCCGCCCACTTGTGTCATTGCCAGGTGGGCTGGGTGTAGGGCTTCTGGCCAGGAACAGCAGCAGGTGATCGGCATCGACCCAAACTTGCAGATCTCAGAGTCTCCTGGAGGGAAGGCAGCTTAGAGGACAGCAGGCAGCCCCATCTGACAATTCGATTCCTCAATGCCTGTCCCAAGTATTGGCACAGAAATGCTTTCAGTATTGGCCAAATCCAGGCTGCTGTTGGACTTCACAGATTGCTGGAAAGATCATCCTCGTAGTGCAACAGGATTCATGTCCCAGAACTTTTCACACATTTGGACATTATTTTCCATTTTGGGGTCAGGTAGATTAAATTAAAACCTTCCTATGCAGAACTTCAGATATTTGAAGCTAATGTTTACGTTTAACTCTGAGTCTTGTCTTTTCAGAATAAATATCCCCAGTTCCCCATGCAGAGGAAAAGCTTTTCTCACCACCACCAGGGGCAGCTCTGAGCTCTGCTTCAGTTTGTCTTTTGTCTCCAGGAGAGGAGTCTGGGGCCTGGCATGTCACTTGGGTGGGTTTCCCGGGTGCACTGTAGAGCCAGCGGTTATCCCCTCATGCAGGGCTGGGGCTAATATCCTCAGTGAGTCCAGTGTGCAGAAGGCAATGCAAAACCACTTCTGTCACCATCCTGCTGAGTGGGGCTTCCAGGAGGGTTGTATCTTCACCCATCTGGCAAAATTGGAGCTAACACGGAATGAAGCTATCTTGTTTGGTGGTAAATATGGCCCACTGTTCTGTACCTTGTCTGAACGGAGTGGACCGAGCGGGAGGCACTTGCTAGAGCAGTAATGCTGCCGGCATTCTAGACCAGCACAGTGGCTGATACAAGTCTCCGTTCTAAGGGTGGAAACATTTGGGTCTAAACAAAGAGAAGGAGAAATCGTAGCTGAGGGTAAATGAGCAAATAATCGGCTCTTGCCATGAGGAAAGTATCATATGACATTAACACTTTGAAAGCAGTTCAGAGCAAGAGACATCATTGCCTCTTAGCTCAGTTATCCAGGATGCCTGAAAGGGCAAGGCTATGTGTTTGCCGAGGCCACTCCTGCTCTTGAAGCCCTACGGGACAGGGTGAAAGCCTGCAAATCTGAGTAGTCCCACCCTGGGAGATATTTCCATAAAATCTGACGATGGATTGGACTATTAATGGATGAATGGGATTCTCGTCAACTGGCAGTATCTCTCGAGTTGTATATCATGTTGCTGTAAGAGATCTGTGGCCAGCGACGGGGGTGGACTGTGATATCGTACTACAATAAGAAATAGCTATTGGTCTCTGCCCCTAGTTTCTGGCACAGACCTCCTAAAACCCTTGTAATTTCCTGAGCAACAGGGGTACTAAGAGCATCTTTTGTTCTGATATTTGGTCTTGGATGTGGGTTCCTGACACTAAACTCCTAACCCCTGGAATTTCTTGGGTAGCAGGAGGATCTTTTGTTCTAATGGAGCCACTCCTGGTGGCCTCCTGCATGGAGGAGGATTAGAAGCTTGGAACTTTCATCTCCACCCCATCCTCTGGGAAGAGAAGAGGGGCTGGGAAATGGAGTTAATAATCGATGACACGTATGTGATGAAGCTGCTGTAAAAATTTCTGAACTACAGGGTGTGGAGAGCTTCTGGGTTGGTGGACATGGGGGAGTGCCTGGAGGGAGGGAAGCTCTGTGCCCCTTCTCCATGCCCTGCCCTGCGCATCTCTCCATCTGACATTCATCTGTGTCCTTTACAATATCCTTGATATTAATAGTAAATGGGTAAATGTAATTAAAGTGTTCCCCGGAGTTCCATGAGAGGCTTTAGCAAATGAATCAAACCCGAGGAGGGAGTCGTGGGGACTCCTGATTTATAGCTGATCCGTTGGAAGTTCTGGAGTCCCAGGCTTGCAGTTGGCATCATGTGGGCAGTTTTGTGGGACTGGGCCCTTAACCAGTGGATGGTAACTCCCGGTGGAGAGTGTCAGAATGGATGTGTGGGGAACAACCCGCACATCTGGTCACAGAAGTGTTCTGTGCTGTGCTGAGAGCATGGGAGGGGAAATCAGTTTGCTTGTGTTTTCCTGCCACATGACACAGCCTCTACTGTTGCTCCTGGGAGAACCTGGGATTCTCTTCTTTCAAGCCTATTGAACAAGAAAGACTTCATCTCCTGGGTCTTTCCTTTTACACAGGATTTTCTGTTTGAAGGCTTGTAAGAACAATCACCATGGAAAAAAAGGACGGAAGGTTACTGTTGTGTTCCTCCAAAATATGTGTTGAAGTCCTAACCCCCAGCACCTCAGGTGTGATCTCGTTTGGAGACGGGGCTGTTACCGATGTAATTAATCAAGGGCCTGCTGGGGCAGGTGGCACCCTGGTCCGACATGCCTGGCATCCTTCTAAGAGGAGAAGAGATACATGCACATGGTTGTGGAGACACAGGCAGAGGCTGGTGTGCTACAATTGTGAGCCAGTGGGCACCAAGGATCCACAGCCACCCCAGGAGCTGAGAGAGGGAAGGAGGCATTCTCCCTTACAGATTTCAGAGGCAGTGTTGTCCTGCTGACACCTAGGTGTCAGCCTCTGGCCTCTAGAACCATGGGAGAATAAGTTTCTGTTGGCTTCAGCCACCCAGTTTGCAGTCCTTTGTCACGGGAGCCCTAGACGCCAACACAGCTATGGCGGGGGATTTCCGAATCTAGTAGTAACTCTGTGAAATGCTTCATGGCAAGGCGGGGAGCATCTTTGCTCCTTGGCTTCTTGCTGAAACCTCTGGGCCCTCCTAGTCTCACTCCTGTACTCTTAGTAACAAAACCTGCTACAGTCTGAATGTTGGTGTCCCCACCCCAAATTTCATATGTTGGAAGCTGATGCCCAATGTGTTCGTATTAAGAGGTGGGGCCTCTGGGAAGTGACTAAGTCACAAGGATCCTACCCTAGTGAACGGGATTAGTGCCCTTATAAAGAGACTTGAGTGAGCTTACTTGCCCCTGCTGCCATATCAGGAGGCAGCAACAGGACACCATCTATGAAACCCTCGCAAGACACTTAATCTGCTGGCACCTTGAACTTGGACTTTTCAGCCTCCTGAGCTGTGAGCAATACATTTCTGTTGTTTATGAATTGCCCAGTTTAAGGTATTTTGTTTCAGTAGCCCCAGCAGATTAAGACAGAGCCCAAGCAAACTTCCCCTCCTTGGCTTGCTCTACTCCTTCCTTTCATCGCCTCTCCCCTCATTAAGGAACGGGAAGGGAGCGATGAGGGACAAACAAGCAGGGTAACTGATTGGTCCCAGACTGACATGGATGTGCTGTGCATCAGGGATTTGCTGGGCCTGCTCTGACTTTGTTCTTCCAGCAGTGCTCAGGCTCTCTCTGCCCCACTGGCCTCAGCCTTTCTCTTTCATCATTGTTCACCTCACTCCCATCTGCCTTCTTCCCTTGTCCCCAAATCTGTCCTGATGAGAAATTTGAATTTCCTTCTTTTTTTTTATTTTTTGAGATGGAGTTTCGCTCTTGATGCCCAGGCTGGAGTGCAAAGGCGCGACCTCGGCTCACTGCAACCTCTGCTTCCCCAGTGCAAGTGATTCTCCTGCCTCAGCCTCCCAAGTAGCTGGGATTACAGGCATGCGCCACCACGCCTGGCTAATTTTGTATTTTTAGTAGAGATGAGGCTTCTCCACGTTGTTCAGGCTGGTCTTGAACTCCTGACATCAGGTGACTTGCCCGCCTTGGCCTCCCAAAGTGCTGGGATTACAGGCGTGAGCCACCGCACCTGGCCTTGAATTTTGTTTTAAAGAAAGACATTCTAATGCAATGTGGAGTGAGGGCCATTCCTACATATATACACACTCTATACTCATTTGAAGTGATTTTGTGTTACAAAACCACAATAATTTTCAGGAGCAGTGGCATGTCTTAGTAGGATGTGTTGAATGGAATCACAAAAAGCTTGAGAATAAGAAAAATAAAAAGATAAAATCTGCTGACGTTTTTGAAAACCCTAAAATAATTTGGAATCCATAGGGAGAGCCTTGTCATACTCATTTACATAGTATGGAAGGGTATTTGACAAAAAAATCAAATGAGGTATTGGAATAGTAACTCATAAATTTAAGACAATAAAGCCAAATTCCACTGGATTTTAAAGTTATGCAAATGATTCCATAATCCCCAAATTAGGGACATGAAAGTCTATAAGCAGCTTTGGGGCCGAGAGGGGTTCAGTAAGCATCTTGCTGTATAATGGAACAAGTCCTGACCCAGAAAAGAATCTGTACTTTGTCCCAGATGCTCTATAACTTGCTCTGTGACCTTAAGCTAGTCAGTTAACGGGTTGTAATGTCTTTATGAATAAACAAAAGGAAATGAACTAATGGCTAGGGATCTTTTTAATTTCACAGCTTAAGGACTTAGTGATTTGCTAGTGGTAAATCAGTTCTTTTATGTCACGCACAGATAAAGAGCTCAATGATGCTTCTGATGTTATACATTATTCATCATTGCGGATATAAGTATTTCCCTCCTTCTTTCAAAAGGCTCTTGCTTAATGTGGAGCCAGGATGTGTGTATGTGATTCATTGGTTCCTGGATCCACAGCTACCTACCTCCTCTCCATTTCCTTGGATTGCTACCCTTATTAACCATGAGAAAAAAAATATCAAGTGTATCTTTGTTATAATTAATTACTCCATTAATTCATTTTCCTAAGAAAGACAAATTGAACTAGAAGACTAGGAAAAGACCTGTAGACTTGTGGTTGAAATGAGAGACGCTGGGCAAGTGATCAAAGTGTTTTGTTTACATTTGGGATTTCCTCAACATCAAGTCTCAGAGTCTAGGTTTATTTGATCCAAGAATAGAGAGACAGGTTGCCTACAGGCATTATTTTCACAGGACCAGCAAGCCATATTTATTTACCCAGACCAAGCAAAAAAGGAAAAAGATGTGAAGAAAATACTGTATAACTGAGAATTGACAAATTATTTTTACTTATTTTCTTCATATTTATTTTACAGAGTAAAATACAGATGGTTCCAAATATACGATGATTCAACCTAAAATTTTCAGCTTCAGAATGGTGTGGAAGCCATGCAGATTCGGTATAAAGCACACTTCGAGTACCCTTACAACCATTCTGTTTTTCACCTTCACTGTGGTATTCAGGGGGCTTTGTGTTAGATGATTCTGCCAACTATAGACTAATGTAAGTGTTCTGAGCATGGTTAAATTAGACTCGGCTAAGCTGCTATGTTTGTAGGTTAGGTGTATTACATGCATTTTCAACTTACGATGGGTTTGTTGGGAGAGAACCCCATTGTAAATTGAGGAGGATCTGTAATTTACTTTTTTAAAAGAACGTGTGCTAAAGCTAAAATAAGCAAGTGTGGAAATGAACAAAACCCACTCAAATGAGAACAAGCAAAAACTGTTTATTCAGAACTAGCTATAGCAAGGGAGTCTACTGCCATCACTTGTGTTCTGACGGAGACTCATAGTCAGGCAGAGGAGTGGGGAAGCTTCATAGCAGAAAAGGGAAGGTGTCAGGTGTGTGCTGACCAGAGGCTGCTGGCCGGGCAAGCTGGAAGGAAGTGGGCTGCCCAGAGGTGACACATCCATCCTCTGTGGTTGCTTAGGGTACATAGTTCACTCTCTCCAGTTGGGCCTAAGCTTCAAGTGGGATAGAATTGGGGGTAGCTGTCAGTTATTAAGCAAATTCTAGCATCTTGGGTTGGTTGCTACAAGGGTTGTTGTTTGGCTTCCTGACATGTTAGCTGTAGGTAGTGGGTCGGCTTCTGGGGCTGATTGGAGAGTTCTGACTTCATATGTCTCGCCATTGTTCATGTGTATATTCAGTCTCTCCCAAGATGGTCATGTGGTAAGTGGCCAATAAGCTTTAGCTCCTTAATACAAAGAAACCAAACCAGCCTTGGATGGGGAGGAGAGTTCTATCTAGAGATCTAACACTGTGATGCAGGAAGCAGTCCCAAAGAATGGTAGCCTGTAATATCATGCTTAGGCATGTGGTCTTAAATGACCATTGGTGATAGACTGGATAAAGAAAATATGGCCAATATACACCATGGAATACTATGCAGCCATTAAAAAGGATGAGTTTATGTCCTTTGCAGGGACATGGAGGAAGCTGGAAACCATCATTCTCAGCAAACTAACACAGGAATAGAAAACCAAACACCACGTGTTCTCACTCATAAGTGGGAGCTGAACAATGAGAACACATGGACACAGGGAAGGGAACATCACACACTGGAGCCTGTCAGGGGTGGGGGACTAGGGGAGGGATAGCATTAGGAGAAATACCTAATGTAGATGACGGGTTGATGGGGTGCAGCAAACCACTATGGCATGTGTACACCTATGTAACAAACCTGCACATTCTGCATATGTACCCCAGAACTTAAGTGTGTGTGTGTATATATATATGTAAAGTACAGAGCTCAGAGCAGAGAAACACATGGAGGCAGCTCTTGCCTACGCTCTCCTAGATGTTCAGTCTCTGAGATCGTAGTAACGCAGCCAGCAATGAAACCTACCTGGTTAATTAGAGAAAAAGAGCTCCATCGATGTAAGGGAGAAGTCTGGGAAGGCTTCTTATGGAAAATTCTTTACCTTTTTTCCCTTCAAATATTGTTTCTTGTCCATTCTCTCAGTTGGAATCTTTCCATAAATAAGTTGGAGCTTTTCATTTTTTCTCCATTTCTTTTCACTTTTTGTCTGTATTTTCCATCTCTTTAGTTCCCTGGGTCAAAGTGTATATATATTGCGTTCTCAGATGTAGTTTCAGCCCTCTCGTTTTCCCTTCTGTTGTGTTTGGTTTACAGTCTAACTTGTCTGTGGCATTTTATTTTCATGGATGAATTTGTATTTATGGTGTTTGGTCAATCTCCTTGTTCTTTTTTTTCTTTTCTATTCTTTTGCTTCTTGTTCTTTTTAAGCATAATTTTGTATTCTTATATTACACATTAAGTACTTCCTTTACATATGCAAACTTTTTAAACAGACCGGATTACCTAATTTTTGTGTTCCTGGGAGTGAGAGCTAACAGACCCTTAGCTTTATTTGGGGAAATCAGTTTCAGCTTCTCATCACATACAGGCTTGAGGCCACAAATTCTGATTCTCCTTGGGTATTAACTCCAGTGCCAAGGAATTCACTGCACCCTATGGGCTCAAATCATGTTGAAACGCAAAAGCCGCCTCTCTGATTTCACTTTCCTTCTATGACTCTGTGACTCTAGCACCTTTCTTACTTTTGAGCTCTCTTTCCAGCCATGATTCTGTTCAGCATTTCTCTGTGGGAGGAGCAGCCACGTCTGCTAAGTCTCGGATGTTAACAGTGTCAATGAGTATTTATGATGCACCTACTGTATGCCCACTGGGGATAGGCACTGGCGATACAGAAATAAACAAGGCATGGGCTTTTTCCTCAAGAAACTTAAAGTCCAAAGGACCAGACAGACAAATGAACCAACATTTATAATAAAATGCAAGAAGTACAATGGTTCAAGTATAGCAGGTTTGATGGAATTCCCAAGGAGGGGAATCAGACTCGGGCTCAAGGGAAAGGGAGGGGAAGTCAGCAAAGAAAAGACATGTTCTTCTAAACAAAGCTCTTATTGGAAAACATGAACGCAAAAGGGCGTTTTTGTGGGGAAAACATTTTGGCTTTATTTTCTTTTTAAAGCCCGTGTGTGGTCCCAAACTCACAAATACACGTAGACATTCATGTCTCCCTATTTCTCATACTATGGGGCTTTTGTGACCTACATGGTCTTTTTTTTTTTTTTCAGCACCAAAGATATTATCTGGTGAATCATTTATTCAGCAAACATCATGCAAACAATTTTAAGGTCGTTTCCCAAAAGATTAATTTTACTGCTGGGTTACAGGTTATACCCTGGAAGACTTTGCGTCATTGCAACCTGCCATTTTAAATATTTATTAGAAGTGTGTTACCAATGTCTTAGGAAGCTTTATTCTGTTGTTTTTGTTTTCCTTTACACATTAACATAGTGTCTGCCATCCACATATGTTTGGTAAGGTATGAAAATTAGGGGGGGCATGGTAGCTCATGCCCGGGCAACATGATGAGATCCTGTCTCTACAAAAAATAAAAAAGAAACATTACCTGGGCATGGTGGCTCACATCCGTAGTCCCAACTATTTGGGAGGCTGAGGTGGGAAGATTGCTTGAGCCCGGGAGGCCGAGGCTGCAGTGAATTGTTGACTGCACCATTGCACTCCAGCCTGGGTGACAGAATGAGACCCTGTCTCAAAAAATAAAACAGCAAAATAAAATAAAAATTATTTTTTATATTGAGGATAAAGGATCTGGAATGGAAGAAATATACTGAACCATCTGTAGGATCATAAGATTTTTTTTTCTTTTTGAGATGGAGTTTTGCTGTTGTTACCCAGACTGAAGTGCAATGGCACAATCTCAGCTCACTGCAACCTCTGCCTTCTGGGTTCAAGCAATTCTCCTGTCTCAGCCTCCCGTGTAGCTGGGACTACAGGCACGCACCACCACGCCCAGCTATTTTTTGTATTTTTAGTAGAGATGGGGTTTCACCTTGTTGACCAAGATGATCTCGATCTCTTGACCTTGTGATCCACCCGCCTCGGCCTCCCAAAGTGCTGGGATTATAAGCGTGAGCCACAGCGCCCGGCCCGGATCATAAGATGTTAAAGCTGGATGCTATCTTGTTGAAAATGAGGTAAATCTAGGTTAAACCAGGGTTTCTCAACCTGAATACAATAGAAATTTTGGGCCAGACAATTCCTTGTTGTTAAGGGGCCTTTCTGTGCATTGTAGGATGTGGAACAGCATCTCTGGTCTCTATTAACCAGATGCCCATAGTCATGACATGCCACATATCCCCACATGAGAACTACGGGTCCAGATTCCTTATCATAGAAGCAAGAAATGAAGATTCAGAAAGGGAGGGTGAGATGGCTTAGACACAGCCAGTGAGAATCAGACTTTGGGCCAGCGCCTCTGGGTTGCTGACTTTATAGGGCTCTTTTCACAAAAATGAACTGCAGCAAAACCTGCTGGCTCATGTTGGTTCAGCTCTCAATCCCATTTGCATCAGAGCTCTGGGCTCAGACCCGCAGAATAATGTAGCTGCTATTGGAACACTCAAATTTGGCCAGCCTGCCCTGTTTGAGTTGTCTCCAATTCACTTAAGAACCAAGATTTTTGTGAAATTTCAATGACAGTCATTGAGTTGATTCTGAGTGACCAAAATGTTCCTTCCAAACTCACACTTTCTTTTTGAACAAGTGGCTGTTTCTCTTTCCGTCTGCTTGTGAAAAAAACAAATCCTTTGAGCCAGTCCCAAAGGATTATTTTATACTTGATCATTTTCCGTGGTACTAATGATTGAGTGACTGCATGCTTGCCAAACAGTAAATTAATCCGTACATGGCTTTTGTTCATTTGATAATTGGGTGTAATATATGCAAATTTAAAATTCACTTCATGAAAACATCCAGTTTTATTTGAGATCTTTTCTTCTGGTCAGTGAACCCAGAGGCCCAGGGAAAAAAAATCAATTCACATGTTTGAAACAGTGTGGTCCTCCCATTTGCCTCTCATTCATCATGTTGACAAACAAGTGTAAGGGAGAACAGAGGGTGAATGAGACCAGGCTCCAGAATGTTCCTCCTCAGGGAGCACACCGCTGCGAGTGCAGCCCTCTCCGGTTGGTGAGAGGCTCCTTCACCTTCAGGTTGCCCGGGGTCATTTGGCAGGCCTGTGCTGGATTCCGACACTTTACAGAGCTGTTCTCACAGAGTCCAGTGGCTTCTGGTTGGGAAAGACCATGGAGCCAGCGAGTGGTCAGTGACATTCAAGCTCAGCTCAATTTATGTCAGTATGCCGGTGACGAAATTCACAACTCGATTCTCCCTCAGGGCTGCGAGTGTCTGACAAATCCTCCAAACAGCCGCAGCAGGTGTTTCTTCTAGCCCTGTGTTGCAATGATCTGCAGCTCCCAGGGATAACTCAGGAACGCTGCTGACGCCATCAGGAGGCTCAACACCCTCACCCGCTTACGCTACGACCAGGAAAAACAAACCCTGCAGCTGCCTGCCAGTCGGAAAGAAGGACTGTGTTGCCGTGTCGTGAGTCTCCTCATTGCAGCCAGATGATGAATTCGCTGCTGGCTTTGTGCGAAACTGAGAAATACAGCGTCCAACTAGGGGCTGGGGTGGCAACTTGATCAAGCTGATGAATTAAAGAAATTGCCTGAGGCCCGGCGCGGTGGCTCAAGCCTGTAATCCCAGCACTTTGGGAGGCCGAGGTGGGTGGATCATGAGGTCAAGAGATCGAGACCATCCTGGTCAACAAGGTGAAATCCCGTCTCTACTAAAAATACAATAATTAGCTGGGCATGGTGGTGCGTGTCTGTAGTCCCAGCTACTCGGGAGGCTGAGGCAGGAGAATTGCTTGAACCCGGAAGGTGGAAGTTGCAGTGAGCCGAGATTGTGCCATTGCACTACAGTCTGGGTAATAACAGTGAAACTGTCAAAAAAAAAAAAAAGAAAAAGGAAAGAAGAAAGAAAGAAAGAAGAAAAAGGAAAGAAAGAAAGAAAGAAAAAGAAAGAAATTGCCAGGTCAGGATGCCCGGAGGCCTCAGCTTCTGCTCTTTCTTCTGAGTGACTACATCTTCTGCACCGCTCCCAGGACGGTGTTTGTGATAAGCTGGTATGCCCAGTAAAGCCGCTGCCCGGTGAAGCAAGCCCTGCCTCCCGTCCTCTCTCATACAGTGCTGTGGACCGTGGTGGGAAGAAAGGGCATTTGACAGCAGGTTGAAAACTATGGACTTCATTCGTGGCTCTGACACTTTTAGGAGTTGGGGTCAGTGGCTCAGTGTTGGGGGGTCTCATTTCTCTCCGACTCTCTAGGGCTGTGAGATCACCCACAGCTTCTCTGATTTGTGTGTCCAAGCTTATCCCTGCACTTTCTCCTCAGAATCTGGCTAAAACTTTGAGTCACTCACTAGCTTCCAGAACTATGGTTAGCTCAGACTCTGTCGTAGCTTCCCCAAACTGTCTTCCTACTGTTTTATCTTGCGGTTGAAGGAACTGAATCCCAGACAGCCTGAGCAACCCATTCAGAGTCACACCAGAGATTTCCTCACCCCGAGCCTTCCCATTTTTACATGTCTTTTATATTAAGGCAAAACCAAAAACTCATAATTAAGGCAGTTATGTAGAAACCTTAAAGATACTTTGTTATAAAAGGTTCACTGCGAACCAGGATTTAGAAAATACAAACTCTTGGGTAAAATAAAATGTTTTTGGGAGACTCATCAGCAGGATTCCTGCCCCCAGTTCTGAAAATGTGACCGTGAGGACAAGAGGCCCGACTGGTCACTGCAGGCCAGACCATCTCTCTGACAGTCTGGGATTCTCCCTGCGTCCCCAGATCCACCCTAATGATGCAGCTCAGGTGCTGAGAGCAACTGTTCAGATGTCGGCAGGGTCATCTACATCCATAGGCAGCTGAGTGGCCACTCTCCTTTGCCCAGCAGAGCTGCAGCAGGCACCTGCAGATACCACCAAGAGACATTTCTGCAGCGGCTGAAATGTCCAGTATCTGTATGTACCTGGAGCAGTGGCGAGTGGCCACAGGTGGCTATGGAGATTTAAAACAGGGCTAGCGCAAGTGGGAACCTGGAGCAGTGGCGAGTGGCCACAGGTGGCTATGGAGATTTAAAACAGGGCTAGCGCAAGTGGGAACCTGGAGCAGTGGCGAGTGGCCACAGGTGGCTATGGAGATTTAAAACAGGGCTAGCGCAAGTGGGAACCTGGAGCAGTGGCGAGTGGCCACAGGTGGCTATGGAGATTTAAAACAGGGCTAGCGCGAGTGGGAACCTGGAGCAGTGGCGAATGGCCACAGGTGGCTATGGAGATTTAAAACAGGGCTAGCGCGAGTGGGAACCTGGAGCAGTGGCGAGTGGCCACAGGTGGCTATGGAGATTTAAAACAGGGCTAGCGCGAGTGGGAACCTGGAGCAGTGGCGAGTGGCCACAGGTGGCTATGGAGATTTAAAACAGGGCTAGCGCAAGTGGGAACTGCATTCGCAATTCTGTGTCATTCTAACCAGTTTAAAGTTTATGCAGCCACATGTGGTTAGCAACTAACGCGTTGGATGACACAGTTACAAAAGCCCCTCGCCTGGGCTCCACCAGCTGCAGACACATTCTTAAAGTAAGACATCCTGCTTGTTCCTTGGGGTGTGGGGGCTGCAGTCTCAGTGTCTGCTCAGTCTTGTGGACACATCTGCCTCTGCCTGTTCATCACCCACACACCCCTTACACACACACACGCACGCACGCACCCAGCTCACCTTAACTTTGTGAATGTAAGTCTTTTCTTGACCCCACCTGCAGTCTCAATGACCCAGGTTGAAATCTTTGCATGTTGAGGGAGGGGCCTGTGGGTGCAAACCCCGTTCTCCTTACTCCGAGACCATCAAGGACCCAGCCCCGCTGCTCTTCTCCCCCTGACCTCAGCGACAGCATCTTTCAGCTCTTTGCCTGAGAATCCACAGCTTCCCGGCCCTGTCTGGCTTCCTGTCTTGGAAGCAATGTTCTCGCATCTCCCTCCACACAGTCAGCTGCTGGCATCTCCACATCTCCCTTTTTCTGCAGCTGAAGTCAGGACCCACAGATGGCTATTTTCCTCCACAGCTCTGCTTACTGCATTTACAGGGGTGGCAGAACCCAGTGCGAATGAATATTAAATTACCTAGGGCAGAACTTCTCAAAATACACTCCTCAAAACACGTTCTGGTTTTTTTTTCCCCACAAACTGGGTCCATTTTAGCTTCATGAAAACCACATTCTCACCTTCCTTTCTGTGAATATATAAGGAAAGAACTCAATTTTACTTTTTTTTTTCTGTCAAAAATTTTCTTCTTAAATTTTTTGGCTGCTACCTGTTTTCAAGCAGATGGCTAATCAGGTAGCAAATGAACTTCTCTGTCAACAGCCTTTTTCTTTTCTTTAAAATTTAGTCCAGATTTTTGTGGGAAACCAAGAAATACCCACCGTCCAACTGAGGGCTGGGGTGAAAACAAAATCAAGCTCTGACACTCCTTTTTGAAAGGAGTTTTGAAGCAAGCTTGCAAGTGTTTACACCTGAACTCTCAGTTAAGAGCAGTTCCATTCTTCCAGCTGCTTGGGCCAATAACTTCCATATCGGTCTTGACTTGGATTTCTCTCATACACATGTGCAGTCCATCAGCTCCACCTCCACCAAATATGGAGAGCTGGATGCTGTTCCTACCTCCCCTGCCAAACCCCTGGTCCAAGCGACCATGGCCTCTCAGCCAAGTGAATGCAAGAGTTGAATTATTTTCTGCACCTACTGAGATTATTATATGGTTTTTCAATTTTAGTTTGTTAATATGCTAAATTTCATTAATTAATTTTTAAATATTAAATCAACCATGCACTCCTTGAAGAAGTGATACTTGGTTGTGATACATTTTCTGTTTAAGAGATTTTTTGATTTGGTTATTAATATTTTGTTTAGAATTTTTGCATCTATGTTCAAAAGGAACATTGGTCTATAGTTTTCCTGTAATATCATTGCATGATTTTGGTGTTAAGGCTATGTTAGTCTCAGAATAGTTTCAGAAGTACTCCTTCCTCTTCAAGTTCCTGGAAAGATTTATGTAGAATTGAAATGATTCTTTTGAAAATAATAGGTAGAATTCATCAATGAAGACATGTGAACCAGGGATTTTCCTACTGAAGAGGGTTTAGTTACAAATTCAATTGAAAAGATACAAGATTATTCAGGTTATCAGTTTCTTCTTACACGACTTTTAGTTGTATGTGTCTTTTAAAAAATTTATCCATTTCATCTAAATTGTTGAATTTAAAGGCAGGAGGTTGTTCATATCTTCTTATTATCTTTTTTTAAATCTGTAAACTCTTGAGATATCACCTCTCTCGTTGCTGATACTGGTAATTTGTGCCTTCTCATTTTTTCCCTGATCATTCTGGCTACAGGTTTATCAGTTTTATCGATCTTCTTTAAGAGGCAGCTTTTTGTTTTACTGTTTTTTATGTTTTCTATCTCATTGAGTTATACTCTTATTTTTCCTTTTTTTCTGCTTACTTTAAATTTAACTTTCTCTTTTTCCAGTTTTAAAGGGGATATCTGAGACTATTGATTTGAGATCCTTTATACTTTCAACTATAGTCATTTGGTGCTCTCAACTTTCCTCTAGGTACAGTTTTAGTTAATCCATAGAAGTGGGGGTTTAATGTTTTTATTTTTATGCAATTCCAAATATCTTCTAATTTCTCTTTTCTTTATTCATTGATTTATGGGTTATTTAGAGTTGTGTTCATTACTTTTCAGCTATTTGGAGATTTTTCCGTGATTTTTCTGTTATTGATTTATAATTTAATGGTCAGAAAACATACTTTGTATGAATCGAAGCATTTTAAATTTGTTGAGAATGATTTTATGGCCCAGAATATGACTATGTTGGTAAGTATGATGTATGCATTTGAAAGGAATGTGTATGCTTCTGTTGTTGGATGGAGCATTCAACAAAACCACAATTAGGTCATGTGGTTGATATTGTTGTTCATGTCTTCTATGTCCTGAAGTTTCTGTCTACTTGTTCTATCAATTATTGAGAGAGTGGCATTTAAATCTCTGATTATAATGATAGATTTCTTTATTTCTCCTTTTGCATATATCATTTTTGCCTTGTGGTTTCTGAAGTTCTCTTGTTAGGTACATAAACTTTAATGAGTGTTGTACCTCTTGATGACTTAACCCTTATCTTAGTGAAGTAACTTTTTTATTATCTGTAATATTATTTGCTTTATATTTGTCTTTGTTTAATATTAATATCCACTTCAAATTTCTTTTAGCTTGTGTTAGCATGTTATATCTTTTTCCATCCTTTTCATTTTAACCTGCTTGTTTCTTTACATTTAAA
This sequence comes from Callithrix jacchus, assembly GCF_049354715.1. Taxonomy (NCBI): domain Eukaryota; kingdom Metazoa; phylum Chordata; class Mammalia; order Primates; family Cebidae; genus Callithrix; species Callithrix jacchus. Next base: position 167,089,136 of record NC_133505.1, read on the forward strand.
GTACATTTCTTATGTGATGTTTAAATGAGTTTTGCTTTATTTATACACTCTCCCAATCTTTGGCTTTTTACTGAAAGCTCTAGATCATTTACATTTAATGTAATTATTTATATAGTTAGACTTAAGTCTACCATTTTGATATTTGTTTCCTATTTGTTTTGCCTCGTTTTTTCTTCCATTTTCCTTATGTTCCTTCTGCTTTTGAATTGTTTTATAATACTTCATTTAATCTCCTTTGTTGACTTCTAGCTAAAACCTTTTGCTACTTATTGGCTTCTTTAGGGCTTAGAGTTACATACTTCAAATGGTATATGACTTTCATATGGTATAAGTATTTATAATAGTGGAACTCTGCATTTTTCTTCTCCCAGGTTTTATCCTATGATTAAACACATTTTTCTTAAACCCCAGAAACCTGTAAAATCCATAATGTCTTACTTTAAAAAAAAGTTTTAAAAATGAAAGAATTTGTTGTTAAAAAAGAAATTATTTTTGCCTTTAAAAAGTCAGTTATGTCTTTGAAAAGTTTTAAAAGTAAGAAAAAAAACTTACATATCTGCCAGTATCATACCATTTCTGGTGTGCTTCATTCCTTCATATAAATCATTAGTTCCCAACTGGGTGTGATTTTGCCCCTCAGGAGACATTTGGCACTGTCTAGACACCTTGAGATTTTGTTGTTGTCATAAATGAGGAAGGTTACTCTTGGCATTTAGAGGGTAGAGGCCAGGGATACTGATAAATATTCCACAGTACAAGGAAGAGTCCCCTCAACAAAAATTGTCCAGCCCAAATGTCAACAGTGCCACAGTTGAAAATCACTAGTATAAATCCATGTTTCCATTTAGTTTCAGTTTATGCTGAAAGAGCTTCTTTTTTTTTTTTTTTTAACATTTTTTGTTATGTAGATCTGCTGGTAATGAATTCTTTCAACTTAATGAGAATTTTGAATTTTTGTTTTTATTTTACCTTCATTTTAGAAAGGTATTTTACTGAATATTGAATTTATTATTGACAGTTTTCTTTTTCCTTTTAGCACTTAAAAATGTTTTATCGTGGCCTTCTCACTTGCATTGTTTCCAAAAAGAAATCTGCTGTCATCCTTATTCTTTGTTCCTTTGTACCTGTTATCTATCATGTTATGTCTTGTTTTTTGGCATCTTTTTGGATTTATTAGTGGTTTGTGCAATTTAATTACAAAGTGCTTTGGTATAATTTTTTTAAATGTTTCTTGTGCTCACAGTAAGATATGCATCTTGGATCTCTGAGTTTCTACTTTTTTTAAACCAAATTTGGAAAAATTTAATCTATTATTTTAAAAAGTTTTTCTGTTGTCCCCTCTTCACACTTTTTTAGGGACTCAGGTGCAAAATATACATGTATTTGGCCATTTAAAGTTATCCCACAGTTTAATGACAATTTTGTAATTTTTTAATGTTCTTTTTCCTTCAAATTAATTTTGAATAGTTTCTATTGTTATATTTTCAAAGTCAATTAATCTTTTCTTCTGTAATGTCTAAGTAGCTATTAATTCATATCCAGTATACTTTTTATCAAACAGTTTTCAGTTTTTTCTCTAGAAGTTTGATTTGGATCTATTTAACTTCTTGAACATCCAGAATAGGGTTATATAGTCAGAATAACTGTTTAATGTCTTGATCTGCTAATTCAGGCATTTTTATCAGTTCTTGGTCAGTGTTGATTGGTTGATTTTTCTCCTAACTGTAGATGCTTTCCTGTTTCTTTGCATGCTTGGTGAATTTTACTTTGGTGCTGAGTATTTTTATATATCTATGGATATTCTTGAATTTTGTTCTAGAATGTTGTCAAATTACTTGGAAAAAGTTTGATTCTTTTGGGTCTTGCTTTAAAGAATTTTTACTTGGAATAGAGCAGTGGTTTCTCACAAGCTAACTACTTCTCATTACTGAGAAAAGACTACTTTGAGTGCCCTATTTAATGACACATTAATCTTGATGCTTTTCTCTCTCAGTGGTGGGAAGAGGCACTTTACCTGGGCATGGTAGTCTTCTCGAATCCTCTATGACACTTTCTTCCCCAGCCTCACATAGTTTCCTTATGTGCATGTGCTTATCAGAACTCTACTAAATATTTTAGGGACATGTTCCATAAATCTCAGAAATTCTCTCTCCATGCAACTCTTTTCCTCTCTGGCACTTTAATCTACAAATTCTAGGCAGCTTGGTCTCCCAGAGTCTCAACTGTACTTATTTACAGAGTTCTCTTTACCTAGGGAGTCCACTGGGTGCCACCTGAATTCTCTTTTCCTCCACCATGGACTGGAAACTTTCTTATGGTAGTAAGCTGGAGTAATCATAGGGCTCATCTTGTTTTTTTCCCATTTCTCAGGATTTCTGTCCTTTATTGCCTAACATCCAGTATCCTGAAAACTGTGATATATTTTATTTGTTTTTTTATGACTGTTTCAGATAGGAGGGTAAGTCTGGTCTCTGTTATTCTATCTTGATCAGAAGCAGAAATTGCAATTGAACAAGTTTTTGTTTCCTTCTAAGAAACATGTAGAAGAAGAGAAGATGGCGCTGTAAGAGCAACTCAGGATTGCAGCTCTCAGTGAAAGTGCAGAGGGTGAGTAGATGCCACATTTCCAGATGGATCTTTATTGCCTACAGACCAGGAGATTCCCAGGTGTAGGAGCCCCACGGGTCACCAGCGTGGCTGTTTTGGCCAGCACGGCTGTTTCGGCCAGCACCGCAGTGCAGCAGCACTCCATACAAAATACACTGGTCTGGTTGCCCTGTTAAACTGGCAATTGAAGATCTGGGAAGGCAGATTAGCACATTCATCTGATTAAATGGGACTAAAACATAAAGCCAGGCCAGGAGATTCCAGGGCAGCAATGTTGTTTCAGCCGGCACAGTGGGTCGCCGCACGGGACATCACACAGATCCCAGTGCCCTTTCAGCAGGCGACTGGAACACCTGGGAGAGAGCCAACCATTCAACTTAAAAAAAAAAGGGCTCTGAGGCAGGGAGCCAGGTGATCAGGCTTGGTGGGTCACACCCCCACAAAAACAAACAAACAAAAAAACCTGCAATTGGAAATGCTCAGGATTGAGAGTTTCACAGCAAGCACAGCTGAACCCAGGATGATGCAGCTCGGTGGGGGAGGGGCATCTGCCATTACCGAGGCATGCCACCCCTATGGAGGTACTCTGCCATTGCTGACGCAGCCTACCATTGCTGAGGCAACCCGCCATAACAGAGAGAGTCTGCCATTACAGAGGTGGGCCACCATCGCCACAGCAGTTCTAACCACACCCATATAAACAGGACTGCAGGGAATTACACACGGAAGCAGGGCAGACCCCAGAGCAGCTCAGTATAGCCTCTGCAGGCAGGCAGTGACTAGACTACCTCCTTGCTGAGCAGGACAGTGCAACGGATACTCATAAATAAAGCCCTAACTCCCCGGGACAGAGCACCTGAGGAAAAAAAGGGGTTTTATGAGTTCTGCTGCAGCAGACTTAAACGTACCAGCCTAGCAGCTCTGAATGAACAACGGAGCTCACAGCTCAGCACTTGAGCTCCTATGAAGTACAGACTGTCTCCTCAAGCAGCTCCCTGACCCTCTTTTATCCAAAGAGTCACCTCACAAAGGACTGATCAGACTGACATTTGGCGGGCATCATTCTGGGACAAAGATAGCAGAAGAAGAAACTGGTAGCAACCCTTACTATTCCGCAGCTGCTATAGGTGTTCCCCAGGCAAACGGGCCTGGAGTAGACCTCAGCAGTCCTACATCAGAGGGGCCAGACTGTTAGAAGGAAAACTAAGAAACAGAAATATTTCATCATCAACAATCCGGACATCCACTCAGAGACCCAATGGGAAAATCAGCAATTACTCAGATGGCAGGTGGATAAATCCACAAAGATGGGAAGAAACCAGTGCAAAAAGGAGGAAAACACCCGAACCAGAACACCTCGTCTCCTACAAGGGACCACAACTCCTCACCGCAAGGGAACAAAGCTGGATGGAGAATGAGTGTGATGAAATGACAGAATCAGACCTCAGAAGGTGGGTAATGAGAAACTTCCATGAGCTAAAAGAACATGTTCTAACTCAATGCAAAGAAACTAAGAACGTTGAAAAAAGATTTGATGAAATGATAACAAGAATGGACAACTTAGAGAGGAATATGAGTGAATTGATGAGCAGAAAAACACAATACAAGGACTTCATGAGGCATGCACAAGTTTCAACAGCCTAATTGACCAAGCAGAAGAAAGGATATCAGAGGTCAAAGATCAACTCAATGAAATAAAATGAGAAGGCAAGATAAGAGAAAAAAGAGCAAAAAGGAATGAACAAAGTCTCCAAGAAAGGTGGGACTATGTGAAGAGACCTAATCTACATTTGATAGGTGTACCTGAATGTGATGAAGAGAATGAATCCAAGCTGGAAAATACTCTACAGGATATTATCCAGGAAAATTTCCCCAACCTAGCAAGGCAGTCCAATATTCAAGTCCAGGAAATACAAAGAACACCACAAAGATACTCCGCAAGAAGAGCAACCCGAAGGCACATAATCGTCAGATTCATCAGGGTGGAAATGAAGGAGAAAATGCTAAGGGCAGCCAGAGAGAAAGGTCGGGTCACCCAAAAAGGGAAGCCCATCAGACTCACAGCAGATCTGTTGGCAGAAACCCTACAAGCCAGAAGAGAGTGGGGGCCAATATTCAACATCCTTAAAGAAAAGAACTTTCAACCCAGAATTTCATATCCAGCCAAACTAAGCTTCATAAATGAAGGAAACATAAAATCCTTTGCAAATAAGCAAGTACTCAGAGATTTTTGTCATCACCAGGCCTGCGTTATAAGAGCTCCTGAAGGAGGCACTACACATAGAAAGGAACAACCAGTACCAGCCATTCCAAAACCATACCAAATGCTAAAGAGCATCAACAAAATGAAGAATCTGCATCAACTAATGGGCAAAGCAGCCAGCTAGTAACAAAATGGCAGTATAAAATTCACACATAACAATATTAACCCTAAATGTAAATGGGCTAAATGCACCAATCAAAAGACACGGACTGGCAAATTGGATAAAAAGCCAGAACCCATTGTTGTGCTGTATCCAGGAAACCCATCTCACATGCAAGGATACACAAAGGCTCAAAATAAAGGAATGAAGGAAGATTTGCCAAGCAAATGGAGAGCAAAAAAAAAGCAGGAGTTTCAATTCTAATATCTGATTAAATAGACTTTAAAACAACAAAGATCAAAGAGACAAAGAAGGACATTACATAATGGTAAAAGGATCGATACAACAAGAGCTAACGATCCTAAATATATATGGACCCAATGCAGGAGCACCCAGATATATAAGGCAAGTTGTTAACAACTTACAAAGAGACTTAGACTCTCACACAATAATAGTGGGAGACTTTAACACTCCACTGTCAATATTAGACAGATCAACCAGACAGAAAATTAACAAGGATATCCAGGACTTGAACTCAGACCTGGAACAAGCAAACCTGATAGACATTTACAGAACTCTCCACCCCAAATCCACAGAATATACATTCTTCTCAGCACCACATCACACCTACTCTAAAATTGAACACATAATTGGAAGTAAATCACTCCTCAGCAAATGCAAAACAACTGAAATCATAACAAACAGTCTCTCAGACCACAGTGTAATCAAGTTAGAACTCAGAATTCAGAAACTAACACAGAACCACACAGCTTCATGGAAACTGAACAACTAGCTCTTGAATGTTGACTGGATAAACAATGAAATGAAGGCAGAAATAAAGAAGTTCTTCAAAACCAATGAGAATGAAGACACAACATACCAGAATATCTGGGACACATTTAAAGCAGTCTCTAGAGGAAAATATATAGCAATAAGTGCTGACATGAGAAGAGTGGAGAGATCCAAAATTGACACCCTGTCATCAAATTGAAAGAGCTAGAGGAGCAAGATCAAAAAACTCAAAACCTAGCAGAAGACAAGAAATAACTAAGATCAGAGCTGAACTGAAGGAGATAGAGACACGAAAAACCCTTCAAAAAATCAATAAATCCAAGAGCTGGTTTTTTGAAAAGATCAACAAAATAGACCACTAGCCAGTTTAATAAAAAAGAAAAGAGAGAATAACCAAATAGATGCAATAAAAAATGATAAAGGGGAAATCACCACAGATTCCACAGAAATTCAAACCATCATCAGAGAATATTACAAACAACTCTATGTGCATAAACTAGTAAACCTGGAAGAAATGGATAAATTCCTGGACACTTGTGTCCTCCCAAGCCTAAACCAGGAGGAAGTTGAAACTATGAATAGACCAATAACAAGGTCTGAAGTTGATGCAGCAATTAAGAGCCTACCACACAAAAAAAGCCCAGGTCCTGATGGGTTCACAGTCCAATTCTACCAGACACACAAAGCGGAACTGATTCCATTCCTTCTGAAACTATTCCAAATAATCCAAAAAGAGGGAATTTTTCCCAAATCATTTTATGAAGCCAACATCATCCTGATACCAAAACCTGGCAGAGACTCAACAAGAAAAGAAAACTTCAGGCCAATATCCATGATGAACATAGATGCAAAAATCTTCAATAAAATAGTGGCAAGCTGATTGCAACAGCACATCAAAAAGCTTATCCACCATGATCAAGTAGGATTCATCCCGGGGATGCAAGGCTGGTTCAACATACGCAAGTCTATAAACATAATTCACCAAATAAACAGAACCAAAAACAAAAACCACATGATTATCTCAATTGATGCAAAGAAGGCCTTTGACAAAATTCAACAGCCCTTTATGCTAAAAACCCTCAATAAACTCGGTAACGATGGAACATATCTCAAAGTAATAAAAGCTATTTACGACAAACCAACAGCCAATATCATACTGAATGGGCAAAAACTGGAAGCATTCCCTTTGAAATCTGTCACTAGACAAAGATGCCATCCCTCACCACTCCTATTCAATATAGTACTGGAAGTTCTAGCCAGAGCAATCAGGTAAGAAAAAGAAATAAAGGATATTCCATTAGGAAAGGAGGAAGCCAAACTATCTCTATTTGCAGACGACATGATAGTATACCTAGAAGACCCCATCGTCTCAGCCCAAAAACTCCTGAAACTGATAAGCAACTTCAGCAAAGTCTCAGGATACAAAATCAATGTGCAAAAATCACAAGCTTTCCTATACACCAATAACAGACTTAAAGAGAGCCAAATCAAGAACGAACTGCCATTCGCAATTGCTACAAAGAGAATAAAATACCTAGGAATACAACTAACAAGGAACATAAAGGACCTCTTCAAGGAGAACTACAAACCACTGCTCAAGGAAATAAGAGAGGACACAAACAGATGGAGAAACATTCCATGTTCATGGTTAGGAGGAATCAATATCGTGAAAATGGCCATACTGCCCAAAGTAATTTACAGAATCAATGCTATCCCCATCAAGCTACCAATGACCTTCTTCACAGAACTGGAAAAAACCACTTTAAACTTCATATGGAACCAAAAGAGAGCCCACATAGCCAAGTCAATTCTAAGCAAAAAGAACACAGGAGGAGGCGTCACACTACCGGACTTAAAACTATACTACAAGGCTACAGTAATCAAAACAGCATGGTACTGGTACCAAAACAGAGATATAGACCAATGGAACAGAACAGAGGCATCGGAGGCAACACAACATATCTACAACCATACAATCTTGGATAAATCTGACAAAAACAAGCAATGGGGAAAGGATTCCCTGTTTAATAAATGGTGTTGGGAAAACTGGCTAGCCATGTGCAGAAAGCAGAAACTGGACCCCTTCTTGACACCTTACACTAAAATTAACTCCAGATGGATTAAAGACTTAAACATAAGACCTGGCACCATAAAAACCCTAGAAGAAAATCTAGGTAAATCCATTCAGGACATAGGAGTAGGCAAGGACTTCATGACCAAAGCACCAAAAGCATTGGCATCAAAAGCCAAAATAGACAAATGGGACCTAATCAAACTCCACAGCTTCTGCACTGCAAAAGAAACAATCATAAGAGTGAATCGGCAACCAACAGAATGGGAAACATTTTTTGCAGTTTACCCATATGACAAAGGGCTGATATCCAGAATTTACAAAGAACTAAAACAGATTTACAAGAAAAAAACAAACAAGCCCATTCAAAAATTGGCAAAGGATATGAACAGACACTTTACAAAAGAAGACATACATGAGGCCAACAAACATGAAAAAATGCTCATCATCACTGGTCATCAGAGAAATGCAAATCAAAACTACATTGAGATACCATCTCACGCCAGTTAGAATGGCGATCATTAAAAAATCTGGAGACAACAGATGCTGGAGAGGATGTGCTGAAATAGGAACACTTTTACACTGCTGGTGGGAGTGTAAATTAGTTCAACCATTGTGGAAGACAGTGTGGCAATTCCTCAAGGGCCTAGAAATAGAAATTCCATTTGACCCAGCAATCCCATTACTGGGTATATATCCAAAGGACTATAAATCGTTCTACTATAAGGACACATGCACACGAATGTTCATTGCAGCACTGTTTACAATAGCAAAGACCTGGAATCAACCCAAATGCCCATCGATGATAGACTGGACTGGGAAAATGTGGCACATATACACCATGGAATATTATGCAGCAATCAAAAACTATGAGTTCGTGTCCTTTGTGGGGATATGGATGAATCTGGAGAACGTCATTCTCAGCAAACTGACACAAGAACAGAAAATGAAATACCACATGTTCTCACTCATAGGTGGGTGATGAACAATGAGAACACATGGACACAGGGAGGGGAGCACTACACACTGGGGTCTATTGGGGGGAATAGGGGAGGGACAGCAGGGGGGTAGTTGGGGAGGGATAGCATGGGGAGAAATGCCAGATGTGGGTGAAGGGGAGGAAGGCAGCCAAACACACTGCCACGTGTGTACCTATGCAACTATCTTGCATGTTCTGCACATGTACCCCAAAACCTAAAATGCAATAAAAAAAAGAAACATGTATGTACATGGTTATGCTTTTACATTGCATATGTACAATGGACATTTTATGTAAGTAAAATTGATTCTTGTTTTTGTACTGGAACTAAACAGATGACTCACTCGTGAGTTTTGTTTTCTAGGTAAATCATCCCTGCTGGGTACTGAAGATGTTGGAGATTTCCTACCCTTGTTTATCTACTTATCACAAATGTGCATTCACAGATCTCTTTTCTTATCAAGGGAGTAATATCTCCTTTTCAGTGGGATTCTTCTTTGCTCCTATCAAAGTTCCACTTGGAATTTAATTATGTTTACTCCTTGAAATTCCACCTTTTCCTTTCCTCAGAATTTTACAAACTGACTTTTCCTTAAGGGACCATATCACATTTCTTTTCCAGTGTTAAAAATCTAAGCCTAAAGTAATACAACTTCTAAAACAAAATACTTAACAGGATGAGATCTTTAGGCATAGAAATATCTAGATATTTTAAATAGAGATTTAACAGTGCTCTAAGTAAATGGTAGAATGTCCATACTCGGTCTCTTCCTATGTCACTAATCCATGGGGACAAGAGGTCATGAAACAGGAACAGAAGTAGGAAAGCCTACGTCAACACAGAAACAGCCTGTTCTTTGCAGAATGGAGAGCAAGGCAAAGCTGGTACTTTTAGAAAGCTGAAAATCTGTACCAGTAACGTTTTCCTAGCTTATTTTTAGCTTTTTGATTTTAGGAAGTTTTGATCTACGAAGATGCTCAGTATTTAAATAGATATTTTTGTTTTATTTCTTCCATTGCTTTTATACTTCGGCATCCTCCTTACTGAGATGAAAGTTTTAAAAAACATTATTTGTATGGAATTATTTTCTATGTATTATTATTTAATTCATATGGAATTTATTAAAGGCATGAGATAAAAAATAATATTTTTTACAAAATAAAAGGCAATTCTCTCGAGCATTACTTTAAAAAAATCCCCATTGGTTTGCGATGCCAGTTTTATAACAGATGCCCTTCTGGTGTATAGCAGGATTTGTTTATGGGTTCTCAGCTCTGTTCTGTTTATCTATCTGGCTCATCTTATATCCCTAAAATGCTAATTGAAGTTATATTTAAACTTTAAAATATTTTTTCAGATCTGATAGAAAAAATCCAATGTAGAAAAAATTAACACTCTTCCTATTCACCAACTATTCTTATGTATTTCATTTTCCACATAAACTTTATGTTAACTTTTTCAACTTCAAAAAAAAATAAACATTTTCTTTGGAATTAAATAGTAGACCTCAATTATTTAGAGAAGTATTGCTATTTTTATAGTACTTTAACCTTCCCAATTTTCCTATGCAGAAATATTTTGACTTTATTTCAATTTAAAGTAAATTATTTTGATATTTCAAATATTTCAATTTAAGCAACTCAGTAAATACATGTCATGTGTGTATACTGTGTATTTTAAAATAAGATTTTCTTAAGTTACTTTTTAAAAATTATTTATATTCATCTTTGCTTGTTGATAGCAAAAATATTAAGGCCCACACATTATTTTGTCACATTTCCTTAATAGCGTCCAGTCGGTTTTGTATGGCTTTTTCTTTCACGAATAGATCACAATGAATGTTATCTTGAATCAGGATTCCATTTAATAATACAAGGAAGTCTTATAAAATGATGGAGCAGGGGGGAACCACTCAACCCAAACTTCCAAAATATAATATCCTCATTATATGATATATTTTTGCTATTAAATCTTAGAATTCTTTAGAATTGAGTAGAAATTTAGTCATACTAAACCCAATTCTTCAGGGAATGAAATAGAGAATGCGACACGTAGTTGTTGTAATGTTAAATGTTGGGGGAGAAAGAAACATTAGTGACCACATTACGGCAAGCAGTCATCAACATTCCAATGTTATAGTCACGTTACATTTTGCGACCTGTAATTTTCCCCAGAGTGATTTCAGCACAGCCCCCTTTGTCTTGAATAAACATGCTTGATTTCAGAGCAGAGGCAGAAAGGAAGGTTCCCCAGCTGTTGCTCTAAGCTGCTTTCTCAGCACACAGCACGCTAGCATGGGGCCACATGTGGCATTGGTCAAATCTCAGCGAGTGTCTGCAACAGGCCAACACAAACAGATGAAGCCTCTACATGGAAACTCTCTGCTCTAGAGTCACGTTTGGCTGGGGGGCAGGGGCTCGGGGGCAGGGGCTCGGGGGCAGGGGCTCGGGGGCTGTAACTCAGGGAACTTCACAGGAAATAGACCCGGCTGGAAACTTGTGTCCCTAAAGCCACCAACACTGCTATAAAGAGCTCTGCAAGTGTATAATATTATGTGCTCTGAAAGTGGGGGCTGTTACCCAAATCCCCTGGAGGGAACCAGCTTCGCAAAGTGTCTGATGTGAGCCCAGAGATCAACAGATGTCACAGACCTTTCTTCCCATCTGCAACCAGTCGGAAATAACTGTGTCCCTACTCACCCCATCTTTGCTTCTGTTGTGGCTTGAAAGCCTGTAAGAGTAACATTCTGGGATAAAAATTGCAGCTTGATTCCCCCAGATGCCTGAAGATCATTTATATAGGAGATGGGGGACTGAATCTCCATCTTTATAAAAACGATCCAATAAATTCTCCAACAAATACAGAGTGAACTCGTCATGTGCCCAAGATTCTGAGAGTTACAAAGGATGGAGAAGACCTGGTCTCAGACATCACAGAGTTCCATAGGCTAAGTATGGGTGAGGATATAGGCACAGGCTTCCAAATTCACTTACAGTCTCTACTAGTCTCACCTGTAAGGGCTAAGCGCTAGCTAGGCATGTTAATAGAACACGTAGAATGATCTGAAGGGAGCATCTACATTATTACAAATATAGTGATGCTGGTATATATCGCATGTGAAAGTTATGAAGGAGTTAGAGAAAGGGGGCACACCAGAACATCGGGGTTGAAATCTCTGTGATCTTTCTCCTCATCTGTAAGGTGGAAGTTGCTCTATCTACAGATCACAGCATTAGTGTGATATTTACTGAGAAAATGTAGGTGTAAGATTTTTGTAAACAAAACGTCTTCTACAAATACAGTTTTGGGTGGTGAGCTTAATTAGAAGTAGTTTCATTCAAATTATTCTACCATCCTACAGGGAATATATATAGGTAACTTCCACCAGGCTAAAAAACAAACGAACAAAACTGTGGATGGTCCCAAAAGAGAGCGCATATTAGTTAGATAAACCGTTGGTTTAACTGTCTAGGGAAGACAGTGAGTATTTTCATGGTTGGTTGGCCCTGGTCACTGCATGGGTGCCAAGAGGCCCTAAAATGAGTTGTATAAGGCAGGGTTAATCAGGAAGTCTTGTTGGAAGAGCTGGTTTTTGACCTGGCTCAAAGCAGGCAGTGCCAGGAGGAAGCCTGAGATATCAACTCCTAACAGGAGACTTTATCCTCTCTGTGTGTGGATAAGCAAGCCCTGAGCACTTGAGGATGGAGTCAGTGTTCTGGTGATGGATTTATCCCTCAGAATTTAGGAACACAAGTTCTCCTTAAAGCTATACAGGCACTTGGTAATCTGAGTCATCAATGGCTTTTATTATTAAGCAGGAGTAAAGTGTTTCTCAATGAAAATAGAGAACTCAGAGTATTTTTGTGTGTGTGTTTTTCAGTCACAACTAGCGTTCAGCCCTTCCTACTTACAAAGTTTAAGACTTTGGAGACTTGTTTCGCAGATTATCAGAGACCTGGCCTCAAGGGATCAAGGTCAAATATCAGTTCCTCATGTGGGCTGTTACACTGGATTATTCCATAGTCACAGTCTGCACCTCTAAATGTGTGTGTGTGCGTGTGTGTGTGTGTCTGTGTCTGTGTGCGCGTGCGCATCGCATTTTCTTCATATATTTATCTGTTGATGGATGCTTTGGGTTGATTCTATGTCTTGATTATTGTGAGTAATAACTGCAAATTGCAGCAGGTCGGGAGGGTGCAGGTGTCTCTATGAGAGGTTGATTTCATTTTCTTTGGATGTGTGCACAGAGGCAGGATTGCTGGGTTAAGATAGCGTTACAGATAATATAGGATCATATGACATTGCATCTCTGGTCCAGGCAGCGGGGAGATTCTCTGCCACCCTGTTACCTGGAGCAGGCTGAGGGCAGTAACCACACTCAACAGGGAGATTGGACTCTGCTCCGGAGCAGAGCTGGGAAGTGATCCCATTCCCCCGAGGGAGACTAAGTTGTTGACTCCACCTTGTGGTGGCTTCTGAGCCCTGGTCACCCTGACAGGATGCAGGGTGAAGACTGGGAGGCTCGAGACACCTGTTGCCCACGCCTAGCGCAAGGCCCCTCTGCATCTGCTTCAGGACAAGGAGGACTCCAAGGGAGGGCTGGGGGCTGAGGCCCGAGGAGACTCTCGGGTCTCCAGAGCCAGGACCCAAGCCTCCCAGAGTTGTGTTCCCAGGATCCCACCCCATAGAGCACAGTCCCTAGAGAGGGTGGGCCGCCTACCCTTGAAGGGGGACAAGGAAAAACAGCATGTAGAGGATGCTGGCAGAGTGGCTGTCTGAATGTCCTCTGGATGGTCCAAGCATGGAAGGGCAGCTGGGAGGTTGCCTCTCATGTCCTCAGTTTCTCGGTGATGAGTGTGAGGTTCAGGGGAAAGTAGTGAGTGTGACCTAGCTCTTCTGCCTTTGAGCCAGCCCTCTCATCACTGCAATGTGAAAGCCATCTCTCACCTCCCATGCACCCAGGGCTCTGCCATTGATGTGGTCCTTCATGCATGAGCTAGGATCCACTTGGCCATCCAGGACACAGGTGAGAAGAACAGCCATTCCAGGACACAGTGAGAAGCTGGAGAGATGAGGTGTGGGTGGCTCGATGAGGTCTCCCAGTGAATGAACAGGGGCGTGAAACCAGACCCAGCTCTGTGCTCTTCGTGGTCCACCATGGTGGCTAAGCTTTAAGAATCGATTCGTCCTGCTGCCTTATGTCCTTGCCAGTGTGTGTGTTCATACTTCTGGCAGTTGGTTTGAAGACTACCACAGCCCATACCTGCAACGATGTGGCCTGCTTCAGAAAGCTTTGCTCAGGGGCTTCCTTCTGTCATCTTGAGAGAGTCGAGAAAAAAAAAAAGAGGAGAGAATTTGAAGGTTTATTTGAGGCTGTTCTAGAGCCAGCAGAACACTTCCCATATTTCTGTGGGCATGGTCAGGTGGGGAATTGAGATGCGGCAACACCAAACCCACAATGGGCATTCTAAAGACAACACATTTTATTCCTTAAATCAGGCACGGAAATGGCAAATGTCTTCTTCATTTAGGTTGTGTTGAATTGCTCACTCACCTTGGCTATGTGGGACTTCATTATGGGAGAAGACAATCCCAGCTGTAGGTAAAAGCAAAGGGTATAGAAAAGAGAAAAATATGTGTGGGCAGAGGATGAAATGGACTTGAAGAGGTCACAGAGTGAGCAAAGACAAAGAAATCATAGGGGCAAGGGAGGAATATGAAAAGTAGAGCTCACCAAATGGTCAGATTTGTACTTTGCTTAACCCCAAAGGGGAAGAAGACTTGGTCATTTCATAAACATCCTGCCATCAGAGAGCACTACTCCAACCGGCATCATTTTCCAGGACTGGGCTAACCTAAAATGAAGCAACAGAGTCATTGTTGCTTTTGACTGAAATCAGAAAACTTCAGGAAACACACAACTCTATAAAAATATTTCTTTAAAGAGCAAGTCACCATGTCTCTCTCAAAAATAAGTACAGGCCAAGTCAGAACAGAGGCACACTGTGCCTGGAAATGCACAGCATAATCTGATCAGAGTCAAGGTACACACACAGACACATACTCTCACTCTCTCTCATGCACACACACACATATACACACACGTGCACACCCATGCTCATGCATAACACGGGGGCACACATGCACACATACACATATACACACGCACACACACATTCACACCTACACATATGCATACACAGGCACACATACACAAATGCAACACACATGCCCAACACACTTGCACACATTTACACATATACACACACACATACATGCAAACAGGCACACATACATACATATGCATACACAAATGCACACACATGCATATATGCACACACAGGCACACATGCATACACATACATATGCAACACACATACACACAGCCACATACACACACACATGCACATATGCCTACATACACATATCCACATGCACACACAGATATCCACATATCCACATATCCACACACATAAACACACATGCACATACACACATAAACACATATGTACACATGCACCCACATGTACACACATCTCTAAAACATATATATCACACACATATACACACATACATATCTAACCACATATACATACCATACACACAAATACACACATTCACACACATGCATGCACATGCACATACACACAAACACACACATATACACATATGCATACCTCCACACAAACACATATACACACATACACATATATACATGCAAACACACAGAATGCATACACACATATACACACCCACGTGTATATATACACACATATATGAGCACACACATACCCATCTATGCACACATACACACAGTTACAGCCTGAATTGCGTCCCCTGCAGATTCCTATGTTGAAGTCCTAAGCCCAGGATACCTTGGAATGTGGTTGTGTTTGGTGACAGGGCCTTTAAAGGGTGAAGATAAAGTGAGGCCTTAGGGTGATCCCAGGTCCAATCTGACTGGTGTCCTTCTAAGAGGAAATTTGGCCACACAGAGACCAGGGATGTGCATGCAAGTGCAAGGGAAGAGCAGGTGAGGACACAGAGAGAGGGCAGCTTGGTCTTCCTGTGGGTGGGCGTTCCCTTGTTTCCAACGTTTTGCTGCAATAACCATCCTTTGTGTGCTGTTATGTCCCAGAATATACTTTTATTTCTATGGGACAGATTTCCAGGAGTGGGATGGCTGGATCAAAAGTAAAGATTTTAATAATGTGGTGATTCTGTGACCATCTCTAAGAAGCTGTTTCTTCCATGGGGAAACTGAGGCCCTGGGAGGCATCTGATTTCCATAGTAGCCAGGGAGCTTCAGCAGATTTTGGTGGGGCTCAGGGAACCCAGGTACATAAATCCAAAGATGATGGAATCTTCTCCAGTAGCCACTTCCACCAGCAAAGCTTCCCTCTAAATCTTGTAGTTCCCGGTCAGGGAGCAGAGTGCACTCCAACCCCCACCCCAGACTTCAGAAGTCCTGGGCTCTGCCCTTCTCCTCTGGCTCCACATTCAGTTGACTCCATGCTGGGTGTGGTGCTGGGCCCTGGGGTGTGATCTGAAGGCGCTTATCACCTGCGGGGGACCATGACTAGCAAACCCAAGGTGATTTAAGAGCATGTGCCAAGTGCTGGGGGAAATCCAAACAGGGAGCCTCGGAGGAAAGCAGGGGCAGCCAGGGCTTCCCAGAAATGTTACACAGTATGACACTGCTCTGGAAGAGCAGGCGGGTGCCAGCCCAGCAAAGGAGTGGGCAGGGTGTGTCTGGCAGAAGAAGTGGGTGGGAAAAGGTGTGGCCCATGCGGGAAACACAAAGTCCACACCCTCCCATCCAGGTGCCACGTGGGGTTGGGACACTGGACATCTCACTCCACCAGGGCCCAGCTCCTCACCCAGCCCCCGGCACAGCAGGTTCTGGCCAGCCTGTTGCTTTACTCCTGGCTCTCCTTGCCTTTCTCTCTAGGAAAATCCACGTTTTGGCTCCCACCGTGTCTAGGTGCCTTCCCTGGATGCTGCCGCTTATCCCTTGCCTCCTGGGAGCAGCCCAGTGCCTGGCACTTTGCAGGTGTTTACCAAGTCCCTGAGCACTTACCTCTAAAAATCCACATCTGGCATTGGATGTGATGCTGTGAAGCGTTTCAAGTTTGTTGGGTGGTGTCTTACACACTCAACAAGCCCCTTGTCTTACACACGCCATGGGGGCTCAGCCAGGTGCTGAGAGACACCAGCAGCAGCCTTCAGGTCTCTGTGGACATCACGGCAACCTCATCTGCTGAGAATTGTTTACACCATGCTGAGGCTTTGTTGAGAAAGTGGCTGCACAAACAAAATCCTTCTTTTCTTTTTCACAAAGTACAGTAATTCAGTTTCCAGCTTTCCCATCCAGAGTGGGGGAAAGATTGAATAATATATCCACAGAAAGAGAAAAGGAGGTTTTCTATATGTTTTCTCTTCCCACCAGGACCCAAAGCCATTAAATATTGGCAAGCTGAGCTATCCCTATCTCTTGTGAACTTGTAAGGATTTCCCTTAGATATTTGGTTCAGGGAGTGTTTTAGACGGATCTGGTGCAGTTTAAACACACTTGGTAGAATCAGTACTGCTCCGAGTAAGTGAAGAGCAAGAGGTCATGAAGGCCCATTCCTGGGGTCTCACAGGTTCTGGAGCTCCCTGTGCTGCCTGGGCATTGGTCAAGCTCCCAGCATCTCACCCATGTCGAGAACACAGTCTTCTGATCAGCCACTACCCGCCTGTGATGGACACAGGCAGCTGAGACCCACTTATTCTGCTGAGACAGAATCACATGGGCATTCTTGCATCTTTCCTTTTAAAGACATACTAAAATTGTCATTAAAACTAATTTCTAAAGGTCCCTTTCTTTGGTTGGTATTTTGCAGTCTAAACAAAAGTTACACTTTATCTCAAATTGAAAGAACTTAAGAAATCTGTTTGGTGGAAGTAATAACATATTAAGGAATAGGATGTTTATGCTAAGAAAACGTTCACTTGCAGCACCGTGCTTTGAGATAACTGTGCAGGCCTGCTCTGGAATGATTAGACATCCAAACCTATTCTGTGCATGGGGCAGCCATTTGCAGCTGCAAAGTGACTTCAAAGGGTTCACCAAGGGTCTACCTTAGAAAATAGCCAGGTTGAAAGGTCTTCATCTATTCTGGGCAGACACTATTTCCAGAAAACTATTGTACCTGATAGCCAGCCCCTGAGACTGCCATTTATCTAAGAGGTAAGTGTCATCTAGTTGGATTCTGAAATCATCTAGCAGGGATTAACGTGGTGCATTAATCATAGGAGTTTCTTCCAGGAACTATGACAGGAGGGCAGTGCCATCAATGTCACCGATCATGGCAGGAAGAGCCAGGTGCTGAGAACTGGTCCCAGGTGCTGGGAACCTTACTTGCCCAAGGTTGCAAATCTAGTTTTTTGTGAACTGGATTTGCAACCTAGGGCAAGTAACTTAGCCTCAAAGGCCTCTTCTAGTCAATGATCTGATTTATTTAATTTTTTGGAGGTAGTTACAGAGTATTAGGTAGAGGAAAGCATTACTGGTGAGAAAAAAAAAAACCTATATCCAGTATAGTCCACACTTTCTGACCTGGGTTGGTCCCATTTTCCCCTGATTAATGGTATCAGAATATAATCAATTAAATTAGAGCACCTGGAAGACGGTGGTAAAATTCGGGAAAAGTTTATGAAATAGGCAAATCTTCACTTAAGTTTAGAAGGATGGAGGAGAACCTGACCTGGAAGGGAAAGGATATTCTGGAAGGGAGATTTGCTTATCTGGTGCCTTGGAGTAAGTGATAACTGGAATGGAGAGCTGGTGCTAGAGTGTGGGCAAAAAGACAAAGGGTGAGAAACTAGAGTTATAGGCAAAAATGTGCTAATTAATTTGCTGAACTAGACAACCCATGGGCTTACTGGAAATAAGAGCTGTGGATTCAGATAAGAAATCACTTCCAGCTGGTTGATATATTAGTCTGTTCTCATGCTGCTAATAAAGACATACCTGAGACTGGGTAATTTATGAACAAGAGAAAAAAGAGGTTTAATGGACTCACAGTTCCACTTGGCTGGAGAGGCCTCACAATCATGATGGTAGGCAAAGGAGGAGCAAAGGCATGTCTTACATGGCAGCAGGCAAGAGCGCTTGTGCGGGGAAACAGCCCTTTTTAAAACCGTCAGATACCGTGAGAGTTATTCACTATCACAAGAACAGCATGGGAAAAACACATCCCCATGATTTAATTACCTCCTACCAGGTCCCTCCCACAACATGTGAGGATTATGGGAGCTATAATTCAAGATGCAATTTGAGTGGGAACAGCCAAACCATATCATTCCACCCTGGCCTCTTCCAAATCTCATATCCTCACATTTCAAAACTAATCATGCCTTCCCAACAGTCCCCCAAAGTCTTAACTTATTTAGCATTAACTCAAAAGTCCACAATCCAAAGTCTCATCTGAGACAAGGCAAGTCCCTTCCACTTATGAGCCTGTAAAATCAAAAGCAAGTTAATGGAAGTACAGGCATTGGGTAAATACACCCATTCCAAAAGGGAGAAATTGACCAAAACAAAGGGGCCACAGGCCCCATGCAACCCTGAAATCCAGTGGGGGTCATTAAGCCTTAAAGTTCCAAAATGATCTCCTTGGACTCCATGTCTCACATCCATGTCAAGCTGATGTAAAAGGTGGGCTCCTACAGCCTTGGACAGCTCTGTCCCTGTGGCTTTGCAGGGTACAAACTCCCTCCCTGCTGCTTTCACAGCTGGCATTGAGTGTCTCCAGCTTTCCCATGTGCATGGTGCAAGCTGTTGGTGGATCTACTATGATGGGGTCTGGAGGACAGTGGCCCTCTTCTCATGGCTCCACTAGGCAGTGCCCTAGAGGGGACTATCTACGGAGGCTCCAACCTCACATTTCCTTTCTGCACTTCCCTAGCAGAGGTTCTCCATGAGGTTCCACCTCTGCAACACACCTCTGCCTGGACATTCAGGCATTCCGTACATCCTCTGAAATCCAGGTTGAGGTTCCCAAACCTCAACTCTTGTCTTCTACACACCCACAGGACCAACACCACGTGGAAGCTGCCAAGGCTTGCACCCTCTGAAGTCACATCCTGAGCTCTACTTTAGCCCCCTTTAGGTGTGGCTGGAGTGGCTGGGACACAGGGCACCAAGTCCCAAGGCTGCATACAGCAGGGGGTTTTTCCCTCTTAGGCCTTTGTGCCTGTAATGGGAGTGGCTGCCATGAAGATCTCTGACACGCCCTGAAGACATTCTCCCCATTGTCTTGGTAACTAATGTTTGGCTCTTTGTTACTTATGCAAATTTCTAAAGTTGGCTTTTCTTTCTTTTCTTTTCTTTTTTTTTTTGAGATGAAGTTTTTCTCTTGTTGCCCAGGCTGGAGTGCAATGGCATGATCTTGGCTGACTGCAACCTCTGCCTCCTATGTTCAAGCATGGGATTACAGGCACTCACCACCAAGCCTGGCTAACTTTTTAATTTTTAGTAGAGATGGGGTTTCACCATGTTGGCCAGGCACTTTAATTTCTACCCAGAGAATGGGGTTTTTTCTTTTCTACTGCATCATAAGACTACACATTATTGAAACTTTTATGCTCTGCCTCCTTTTGAATGCTTTCCTGCTTAGAAATTTCTTCTGACAGGTACACTAAATCATCTCTCTCAATTTCAAAGTTCCACAGATTTCTAGAGCAGGGGAAAAATGCCACCAGTTTCTTTGTATAGCAAGAGTGACTTTTCCTTCAGTTTCCATCAAGTTCTTCATCTCCATCTGAGACTACCTCAGCCTGGACTTTATTGTCCATGTTACTATCAGCATTTTGGTTGAAGGCATTCAATTCCTGTCTTGCGAGCCCTCCAAACTGTTCCAAACTCTGTCTTTTACCCAGTTTCGAAGTCACTTCCAAATTTTTGGGTATCTTTACAGCATTGCCCCACTCCTGGTACCAATTTATTATATTAGTCTATTCCCATACTGCTAATAATGACCTACTTGAGACTGTGTAATGTATAAAGAAAAAGAAATTTAATGAACTCACAGCTCCACATGTCTGGGGAGGCCACACAATCCCGGTGGAAGGCAAAGGAAGAGCAAAGGCATGTCTTACATAGTGGCAGGCAAGACAGCATGTGCAGGGGAAGGGGAACTACCCTTTATAAAACTATCAGATCTCATAAGACTTGTCACCATCACACAAACAGCATGGGAAAATCTGCCCCCATGGTTCAATTACCTTTCACCAGGTCCCTCCCACAACACATAGGGATTATGGGAGCTACAATTCAAGATGAGATTTAGGTGGGGACATAGTCAAACCATGTCAGTTGGACTTCATGGACCAGGAATATAAATTTTAAAAATAGAATGATTGACACAGGGCTGCCAACAAGATACTCAAACACAAAACAAACAAAAAAATCAAGCCAAGCACCAATGGCAAAAAAGTCATATGGCTGTGAATTGTGGCTTATGCCTGTAGTCCCCACACTTTGGGTGGTTGGGGCAGAGGTTCGCTTAAGTCTCAGTGTTTGAGACCAGCCTTGACAATAAAGTGAGACCCCCATTTTTAAAGGAGGGAAGGAAGGAAGGAAGGAAGGAAGGAATGGAGGGAGGGAGGGAGGGAGGGAGGGAGGGAGGGAGGGAGGGAGGGAGGGAGGGAGGGAGGGAGGGAAAGAAAGGGAAAGAAAGAAAAAGAAAGAAAGAGAAAGAAAGGAAGAAAGAAAGAGAGAGAAAATTAGCCAGGCATGGTGGCATGTGTGTTGTCCCAGCTCCTTGGGAGGCTGAGGCAGGAATATCACTTAAACCCAGGAGGTTGAAGTTGTAGTGAGCCAAGATTGCACCCCAACCTAGGCAACTGAGCAAGACCTTGTCTAAAAAAAACAACAACGTGGATATCAGAAAGTGTGGGACTCATCTGCGAATTTAGAAGAGAAGAAATTTAACCTTATAAAAATGTAATAATACTATTTTTACACTCCTCTTTCATTTTGACAGAAATCTGCAAATGCAGCCATAGACCAGCACCAAGATCTAACTAACACATTTTGCAGACAGGATGACTGAGCCCTTGGAGATAGAATCACAATGTGCCTTGATACTCATGGGCTCTTTACAGTACACTTTAGTGAGATCTCTGAAAATAAAAAGATGTGTCTTTTCTTTGTAAGAGGTCACTGAAGATAGGGAGGTGATAACAAGAGACCTTTATTTTATACTTTCTTGTTAGCTTTAGATCCTGATTTATACTATAAGCTCTAGAAGCTTTAAAACTTGAATTAAAACTGTAGAATCATGAAACTAAGAAGGCTAAACGAATCTTGTCTGTCCCCTCATTTAACAGAAGAGCCAGCTGAATCCTGCCGAGATCATGATTTATCTAGCTTCATGCCTGACACACAGAGCTGGACACACTGGCCATTGATAAAACCCTAAAGTCATGTGCTGACCATCAAGGTTGAAGACTGGCATCAAAGCAATTAAGGTCAATAATTATAGAACTAAAGGTAGTGAAGCAAAGCATATCTGATTGGAATTTTTAATACAAATATTTGCAGTAAAAACATGTTAAATAGAGGATAATTTAAAATTGTTTAACCCTTCATATCTGTGAAAGAATCTAAGGTAGACTTCCCAAGTGCTTGTGTACCATGCTGACTTTCTAACTGGGATAAGCTGAGGTTCTAGGAAGCCTGGACACTCCCAGGCTCACCTGCAGGCTATGTGTATTTCACTGCAGAGGAGTGGGGGCTGGCACAGTAACCGGGGTGACTTCACCAGATGCCAGGCTGGGTCTGTGCCCACACATGGGGCCAGCCAGACAACACAGGGGCCTGTTCAGTTTCTACCAGAACAAAACACAGAATTGTTCCAGGGCTGCCCCATAGTCAGGCGATAGCTACACCAGATACTACGAAAGGAAACCCTGCCTTTAGAACAGGAATGCTGAAAATATCAATCACGGCTGATGCCTGGGGAGTACCTTCTCATACAGAACAGCGTCACCTCTCTCGGACTATTTGTTCCCCACGATGTTCCAATAAAGTTGGTGGGGGTGTGTAGGCCATCCAGAAGACAGAATAACTCATTTCTGAGCCACCAGGCCGGTATTTGCAGGAGCTCAACTAATGCTTAGATGAAGAAAGAAAGAATGGAAGGAAGGTGAGGGAGGGAAGTGAGAGTGCAGGTGGCATCTCTTTTACAGAGGAGAAAACAGGCTCAGGGAAAAAGTGATTTGTCCAATGTAACACCAGGGATTGGTGGCAGGAAAGTGTATGGGGTTGGGGGCTTGGGCTCTTGGCCCAGGTCTCTTCCTTCCAGGACCACTCCAGGGCCTCTCAGCTCCCTGCTAACAGATGTATTTGAGTTACACTTAAAAAAAGTCTTTTTTTAATTGGCAAATAAAAAACTGTATATAATTATCATGTATAACATGCTGTTTTGACATATGTATATATTGTGGAATGGCTAAATCAAGCTGATTAACATATGCTTTACCTCACAAACATCAGTTTTTTGTTTGTGATGAGAACACTTAAAATCTCCTCTCTTAGCAATTTTCAAGAATACAATATAATGTTAACTATTGACCTTATTCTTCCTGCCTATCAGAAATGTGTGCCCTTTGACCAACATCTCCTCTCCCCCAGCCCCTGCTAACCCCCATCCTACTCTGTGCTTCTGTGAATTCAACTTTTTCAGATTCCACATATAATGAGATCACATAGCATTTGTCTTTCTGTGTCTGGCTTATTTCACTGAACATGATGTCCTCCAATTTCATCCATGTTGTCTCAAATGATAGGATTTCTTTCCTTTTTAAGACTGAATGGTATTCCATTGTGTATCTATACCACATTTTATTTATCCATTTATTTGTTGACGAACACAGGGTGATCCCATATCTTGGCTACTGTGAATAATGGTGCAATGAACATGGAGTGTAGGTATCTCTTCAGCACACTTATTTCATTTCCTTTGGATATATACCCAGTAGTGGGATTGCTGGATCGTAAGTTATTTGTAATTTTTTGAAGAACCTTCATGCTGTTATCCATAATGGGTGTACAATTTTTTTTTCTGTTGGGTTGATGATCTTTTTCTTTTTTTTTTAATATACATTTTATTGCACTTTAGGTTCTTGGGTACATGTGAAGAACACGTGGGATTGTTGCATAGATACATACATGGCAATGTGATTTGCTGCCTCCAACCCCATCACCTATATCTGGCATTTCTTCCCATGTTATCCCTCCCCGACTCCCTACCCGCTGCTGTCCCTCCCCTATCCCCCACAACAGACCTCAATGTGTGATGCTCCCTTCCCTTTGTCCACGTGTTCTCATTGTTCAACACCTGCCTATGAATGAGAACATGCAGTGTTTGATTTCCTGTTCTTGTGTCAGTTTGCTGAGAATGATGGTTTACAGATTCATCTATGTCCCTACAAAGGACACAAACTCATTATTTTTTATGGTTGCATAGTATTCCATGTGTATATGTGCCACATTTTCCTTGTCCAGTCTATCATCAATGGGCATTTGGGTTGGTTCCAGGTCTTTGCTATTGTAAACAGTGCCACAGTGAACATACATGTGCATGTGTCTTTATAATAGAACAATTTATAATCCTTTGGATATATACCCAGTAATGGGATTGCTGAGTCAAATGGAATTTCTATTTCTAGGTTCTTGAGGAATCACCACACTGTCTTCCACAATGGTTGAACTAATTTACACTCCCACCAACAGTGTTAAAGTGTTTCTATTTCTCCACATCCTCTCCAGCATCTATTGTCTCCAGATTTTTTAATGATTGCCATTCCAACTGGTGTGAGATGGTATCTCAATGTGGTTTTGATTTGCGTTTCTCTAATGACAAGTGATGATGAGCATTTTTCATATGTTTGTTGGCCACATATATGTCTTCTTTTGAAAAGTGTTCATATCCTTCACCCACTTCTGAATGGGCTTGTTTTTTTCCTTTTAAATCTGTTTTAGTTTTTTATAGATTCTGGATATTAGCCCTTTGTCAGATGGGTAAATTGCAAAATTTTTTTCCCATTCTGTTGGTTGTCTATTCACTCTAATGATTGTTTCTTTTGCTGTGAAGAAGTTCTGGAGTTTAATTAGATCCCATTGGTCTATTTTGGCTTTTGTTGCCATTGCTTTTGGCGTTTTAGTCGCGAAGTCCTTGCCTATGCCTATGTCCTGAATAATTTTGTCTAGGTTTTCTTCTAGGGTTTTTATGGTGTTAGGTTTTATGTTTCAGTCTTTAATCCATCTGGAGTTAATTTTAGTGTAAGGTGTCAGGAAGGGGTCCAGTTTCTGCTTTCTGCATATGGTTAGCCAGTTTTCCAAACACCATCTATTGAACAGGGAATCATTTCCCCATTGCTTGTTTTGTCAGGTTTGTCAAAGATCAGACAGTTGTAGATATGTGGCATTGCCTCGGAGGCCTCTGTTCTGTTTCATTGGTCTATGTCTCTGTTTTGGTACCAGTACCATGCTGTTTTGATTACTGTAGGCTTGTAGTATAGTTTGAAATCCGGTAACGTGATGCCTCTCACTTTGTTCTTTTTGCTTAGAATTGACTTGGCTATGTGGGCTCTCTTTTGGTTCCATATGAAGTTTAAGGTGTTTCTTTCCAGTTCTGTGAAGAGGTTCATAGGTAGTTTGATGGGGATAGCATTGAATTTATAAATTACTTTGGGCAGTGTGGCCATTTTCACAATATTGATTCTTCCTAACCATGAGCATGGAATGTTTTTCCATCTGTTTGTGTCCTCTCTTATTTCCTTGAGCAGTGGTTTGTAGTTCTCCTTGAAGAGGTCCTTTACATCTTTGTTGTATTCCTAGATATTTTACTCTCTTTGTAGCAATTGTGAATGGGAGTTCGTTCTTGATTTGGCTCTCTTTAGTCTGTTATTGGTGTATATGAATGCTTGTGATTTCTGCACATTGATTTTGTATCCTGGGACTTTGCTAAAGTTTCTTATCAGTTTCAGGAGATTTTGGGTTGAGATAATGGGGTCTTCTAAATATGCAATCATGTCATCTGCAAATAGAGACAATTTGACTTCCTCCTTTCCTAATTGAATACCCTTTATTACTTTTTCTTGCCTGATCACTCTAGCCAGAAATTCCAATACTATTAGCACCAGATTTCAAAGGGAGTGCTCCCAGTTTTTGTCCATTCAGTATAATATTGGCTGTGGGTTTGTTGTAAATAGCTTTTATTATTTTGAGATATGTTCTGTTGATACCTAGTTTATCAAGAGTTTTTAGCATAAAGGGCTGTTGAATTTTGTCAAAGGCCTTCTCTTCATCTGTTGAGATAATCATGTGGTTTTTGTCTTTGGTTCTCTTTATGTGGTGAATTACATTTATAGACCTACATATGTTGAACCAACCTTGCATCCCTTGGATGAAACCTACTTCATCGTGATGGATAAGCTTTTTGATGTGCTGTTGCAATTGGTTTGTCAGTATTTTATTGAAGATTTTCGCATCTATGCTTATTCCGGATATTGGCCTGAAGTTTTCTTTTTTTGTTGAGTCCCTGCCGAGTTTTGGTATCAGGATGGTGTTGGTCTCATAAAATGGTATGGGAAGGATTCCCTTTTTTTGTATTGTTTGGAATAGTTTCAGAAGGAGTGTTACCAGCTTCTCTTTGTATGTCTGGTAGAATTCTGCCGTGAACCCATCTGGACCTGGGCTTTTTTTGTTTGGTAGGCTATTAGTTGCTGCCTCAACTTCAGCCCTTGTTATTGGTATATTCAGGGTTTGGACTTCTTCCTGGTTTAGGTTTGGGAGGGTGCAAGTGTCTAGAAATTTATCAATTTCTTCCTGGTTTACTGTTTTATGTGGATAGAGTTGTTTGTAGTAATCTCTGATGGTAGCTTGTATTTCTGTGGAATCATTGGTGATATCCCCTTTATTTTTTTTATTGCATCTATTTGATTGTTCTCTCTTTTCTTTTTTATTAATCTGACTAGCGGTCTGTCTATTTTGTTGATCTTTTCAAAAAACGAGCTCCTGGATTTATTGATTTTTTTAAAGGGATTTTTGTGTCCCTAACTCTTTCAGTTCTGCTGTGATCTTAGTTATTTCTTGTCTTCTGCTAGCTTTTGAGTTTTCTTGATCTTGCTCCTCTAGTTCTTTCACTTTTGATGATAGGGTATCAATTTTAGATCTTTCCTTGCTTCTCATGTGGGCATTTATTGCTATAAATTTTACTCTAGACACTGCTTTAAATGTGTCTCAGAGATTCTGGTACATTGTGTCTTGGTTCTTGTTGGTTTCGAAGAACATCTTTATTTCTGCCTTCACTTCATTGTTTATCCAGTCAACATGCGAGAGCCAGTTGTTCAGTTTCCATGAAGTTGTGTAGTTCTGAGTTAGTTTCTTAATCCTGAGTTCTAATTTGATTGCACTATGGTCTGAGAGACTGTTTGTTATGATTTCCATTCTTCTGCATTTGCTGAGGAGTGATTTACTTCCAATTATGTGGTAAATTTTAGAGTAAGTGTGATGTGGTACAGAGAAGAATGTGTATTCTGTGGATTTTGGGTGGAGAGTTCTGTAAATGTCTATTAGGTTTGTTTGGTCCAGATCAGAGTTCAAGTCCTGAATATCCTTGTTAGTTTTCTGTCTCATTAATCTGCCTAATATTGACAGTGGAGGGTTAAAGTTTCCCACTATTATTGTGTGGAAGTCTAAGTCTGTAGGTCATTAAAAACTTGCTTTATGTATCTGGGTGCTTCTGTATTGGGTGCCCATATATTTAGGACCATTAAGTCTTCTTGTTGCATTGATCCTTTTACCATTCTGTAATGTCCTTCTTTGACTCTTTTGATCTTTGTTGGTTTAGTCTTTTTTATTAGAGACTAGGATTGCAACTCCTGATTGTTTTTGCTCTCCATTTGCTTGGTAAATCTTCCTCCATCACTTTATTTTGAGCCTATGTGTATCCTTGCATGTGAGATAGGTTTCCTGAATATAGCACACTGATGGGTTTTGACTTTTATCCAATTTGCCAGTCTGTGTCTTTTGATTGGGGTATTTAGCCAATTTACATTTAAGGTTAATATTGTTATGTGGGAATTGGATCCTGCCATTTTGATGCTAGCTGGTTGTTTTCCCTGTTGGTTGACCCAGTTTCTTCATTATGTTGATGCTCTTTACCATTTGGTACATTTTTGGAGTGGTTGGTGCTAATTGTTCCTTTCTATGTTTAGTGCCTCTTTCAGGAGTTCTTCTAAGGCAGGCCTGGTGGTGACAAAATCTCTGAGCAATTGCTTGTTCGTAAAGGATTTTATTTCTCCTTTGCTTATGAAGCTTAGTTTGGCTGGGTATATAATTCGAGGTTGGACATTCTTTTCTTTAAGGATGTTGAATTTTGGCCCCCACTCTCTTCTGATTTGTAGGGTTTCTGTGGAAAGATCCACGGTGAGTCTGATGGACTTCCCTTTGTGGGTAACCTGACCTTTCTCTCTGGCTAGTGTTAGCATTTTTTCCTTCATTTCAACCCTGGTGAATCTGATGATTATGTGCCTTGGGGTTGCTCTTCTTGAGGAATATCTTTGTGGTATTCTCTGTATTTCCTGGACTTGAATATTGGCCTGCCTTGCTAGTTTGGGGATGTTCTCCTGGATAATATCCTGAAGAGTGTTTTCCAGCTTGGATTCATTCTCTCCATCATATTCAGGAACACCTATCAAATGTAGATTAGGTCTTTTCTCATAATCCCATATTTCTTGGAGGTTTCATTCATATCATTTTACTCTTTTTTCTCTAATATTGCCTTCTCATTTTATTTCATTGAGTTGATCTTCAGTCTCTGATATCCTTACTTCCTTTCAATTTGGCTATTGAAACTCGTTTATGCTTCACAAATTTCTAGTGTTGTTTTTTTCAGCTCCACCAATTTATTTATTTTCTTCTCTATGCTGTTTATTCTCATTAGCATTTCATCAAACCTTTTTTCAAGGTTCTTAGTTTCTTTGCATTGGGTTAGAACATGTTCTTTTAGCTCAGAGAAGTTTGTTATTACCCACTTTCTGAAGCCTGTTTCTGTCAATTCATCAGACTCATTCTCCATCCAGCCTTGTTCCCTTGCTGATGAGGAGTTATGATCCCTTGGAGGAGGAGACGCGTTCTTGTTTTGGGTGTTTTCATACTTTTTGCACTGGTTTCCTCCCATCTTTGTGGATTTATTTACCTGTGGTCTTTGTACTTGGTAACTTTCGGATGGGGTCTCTGAATGGATGCCCTTTTTGTTGATGATGAAGTTATTTCTTTGTTTTTTAGTTTTCTTTCTAATAGTCAGGTCCCTCTGTTATAGGACTGCTGGAGGTCCATTCCAGACCCTGCTTTCCTGGGGATCACAAGCAGTGGCTGTAGAACAGTAAGGGTTGCTGTCAGTTTCTTCTTCTGTTATCTTTGTCCCAGAAGGGTATCCACCAGATGTCAGCCTGAGCTCTCCTTTATACCTGATGCCTGTATATCCAAAGAGTTGTCTCTTTGGATATACAGGGGTTGGGGAGCTGCTTGAGGAGCTTATAGGAGCTCTGTCCCTTATAGGAGCTCAAGTGCTGAGCTGTGAGCACTATTGTTCCGTTCAGAGCTGCTGGGTCAGGTACATTTAAGTCTGCTGCAGCGGAACTCATAACCACCTTTTTTCCCCAGGGGCTCTGTCCTGGGAAGTTGTGGCTTTATTTATAAGTTCCTGACATGCTGCTGCCTTTGTTCAGAGATGCCCTGCCCAGCGAGGAGGTAGCCTAGTCACAGTCTGCCAGCAGAGGCATTGCTGAGCTGCTGTGGGTTCTGCCCAGCTGTTGTGTGAACTTCCTTGTGGTTTTGTTTATAGAGTTGTAGATAGAACTGCCTCAGTAACAGCAGATTGTCTCTGCAATGGCGGATTGCCTTGGTAATGGCAGACTGCTGTGAAACTCTCAATCCAGAGCATTTTGGATTGCTGGTCTTTTTGGGGGTGGGACCCACCAAGCCAGATCACCTGGCTCCTTGTTTCAGCCCCCTTTTATTCAGTTGAATGGGTGACTCTGTCTCCTAGGCATTCCAGGTGCCAGTTGAAACAGTGCCCAGATTTGTGTGTTTTTGTGGGGAGACCCACTGCGCTGGCTGAAACAGCCATGCTAGAGACTCTTGGTGCTTTTTTGCCTGGGAATCTCCTGGTCTGTGGGCAGTAAAAATTTGTTTGGAAATGCAGTGATCACTCACCCTCTGCATTCTCACTGGGAACTGTACTCCAGAGCTGTTCCTATTCGGCCATTGTGGATTGTCTCCCTCACTGGTGTAAAATTTATATTCCCACCAACAGTGTGCAAGGGTTCCCTTTTATTAACATCCTTGCCAACCCCCCTCCCTTTTTTTTTACATCCTTGCCAACACTTGTTATCTTTCACCCTTTTGGTATTAGCCATCTAACAACACAGGTATGAGTTGAGGTCTCATTGTAATTTTAATTTGCATTTTTCTGATGATTAGTGATGTAGAGCATTTTTCATATATCTGTTGGTAATTTGTATTCCTTCTTTTATGCAATCTGTTTCTCTCTTTTTGCATTTTTTCCTGTACTTTTGGGTCACATAAAAAAAATTATTGCTTATGCCAATGTCAGTAAGTTTTTCTCTTATATTTTCTTCTAGTAGTTTTACAGCTTACATTTAGGTATTTAATCCATTTTGATTTTGATTTTTGATATGATGATATCAGATAAGGATTTAATTTCATTCTTCTGCATGTGGATATCCAGTGTTCCCAATATCATTTATTGAAGAAACTGTATATGCTTGGCATCATTGTAAAAAATCACCTGACTAACTGCATGGGTTTATTTCTAGGCTTGCTATACTGTGCCTCTGGTCATTGTCTGTTTTTATGCCAGTATAATACTGTCTTAATTATTATAGTTTTACAGTAAATTTTGAAGTCAGGTCGTATAATGTTTCTGACTTTTTTCTCCTCAAGATTACTTTGGTTATTTGGGGTCTGTTGCTTTCCATATGGATTTTAGGATTTTTTTTTCCTATTTCTGTGAAAAATGTTACTGGAATTTTGATAGGGATTGTATTGAGTCTGCTGATGGCTTTGGGTGGTATAAACATTTACCTTTCAGGATCAAAATTCTTAACAAATTAGGTATAAATGTACCTCAATACAATAAAGGTGACAAACTTTATTTATTCATAAATTGATATTAATATTAATTATTCCAATCCATAAACATGAGATATCTTTCCATTTATTTGTGTTTTCTTCAATTTCTTTAATCAATGTTTTATAGTTTTCAGTGTACAGGTCTTTTACCTCCTTGGTTAAATTTAGTCCAATTATTTGGTAGCATTTTAAAATGAGATTGTTGTCTTGATCTATTTTTTGGTAGATTTTTGTTAGTGTATGGAAAGGATACTGATTTTTGTATGTTGTGTATACAAAACATATTGTGGATACAATACATACTGATTTTTGCATGTTGTAGATACTGATTTTTGTATGTAATTCATGTTGATTTTTCTATCCTGTAATTTCACTGAATTTGTTTATTAGCAAAAACCTTTTTTTTGTGTGTGGTGTTTTTAGAGTTTTCTATCTACAAGAGCATGTCATCTGTAGGGACAATTTAACTTCTTCCTTTCCAATTTGGATGCTTTTTATTTCTTTTACTTACCTCCTTGCTTTGGCTAAAACTTTCTTCGATTTCTGCTGTGATCTTGATTAGTTCCTTTCTTCTACTAACTTTTTGGTTAGTTTGTTTTTTCTTTTTCTAGTTTTTTGAAGCATAATATTAGCTTGTTTATTTGAGATTTTCTTTTTAAATAAAAGATTTATTTTTATTTTTCACTGTCTTTGTTTCTTTGTTTTTTGAGATGGAGTCTTGCTTTGTCACACAGGCTGGAAGTGCAGTGGTGCGATCTCAGCTCACAGCAACCCTGTCTCTTAGGTTCAAGTGATTCTCCTGTGTCAGCCTGGGATTACAGGTGCCTGCCACCACACCTGGTTAATTTTTGTATTTTTAGTAGAGATGGAGTTTTACCATGTTGGCCAGACTGGTCTCAAACTCCTTACCTCAGGTGATCTGCCTTCCTCAGCCTTCCAAAGTGCTGGGATTACAAGTGTGAGCCACTGTGCCTGGCTATCTATGTTTCACTGTTTTGAGACAGGGTCTTGTTCTGTCATCCAGGTTGGAGAGCAATGGTATGATCATGGCTTACCGCAGCCTTGACCTCCTGGGCTGCAATGGTGTGATCATGGCTCACTGCAGCCTTGACCTCCTGGGATCAAGTGCTCCTCCCACTTCAGCCTCCCAAGTAACTGAGACTACAGGTAAGTCACCACACCTGGCCAAATTTTAATTTTGTTTGTGGAAACAAGGTTTCACTATGTCATCCAGGCTAGTTTCAAATTCCTCTTGAGCTCAAGCAGTTCTCCCACTTTGACTTCACAAAGTGCTGGAATTGTAGACATGAGCCACTGATCTGGGCCCTCTTTCTTCTCTTTTAATATGTTTATTGCTATAAACTTCCCTCTTAGAACTGCTTTTGCTGCACACCATAGGTTACTGATATGTTTAGAACTGCTTTTGCTGCACACCATAGGTTACTGATATGTTTAGAACCGCTTTTGCTGCACACCATAGGTTACTGATATGTTTAGAACTGCTTTTGCTGCACACCATAGGTTACTGATATGTTGGTATGTCCATTTTCATTTTTCTCAAGTTGTTTTTTACATCTCCCTTTTAATGTATTTTTGACCCATTAACCATGTTGTTTAATTTCCATGTATTTTTGAATTTTCCAGTGTTCCTCCTGTTATTGTTGTCTAGTTTTATATACTTATGATCTGAAAAAAATACTTGATATAATTTAAATCTTCTTCAATTTGCTAAGACTTGTTTTGTGGCCTAACATGTAATCTATCTTGGAGAATGTTCCATGTGCACTTGAGAAACATATGCAGCTGTTGAATGAAATATTCTGTTTCTGTCTATTAGTTCCATTTGGCTTAAAGTATAGTTTAAATCTGATGTTTCCTTATCAATTCTCTGTCTGTATGATTTGTCCATTGCTGAAAGTGGGACAAATCTTAAAGTCCTCTATTCTCATTGTATTACACTCTATCTCTCCTTATAGATCTATTAATATTTGCTTTAGTTGCTATATATAGGTATTCCAGCCTTGGGTAGATATATTTGTATATTTGTTATATTTTCTTAATGAATCAATCTCTTCAGCATTGTATTATAATGATATTATATTCTTTGTCTCTTTGTATAGTCAAAATAAACTTTGACTTAAAGTTTATTTTATGTGATACAGATTGAGTTTCCTTTATCCAAAATGATTGGAACCAGGTTTTTGAATTTAAAATTTTTTTGATTTTGTAATATTTGCATTATATATTTACTGTTTTAGCATTCCTAATCTAAAAATCAAAATCCAAAATGCTCCAGTGAGCATTTCCTTTGAACATTATATCAGCACTAGAAAAATTTTAATTTTGGCGTATTTGAGACTTCAGATTTTTGGATTAGGGATACTCAATCTATACAATTTTCTCTGTCTCTTTTGGTTTCCATTTAATGAAATAATTTTTCCATCCCTTTATTTGCAGTCTAGGTATGTTGTTATAAGTGAAGTGAGTATGTCATAGGCAGGGCTCCCTGGTATAGTTTGTAAGAAGCTTTGCTGCTGGAATCTTCAGGCAGGCTGACCTGGTACCTGGGTCCATGTGGTGGGTCTAAATCCTGGATCCACTGGAGGGGACCAGTTGACTGGGTCCATGTGGTGGGCCTGGAGCCTGGGTCCAGAAGGGAAGTCCTGGAGTCTATATCTGCAGAGAATAGCCTGAAGCCTGGGTCCACAAGGACTAACCTGGCACGAGTGTCAGGACTAACCTTACACTTTAGTCTGTAGGGGTTTTCTGGGCACTGGGATGGTCCTGGGGCTTGATCCACTGGGCTGTGCCTGGTGTATTAGTCCATTTGGAGAGCCTGGAGGGTGGGCGTATGGGTACTGACCTGGAGGATAGGTTCATGAGGGCAAGCCTAGATCCTGGGGCTGTAGGGGGTGGTTTGTAACTTAGGTCCACAGGGGATGAGGTCTGTGGGGCTGGTCCAGCATTGGGATCTACTGGCATAGGCCTATAAAAATCTTCATAGATCATGGAATCTTTGGCTGAGAAATACTCACTTCTGAACAGAACGAGGTTCTATGAGGCCTGCCTGAGTAGGAGTTCCATTAAGCTATGCACTTAACAGAGATGATGAAGGTGATATAGTACTAAGAGAAAAGAGTTCCACTCAGCCAGAGTAGGGTGACCTCACTGAATATGCTGGGCTTTCAGCTAATGTAGCAGAAAGGCCACACCTTAGAAGTAAAGCTACTCTACTTAGAGTAAGGACTACTCCAGACTCAGCTTAACAGTTTAAAAATAGGCCTCAAAAGAACTAAATCTATGTACTTGTAAATTAACTCTCAGCACAAAATTATATGGTTTCCAGAGAGAGACATCAAAATCTGAACCCTTAACAATGTAGTATTCACGATATCAATCATTAGGTCATACATTGATGGACAGGTAATGAGCAGGAAACTGTGATCCATAATCGGGGGAAAACCAATAGAAAGTGACCCTGAAATAACCTAAATATAGTAATTAGAAGAAGGCAAGGACTTTAAAATAGTCATTACAAATATATTCAAGGAATTAAAGGGGAAATGCTTATAATACAAAAATAGGTATAGGATTTCAGCAGAGCAATGGAAACCATAAAAAAGAAGCAAACAGAAGTTTTAAAACTAAAAATTAAAATAACCAATAGGAAAGGAAAATTAATTGGCTGGGCTTAATAATAGATTATGTTCGACAAAATAAATTATCAGGGAACTTACAGGTTGACACATTAACATTGTCAATTCTGAAAAATAAAGAGAAAATCGATTGAAAAGAGATTGACTTGTGAGGCAAGACGAATTAGTCTATATACATGTAACTGGAATTCCAGAAAGAGAAAAAGGAGAATATAGGGAAGAAAAAATTTTCTTGAATATGTGACTTAAATTTTCCCAAATTTAAACTTACAGATCCAAGTAACTCAGTAAACCCAAGAAAAATAAAGAAAAGAAACTCACACCTTGTCATAGGCAAGCTGTTGAAAATTGAAGATTAGCTTTTTTTCATGTTTGTTGGCTGCATAAATATCTTCTTTTGAAAAGTGTCTGTTCATATCCTTTGCCCACTTTTCGATGGGGTTGTTTGTTTTATTCTTGAAATTTGCTTAAATTCTTCATAGAATCTGGATATTAGCCCTTTGTCTGATGGGTAGATTGCAAAATTTTTTTCCCATTTTATTGGTTGCTGGTTCACTCTATTGATAGTTTTTTTTTTCTGTGAAGAAGCTTGTAAGTTTAATTAGATCCCACTTGCCTATTTTTTTGCCATTGCTTTTGGTGTTTTAGTCATGAAGTCCTTGCCCATGCCTATGTCCTGGATGGCATTGGGTTTTCTTCTAGAGTTTTTATGGTGTTATGCCTCATATTTAAATCCTTAATCCAACTAGAGTTAATTTTTGTATCACTGGTCATTAGTGAAATGCAAATCAAAATCACATTGAGATACCACCTTACACTAGTTAGAATGGCAATCATTAAAAAAATCAGGAGACAACAACTGCTGAAGAGGATGTGGAGAAATAGGGATGCTTTTACATTGCTGGTGGGAGCGTAAATTAATTCAACCATTGTGGAAGACAGTGTGGCAATTCCTCAAGGATCTAGACATAGAAATACCCAGCAATCCCATTACTGGGCATATACCAAAGGATTATAAATCATTCTATTATAAAGACACATGCACAAGTATGTTTATTACAGCAATGTTCACAATAGCAAAGACTTGGAACAAACCCAAATGCCCATCAATGATAGACTGGATAAAGAAAATGTGGTACATATACACCATGAAATACTATGCAGCTATAAAAAAAATGAGTTCATGTCCTTTGCAGAGACATGGATGAAACTGGAAACCATCATTCTCAACAAACTGATGCAAGACCAGAAAACCAAACACTGCATGTTCTCACTCATGAGTGGGTGTTGAATAATGAGAACACACAGACACAAGGCGGGGGGAACATCACACACTGGGGCCTGGGGGTTGAGGGGCTAGGGGAGGAAGATCAGGGGGTGGGGGTTTTGGGGGGGGATAGAATTAGGAGAAATACCTAATGTAGATGACAGGGTGATGGATGCAGCAAACCACTACCGTGGCACATGTATACCTATGTAACAAACCTGCACCATCTGCACATGTGCCCCAGAACTTATAATATAATAAGTAAGTAAATAAATAAATAAAACAAAATTGAAGATAAAGAGAAAATCTTTGAAACAGAAAAAATAAAACTAATGACAATGAGAAACCCACATTAACTACAGGGAAGCAACAACATGAATAATGACTCACATTAGAATGATTTGCATCAGAATTAATGGAGGGAGAATACTTTGAAAAAAAATCTTTAAGGTTCGAAGAAATAAAAACAATCTTCAACCTGGAATTCTATATCTAGCAAAAATTTCCTTCAAAATTGATGATGAAATAAAGGTCGTTTCAGGTGAATAAAAATAGAATTCTTTACCAGCAGATTCACATTATAAGAAGCAGCAAAAAAAAAAAAAAAAAAAAAAAATTCTTCAGGCTGAAAAAATTGACTCCAAATGTAATCATAGAGGTACAGGAAAAAACAAGGAGCACCAGAAATAGTAAATATGTGGCACAGATTTTTTCTTCTCTTAATTTTTTAAAAGAACTTAAAAATTTATCTTTTAAAAGTACATAACACTATAATGGGGATTTAGAATGTATTTAGATATGATAAATATAACAAAAATATAATAATAATAGAACTAAGGATGGTAATAAGTGGAACTATATTACTACAAGATCCTTATAGTTTATGAGAAGTGGCACAACATTAACTTTAAGTAGACTGTGATAAGAATTTACATTGTAATCCCGATAGGAACAACTAGAAGAATAATGAAAGACATGCATCTAAAAATCCAGTGAAGGAACTGATAACACTGGGTCGTCCTTCTAGATCCCTTCTAAGGAAGACTTGTTGACCTAGCAGCAGGGACTGTTGTTGGCTGATGTCTTCTGCTGTCAGAACCTTCAGTAACTATGTTAGCTTCAGAAAGCTATCTTGCCCATCCCTTTTTTGGGCAGCCCACATTAAATGACAGACCAATCAAAAAATATAATGTCTGGCCATTTTGGCCCAACTCAGGACAACTCTGAAAAACACTACTGTAGCTCCAGAGGTTTCTGTGGGTCTTCAGGGGTTACTGCTGGGCCTCTGTTACAGCTCAACTTCTCTCTCTGCCCCATTCTCCTTCTTTCTCCCTCCTCACTCCCTCAGACATTAATCTCAAGGGCACACTTGAACATGCACTTATCATGCAAAATTCTTTCTCAGAGACTTTCCCAGAGAACTCAATCTGTAACAGTAGCAGGAATGTGCTAAGAAAGCAGGTGATAAAATAAGGTTTTGGAGCTGGCATACTCACTTGTTCAGCTGGCAATGAGGACCCCATCACTGGTGGTGGGTGGAGTCAGTAGATGGAGGTAATGGATGGCAGATGGAGATAAATCCTAGTATAAGACAGTAGTCTAATGGCTTTACTTCTCTAGTGGGAAACAGAGAAGTAAAGGGAAGAGATGTGCTAAAATATGGATGACATGATACACCAGGCATTTCAGAGAAGAGTATAACAAAGACTTGGGATTGATTAACAAGCAAGTGGAAACCTCGGTAGCATACAGAGACTTTCTCATCTGCAGTGCAGGAAAAGACAGAGCTGAGGATAAAAGCTCAGACTCAATTGTCAGAGTGGCCAAGCTCCAAAGAATGCTAAACGCCCAATCAAGGCAGGTCTGTAATACCAAAGTCAGGGAGCTCAATTTGGGACACATGGAGTGAGGACGGTTGGGTCAGTGTTCCTCCAAATATTTTTTTTTTAATTTATTGTTTAACACAGATAAAATTGACCATTATAAAAATGTAAAATTATTCAATTTACTGGTTTTTAGTATATACAAAATTTGCAACCATAACTATTATCTAATTCCAGAATATTTCCATCATACCCCCCAAAAATTATGAACCTCCCAATTCCCTCCTTTTCCCATGCTCTGAAAATTTACTAATTTACTTTCTGTCTCTACAGATTTATCTATTATGGATTATTCTATAGAAATGAAATTATACAAAATGTGGCATTTTGTGTCTGGCTTCTGTCACTTAGCATCATGTTTTATAGGTTCATCCACATTGTAGTCTGTGTCAGATCACTAAAACTTACACCTATGTTTTCTTCTAAGAGTTTATAATATCAGCTCTAACATTTGGGTCTTTGACCCATTTTGCACTGGTTTTTCTATGCAGCGTGAAGTAGGGATCCAAATTTATTCTTTTGCATGTAGTTATGCAGCATCACTTGTTGAAAAGATTATTCTTTCCATCTTTGAATGGTCTTGGAACCCTTGACAAAAATCAATTGACCATAGACATATACATTTATTTCTGGACTTTCAATGCTACTCCATTGTTCTACACATTTATCCATATGACAATATCACGTTGTTTTGAATACTATAAATTTGTAGTAAGTTTTGAAACTGTAAAGTGTGAATCCTCCAATTTTGTTCTCGGCTATTTGGGGTCACCTGCTTATTTTAGAATCAATTTGTCCATTTCTGAAAAAAAGTCACTGGAATTTTGAAAGGGATTGCATGGAATCTGTAGATCAATTTGGCATGTTTTGCCATCTTTGTAATATTACGTTTTCTAATCCACGAGATGATACATCTTTCCATTTATTCAGGTCTTTATTATTTTTCAGTAATGTTTTGTAGTCTTCAGTGTACAACACTTGCACTTCCTTGGTCAAATTTATTCCCCAACATTCTTTTTGTTGCTATTATGCATTGGATTGTTTTCTGAACTTTATCTTTGACTTTTTCATCGCTACTGTACAGAAATACAACTGATACGTGAATGTTGATCTTGTATCCTGCAACTTTTCTGAGCTCATTTATTAGCACTTACTGAGTTGTAACTTACATTTGCCTGCAAATGTTGTGTGACAGATGCTCCCAGGTAGCACCGAGTGAGTTCAGGATAGGTGACATGAAGGCAAACCTTGTAAGGGATCCACCAAACAGGTCAAAGCAGTTACAGTTCTTGGCGAATGAAGTTTGTTCTGCTCTCTATGGCAGTAGGGATATAGAATGGGACGATCAAGGCTATCACAGCTGGGGCATGGTAGATGGAATGGAGTAAATAAAAAGGCCATAGTGTTTGATTTTCTTACTGAGATTCAACTTTTTAAACAAGCATCCCTTCATTATTGGAAGTTTTTAGTTCACTTCTTGAGTTCTGAACAATTGATTTTGAAAGTTTTTTGCCAGTATTTTTCTATTGCTTTTATGGTTGGGTGGACTTTTGGGTTTTCTTGCTCCAGCATTTTCACAGACTTCAAGCTCTTCTTAAATCTTGAATGTGCAAATTCCTCTGAATCTGAAGAGTCTATTGAGGTGGGTTAATTTTCCCTTACCTGTGAACAATGCAGAGGCCTCTACCCTGTAGGACAACGTGTAGCCCCCTTGGGATCAACCCACCTACCTGTCTATCACTAGTCTGATAGCTAAGGTGAAGTTTGAGCATGACCTAGCCAGGGTTGCACTGACCCTGATCAGGGAGGAAAGGGATTATATCCCAAATAAACTGCAACACTTAAGTCAGCATTGATAGGAAGGAGCTGGAAGAAGACTCAAACCATAGGACTGGATTCTGATGGTGCTTTTTTTTTAACTTTTTAAATTGAACATTGTAATTGTACATACTTATAAGGTACACTTTGATGTTTTGGTATATATCTATGTTGTATAAAGATCCAATCATGGCAGTTAGTATATCCATTGCCTTGGGTATTTATCATTTTCCTGTGGTGAGAAACTTCAAAACTCTCTTTTAGTGATTTTGTAACGTAGTGTTTTACCATTAACCATCGTCACTCTACTGTGCAATAGAACTCCAAAATTTATTCCTCCTAATTGTAATGGTGTGCCTGTCTACCAACCCCTCTCCCGTACCTTCCCTAGTCTCTGGTAACTACTGTTCTACTCTCTGTTTCTATAATGCCAACTTTTCTTTTTCCTTCCTGAGGGTGCTCTTTTGAAAAAGAGACCAAAACATGAGGGTGGAAGCTGGAGAGTTTATTGATTTGAGATCCCCTTTCCAGCTACAAGATTTAACATGCTGGCAAGGACCTCAGAACATAGTATGAACTCATTACTGGGATGACTCCCAGCAGCCTAGAAACAGTAATGGTCCATGCCAAGTGGGGTAGAAATTCCAGAATTACCATGGCTGCCAGTGGGAAAAAGGATTAAAAGGCTCAGAGAAGTGAGCATGTTGGAAGAGATAGACTATAAAACTGGGAAACCCACCAAATGCCTGTTTCATGGGAAAGCTTCAAGAGACACCATCTCCAGACCACAATGCATCGGTGCACGTAGTTACCACAGTAAATGGCAAAGTTGTAGGGACAGTCAGGGGTCCTGATTGCTTGAGAGTTAAGACTCCTAATAGTTTATGGCATTTTTAGGGGGCGAAATAAATGAGCTGCCAACAAGGTTACTACTCAATCTGTATCATCCAAAAAAATCAAGGTAGATGATCAGGAGGTTAACAGCGATTGCCCTAGTAAAGTGTCATGATTCCTTGAACACTTTTTTTCTTTTTACCAGAAATGACATTCATCTTTTAAAAAAGTATCTGGGTCCCCAACAGGAAGAATTCTGCAACATCACAGCAAGCCTACACAATAATAATTACCCCAGTCTTTCTGCAAAGGGATTTACGGCCAGTTACCTGAGTAATTGTGCACTGTGGAAAGGAGAATCCCAAACACGTCAAGGATTGTTGGACACTGGGCCGAAGTTGACATGGACATCTAGAAACACAATACATTATCACATACCCCAAGTCAGAGATTAAGCATCTTGGGGGTGAGTAATAAATTGAGTCCTGGCCAAGGTTAGGATCCCAGTGGGTGCAATGGCCATTTCCCTTCTCTCTACGTGGACATTTTATATTTGGTAGTTGGCATAACCTCACATCAGGTCCTTGGCCTATTGGGTAGGAGCCCAAGGGAAAGCTTTTGACATGGTCTCCCCTCACCTCTTGCCTCAGCAGAGATAGTACATAAAAATCAATATTGTATCCCCAGAGGGGGATGGTGGAAATTAGTCCCCTCCGTAAAGATCTAAAAAGTGCAGTACGGTGGTTCTCATCATATCTTTAATTCACCAGGCTGGGTTCTGCAAAACCCAGGTGACCCCTGGAGGATGAGTGTAGACTGCCACCAACTCAAGCAAGTAGTAGCAAGCCTTGCCCTCACCCTGCAGAATGTGGTATATTTAAAAGAGGTCAGCGTAGCCTTAGGGGCATGGTGTGTGGCTGTTGATTTGGTGAATATAGTTTTTTTT
Organism: Callithrix jacchus; assembly: GCF_049354715.1. Taxonomy (NCBI): domain Eukaryota; kingdom Metazoa; phylum Chordata; class Mammalia; order Primates; family Cebidae; genus Callithrix; species Callithrix jacchus. Next base: position 167,130,566 of record NC_133505.1, read on the forward strand.
TTTTTGCATCCTTTGCAGAAAAGAGGATGAGAAAGCATTTGCATTCACATGAAATAGTTAACAGTGTAGATTTTAACTGAAATGGTTAACAGTGTAAATTTGCAGTGTGTCCCAGGCCTGTTAGTTCTTTGTTCCACCTACCCTCTGTCACAATATAGTCCGAAGAGATCTGGTTTGTTTGAATGTCCTGGCCGTTGATTCATTTTAACAGTGGTATCATGAGAATGGGGCCGGATGACAAGAAATCCAAAATTGGAAGCCTTGGTGAGGCACACGCGTTCCATGGAGTGTGAGATAACCTCCATGAACATTCAGGGGCCTGCCATCTTGGTAAAATTTTCAGGGATTCAGTGGCCAAGGCTATGTTGGAATATCCCATCCAAAGAATAGGACAAAGTATTGTATCTTTACATCTCCCACCATGGAAAAAAGCAGCACAATGTCAGTCCATACAGTGGGAGGCATCAGAGACTTTGAGCTTCGAGTGGGGCCCAGAGCAGAAAAGTGTGGGATGTAAGCAGCCCTGCCACTTGGGCCATACAATCTGGCAGATCCTATGGTCATGGGAGGTGTTAGTGGTGGGAAAAGGTGTCAGGTACAGTTTCAAACACATGCCTGTGGGAGAATCACAATGAAGACCCTTAGGTTTCTGGGGCTTAGTCATGCCTTCTGCAAGGGAGAACTCTATGCCTTTTGGAAAACCATTTCTATTGTGCTGCTGAGCCCTGGAGATGGAGCACCTGACTGTGAGGTCCAGTGCCAATGTGGCAACAATTGCCCAGATGAGTGGATTCTGTCAGAACCACCAAGTCACAAGATCAGGTGGGCCCACTCTATTATGGAATGGATGCATTTGGTATTGAGTATGAGTATGAGCTGAGCCAGAAGGTACAATTTCATGAGCTGGCAGCTGAGCCTCCATGTCACACTGTTGCACAGGGTCAAACACACATGAGCAATGGAGAATCACTTGGCTGATGGGCCACTGATCTGAAAAGAGAAAGATTGGAAGGCTGGGAACTTGGAGGCCTGAGGCAGTGGTGTGTATATGGACACAGGGGAAGGATGAGTATTCCATGTCTTGCATCGTAAGCTTCCACCTTGGAAGAGAAATTGAACAAATAAGGAAATAAAATGACTAGGCCAGTTGATACAAGCTGACCAGTAACTGGCCACCACCAGGCGAGCCCAGTGGATACCTGGGGAGGCCAGGTGAGTCAGGAATGGAGGCGTGGGTGCAAGAGCCTGGGCTCCCAAGTGGCAGGGTAGATCAAGCTGCTGCTACTGCCAAATACAACCTGCCAGCAACAAAGATGAATGCTGTGCCCCTACAGGGTCCGTCCCTCTGGGAGGCCTTGGTCACTTGGGGGTGAGTTGACCACAATGGACCCTGTCAACCGTTTAAAAACCAGCTCTTCTTCTGGATACAAATGGACACAGTGCTTCCCTTCCTGCAGCCCCCCCAGTCACTATACTCATGAGAACAGGATTCTTTTTTAAGGGGCTAGCATTTGCTAAATTGGTGCTCAGAGTTACAGCTCCCTGTCATCAAGCTGATAGCAAACGTTCATCTGCAAACAGCACTCTTAGCTCATGGCCCATGCAAAGCAAGGTAGTGGCTGGATGAGGCCTGTGGCCATCATTTTATACACATCATTGCTGAGTCTTATGTATCAGCACAGATGCGCCCCCACGTCTGCGTTCCAGGTGGCAAGAAGAAAAAGCGGGACGTGGACATAAATTCTTTTTGAAGGAGACTTCCGAAGTCCCATGCAATCCTGCTAACATCTCCTTGGCCGGAACTTGGTCACATGGCCACACATCCTGCAAAGGAGGCTGGGAAATGTAATTGTTTACTCCCATTGTTAGAACTCACTATGAATCTTAGTTTTCATCAGTTAGGAGCTACTGATAAACTCAGGTAAAATTGTAATTCTCCAAAGAACTTAAAGACATTGATGTTAATTAAATATAAAACAAATACCTAATAGAGAAGATCAGCCAAGCTAAAACAACTCTCTTAAGAATACAATAAAAATTGGCAAGCCTTTGGTTACATTAGTCAAGAAAAATAGAGGAAGGCATACATAACCAAAATAGCCCGTGAGAAGAGGGACAGAATTCCAGAGGAGGATTCTGGTCTGGCTAGAGATACTGGGAGCTTGTCTGTCCTGCCAATAAGAACTTCTTAACTTTGCCCAAAGCTATCCTCTGTGCTCACAGCCACCCCTCAGCTGGGGGCTTTCACATTGTCTGTTGCCCTGGTCCCTCACCTCTGCCCTCTTCCATCTCACCTGTGCTATGCTTTCAGACTCCTGCAGCCTCCAAAAGAAATCCTAGACCACTCAGCCTAGCATCCAAAGCCCTTCTTGGGCTATTGCTGGTCTCTTTTCCAGCTCTATTTGTCTAGTCCTAAATTAAAACATGCTCAATTCTTCAAATTCTCCCTGTAACTGCCCCCTTCCATAATTTTGCTCAGGCCTCTTCTAATTTCTTCTCAGAGAAATCAAATGTAATCAGGTAAAATGTTACCATTTCTCCAAGATCCTGATATAGTTTGGCTTTATGTCCTTGCCCAAATTTCATGTCGAATTGTGATCCCCAATATTGGAAGTGGGGCCTGGTGGCAGGTGATTAGATCTTGGGGAACAGATTTCCCCCTTGGTGCTGTTCTCTTGATAGTGAGTTCTTGTGAGATCTGGTTGTCTAAAAGTGTGTAGCACCAGCCAACTGCAATGCTGATTCCTCCTCTGCCTTCCTGAGGCCTCCCCGGAAGTAGAAGCCGCTATGCTTCCTGTAGAGCCTGTGGAACTGTGAGCCAATTAAATCTCTTTTCTCTATGAATTACCTCATCTCAGGTACTTTTTTATAGCAGTGTGAGAACAGTCTAATACAGTCCCCAAGTTAGAAACCAGACTTCTTCTACCCAACACCTAGAATAATTTTTGCATCTTTTTTTCTCGACATCATTTCACATTCATAGAAAAGTTGCCTGAGTAATAAAAACGATTTCTGTGTACCATTTCTCAGATACACAGGCTACTCACATCTTGCCTTATTTTTTCTCCCTCTGTGCACATGTATGCTTGTATTTACACACACACATCCACACACAAACACACATACACACACATGCACACAAACACACATACACACACACATACACACACACATCCACACACAAACACACATACACACACACACATTTTATGAAACGTGAGAGTAAATTGAAAACATTCCCTCCTTTCCCTTAAGTATTTCTGTGTGTGTGTGTCTTAAGACTAAGGACATTTTCTTTCATAACCACAGTGCACTCATCAAAATTAGAAAATGTAACATTGGTACAATACTATTATTTAACCCAAAGTCTATATACCAATTTCATCAATTGTCCCAGTATGTCCTTTATAGCTGTGGTCCCCAAACCAGAATCAGTCCAGGAGCACGGGCTGCCCTTGGCGACCGTGTCCCTTTGGTCTCCTTCAATCTGGAACAGTTCCTCAGCGTTCATTTGTTTTTCTTACAGGACCGTGAATGGATTCGTCTCACAGACCTGAACACTCGCTCCCTCATATAATGGTTCTTCATGTACACTACTCATGTCCCTTGCCAGCCTTTTGGCTCCTCTGAGGGGTAATCAGTGTGTGGCACAAGTTTTAAGCTCACCCAGCCCTTCCCAAAGTGCACAGCACATTCTAGATTTATTGCAAACAAAAGGACAGCTGTCCCAGTGCTTGGAGGGGTTGCTTTGCAGGAATACGTCCTAGCTCCAAAGGGTCTGTCTCAGTGAATGGTGCACCTGGAAACTGAAGGCGAGTCCTACATTTTGATAAAGAAAGTGGTAGGCCAAGGAGAGGAGAGAGATTTTTAAAAATATTTCCATAAAATTGTGAGCCAAGAGCACAAAGCAAGACCACTCAGGCCTTAGTTCTTTTCTTGTGCCGTGGACTCCATGCCCTGCGCCCAGCCCTCTCAGGTGCAGACGAGTCTACCCTCCTTCACAGAGGAGGTTCGTGTATGTTTCATCTCTTTGTTTGAACTGGATCTTTTCTATTAACATTTAAACATGTTCCTACCTCTTTCACCTTAAAATACAAGACCTCACTACACTTCAGTTGTGCATCTTTCCCAGTGACTCTATCAGTAGCTACGAACAAGGATGGCATCCATGTCACCAAATTGAAGTGACGTTTCCCAGACCTTAGCTCGCTCGGCCTTTCAGTACCGTGAAACCCTCTCCATCACGGACTTCAGGAAGCACTCGCTTATTCTGGCTTCTCAGGCATGGCGCCCTGGTCTCCTCCTGCCTCTGTGGTCACATCTACGTTTCCTGTGAGGCTCCTTCTCCTCATCCCAGCCATTAATATGAGGCTCCTCAGAGCGCGGCGCCTTCTCTTTGCACTTCCTACTCTCTCCCTCCTATGTTAGCCTTGTCCTTGGCTTTGACTAACACGTAAGTAAACGACTCAAATGTACACAGTCAGCTCTGCCTTCTCCCTAGAGCTCTAGACCAAATATTATCTCACTGCCTCTTTGACATCTCCATCAGTGCGTCTCAAAGGCACTCTAACCTCGGCATGGCTGCACTGGTTTCCTAGGGCTGCAGTAACCAAGCACTACAGACTTGGGGCCTTCGGTAGCAGAAAAATGTCCTCTCACGATTCAGGAGACCTAAAGTCCAAGATCAAAGTGTGAGCAGAGGCTGACAGTTGTTCTACCCAGTGCGGCACAGGCGATGTGTTAGCCAAGCGCTGCTGTCCTCACCAGGTCAGGGATCAGTTTCCCTCTCCCAGTGCAAAACCCATCTTCTTCTCTCCAGCCTGAAGGACTGAAGCTCCCCGTTCCCCAGAGCTGAATGCAAAATGAACAAGTGTCCCCCTGGCTGAAGACCACACAGAAAAAGATGTGACACCTTGGGGAGGGCAGTGAGAAGGAGAGAGCAGAGAATGAGGCTATTAAAAGATCTGAGGGGTAGAGAGAAGAAGACACAGAGGAAGGGCTTCCCCAGAATCCAGAATTAAGACACCCCATGGTGAGCTGCCCATGAGTCCAGGGTGGGTACAGAGAACAGCGAATAATGTAGAGAATCCAGTCCTGGATTTCCAAAGTGCTGTCCCAGACAGGCCTTTAGGCCAAAGCAAAGAATGACTAATGCTTTTCCGGAGGAGTAGGCCCTGGCTGGCCAGCCCTGCTTCTCCTCTAGGCAGCACCCTTGCCTTTGGCCAGCGTGGAGCAGGTGTGGACGGTGGGGCCAAAGCCTGGGAAGAACCAGCTTGGCCTGAGAACACCTTCGTGGCTGGCCTTGCTGCCTCCCCTCTCCCTGACCTGTAGGTGATATATCCTTAGGGCTGTTCGATTCTTTCTTCAGAACGCTGTCATTTGTTTGTGTGATAACTGTCCGATTTCTGACTGGTCCAAAGGTCTGAAGGCTCTTTGAAGGTCATGGGTAACCGTGCGCTGAATTTTTTCTCCTTGTTTCAATTATCATGCATATTAATTAGTCCCTTAAAAAGTATTCATTGTCTGATAACTAAATAAAAAATTTGGTTTACTCTCTTCTGTGAAGACACTGGATGCTACGGCTATTTTCAAATATAACTGAATAAATATTTTTAGTCAAGAAAAAGCCACGTCTTTTTTTTTTGCCACCTTAACTTACATTTAAAGATGGCAGAAAAAGACATAAAACCTAATTTCCAATTACAAATCATATTCATCCTGAATATGTAACCTTAGTTCCTCAAGGAATGAAAACAATTATTTTTTAAAACTCTTAAAAGGATGTAAGTTTATACTTACTGAATGTTTTCTCCACGGGGCATATTTCATTCTCAGACTCAGGCGCCACCTTGTTTAGCAGATGCTAAGACCCTCAGTTCCGGTTTTTGATTCGATCTGAGTGAACAGGAACATTTAGCCCATTAACTTTAAATACAATGAAGTGAAGGAGTGATGAAAGAGTGCAAGCAAAACAGACTGTGTTCTGTTGAGAAGAAGGTGAAATTGTCTGAGGTCACAGCAGTCTGATTTTGTGCATTTCCCCATTGCTAAGGCTTCAGTCCCCTCCCAGTTTCCAGCCGGGGCCCACAGCGCTTTTGACTAAGCCCAGCTGATTTTTCAGAGTCACCAGCCTCCTTCCTTGAGACAATCCCTTCCCTCCAGCTCTTCCTTCCACTTTCCGCCACCCAGAGCTTTCGCATTTCATCCCGTATCAATGTGGTGTGCTCAGAAAAGGACACGACTTTCAAAGGCCGAGAGCGACCAGCTTAGCAACCGAGGAGCTTAGCAGATTCTCAGAACTTACATTTAAGCTGCGAGATTATGGAATCAACACCTTTGTTTCCAAGTAAAAAATTTTCTAGATCAAGCAGGAGATATTTTGGAGATTAAACTGTGGCTACGGTTTAGCATACTGATCCTTTTCTTTTCTTTTCTTTTCTTCTTTTTTTTTTTGAGACAGAGTTTCACTCTTGTAACCCAGGCTGGAGTGCAATGGCGCGATCTTGGCTCACCGCAACCTCTGCCTCCTGGGTTCAGGCAATTCTGCCTCAGCCTCCTGAGTAGGTAGCTGGGATTACAGGCATGCGCCACCATGCCCAGCTAATTTTTTGTATTATTAGTAGAGACGGGGTTTTACCATGTTGACCAGGATGGTCTCGATCTCTTGACCTCGTGATCCACCTGCCTCGGCCTCCCAAAGTGCTGGGATTACAGGCGTGAGCCACCGCACCTGGCCCACATACTGATCCTTTTAAAACAAACAGGAATATCACGAGCTTTTCACATTATGGTTATTATTATTATTTTGAGATGGAGTCTCGCTCTGTCGCCAGGCTAGAGTGCAGTGGCGTGATCTTGGCTCACTGCAACCTCTGCCTATCGGGTTCAAGCGATTCTCCTGACTTGGCCTCCCAAGTAGCTTGGAGCTTTTCAGATTATTAAAGATTCTTTGAATACAGGATTCCAGACATAGATATTTTACTGGACTCCCTCCACCAAACAGAGACTTATTAAGAATTCAGGCCAAGTGTGGTGGCTCACACGTGTAATCCAAGCTCTTTGGGAGGCCGAGGGTAGTGGATCACTTGAGTTCAGGAGTTCGAGACCAACCTGGCCAACATGGTAAAACCTCATCTCTATGAAAAACACAAAAATTAGCCCGGCGTGGTGGTGTATGCCTGTAGTCCCAGCTACTGGAGAGGCTGAGGCAGGCAGAATTGCTTGAACCCAGGAGGTGGAGGTTGCAGGGAGCCAAGATCATGCCACTGCACTCCAGCCTGGGTGACAGAGCAAGACTCCATGTGAAAAAAGAAAAGAAAAGAATCCATTATTTGGTTGATCCCAAGTCTCCCATAAACAAGACAGTGTCTGAACTGTGAAGCTATATTTTACAGAAGCCCCACACACTGTTCTGTTGATTTGCTTATTACGAAGTGAGAAAAGAGGACATACTTTCTTCCTAGGCCCCTAGGCAAGATTTGGTCACAGCATGTAGCAAGGGGAATTTGTCTTTGGTGACTATTCAACAGGAAGAATTCCTGATATCTATGATCAGCTATGTATTCACATCCAGGAAGGGTTTGGGGCACAGAATGCTGTCAGTATTTCATTTTGGTGACATGTCTCCCTCGATCAAGGTTTCTAGTGTCAGAACAAAACTTGTAGACGTTGCTTGGCTCATCCAGATCATGACCTAGCAAGGCTGAAATTACCGAAAAATGAATACTTCTGTGTTATTGTCTTCTATAACCACACAGTCATCAAAACGGATCGCAGGAGCCACTGGTAAATGAGAACGAAAGCAAAACTTTAGGTCAAGTGTTCCAGTGTGCCCTTGGAGCATCTCAGTGGGCAGGAGGCCTCTCTGTGCACAGTAACAGCTTGTTACAGCACAAGAAAGTTACTGACATCCCGAACTGAAGGTCAAGATCACCCTGCTTCTGGTAGCTTCGCCACATGGCGCCAGGACTCTCCAGTCATGGAGTTCATGACGGAGCCCCTCCCACAGGGGCTGGCAATGCCACAGAAAGGAGTTTTCTCAGGCTATTTTGGGAATTGTATTCCCAGTGAGAAATGAGGAAGGCAGACTCATGTGGAACTGGAAAGGATGTGGGGAGAAAATAATTTACTAAGCTTCGTGGGGCTGGAAAGGAAGGAGTATACGAGTTTAGGCTTTTTTTCTTTAGGGGGGAGAAAGGCTGGGGGCGTCATTCTGGGTACTCAACTCTGTCCTGAGGGGGGAGCTGTACTCACAGGCTGCACGGCACTCATGTTCCCACCCTCCTCCCGATGCAGCCAGATGTCCTGGCAGACCCCAGACTGGGTTTATGTTTCTGGGTTTATGGGACTTTAGTTTTTGGCTAAAGAGGAGAATTTTGGGCTGGGTGCAGTGGCTCATGCCAGTAATCCCAGAACTGTGGAGGGCAGAGGAGGGTGGATCATAAGGTCAGGAGTTTGAGATGAGCCTGGTCAACATGGTGAAATCCCATCTCTACTAAAGATACAAAAAATTAGCTGGGTGTGGTGGCATGCACCTGTAACCCCAGCTACTCAGGAGGCTGAGGCAGAAGAATCACTTGAACCCAGGAAGCAGAGGTTGTAGTGAGTTGAGATCGCACCACTGTACTCTAGCCTGGGCGACAGGGCAAGACTTCCTCTCAAAAAAAAAAAAAAAAAGGAAGAGAATTTTGGGAAATGAAGTATTTTAGTGCCTACAAAAGAAGCCAGGAGTAGTGGGCGATGCTGGAACTGGAATGGCATCTGTCCTGCCAGACCTGAGATTTGGAGTGCCTGGAGGAAAGGGGACAAATCAGAAACTGAAGGAACTCTCTGTAAGACTCTGAGATGTGGAGCAGAAGCTTTATGGCCAGGTGGCAAGACAATGGAGAGCCACCTGGAGGCCAGCTTGTCTGCCATCCACCAGAGCCCCAGGACCAGGGCTCTGATGCCCTGACAGCTCCAGGCAGCACAGGGCAGGACAGGAGAATGGTGGAGGCAGTCACCTGCTCAGAGACATACCAGCTGCAGGGGAGATGGGGATACTCAGGACCCCAAGGCAGGACCACAGGTCAGGCTCACTTTGGAGGGTGCAGGGAGGCCCTGCCACAGTGGGGAGGTCTGTGGGGTGGTGGAAGGCAGACTGAGAGCTGATTCAGCAGGTAAGAGCTGAAAGCCCTCATAACCTGTGCAGACCTGCAAAAATACCTGCAAAAAAAAAAGACATTTTTCCAGGGACATTTCCAGTCATTTCCTCCTAAAGGCTGGAGCGCCCTGGAACATTCAGTCTAGACCCTATTATCAAAAGCAGTTGTGTGGAGTTATTTCAAGAGGTCCCAATGAGATGGACTGCAACCATCCTCCCTTAAGGGAAAAACACACACACACACACACACACAAATAGGCACATGCCTCAAAGGAACTGTGTGTCAGGGTGGCATTTAGAGGCTTCTTTTAAATTGTCCTCCCCTTCCTGCCTCCCCAAATCCCCAGGAACTGAATCATATAAAGTAGTTCCATGAGGCCAGTCCCTCCCGCCTGCAGCCTACCACCAAGCCTCACCCTCAAAAAAATTTTAAACACAGAACATCAAGAACAACACCCGAATTGAGCCCTGGTTTGGGCAAAAGAGTCCAGATGTTTGCCATGGGAAGGCTTCCTTCTTTGCCCTGTTTTAAGTGGACAGAGGGGAAACAAGGATTCTACCTTTATTTTTATAACAAAAGACATTTTTCCAGGGACAATGTACTAGGCTGAACTGTGCCACTCCCTTGAAGGTGTGTCTACACCCTCACCCTTGGGAGCTCTGAACGTGATTTTATTTGGAAAATGGGTCTTTGAAGATGCAATTAAGTTAAGGATCTCAACACGAGCTTATCCTGAATTATGCGGGTGGACCATAAATCCAATGCCAAGTGTCTGAGCAGCACAGAGGAGAGAAACACGGGAGAAGAGGAGAAGGCCATGGGGGGATGGAGGCAGAGACGGGGGCGGCGCAGCCACAAGCCCAGGAACTCCTGCAGCCTCCAGGAGATGGAAGAGGCTGACAACAGACCCTCCCCTAGAGCCTCAGAAGGGAGCATGGCCCTGTTGGCACCTTGATCTTGGACTTCCGTCCTGCAGAGCTATGAGATAATAGAGGTCTGTTGGTTTGAGCCAGGAATTGGGTCTTCTTTCCGTTTTAAACTACACTCCTCATTCTTCCCTGTCGCTCAGTCCTGTTCAGGAGACGGCAAAAAGCTCTCTGATGTTTGTATTTGTGACTCTGCCTCAAAGCTGACTAACACAAGAGTGAACACTGAAATAATTGAAGTTTGAACTGAGTCGCTGAAGAAATGAAATTACATTCTGAGAAGCCTCATTTTCCAATGCCAGCTGCCCCACCAGTGGTCCTGGCCGATGACAGAATTGCCTGAAGTTCAGTGAGTTTCCTTCTACCACTCAGGAATCGCCCACTTCTTCATCCCCATGGGAAGTCTTACAACTTCTGAAATTGGGGGAGGCATTAAAAAGCTTTAGAAGATCAGAGATGGAGGAGAGCTGGTATTCTTCTTGCACATGGTTGAGTCAGGAGACACTGCCCAAGGTTCCTAGGACAAGAAATCAAGATTTAATGACTTTATTTAAACACATAACTCAAAGTTATCTATAGCCATTAAATATCTGGAGGGCTGTAGGGAAAAATTGCTTATGTTTCACAGAAAGGAATCGCTAGATACTCTCAAGGGTTACTGAACAAGAAAGGGAAGGCTAGGCTTATTATTCCACATTACGGCAGTAACTTTCAAGAGGAGTGAAAACTGGAATTATTAAAAGATGGTCAGCTCTGGGAAGTGGTGCTGGGGAAGGGGAAGGGTTTGTGAAAGTTGTCAGAATCAAAATGGAGTCACTTGTGTCAAACAAAACAAAACATCCTGGCAGACAGAGCTGGGAAGGCTCTGAAGAGAAGGTTCTTACACTTGTACACCTGGTAAAAAAAAAAAAAAAAAAAAAAAACCTCTCAGAAAAGATCCTGCAGAAACCAGAACCCTGCACAAAGGCCATCACAACCCACACAGAAAACACTTCTGCAGGAACATCTGCTCAGCAGCCGCCTGTCCAAACTTGGACAGGCATTGCCCTTGTGATTGATCCTTGTAGCCAGGGATAATCATTTCAAAACAAGAGTGTCATCCTCCTCATTTTTCCTTTAAAAACCTCTGTCTTCCTTTAGCTCCCTGAATATGCATGTAGTTTGCTGTGGCACACATATTCCCACTGCAATGCCGTGTTCCTGAGGAAGCCTCTTTCCTTTAGAGAGTCTCTATTATTTAGGGTGATAGGTTGCATGATGGGCTGTTGTTTTCCATAGTTTTATATCATTTAGTTTTCACATGCATGTATCATTTTAATTAAATGTTTCAAAATAAAATAATCCAATCGTAAAATATGTTTCCAAAGTAGAGTCTAAGGGAGAGTTAAGAAGGAGTAGAGGAGTCTGGACAGCCACGGAATGGGGCCCTCCGGCCTTCTTTCCTCATCCCGGGTATCAGGTACCAGTTCCCAGAGAGGACAACTTGTAATGGGCTGCAGAGTTCCCAGAAGGTCTCCGGTGTCACAGGGCCCCTGCTTGTGCTTATCCTGAGGGCCCACATTTCATAAGCCACCTTTGGCACACCAGGGAGCGTCCATGCCAAGCCTGGCTTGGGTCACACATCTGTGAAGCATGGGAAGATGGCAGGATTTAAAGATTGACGTAAATCATCCAGGATGCTTTTTGTCCAACAGTAGACGGGCTGATGATGTCTAACTGGTCCTGATTTCATCTGAAAAGCTATCCCTACCATTAGTATCTGCAGCAAGTGGCATGGCGTGTTGCCAGCATTCATGGAATTGTGAGGCAGCCAGAAAATGCTGGGGTAATTTTGGAGTTTAAATTTTTTTTTATTAGATAAAGGGTAGAGAAGGGAGAAGTCATTTTTATCCACTTCCACACAGTTTCCTCCCTCTCTCTCTTTCACTCTCCCTCACACACTCTCTCTCTACCTCTCTCTATTTAAAATTTGTTTCAAAGATGGGTTTTGGAAGGCAATTTTGATTATGTAGGGGATATGTAGCCATGTCTGTCAAAGACAAAAAAAAAAAAAAATGAACCCTTTCACTAGGTACTGGAGAAGGCTGTGCTCCGAAATGCAAGGCACTATCTACCATTCAACAATTTGGGGGATAAAAATCCTACCTTTTATATTCTTGACCAAGTTTGTTCAAGAATTCAGGCATTCACTGTTTACCATCAAAAGCCCACAAGAGCAATAAGGAGGTCTTTTGTTCTTTTCCTTCTTTTTTTTGTTTTTTTTTTTTTGTTTTTTGAGGCAGAGTCTCACTCTTGTCACTTAGGCTGAAGGGCAGTGGCATGATCTTGGCTCACTGCACCCTCCACCAAGGAGGCCTTTTCTACACGACTTGGGAGACAGGGAAGAGTGGATGACAGCTGCTGTGATCTCCTCCGCATTCCTCAGGGAAGTTCCGCTTGGGCAGATGGAAATTAATTTGCAAATGTAGAGTCAGGAACCTGGGAAATTAATCACTAATGCTGATAAAGACCTGGAACAGATAAATACAGAAAGGACTCAGAGCTCTAGTTTTTGGATAGAAAACCTGGGTTTAAATCCCAACTCTACCTCTTACTGATGGTTTGTTTGTCTGAACTTCAGTCTCTCCGAAAAAGAAGAAAGCAGAATGACGAGATGCAAAAAACACCAGCTTTAGAATCTGATGGACTTGTATTTGAATTACGGATTTGTGTGGCTTTACCCTCCCTGAGCCCTGGTTTACCCTGTGAAAAATGTGCATAAAGATTAAATGAGATGAAGTGTGAAAAAATGCCGGGGATAGTCTAGTGAATATTCCACCATTCCACCAGAAGAGGTAAGAGCTGAGGAGGTAAAGCTAAAATAAAACTCTGCCTGGTCGGGCGCGGTGGCTCAAGCCTGTAATCCCAGCACTTTGGGAGGCCGAGGCGGGTGGATCACGAGGTCGAGAGATCGAGACCATCCTGGTCAACATGGTGAAACCCCGTCTCTACTAAAAATACAAAAAATTAGCTGGGCACGGTGGCGCGTGCCTGTAATCCCAGCTACTCAGGAGGCTGAGGCAGGAGAATTGCCTGAACCCAGGAGGCAGAGGTTGCGGTGAGCCGAGATCGCGCCATTGCACTCCAGCCTGGGTAACAAGAGCGAAACCCCGTCTCAAAAAAAATAAAAATTAAAAAAATAAAAAAATAAAATTCTGCCTATGAAAATGAGGTAGGAGAAAGACGGAAGAAAGGCTGGAAGGACTAAAAGTGAGAAAGAATCCTGATTTTGAGGGCATGACTGGGAAGAAGACTCTAAATTGTTCCTTGTTTTAGCAAAATTAAAGGTCCATTAGCTTAATTCTGTAAGTAGATCAGGTATGATGAGTCACCTTATAGTTGGGGGTCCATTGGCCACTGCAGCTAGGCCTACTCTGCTATTCATGACAACTGGAGCTGAGGGGTAGTAGAGATTGCCCAGGCAGAGTTTGAAGGAGAGCAATTTGGACAGAACCCTGTGGAATGCCCATGTGAGAGGAGTGGACAGAAGGAAAGAGAATCTACTAAGATGTCTGAGGAGTGGGCTTTGGGGCCCCACAGAAGCCAAGGGAAGAAAGTGGCCGGCAGAGTGGTTCTCTAAGGAGGTAGCGTTCAATAGCATGAAAGGCTGCCAGGGAGTCAAGTAATGACTTAGTCAAAAGGAGGTCTGGAGCACTCGTGTCAAGACAGTGGCATGGTGAGAACAGGCTAAGTGGCCGTGGCGGGGGAGTGGGGGGAAGGGGAGAAGGAACCTCAACTGAGAAGGGGTGGGTGGTGCTGAAGGAGACATGTGGTTGTAGGAAGATGTACTTTCTTCCTTCTTCTTTTCTTTCTTTTTAGTTCTTTTCTTCATTCCTTCTCTTTTCCTTCGAGTAGAGACCAGGTTTAAATTCTTATGAAAAAGGAAAATTAAAGATACAGACAATTTCCAAAACTCTCATCTACTGTCCAGGTGGCTGTCTTGTGTCCAGGTGACTGTCCCATGTTCAGGTGTCCATCTCATGTTCAGGTGGCTCTCACATATAACCAATTTCTTGCCAACCCAATGGCTTTCTCTGGGTGTCCCTTGGACACTTGAAGTTCAACATGTCTAAGACTGGCTTGCCTGCTTTTCCTCCCAGTCTCTTGCTCTTCTTATTCTACTGCCTGGATTCACCAACCATCCTCCGGTGGCCAAGTTGGATGCCTGTGGACCACCCTAGAATCCATCTTCCCCCTCCCCACACAGAGCGCTGGCCTGCTGCCTCTTAACACCCCACTGTCACACCGAGGCAGATGTTCCTCACTGACTCTCCAGGGAACTGAGAATTTCCTGAATGTCTACCTTGTCTATATCCTCATTGCTTAAGATCTCTCCACAATTAAATAACCTAGTCTTTCAGAGAACTCTTCTGCGTCGGGATTCCAGCTGTAGGAGAAGGTCTGTAGCCTTCCAAACGTGATGTGGCTTTCCTGTCTTTACCTGCTTGCATTCATCATCCTCAGCCTGGAGTGGCTTCTTCTCCTCATGGCTCAGACCCAGCTCCAGGGCTGAGTCTTTTCTGATTCTCAGACTGAACTGATGACCACCTTTCCTTTGTCTGGGGACAGCACTAGTGCTCTGATCTGACCTCATATATCTCTCTGTACCTTGTATCCTAGAAAGCACATTTTTTTTTTTTTTTTTTTTTTTTGAGACGGAGTTTCACTCTTGTTACCCAGGCTGGAGTGCAATGGTGCGATCTCAGCTCACCGCAACCTCTGCCTCCTGGGTTCAGGCAATTCTCCTGCCTCAGCCTCCTGAGTAGCTGGGATTACAGGCACGCGCCACCATGCCCAGCTAATTTTTTGTATTTTTAGTAGAGACGGGGTTTCACGATGTTGACCAGGATGGTCTCGATCTCTTAACCTCGTGATCCACCCGCCTCAGCCTCCCAAAGTGCTGGGATTACAGGCTTGAGCCACCGCGCCCGGCCCGAAAGCACATTCTTTTGGTTGTTGTTGTTTTTTATACGGAGTCTTGCTCTGTAGCCCAGGCGAAAGTGCAGTAGCACGATCTCGGCTCACCACAACCTCCACCTCCCAGGTTCAAGCGATTTTCCTGCCTCAGCCTCCCGAGTAGCTGGGAACCGCCACACCCAGCTAATTTTTGTGCTTTTAATAGAGACGGGGTTTCACCATATTGGCCAGGCTGGTCTTGAACTCCTGACCTCATGATCTGCCTGCCTCAGCTTCCCAAAGTGCTGGGATTACAGGCATGAGCCACTGCACCCGGCTGAGAGCACATTCTTTCGGGGCCAGGATAGTATCTTATTAACCTCTGTACCTCTCGTACATGGTTCAATAGTAGAAGCTAAAGAATGAACAAATGAACGCGTAAATGAGTGAATGAAATGAAGAAGATCGGGATAAATGCAGTTTGATGGTACTGATTCCTCACCCCACTTTTTAGATTCAGATCCTTTACTAGCCAGAAAGCCCCCAAATCATATTGTTCCTCTTCTTGCCCATAGGACATCCACCATGAAAGGGTCTGCTGCCTGGGTTTCCCACGGTTTGACCCCAGCAACCACTAGTCTTTCAAGATGTTCTGTGAGAGCAGGATACCAGGGTCTCAATAAGTTTTGTAAACAGCGCATATCCCTTCCCTTCTTGGGAAGAAGTTTTACAGTAAAAAGCTTAGTTTGGTTGCCCAAGAACTCTCAAACCTGTTTAAAATGGAACCCGTTTTTCTTCAAGCCACATCATGAAATTTTAGTATCTCCTGAAGTTCATGACCACTGTGCTGTGATGGGCTTTCAATTTGCTAACATGGTGGGATGACTCCAGTTAACACAGCCCGCTGGATTCCTGGGCAGTCACTAGGGGCGGTCTTCCGAAAACGAAATGGCTGTGAGTTTTCAACATATTTCTGCTTTCCCAATATGCAATATGCTTTGAACTTATGATGTGTTTTATAAGCTGATTATTTTTTCTCAATTAAGAACATCTATGCTTATCTAAGAGATTCCCTTTATGTTATGAGTTGCATTTTTTTGGTAGAAAATGTTTCGTTCCACCTTAACTGTTGTAGAACGAATGAAGTAAGATGTACAAATGTTATTATTTTGATTCCTTAATTGAAATGTAAGTTAAAGTTGGGTCTTGCTGCCTTTTGGGACTTCACTCCAGGCACCTTAAGGAAAGACAAATTCAATTATTCTCCAACATGCCCTGGATGCGTAAATCATTTAGTTTTCACGTGCATGTATTATTTTAATTAAATGTTTCAAATTAAATGATCCAACAGTAAAATATGTTTCCAAAGTAGAGATTGAGAGAGAGTGAGGAAGGAGTAGAGGAGGCTGGAAAGGGTTCCATTTCAAACAAGTTTGGGAGGCCTTGGGCAACCAAACTGAGCTTCTTACTGAAATTTGAGTTTTCAGAGTCAGAAATCTAGAGTGCGTTCATACAGGCATCCTAGAATAAAAAATATACTTCTTATTTAAAAGTTAAGTGTAAAGATACTTCATTGTCCAAAAAATCCATCCATCTAGTTGATTTCAGCAGGTGAGCTAGCATAATTAAATCATCTTCCTTTCATATTCATTAATGTTGCCTTTCCTGAAAGGATAACAGGAATCTCAAATCCTACTATAAAGCTAATATTAACTGTTGGTGGGAGTGTAAATTAGTTCAACCATTGTGGAAGACAGTGTGGCGATTCCTCAAGGCCTTAGAAATAGAAATTCCATTTGACCCAGCAATCCCATTACTGGGTATATATCCAAAAGACTATAAATCGTTCTACTATAAGGACACATGTACACGAATGTTCATTGCAGCACTGTTTACAATAGCAAAGACCTGGAATCAACCCAAATGCCCATTGATAATAGACTGGATTGGAAAAATGTGGCACATATACACCATGGAATATTATGCAGCAATCAGAAATGATGAGTTCGTGTCGTTTGTAGGGACATGGATGAATCTGGAAAACATCATCCTCAGCAAACTGACACAAGAACAGAAAATGAAACACCGCATATTCTCACTCATAGGTGGGTGATGAAAAATGAGAACACATGGACACAGAAAGGGGAGTACTAAACAGTGGGGTCTATTGGGGGGAAAAGGAGAGGGCCAGTGGGAGGGGGAGGTGGGGAGGGATAGCCTGGGGAGAAATGCCAAATGTGGGTGAAGGGGAGAAGAAAAGCAAAGCACACTGCCATGTGTGTACCTACGCAACTGTCTTGCATGCTCTGCTCATGTACCCCAAAACCTATAATCCAATAAAAAATTAAAAAAAAAAAAAAGCTAATATTTAAAAGTTCAATATTCACCATTTTTCCAAACCCGTTTTCTAAGTATTTTAATTAATTCATGCTATGTACCCACCATACTTTCAGCCATCTGAAAAGTCATTCCTAGGGCAACTCGTAAGTGAACATTATGCCAGCAGTTCAGACATCACATTTGTAAAAAAAATTTCAAATCCTCTAATAGAGATTTCACAGTCATAAAATATCCAAGTGGAAAGATTTTAAAAATCAGTTTGTCCACCACTGTATCTGAGGTATAAAAATGCACCCCCATTGAACAAAAGTCAGCCAACAGCAAAAACTGAGGATCTTTTAGGTTGCATCTATATGATATCTACAAGGGCAATGAGGCATAAATCAACTCTCTTCCTGGCAAGTTTCCTTTGTAAAGTTGTTGTGTTGGCATCAACAGCTCCTGACTGCTCAGGCTGCTCAGACGCACATCCGAAAACGTCAGTGGAGCAATAATTAGCAACCGCGTCAGGCATCTGAGTCCATTTTCATAATGTGAGATCATGGCTTTCCTGCTCTTGGATGAACAAAAAATAATGGTGTTTGGAAACCACAGAAGACGTGATTTATTTTGTCCATTAGGTTGTGGGGGAAGTATTATTAGAGCAAACCGTTTTTAAAAAAAGAAGTGCAGAAAATATGCATATTCTAAACTCATAATCAAATGAGTTTCTGGGTTTTCCCCAAAATGATTCAGAGAACCAAGGAGTTGTTTGTAGAATGTCTAGTGATATGTCCTGCACTTCACTGGACTTTTTTCATACAAGAGAAATACATAATACAGTCCCTGTGTTCAATAAGATTAAGGACACAATAATAACGTCTTTAACACAAGTTTAAAAGAGTACTG
Organism: Callithrix jacchus; assembly: GCF_049354715.1. Taxonomy (NCBI): domain Eukaryota; kingdom Metazoa; phylum Chordata; class Mammalia; order Primates; family Cebidae; genus Callithrix; species Callithrix jacchus. The sequence goes on from NC_133505.1 coordinate 167,148,798, forward strand.
GTTAGGTGTGGGGGTTCATGCCTGTAATCCCGGCACTTTAGGAGGCCAAGGTGAGTGGATCACTTAATTCAGCCCAGGAGTTTGAGATCAGCCTGGGGAACATGGCAAAACCCATCTCTACAAAACTAAAGCAATTAGCTCGCTGTGGGAACATACACCTATGGTTGTAACTACTTGGGAAGATTGCTTGAGCCTGGAAGGTGGAAGTTGCTGTGAACCTCCAGCCTGGGCAACAGCGTGAGACCCTATCTCAAAAAAGAAGAAAAAAAAAAAGGCAGTGGGGGATTTCCTGCTAAGGGTATGTTATTGAATGTTAAGTGGTTTGATGTGAGCATGAATATTTAGGAGTTAAGAGAAACAAGCAGAGTTTAGGGAAGAGGGATGAGGGAAGTGAGATTAAGTGCAATTCTGAAATGGCAAGAATTCTGAAAACCAGTTAACATTGATCAAATCCTTCTTTTTGTCTGACACTATGCTGAGCAATCCACTTACAGTATTTCTTTTATTTCTTCCTACAGTTCTACAGGGTTGATACTCTTATTTATCCCCATTTTACCAAAGAGGAAATGAAATGCAAAGAGGGCGAGCAATGTGTCTGAGGCATAGCAAATGAATGGCAGAGGTGGAGTTCCAGAGCAGCTTCCAGCAGTGGGCCACCTGACCACCTTGCTGCAATCGCTCGCTGTGTTGATCCACAGGGTGTGGGAGTAGATATGATATGGGTATAAAGGGAGTCACAGATATTAGATGTGGTGTGAGTAGGAAACAGTGATAACAGAGCATCTCAGATTGAAGAGAAGGTTAAGCACACGTATGAAGTGGGAATGGGCTCGGGTGGTGATGAAAATACTGACTGATGAAGAGGGTTTATTTTGGGAGGGGTCACATGATTGGGGGATGGGTTATGGAGACCCCAGTGGGTCAGCGTTAGTATGCGACAGAAAGTGTTCGCTAGTCTGGAATGAAGATTCAAGTGTGTAGTGGCTGATTAAATAGGTGACCACCATACTTTGCCTGTGGGCTTTGGACACAAAATATTTAGGGACACCAATGTGGATGCCCATGTATATCCCCTGATTTGATTGGAGTCTGGAGACCTTTGGGAGAGAACTTGAACTCTGACTGTACTTGAGGTTCAAACATGTCAATCTGAGGGATAAACTGGAGCTGGGAGCAGTGGGAGCCTGTGGGGTGGGCCGGAGGGGAAGTTCCTCCAATTTCCTTTCAGTCCTATCCAGAGAATGGAAGCCTTTAGTGAGTATACTGAGAGGCGTGAATCTGCTATTCCTGGCATTCCCAAGCCTCCCACGTGTACATGTCACCAAATGAGTTGTTTACTTCCAACAAGATGACTCCTGTGCTCAAGCCAATGGCTTCATCAAAACCCTGACCAGAGAACCCATGATCTGTTCTCATTTTGGATACTGAAAAGACATTTAAATGTGATTTTAACCATATGCTATTTTCTTCTTGTCTTAAGAACCTGCCCATGAGTAAAATGCAAATCCACAGTGCACATGAGACACCTCCACCCATCCTTGTCCTAGAGATTCCTAGAAAGATACAAGAAGTGCAGAAATCTGTCAAAATGGTATCTGGGGAATTAGAAAAAGCAGTTCTGAGACCATCCTGGTCAACAAGGTGAAACCCCGTCTCTACTAAAAATACAAAAATTAGCTGGGCATGGTGGTGCGCGCCTGTAATCCCAGCTACTCAGGAGGCTGAGGCAGGAGAATTGCCTGAACCCAGGAGGCGGAGGTTGCGGTGAGCCGAGATCGCGCCATTGCACTCCAGCCTGGGTAACAAGAGCTAAACACCTTCTCAAAAAAATCAGTTCCAGGAACTCCCAGAGATATTTGAGTGTGAGATCACTGCAAGGACAGGGCTTCCTGCAGGAATAAAGAACTATCACTGCCGAGAGTCACACGGAAATGTTGAAGGGGTTGCATTTGTGAGCACGGACAGTTATGCCCCAGGGGGCAAGTTAGTATATACAAACTGTTTGGAGGTACGTTTAGGTGTGTTGTGAGATGCGCACACACAAGTCCTACGCACCATGCTTATTGTTGTATTTATTAAGCAAAGATAACAAATCTTTTGCATTAAGATCACTAATTAACACCAGTAACTAAAACAGTAAAAAAGTAGAAGAAACACAAATATCCGTTTTTTCAGTAATGGCCTTCTTATAAGACTTTGGCTTGGGGAAACATGCTTGGTTACCATATGTGCAAAACTTGTTTCTTTGCCCATTCATCTTTAGATGGATGCTTATTTCAAAGCAGAAGAAACCCATAGCTGTGGCTTCCATTTCACTTGTCCTCTGTGCTATACCCAAGGTCACAGTCACAGCAGGTCACAGACCACCCCTAACCTACAGATGAGTTGGACTTCAAGAGTACACTTGTCAATTGGTTCTCTGGAACACAGAAGCATTTCCCTATAAAGTCAACACTAGGAAGGAAGCCTCGACTCTCAGGCCAGCCTGTGAAAGTCTATTTAGCCCTCTCAGCTCTGGGGTGTTCCAAGAGCCCCTGAGCAACTGTGAGGCTGAGGATAGAGCAGACCTGGGAGGCGGGGCTGGATCTGTGATTCTGGGGCTGCTGGGTCTGTTGAAGGAAGAGCTCCAGGACACAATCATTTCTACAAAGTTGCTCAGGGCTGGTGGTCCTAGCTATATATCATCACTTAAAAAACAAAACAAGATGACTTTTTGTTCTGAAGTTCAAGACTCACAAGAAGTTGCCAAAGCAGTACAGAGGGCTCTCTACCCTTCAGATAGCTTCCTCAATGACCATGTCTTACAGAACCAGAGTGCCTTGTCAGAACCAAGAAGCCGACAGTGGTACGATGCTATGATCTCAGGCAGAGAGTTTATTTGGATTTGATTTGTTCCCCTTTTCCCCCCAATCAAATACAATGCTCTGAAATTATTACATCATTTTATTTTTCAAGTGTTACAAAGGCTAAAAATCTTTATTTTTGCAACAAAAGCTTCCATTCTTCACTGGAGAAAAACTTTACTGACAATGTTATTTGAATGAAAACTTGGTAGGCTTTACATTCATACAAATTAATTTCAATATAAGTAAAGCAAATCGTTAAAAATGTGTAGAATATCCTCTAATCAAAAGAAGATCTGTGAAATGAAGGATTTAAAAAATGAATCTGAGGCAGTGTGTTTATCACAGTGGATGGGCCTGGATCCTGTTTCCACTGTTGCTAAAAACTGGGCAAAGTCGCTTTAGTTGAGTCATTTAATCTCTTTGGTCCTTAATTACTTTATTGTAAAACAAGGAACGTAGATTACATGGCTCCTAAAACTTCTTTCAGTTAAAAAAAATCCCAAGATATCTTCATGTCAAAAGTATTGTATAGAGATTGTTGTAGAATGCCAAAAAAATCTTTTTTAACTTGAACTTAAGTGAAAAGAAAAAATGCCTTGTTTGAACATAAACGTCATGGGGAAAGTTGGAAAGAAAATGTAAAGGCATTGTCAGTGTCCAGGAGACCAGGAGGTCCGCAGGTGGCCCAGAGCAGCAGGAAAGGCAGGCTGTGGGACACCAGGAGGGAGCCACCTGAACCCGTGTGACATTTGAACAACTGATGCCAACCTGCCCAAGCCTCAGTGTCTATACTTCGGAAAGGCTGGCAGTGTGGTTCTGAGGATTACAGGGCCACAGTATGTCCAGCACAGGGCAGGGCCTCTGGCATAGAGGTCATTCCGCAGAGTCTAAGGAGGGCCTAACCCGTGGGAATGAAGTATAGCCTGGGAAGAGTGCGAGTTGGACGATGTGGAGGGAGCCGGGGAGCCGGCCTGCCTTTGGAGGTTAGCTTAAGCGAAGAGCCCCTGGTTTCTGAGAAGACCCCCGAGGAGAACACGTTACTGTGCTTGGATATAGCTGGAACCTGAGCACCGACCAGGCTGAACTGAGGAAAGCGACGGGGCTTTCTCACAAGAGGTGGGATAAGCACTCTCGGCCTCAGCGGGCTCTGAATTGCAGAGAACCGGAAATGCACAAACCAGAGCGCTCTCATTCATCTTTAGGAAAAGCAAACAAGTCCCCTGTCCCCTTTATCTCACAGTAAATCTGAGCCCAGAATTTGGACTGTGGATTCCAGGGAGCACTAAGATATCTTCATATGAAAACAAAAGTATAATTTGGTGACTTGCTGGTTATGCTAGTTTCTTATCCGTGAACTCTCTTCTGCCATGCTCTGGGCTTTTTTCTGAGTATTTCCAGTGGCATCTCAGATACAGTCTTCCCATTGCGGTTACTCAATATTAATTGTAAAATTATCTAGACAACTAACTACATACAAAGAGAATACAAGGCAGTTACAGAAATATTTGTATGTTCTCTTATCATTCGCATCGAATTCCCCATTGATATTCCTGTTCCCCTTCTATTTCTTTGAGACTCATTATAAAAACTTTTACTTTTAAAGGTTTCAGATGAATTTCACCTTTTCATTCTTAAGACATAGCTTTAAAATCGTACAAAACTCAATCTTTTAGGCTGGGCACAGTGGTTCACACCTGTAATCCCAGCGTTTTGGGAGTCTCAGACGGCAGGATTGCTTGAGCCCAGGAGTTTGAGACCAGTCTGAGCAGCATGACAAAACCTCATCTCTACAAAAGATACAAAATGTAGCTGGGTGTGGTGGTATTTGCCAGTGGTCCCAGCGACTTGGGAAGTTGAGATGGGCTGCAGGGAGCCGGGATTGAGCCATTGCATTCCAGCCTGGGTGACAAAGTGAGATTCTAACTCAAAAAAAGAAAAGAAACAATGTTGTAGAGTTCATCTGCCGGTTCTACCAACTACCTCAGAAAACCTGCCTTAGTTTGTACAGGTTTTGTACAATCTGCAAGAAAAATAATCGGCGTGGCCATAGTTATACATTTTGGCATTGTGTTTAAGGAAAAGAACTCGAATCCACTGCATTTTACAACTAGGAAATGGTCTAATGATCTTAATTTTATTGTATTTCGAGGAGGAAATAATTTACTGGTTTATACCAGAATGAGAAATCATGCTTTGACTCAGAAAAATTCATTTATAATTAAAAAATACAAGCAAAAACTAATTGCAAAAGTAATCTACAAGTAGAATGGCAATTTTAATTAAAGAAATTTTTAAGAATCCCATCAATACTTTTTAGAAAGTGTTTCCATCAAACTTTCACAGTCTTATAAGTGAACCTGCTTACTTTAACTGTGTTAGGAATTTCAGTCTTAGGATTTATTGTGTCAAATCCAATGGCTGCTGATCACAGCACTATGGGCTTAGCATTGGACAGGCTCTGAGTCTGGAAGATGAAGACTGGTCACATCAGGAGAAAAACAGTTTCTTCCGACTCTAATACACCCACACATGCAACTTTGTTTTGACAGTGACTCTAATACACTCACATGCAACATTATTTGGATTGTGAATTGATTCTCTGGAACACAGAGGCATTTCCCTACAGAAACAATGCTAGGAAAGCAGCTTCAACTCTCAGACCAGCCTGTAAAACTGAGCTCTGAAGTGTATCAGTCTTTATTTTTGCAACAAAAGCTTCCAGTCTTTACTATGGTGATAGTGATCCTCTGCGTATAGAGATGAGGCTTCATATTCCATTTTAAGATTTCTACAACACAAATAAACGTAGAGGGCCCCCCAAACCCAGGTTATCAAACTGTTAGAAACCACATCGGTATATAAATGGAATATTCTAAGGGAACTTCAGTAGCTCTGTGGGAAAAAATGCCACTCATTAGATGGGACACTTTATGATGTGACTTAAGGGGCGGGGTGCCTGCCCTAAGTGTTGTGGAGGTTGACGGGGAGTGTTGTGGCCATGTGGCGCTTCCCAGGCTGCATTGATCAGTGGAAGGACGACAACCTTTTCACACTCATTCTGCCTCTCTCCTTTCCACTCCCTGTGGTGGACACTCCTAACCACCTGGGGCCTGTTTCCCACTCAGCCTCAAAGTCAGCCTCGACACTGTGCTCTAGATCACTCACATGCTCTGTGTGCTCACACGGCAAAGAGAGAGAGAGAATAAACTCTCCAGTGTCTCTTCTTATAAGAACACTAATCCCATCATGAAGGCCCCACCCTCATGACCTCATCTGAACTAATCGTCTCCCAAAAGCTGCACCTATAAATGCCATCACATTGGGTATTTGGGCTTCAACGTATGAATTTTGGAGGACACAATTCAGTCCCTAGCCCCAACACTGGCTAAAAAAGAAGAGAAGTACTAGGGGAAAATGTTGTAGCTCACAGAGTCAACAGGAAACTGGAGAACCATGGTCAGAAGGTGAACAGGGGAGAGGCAAGGCAGCAGCAGCCACTGCCGAGAGCACGTCCTAGGTGGGTCCTGGGAGGCCGCTGTGGCATTCCTGTACCTCAGCCATAGACAGCCAGCGTTGGTGCCATGGACCCAGACACAACACTGCCCTTGTAAATAACCTCTCAATTGCCCTTGCTCCCTGCAGCACTCCCTCTAGATACTAAAGTCGCCCTGCTATTATTTATTGGAGGACACCTACTGTGAATGCTCCCGAGTACCTCTTGTCAGACCACCTTCTATGCATATATAGACTCTAGAAATGTCATTCATTCCCCAGATACTTGTTGAGTACTTGTGTTGTTACAGTATCTACTTGTACTCAGGATACAATGAAGAATTTCTATGGAGAGCATATATATATTATTTTATAAAATATGGAATGAGAATAAATGAACTACTAGGGCTGGTCTGTGAATTGCTCCCTATCTGCAATCAGATAAGTCCAGAAATTGGGAGCAGACATTTAGAAATGTTTATACCAATCTGACATCACGATACACCTATGCCTGTGGTTGGACATCTGTAAACAAGAGGTAGTTTACATCTCCAGTGTTGTGAGTTCACTTCAGGATATTTGTGTTGTGAGCTGCACATGGTTCATGCCCAGGGCGACCACGTTTGTCTGCAATAGATTGGAAACAGACAAGCAGTAAGACAGGCATGTCTCCTTCACAGATGGCTGAGAGGCACTGACATGAATGTGGTCTTTGCGACCAGTTTCTTTTATAGAACATGTGTTATGAGCGTCACTCCAAAAAAATATGCCTCTGTAACAATTTTCAATGAATGGGTTATTCTTCAGTTTTTAGGTTTCATTTGTCGAGAGGTTAATATCAAGTTTTAATTGATACCTGCCACTCTCCTGAAATGGCCTTCTCCCATTTGAAGACTGCATGCAATTTTGGTACAACGGCATTGAGATTCCAAAACTGTAGATTTCTCTCGAATGCTCCTCTCAGAGGAACCATTACCAAACCATCAAAGGCACCTCACTAAAAGACCATTTCCCTCCTAACAATGCCCAATGGCAGAAACTTCTAAGTAATATTTTAGTGGGGCTTTAAATAACAGCACAGCGGCTTCTTCACTGAGTCCTTCACAAATCCCCAAAGTAATCAATGTTACCACAGCACAGGCAAGCTGTTTTCTCTTACAGCTTATTTTTCACAAAGAATACACATTTTTCTTTTCAGCTTACCTCCTTGATGACTGAAGGAACACCAAGCACAGCTGTGTAGAGATGCTGCTCTTGGGGACTGGTGAGGCTCACTCACTGGTGGAGTGACTGGCTGCCATCCACCTATCTTGAAGCAAATGCAAGTCAAATTTGTGTTTCTTCCAAATTACAAATAATTACATGTTCCAAACCTCCAGGGTTACTCTAGAATGCACACATTTGTATGTAAATGGAATACTCTAAGAGAATTTCAGTAGCTCTGTGGGGAAAACATGCCGTACATTAGATGAGACTCTGTATGATGTGGATTAAGGGACAGGATGCCTGCCCTAAGAGTTGATGGGAAATACTGCGGTCACATGTCACTTCCCAGCTGCACTGATCAGTGGAAGGATGACCACCTTTTCACACTGATTCTGCATCTCCCCTTCCTCTCCCTGTGTTGGACATCCCTAACCAACTGGAGCCTGTTTTCCACTCAGTATCAAAGTCAACCTCAACACTGTGCTCCTGCCAAGTGAGAGTGGTGGGCCATGAGCAAAAGCCTATTTCCCACCCCTGTCCCAAATGGGCCTGATGAAAAGATACAAACTCTAAAATTCTCTAGTTGTAATTCAAAAGATATGAACTCTAGAATTCTCTTGTGGTAATTCAAAATATATAAACTCTGCAGTTCTCTTGTTGTAATTCAGCTCTGGAATATTTAGTCCTTTTAGCATTTTCTTCTTGACCACCCCTTTCTCCAAAGGTGACTTTAAGTCTAAGATCCTAGACCCTTTAAGTATAGAAAAAGAATGTATTTCAAAAGATCTGTTAATAGTTTCCCTAAAAATGGAGACTTTCCTCTAACAAAGTCCAAATTGTGATCCACTGGCAAGTGACAGATAATAATAATTGTTGGTCAATTTAAACCAACATTAGGTTCTATTAGAGGCCATAGAATAATGACAGTGCTCTGTAGTTTTTATTACATTCACATGCTAAGGTAAAAAAAAATAGCAACTCCATGCCAAATAAGGAAAGAAGGAGAGAATTTCAGAAATTCTTATCCACTTGTTAAAAAGTAAATACTTTTTTTCTGTAGATCTGAGCACATGTACCAGTTCACCTGCCAAATTTCCCTCCCATGAATCTTAGGAAAAAATGTCTCGAAACCAGCATTTATTATAGCATTCCCAAACTGTCTTCTTAGTGCTTTGCTCTTCCCAAACTGCATAAATGTCATGATGACTTTGTTTGGTAGCTCAGTATGTGCTGAATATTCTGGTATTGGTACATTCATTTCTAAATGCAAGAAAACTACCAACTATAAAATTTCAGATGAGCAAATTAAAATGATTACCTTTTTAAGAAAAGTTAATGTCAGTGTGTTTTCACAAAGCCAATGGCTGTGGGACAATTGATTCTGATTATTCCTATTTAACCAACATTTATTGATTACTATGTGCTGATTAGCTCTGTGCACCAGAATGTCTGGTGGCGACGGAAATGTTCTCTCTCTCCATGCAATCCAATGTGTCAGTCCCTGCACCTGTGGCTATTGAGCACTTGGAATAAGGCTCATAAGGAACAGAATTATTCATTTTATTTAATTTTAATAAATGTACATTTAAATGGGCAAAACATTTTGGATGGTGCAGATATAGTACAGATATGGACGTTTCAAAGATACGAAAATGAGTGTGATTTGGTTTTTCTCTCAGAATGCCTACCATGCCATGGGAGAAATAAAGTGCATACATGATTTTAAACTAAGATTTTAATTGGTTTTTGTGAAACTTGGTAAAATGTAAAATTTGTATGGAAGAAAAAGAGTCCAAGAATAGTCAAGGAAATTTTGAAGAGGAGCAAGGTGAGGGGAGAGGAAAGGTGGGATTCTTCTTTCTAGATATTAAGACTGGAATGAACAGTGAAATGTTAGTCTAGAGGTGGGCAAATAGAGCAGTAGAACAGAATGAAGGCTCAGAAATAGATTGAAACTGGGGCAGGAACCTAATTCAAGAGACAGGTAATAGTTTAAGTCAAGGAGAAGTTCATTAAGTGGCATCTGGGTGAGTGGTTGTCCATCCAGAAAAAATAAGTAAAGTTAGATCCCACCATTCTCTGCACAAAAACAACTCCAGAGACACTAAACTTCAATTTGAAAAATATGATTTAATAAGAATATATAGAAGAAAGTACTTAAGATCCAGACTAGAGCAGGATTTTCATAACAAGTCTAAGAAAGCAGCAGCTATGAAGGAGAATGATCAGTTTTACTACATTAGAATTTAAAATTTATGTAGCATCCAAGACACTAAAAATTAAAAGACCACCCCCATACTGAGAAGATTGTATATATACAGCTGGCAGAGGAACAGAACACACAAATATGCAAATAATCTCCCAAAAATCTAATAAGAAAAAAACACCATAAATAACAAAACACAAGCAGATGTTAAGAAGCAACTCACAGAAGACGAAACCTGAATGATGAATAAATATGTAAATGTGTTAGTCATGTCCCTGATTAGTTCAGAAACACATAAATCAGAACAATGGGCCTGCATTTTTTCACACATAGTACCTGCTAACATGGTTGAGGCTAACAAGATCAGGTTGGTGTGGATGTGGACCATCTCGTGCTGCTGGTGGGGTGTCAGCTGAGGCCAGCCATACACAGCAACATCCAGTGAAGCTCAAACATGCACAGTTATCGTTCATCGAGTCTACTTCCAGGCATTTATCTTTGACCAATTCTTGCATAAATGCGTAAAGAAATATGCACAATATGTTCACTGCAGCACTAGTTGTAATTGTGAAAAATTAAAAATGAGCTAAATGACCCCCAGTAGGGAAATGGAAAAGTCATAGGATGGCCATCTGATAGAATAATACAAGCGGTTAGAATAAACGAGCTAGATCTCTATGTATCAAGGCTAGCCGGTCTCAAAAACATATTGTGGAGTAGAAATAAAGGAGGGACAGAAAACTATGTAGAGTATGGCACCATTTATGCAAAATTTTCAAAGCACTCATATATGATCTACTGTTTGTTGGCAATACCAGTATGTTACAGACTTCAAAGAGGTAAGAATAATAGCTTCCTGGGAATTGCATCTGGACAAGAGAGGCCTGGGGTCTTGAGGGTGCCCACTCAGGTCCTACTCCTGACCTCCAGAGCCAAGATGTTGTGCTCACCTAAAGCCAATCACCCTCCTTCCCCATCCCACTTCCAACCACCTTCTGAGAGCTGGGACCCTGGGAGTCCCTGCCGGTAACTCTGAGCCCCATGTCCCAAAGAAAAGACCTAATGGCTTCCCCAGGGGGGAAGGGAGGACACAGAGGGTAGGATCTGAAGGAATAGAAAGGAGACTTCAGCCGTGTCTGTGACACATCAGGACTTTATAACAATATATCCGAAGCAAACTCAAGATGACTTTTGCTAATTCTGGGGGTGGGTGATATTTTTGTCACACTTTGTAATTAGCTGACTCTTACCTAGCACTTACGTTTCAAGGCCTGTTTGAAGTGATTTTCATTAAAAATGAGAAGGTTCCATTATTACTCAATTTTACAGAAGAGGCTAAATAGCTTGCCCGATATCACTCAGCTATAAGGAGGAGAGGGGTATTTGAACCCAGTGGGTCTGGCTCCCAGGTCCTCCATGAAGTTAGCAGCTATACTGGATCTATCTGTCCATAGGCTGAGATGATTTCTTTTTTTAAAAAAAAGTAATTAAAATTAAAATACCCTGACAAGCACAGTACAAAAAAATAGTGAAGTTCCATGAACATTTTCTTAGATACGTTAGGAGCACTTATGAGGACTACATTGCCAAGGGAGGAAGCCCGTGGCGGTGGTTGGGGAAGACTTTGAAGAGGGGCTGTTGACATTTGAACCAGGCCTTGCTGGTGGTGGGCAGGGAGGAATAGGAGGATGAAATTCCAGGAAAAGGAAACCTTGTGTGTACAGGCATACATTTTTAAATTTTCAAGAAGAATTTGAAGAGTAGCAAGTAGTTGTGTTTGGCTGTTCATGAGGGAACAATTTGGGGGGAAATGCAGGTTAGAACTTAGAAAGGGAGAGTGAGAAAGGAGAATTTTAGAAAACAAGGCAAGCTGCTGAAGGTGGAACCCTGAAGCTGCACTGTGGGAAGACGATCCTGAGTGCCGGCTGGACCAGAGGACAGGTGCTGTAAGGGCGGAACCCTGAGGGGAGCCCTAGGCAATCATCTAGCTGGGAGGAGGGGACACCTGAGTGTGTGTGTGTGTGTGTGTGTGTGTGTGCATGTGTGTGTCTGATGGGGGAGTCAAGAAGCATCTGTTTATTTCACAGATATTTACTAAGGACCTATAATACACCAAACTCTGTTCCAGGAGGTAGCAATAGAAGAAAACAGACAAAACTCTGCCCTCGTGAAACTTGGGTTGTAATGGAGGGACGCAGATCAGATAAATAAATAAAATGAATAAGCATAAATATATGATAAGTGAATAAAAATATACCTGCGTTAGATACAGTAAGTGCTTTGGAGACAAAGCAGGAAAGGAGGAATGTGCTTGTGTGTGCAGTGGTTGGGGTGGGTTGTTGACTGGTGAAAGTTCCCTGAAAATTCACTGACAAGTGGCAGATCATTAGGAGAAAAGGGTTACTGATTTATTTAAGGTGTACATGGGGGCCTTCAGAATGAAGGCCCAAAGATACAGGGGAAATTATCTACTTTAATGCTTAGGTTCAACAAAAATATGGATAGCCCTGTCGAAATAGGATTGGACCAAAAGGGTGTGATATAATGCTAATATTGAGTAGGGAAACTCAGAGAGGCAGATGTGTTTCCTTTCTTCTTGGCCTCTCTGAGCAGCATTTTTTCTCACCCTTTCTAAAGGTCAGGACCTTCTGTGGAGTGGGAGATCTTAGGACTACAATCAACAAGGTAGAACAGGTGATTTCTTTATGGCCAGTTTTTACACAGACAAGTGAGGGAAAATCCCAGTGATATTCATGTTTTATGACTGGCTTTGGGGAAAAAGGTTTTGGCTTGGATGGCTAGCCTGGGGGAGAATGGGACCAAGACAGCAGGGCAGAAGATCACACGCAGACTGCTTCCGAGGCCTTTATTTTGTGGTATTGTTTTCTGGGCCTCAACATTGGCAAAAGGGGTGCCAAAGCCAAGGTGGCCTAAAAGTACAGGCCTGAGGAGTGAGGGGTGTCCCTGCCATCCCGCTGTTCTAAGCCTGGGCCCAGGACATGGTTGCATTGAGAGGCAGGGCAGGAAAGGGGAGCTGGCTTGGAGGGCGGCAGACTGAGTCTGGGGTCCAGCGGGCAGTTGAAACTATGGTGAGAGCCTGAGGCCGGTTTCAATCCAAGCAGCTTGGCTTCTGACTCCTTGTTCCAGAGGAGGAATCACAAGTCTGCACTCGCTCTGTCAGCCTCCAGGGGTCTTGGAAAAAAGCGAGCTAAAGGCAGAATGCGGGCGGATAACGTGGGGGCGTGGGGGACCACGACCCAGCCAGAGGAAGGCGTCCTGGCGCTCACTCAGCAGACAGGGCAGCCTGGGCAGCCTGGGCAGGAAGTTCTGATCTGGCTCTACCGAATCATCGGGGGCAATAAATAAGTGGAAAAGCCAGGATTCAAACCGACCACCAACACCCTTCCCCGGCGTTCAGGCCGAGGGTAGGTGGGAAGGCCCTGGCGTAGGAGTCTGCATCGGGCCTGGCCTTGGGGCGATCCCTTCTCATCCCGAACCTTCTGGACGCTGAGCTAGCCCCTTTGCCAGTGTGGGCTGCCCGGCTGCCGTCTGGGGACAGTTGGTTGATCAAGTCCCGGTTGCGGCTCTCAACGGGTTGAGAGCGATGGCCAGCGCTGTGCTGGGAACCAGCTCCCCTACCCTGCCCCACATGGGCGCATGAGGCCTCTGCACGAGCTAGGGCCAAGGGTTGGAGGAGGCTCTCCTGGGTACAGGCACGGGACCCTGGGCGCACGCGTCCTAAGTCCCCGGGCTGCACTCGGGACCGCTGCGTGATCGAGTCCCAGAAGTCCCGGGAGTGGTCGGGTGACCCTGGAACGTTCTTCTTCTGGAGCCCGACCCGGCGAGGACTGCAGAGCAGGCAGCTGGCAGGGACCAAAAGGAGCTCTGCGCCAGGCCCGAGGCTGCGCCCGTCATTCGCGGTCCCAGGCCGGGTCCCTGGCGCCCCTGGCCCACAGCCAGACCTCCCCGCTCCGGGCCCCACCGCGCGCCCACTCCCACCCGCTGCGCCGGTCCCGAGGCCGTCCCTCCTGCGACCTGTGGCCCGGGGCTGCGGCGGGCGCCCGGGGAAGGGAGGCGGGGGCCGCGGGGGGCAGGAGGAGCTGCGGCGGCTGGCACCGCGCCAGGGCGAGTGAGGCGGGTGGCGCGGGGGAGGCGGCGGAGTAAAGAGAGGCGGCTGGCTGGGCTCGCGGGTCACTCGGAGGCGCGGGCTGAGGGCGGCGGGCGGCGAGAGCACCATGCTCTCCTTCGACGAGGCGCTGCAGCGGGCGGGCGAGTTCGGGCGCTTCCAGCGGCGCGTGTTCCTGCTGCTGTGCCTGACCGGCGTCACCTTCGCCTTCCTCTTCGTCGGCGTGGTCTTCCTGGGCACCCAGCCCAACCACTACTGGTGCCGCGGGCCAAGTGCTGCGGCGCTGGCGGAGCGCTGCGGCTGGAGCCCGGAGGAGGAGTGGAACCGCACGGCGCCCGCCTCCCGCGGCCCCGAGCCCTCGGAGCGCCGCGGCCGCTGCCAGCGCTACCTCCTGGAGGCGGCCAACGACAGCGCCACCGCCACCGGGGCGCTCAGCTGCGCGGACCCGCTCGCCGCCTTCCCCAACGGTTCAGCGCCCCTGGTCCCGTGCAGTGGCGGCTGGCGCTACGCCCAGACCCACTCCACCATCGTCAGCGAGGTAAGGGAGCCCCGGCCCTTTGTAAGCCGGCGGGAGAGGACGATGCTGGCTCCACGGCGGACACACCGCGCGTGAGACGCTCCCTCCAGGGGAGAAGAGGGGGACCGGGAGGCTACCTCTGGGGACAGACGGGATTCAGCGCACCCTTGGAAGTGCCGTGCCGTAAATGCTGGGAAAATCCTTTCGTTATTTGCCTGAGCCCGTGAGTTAATGCACCACATGCTTTGGTTTCGGGTGTGAACAAAAACTTTCCTCGAAGCCAACTCGTAAACGCCTGGCGCACTCCTGCTCAGGAGTTAAGATCCAGCACTGCGTTCATTATCTTTGACATGTGCCGGCGCGGTCATTGCAAATTACGGGTTGGCGCGCGATAGGGAACTTCAGTCTCTGGGGCGAGCGACGTCGGCAGGTCCGGATTAGATTCGCTTGTGGTCTCCAGGGGTCAAAGGAAAGAGGGAACCAACGCTGGAAGGCAGCAGCAATTTTTTCCAGTTGCCCAGATGGTTGCCCGAAATGCAAGGGGGACAAAGGTCAAGGCTCTCCCCGGCCATGGTTTTGAGAAAATTGCTTTGCGGCAAAGAGCAAGATCTGAGAGAAGCTGGGAAAACTGAAGTATTGGATAAATTTTAGGTTTTTTCCTGCGAATAAATTACAGGAACATAGCAGAAGGGCCACAGCCTTCCAACGCAATCCCTAACCCATTTACAGGTTGGGGGAGGGTGGTGCTGCTGCAGGCGGGGTGGGCGGAGGCAATCCCCGTATTTTGGGCACACTGTGCATTTGGGAGTTAGGGGAGCTTCCCTCACCCTTGGCCTCAGGAATCTGATTCTGCCTCCTTGCTGAAATGGAAGATTGCCTCTCTGTGAGGTCCAGAAATAGTGCAGAGTCACTTTGTAATAATCAGAACTCAGAAACGGCCTCGGTTGAGCATGGGTTGCAAGGATGAACAGTTTGATTGAGCTTTGTCTACAATCACAGCTTAAGTTAATCTTGAAAAAAAAAAAAGATTGAATGTGATCAGGTACATTAGGACAAAAAAGGTTTGTCTTTATTTTTTGTCATAAACTTTTTAAAGTCACCTTGTTGGATTGTGGGGAAACACCGGATTAGGAGGCAAGAGTGCCCTTTCTGTTGCTGGTACCGTTCGCCTGCTGAGCTCATCTCGCTGCAGCTGGGATTGCCGTGGTTGCCGTTTTCTATAACACCATGTGCTGGTGTGTTCGCACAGTGGGTGGCTCTATGCTAACGGCTCCAGGGATAAAATCCCCAGCAGGACAGCCAGGCAATGTGTGTGTGTGTTTGGGATCTTTCTAGAACACCATGTGCTGGTGTGTTAGCCCAGTGGATGGCTCTATGCTAAGTGCTTCAGGGATACCCCCGGCAGGACAGCCAGGCAATGTGTATGTGTGTTTGGGGTTTTTCTGTAACACCATGTGCGGATGTGCTAGCACACTGGGTGGCTCTATGCTGAGTGATCTCAGGATAAAACCCCCTGGCAGGCCAACCAGATAATACTATATGTGTGTTTGGGATCTTTAATTTCTACTTAATCCATGTAAGGCTGGGGACTGCTTTCTAATCCGTGGTGGTCCTGTAAGGGATTTCACAGCTGAAAGGGCAGGGCATGGACTTGGGTGACAGAGGGCATTATCTCTGTGTTTCCCTAGATTTACATCTGTTAGGTGGCTCCTTCCACTCCACTCAGCAGCCCTGCCTAGTTCTTACTTCCCAAGTGAACTGGAAGACCCACAAGGAGGGCAGACAGCTGCTTTTTGAGGATATTTAAAGATGAAGAAGAAAATGAACCTCGAAACGTGCTTAAGTGAGGTTTGCGTGAGTGAGCGTGATCCACGGACATCAAAGAAGACAGACATAAAAATCTGTAATTTAACGCCCTGGCAGATACTTTGGAAACGTCCAGGGGTGCAGGGTTACTAGCATTCTGGGGTGACATCAAGGTGATTTTATGAAGATCATGGCTCCTAAAGTGTGGTGTGGAATGGTGGAGGGTCAGGGGGTGGCTTGGTTTCCAGCTGGCTGTATGACTTGGGTGAGTTACTTGCCCTCTCTGGGCTTGGTTTTCTCAGCTGTAAAATCAGGCATTGGATTTTACATATAATAATGCTCCCAATGCCATCAGTGTCGCCACCCGGTTACTGTTTGGTATGTCCAGAACAATGATAAAAAACCTTCTAGAAAGTAGAATGGTATTAAGAATGCACTCCTTAAAGCCCCAAACAAGTTTTTGAAATCTATGGGAGAGATTCTTTCTTAAATCCCAAATAATTTTGTGCTTCTTTTGGTTTGTTTTGTATGTTTGGATTCTTAAGAGGAAAACCCTCGTCTATTCAGAACAAGTCAGTCTCTCTCTGAATTCCTCATAGCAAATATTTTGCTGTCTTTGGTTCAACTAATTTTTTTTCTTTCAAATTCTTCCTGATGAAAGGAACTGTAGTTCCATCTTCAGCTAACGTTATGTATCCAGTGTATTTTTATAAGCTTGAAGCCTAAGATATATGTCATGCAAAGGGGTGAATTGGGAGAGTTTATAAAGTGGGTGGGATGACCAGACTCTGGAATGCCTCTATATGGCTATTATACTTGATCCTTGTACCATGGTGGGAGAGGTATCATTGTCCTGGCTTTATAGAAGACAGACCAGAGGACCTTCCAGGGTCCCACACCATTTCTGTAGCCATATTGGATTCAAATCCAGGGGCCTCCATTGTAAGTCAGCCCACTTTCCTCCATGAAGTACTCAAAATCCTACAAACAAGTCAATTAAACATGGTACTCAGATCTTTCACACTTTACAACCTGCAGAAACCTTGTTGAAACTTTGTTCTTATTTCGTTACTATCATGGTCCTCCAATGGGCTGCTCTGTTTCATTTTATAGCGTCAGGAAGACTGGCAGAGGGGAAGGCTGTGCTTTCATTTGGTGTGAATTGTTCTCTAGCCTCCTGATGTGAAAGTTGCAAAACGGTAATTTAAGTCTCATACACTTGTATGTATGTAAGATGCATTCAAGTTGCATCTTACAACTTGAGATAGCTCTGAGGTGCTAAGTCGGAAATCAATGCCAAGGGCACAGCCCTTTATGGCCTGCTCCCCATTTGTGTCTCCCACTCAAGACAAGGCAGTGGATGTATCACTTACATTGAACTTCCTTGGTGGAGACTTTTCTAATGTCTGAATCTCAGCTTTATCTGGTTGTCAGATACTGGGCAGAATAAAATACGATGTAATGCAGAGAAGCAAGTCTGAGCCCCTGCCTCAAATATTTCAATTCACTGCCCAGGGAGTGTCTTCAAGATTGGTGTTAGGATTTTTCAATGCTTGCTAATATGCCATGGATGAACAAAAAGGAGCTTCTCACTAGGCTGTCACTTGGAGCAAGACTTCAGAATATCTTTTAAAATAGACTGAATCATACTTGGCTTTCCTTTCTAGATCATTTTGACTTGGAATCACTTTTTCCCTTCCAGATTACCTGGCTGAATCTACAAAAGCTGAATCCATTGCTTGTTTTTATTAGAAGAGTATGTCTTTCCCATACTTTCTGAAACATCAACAATTCAACAAAAGTTGTATTTTATGTTGACTCTTGTCCCTCAAAGAAACTAGTCCTTTCTGCTGATGACAAAAGTGTTTTAATAGTTTATTTTTAATGGAGTGAAAGCAGGACTCTAATGAGTGAACAGTCAACCCGCTGGGTGTCTGATTCTTGGTGTAGACAGCAGGATGGCCAAACGGATCCATGCAGCA
This sequence comes from Callithrix jacchus, assembly GCF_049354715.1. Taxonomy (NCBI): domain Eukaryota; kingdom Metazoa; phylum Chordata; class Mammalia; order Primates; family Cebidae; genus Callithrix; species Callithrix jacchus. The sequence goes on from NC_133505.1 coordinate 167,166,979, forward strand.
ATGCTTTCTGGCCCTCAGAACAAGCAAAATATTTACAATAAGGAGCTTCATTAGAGAATATGCAAGAATATCTCCTGCTCCTCTCTGCCAGCTGATATTTTGGATAATCAACATCAGTTCAGCTGAAGTTTGTTAAGCATTCATTATATTCTAGGCACTGGGCCAGGCTGGGGATACAAAGATACATGAGTCTTTCTCCAAGCAGCCCGAAGCCTGGCAGGGAAAAATGCAGAGATAATGTGAGGACAGTGGCAGTGGGTATGGTGAAGGGGCAGAGGAGTGAACCGGGACAGAAAGTACATTGACCTTGACCTCAGCCTCAGAAGACAAGGAGGGTCCAAGAGGAAAATATGAGGGAAGAGATGTTCCATTCTCACACCCCTCGCCTTCATTATGCTCTCTGCAGCCATGTACTTTGTGACCTCAGGAGCAGTGGCTGGTGCGCATTCGTGGGTCACACACAAAGGGTTTGGAATCAAAAGATGAGGGTTGGAGTTCAGGAATTTTCCTTCTTCACAAACATCTAGGGCCCTAGGGCCCTTGCAGGTGGTCCATGGACCACACAAGGAGACGAGCTGGGTGTTTCTTAATGAGGAGTGTGATGAGAATATAATGACTGGGAGAGAAGTGCCAGTTCCACCAAGCACACCCTGCAGACTCTGGGTTGGAAACATCATCCCTTTAGCCTCAGTATCCCGAGTCTTATCAGGTGAAATGCTGTCGTTTATTTTCAGAAGCTTTGAGCTCTCCAGGGATGGGCAACTGATAATAAAATCCTAGAATTAATTGGGGTGGAGGGAAGCCCACAGCTGAACCACACCTTCTGGGAATCTTGGCTAACCTCAGAAAGGAGCTTTGGGCAAAGGTAGGGGACTCCAACAGATGTGGCAGAGACATCTGTACTTTTGGACCTATGAGTTTTTTTTGGCATTGGCATCTTAGTAGAGTGGAAAGAATATACATGTCCTTTGGTGTCATATAAATCTTGTCCTAAATCCCAGCCCCTCCATTTATTAAATTGAAGGGCAAGTCAACTGAGCATCTGCCTGAACCTCAGTTTCCTCAGCACTAGAATGGGTGCAAGAATGCCTACATTAGCAATTGGCTTGACATATGCATGCAAAGTGCCTGCCATTGTGCCTGGTCATAGGTGGCGCTCAGGATGGTTAGTTCCTGTGAACACATAAAGACTCTTAAGCCAGGTGGGAGTCAAGAGGGAGGGAAGAAACGGGCAATGGGCCAGATTTGACCCTGGAGCTGTAAGCTTGCTGATCTCTAGTTAAGCATAATAAATCACTGATAATTTTGCCTTAAATATAGAAAGTCTAACTCTTGGCTGGTTCATGCCAAGAAAGTCTAACTGTGGTGGTTCATGCCTCAGGAGTTTGAGGCAAGTCTAGGCAACATAGTGAGACCCCATCTATTAAAAAATATTTTAAAATTTTTAAAAAATTAACTGAGTGTGGTGGTGCATGTCTGTAGTCTTATTTACTTGGGAGGTTGAACCCAGGAGGTTGAATTGTGCCACTCTACTCCAGCCTGGGTGACGGAGGTAGACCTTGTCTCTAAGAAATAAAATAAAATATCTGGGACACTAATTTACTCTAGAGGCTGAGAATATCAATACTTCCCACTGGACACCACAGGTAGGTCATATTTCCCAGCTTCCCTTCCAGCTAGAGGGGCCATATGCCTGAGTCCTGGTCAACAATGTTGGGAAGGTTATTGGAACCGCTAGACCTGGAGCCTAAGCCACGTTTCTCCCGCAATCCCTAAAGGATGGCAGAGGTCTTACATGGAAGGATATGGGTTCTTGGAAGCCTGCAAGGAGGGCAGGAGCCCCATACCTCCCCTCCCCACCAATTCATCTGCACAGGAATATGGGATTGCAAATAAGAAATAAGCTTTATTGTGTTACACAACTGAGGCTTGGGAGATTGCTTTTTACAGCTCTTACTGTTAGGCTGCTCTGACTCATACAGCACTTAAGTGTGTTTCCTGGTAGGGCAAAGGTCAAAGGCTGCGGGCACCTGATAAAATGGTATAGAGGCTGGCGCCTCTGACAGCATCCTCCCCTGGGTCTGGTACACAAGGTCTCCATGCCTCCACCCCATGTCTCTGCCCTCTCTGGGCACGCTGGGCTCCCACTCTCCAGGCGGTGACCCCGGGACATGTACCACAGCTGTCCTTGCCTTGGGCTCTTGCGTGTGCTGTTTCCTTTCCTTTCCTCAAACACCTGTCTTCTTTCTTCATGAGGCTGCTCCATTTTGTACCTTTACACACAGCTTAGAGTTACCTGTGCCAGAAACACCTTCCCCAGCATGACCCCTACTCGGGGCTGGGCTTGGCTTCTTTTCTCTGTCTAGCTGCCCTCTGCTCATCTTGTGTGCACTGCCTCATCAGACTCTGGGGGGCTGGAGGGTGAGCACTCTGTCCTCCTAGCCTAACCCAGTGTTTGGCAAATATTTGTGATCAAATTAATGAGTGAATGAGAAAGGGATTGTGTGGTACATGTAATGCTTTTATGACCATGGCTGGGCCAACCCTAGAATTGGCTTTCAGAGATTAACACAGGCCCTCTCCCAACATGTTGCTTCCTGCTGACCCCTAACATAATTCCTTGTGTGATCCTCCTCCTTGCATCCACGAGGTGTGATCAGCCACCAGCTGATCAATCATAGGTGGGCATGGCTGCCCAGAGACCTCTGGAGCAGGGGAAAGCAGGTCTCTGCTTCACTCGACTCCTATCTGCTCCTGGGGTCTGTGTCCGCAGAATCCTAATGTAGGAGATGTGACCTGGAACATGAAAGGAACAGGAAGGAACAGATCTGCTGGCTCTTTGGGGCCATAATTTTAATGTGCTGACGTCCATTGTGCAAAGGAGGCCTTTCTCAGTTGTCCTGGCACAGCACAGCAGTCTGTGTCATCAGCCGAGCCCGCTCCAGGGCAGCTGGGCACAGGCGCGGGGCCCAGTGCAGCCAGGAGCAGTGAGGGGCCTGGGCTGGGCAGCTCCCAGGGAGCAGAGCTGCCCCCTTCACCGCTGCGGAATGGGGAGCAAACACCACCTCACTTCCCAAACAAAATCAAGCTTTTCCAACCTCAGCTGGAATAAAACCTGTAATAAAAAGTTAATAAAATAAAAGCTTTCTGCCTCAGTTTCCCCCCCCTCTAAGCCATAACCAAGAAAGGACATTTATTTATATTCCGTGAGGAAAAAGCAAACTTTTAATGGTCTTTGGTGCAGCTTTTTAAAATGATAAATGACTGTTGAGCTTGTCAAATGATGACTAATACTGCTCTATCTGGGTGAGATCAGCGACAGCTTTTTAAGGGTTATCATGCTCTGACTTTTCTTTGTGTCAGTAATAAAACAAAATAACTCTGTGGCTGGTACTTGTGTAATAAGGAGATCCTGCAACTTAATTAATCACACAGGCTATTTGATGAAGCAATAGAGAGCTGTAATTCAATCTAGCCCTGTAGATTTGATACATCACAATGCCAGGAGATAAAAGCAACAGAAATTTTTCATAGGGTTGAGACTCAACTTTGTTCAAGATAATACATCTTCGTGATAATAGAGAAAATTAGTGAGGGATGAAGTTCAGGGGCTTAGAAGAAGGTGAATAAATGAATGTGACTTAAAAAATTCTGGGGCAGGCATCCATCACATCCACTCCACCTTCCCTAACGTCTGCTCTCCATCCGAGTGCCCGGTAGAGTTCAAGGAGGGGACTGTCCTTGGCTGTGAGCATAGTGGAAGCCACTGGATGGAGCAAGGGAGGGCTCAAGCCTGGACCTCAGAAACAAAGGCACTTACTCCGCTTTCAAACGCAGTCCTGGGAGGCAGGTGACCTCTCTCTGGGATTGCTCTCGGGCAGCAGCAGTGGAGATGACCAAGTGATGCAAGTCTCTGGCTTTCCATGTTAACAGAGACCACTGGGCCCATCACGCAAGAGCGTCTCAGAAGCCTTTCCCAGTCGCTGCCTCTGCCCAGCGTATGCACAGGATGGCTCTGATTTCATGGTAATTCTGCCAACGGGAAGCTTTGGGCGACCGACAGCACAAAATGAAAGACAACGTGTGTTTCCAGGACAGTGGGGAGGGACACTGTAAGCTGATGCTTCTGAGACAGAAACAGAAGGGACAAGGTGCCAGGAGCTCCTATGCTGAAAACTGCTTGTAGCACATTTGTGGGGATTAAGCGGATGTGGTGAAAACAGCACATTTAATATTGATGATGTTTTAAAAAGCAATGTGCTACAAACCTCTGTTGAGAAGTGAAGGCCCTTTAATTGTTCACAAATGAGTGTTTTCAAGCAAATACTCAGAGAAGTCACCTTGATAGTTAAAAGCATGAACTGTCCGGGGTAGAGGAGAAAATTAGATTGAAAAGAATTCAAATTAATTTGGCCACAACTTAGAAAAAAATCAAATAAATAAATGTCCAAGTTACTAGAGTGTAAGAAAGTGTTCCAGAAACCTTTGCCACAGAGGTTCTTGATCTTCCTGTGTGGCAGTTAGTGGGAAATTGTGTGACAAATGTATCACACCTTTTGTCAGCCCCTAGCATCCTTGTAAAATTGCTCTAATTGCCTATTCAGTCTATATCGATATAGAGCATACACAGAATAATTTTTATTTTAAATCCAACTAAGTCAAATTATTACAGAAACAAACAAAATTGTTTTTCTATTTATTAACTTCAGAGATCATTAGATAATAACAATTTATTGTAAATTTTTGTGGAAAAAAAACGATTAAATTTTAGATCTGAACTGGTTTAGTGTAGTGTATTGCAAAGGCAAACAGGTGGCTAAGAACATAGACTTCCCAGTTGTGTGGATGAGAGAAAATGGCTGAATTTGAGGATTTCTGAGCTCTGGACTAGCCCAGTCCTGGGATCTTCCTGGTTTGAGTGGGGAGACTTACGTAAATAAGGCATTCAATGTGCTTGTCCTGTTGTCTGAGATATGTCATAGATGCTGACGACAGATACTGAGGAAGTTAATTTGGAGAGGCAGCTGGGCCTGGACATCTGGGCAGAGGGCAAGCCCCTAGGGCTGAGGGAAGTGTACTTTAGGGAGGGCACCAAGATTCCAATACTGAGGATGTGGCCAGGGTCCACTCTCTGGAGCTGGTACAAACTGGAAGTTAGTAATGAAAACTAGATAATGGCCCAGGCTCGGGGTTGGAGCTCCCTGATTTGGCAAGATTTCTCAAGCCCCATGGATTCAGTTGTGACACAGAGTGAACAATCCCCCCATTAAGGTGGCTCTGTGGATAGATGAGAAACATGCAGGAACGGCTGAGCATGTGGAAGGCCCTGGACATATGCCAGTTCCCTCCTTCCTGCTCTTTGTCACTAACGGTGGTGCCCAAGTCCTCACCTTGCCTGGTCTGGTCTGGGCTTGCTGGGTGTAGACTCGCTCAGAACCCCACACTGCTTTCTGATTGCAGTCTGATCACAGGGATGCTGGGACAGAGCCCTGGACTTTCCTAGAACCAGGGAAATCCCAGGCCGGGCTAGACCAGAGCTCAGTGGGGTCTGAAGACTCAGCTGTGGGGCTGCGGGGCTTGAGCTCCATCCTGTTTTCTCATGAGCACTGGAAATCCTTCAATAAATATGGACAGAAGGTGTCCCAAAGGTACTGTGGTCAGAAAGGCAGCCATCTGGCTCATGCCTGTATTCTAGTTGAGTCAATAAGATAAATTTGCCTGAGGTTGTTTGGGGGGCAGTTTTGCAAAGACTCTATAGGCAATCAAGATATCAGCTCACAGTGTGCTTGTGTTGCTATGAGAATCTGATCTCAAAGAAAATTCTCCCTCCACCCACATCCAAATCTATGAAATGAAGACACAGCAGTTACGGTGGAGCAGTAATCATGAATGTTGAGCTTCAGGTTAGGGTTGAGGTAAATTTGGGCTAAAGTGCTTTATATATTAAGCATTCCAATTCTCGTAACATTGAATGGACACTAACATTTAATTCATGAAAGTAGTTTCATATCCAATGGGGGCAAAAAGCCATGTTATAATACACTCCATTAACCTGACAGTTATCAATACTCATTTCCTGCTTAGAAACTTATTTCTTCCTTAATTACCAGAAAACATAGTACGCTTAATAACTGATCATACTAAATTTAAAATTAGGGAAAGACAGCTCATGATGTTCAGCAAAAAAGGAAATATCGGAAAAGACATCTTAGGGTCTGGATTTTTTTGGCCACAAGGAGACCCTGCAGTTTAATTTATGGTCTACATCAAACGGGCTATTTTATGAAGCAATAGAGAGCTGTAATTCAATCTAGCCCTGTAGATTTGATCCATCACAATACCGGGAGACAAAAGCAACAGAAAACTGGTGATAGGGTTGAGACTCAACTTTGTTCGAGAAGCATTCACAATGGAAGCTGTTCACCTATATTCTACATACTCTCCATTTGAACAGATAGTCTATGTTTGAATGGTGATTTTTTTATATGTGAAGATTTTCTGTAAAGAACTGTAATAATATTTGTAAACAGAGTCCAAGAAAGACTAATTATGACTCCACATTGGTACACTATGACCTTTAACTCACTATCTTATTACAACTATTAGAAGAATAGTAAACACATATATCATAAGTATTTATAATCATAGTATTCTTTTTATAATAATATTCAATTCTAATTTAATCACATGCTATACACTTATTTTTTCTTACTAAACATTTGTAGACATTTCACTTAAATGACTTTTTTTTTTAAAACCATACAATCTGCCGAAGTATAAAAGATCCAGACAAGTGTCCTGGCATGGTGGCTAGCGCCTGCAATCTCAGCCCTTTGGGCGGCCAAGGAAGGTGGCTCACAAGGTCAGGAGTTCGAGACCAGCCTGGACAACATGGTGAAACCCCATCTCTACTAAAAATACAAAAATTAGCTGGGTGTGGTGCTGGGTGCCTGTAATCCCAGTTACTCAGAGGCTGAGCCAAAGATTCACTTGAGGCAAGGTTGTAGTGAGTTGAAATTGCACCTTGCACTCCAGTCTGGGCAACAAGAGCAAGACTCCATCTTAAAAAGAAATACATATAAGCTACAAATTATTTGAGTTACTCTAAATTGATCTGCCTTTTCGTTCTCCAAGTCTCTCTTTATTAAACCTCTTTTCCTTAAGAACATAAACAAACAACTTTACTAAAAGAGCTTCAAAGTCCAGCATTAGTCAAATCGAAGTATTGTCCTGACCCAGAAAACATTATCCGAGAAAGCACATTCAAAACCACCTTTCCTAAAGCAGTCTCAGCAAGGTCCACGCTCTGCTTCCCTTTCCAAACGCATTTAAGTTAATTCTGATATATGACTTGTATTTAATTTATTAACTTTTCTCCCAAAATGTAGTCTTTTTACCTTAGCCTGTCATTGGCTTGGTGACAAAATATAGGGTGATCATGGAGCAGGGAATCCATGTTCCTATGTTTCATCAGTTAAAGAAGAGGCAAAGGGAGTTATTCTAACATTTATATGGAAGAACAACGGCCTAGAAGCAGGTAAATTATTCTAAAAGAAGACATAGGGAGTAAGAAGAGGGATTCCTCTACCAGAAATTAAATTGAAATTCCAAGCCAAAGTAATTAGAACAGCATGGTATTGGAACAAGAACAGACAAGTGGACCAATGGACAGAAGAGAACACTTAGAGACCTACTCCGTCCAGGGTAACATCATATACCGTAAGGACGGCCCCATAACTCCATGGGAGAGGATGGATTGTTGGCTAACTGGTGTTGGGAAAAGTAATGACCCATCAGTTATGGAGAATAATCAATCCACCTATCCCCACATACACAGGTGGACTGAAGAATTAAATGTCAAAGGAAAAGGTGATGTTAACAAAGGAACACACAGAGAAACGTGACGAGGTCAGGAAAAGATTTTTTAAAGAAAACTATAAGCCAAAAGCTGATTATCTAGATTACATCAGATTTCTGTCTCATGACACACACCATCAGCAAAGTTAATTGAATGACGACAATGATACTGAGTAGAGCCATAATTAGGGTTGTTACGGGAGTTGTACAATGTACACCGAAGGCTTCAATCATGTTCAATGGATGCTCAACACTGCTGTAGGCGTTTGACATGTGTTAAACTCACTTAATCCCCACCCACCTCATGAGGCATGTGCCATTTGTTTTGCAGGGGCAGGTGAATGTTTATTTCCTGAAATTTTTTTTATTATACTTGAAATTCTGGAGTACATGTGCAGAATGTGCAGGTTTGTTACATAGGTATACACGTGCCATGGTGGTTTGCTGCATCCATCACCCCTTCATCTACATTAGGTATTTCTCCTATTGCTATCCCTCTTCTATCCCCCACCCCCTGCTATCCCTCCCCTAGCCCCCTACCCCCTTACATGCTCCAGTGTGTGATGTTCCCTTCCCTATGTCCGTGCGCTCTCACTGTTCAACACCCACTTATGAGTGAAAACATATGGTGTTTGGTTTTCTGTTCTTGTGTCAGTTTGCTGAGAATGATGGTTTCCAGCTTTATTCATGTCCCTTCAAAGGACATGAGCGTATGTTTATTGCAGCACTACTGCAGTTCACAATAGCATAGACTTGGAACCAACTCAAATGCCCATCAATGATAGACTCATTAAAGAAAATGTGGCATAAATACACCATGGATACAATGCAGCCATAAAAATGGGTGAGTTCATATGACATTTTTGTAGATATTTTGTAGGGGAGGAAAGGAAGGCGCAGAGAGATTAGGTAACTTGTCCAGAATCTGGAGTTGCAGAATGGAAGACTTGGAAAATCAATTGCAATGTCTTAAACAGCAAGTAATTAACTGACATCTCTAGAATAGGAAAGAAACTTCTGTAAATCAACAAGGAAAAGATAGCCAGTCTTGCAGAGGAATCAACGAAGGATATAGAGAGTTTTCACGAGAAGAAACCTCTAAAAGGCCACTAAGCACATGAAGAAATGTGTGTGTCTGCAGAGCTTTCCCTTACTAACAGTAGATCAGCTTCTGTGGTAACTTGAGAATACAATGAAACATCATTTAAAGTAATCTGTGGCATAAACTTGCACCTTGCAGACCAGACACATCGTTAAGTGTGCGAATACTTCAGACGCCCTGAACCCCTTGGGACAGCTGACCCAAGCCTTCCCAGGAGCTGTTTACCTGTGGGTGTCACCTGGCTGCAAAACAGGGATGGACAATGCACAGATTTCAGGGGTCACCCAGGGAGGCTGCATACCCAGAACACGTCACATGGAAGATGCCTCGAAGTTTTCAACTGAAAAGCCTGGTGTTTAATCCCATAATTCAATCACTAAACTTAGTAGTTGCATTCCCCAGATTTTCTTGTAATCCATTTTGTAGGATTTTGTAGCTTCTATGTGTGCTCAGGTTCAGAATTTCAGGGATTGCTTCTGTCTTCAAGGAGCACATCAGCTTTCTGGTTAGGAAGAGAAGGCAGCAGACATGTCCAAAACCCTCTGTAGGACTCTGCTCTGGTAGTTTTATGGGTAGGCACAGTTATAGGCCTGTCTGAATCCAAACGCTTTGGCCTCTTACCACTTTCCTTTTTCGAAGTATAAGAGATACATACAAGCAGCTGGGTGCAGTGGCTGTAGTCCCAGCACTTGGGAGGTCAAGGCGGGTGGATCACCTGACTTCAGGTGATCCTTCACCCCTCCACATTGTCTTTTTGTACGGTAGTGTCTCCATGTGAGTTTCCAGGGAAACAGAGGCTGAGGTGAGGGCATGGGAGCTACTTTGTGCTTTAGGCTCTCTGAGGGGGCAGCCGTGGGGAGGGAACTGAGGTCAGGCCCCAGTGGGTGGGGGGGGGCCAGAGAGTGGGGAGCGGGAGAGGAGGAAGAATGTGCGCACAGGCCTTTGGTCCCTGGCATGACCCTTCTGGCATTGTGGGCTCACCCACGCTTCAGAGCTGGAGAGGACCCAGGTGGCATCAGCGCAGAAACCTGTGCCCAGGAGCAGTGAGAGCAAGTGGCCTGAGCCCAAGGTGTTGCCAGCAGTGGCACCCTCAGAGCTCCGAGAGGGCTGGGCCGGGGCCAGGGAGCCAGGATTGGGCACGAGGACGTCCCATCCAGGGACCCACGGATCCTTCACTCCTGCCAGGGTGTCCTTTGGATGGACGAAAATGTCTCCAACTGAGCGCAGGCAGCCCCAGAGCCCGCCAAGGGCTGAGGCTGGGCTGGGCTCCCAGAGGCGCAGGCAGCTGTATCAGGCAGACCAGATGAGGGGCATCGCACCCTGACACGCACAGTGTGGCCGAGGGGTGGAAAGAGAGGGTCTTGGCCTAAGCCTGGCGGAAGGTCCGAGAAGAGGCTGTAAGGGCGATGTGTCCAAAAGAGCTGAAATGAGCAGGGGCTGGAAGGGCAGGTGGGAGTTCCAGGTGAGGGAAACGACCTGGAGGTGGGAGCAGAGGTCGCAGCCCATCCCTGCCCGGCCTCTACTCGCTTTTGTCGTGCCACCTTGTCTAGGAAGATCCCATCGCAAAGGCCACATTTGTTCCATGTGACTGGCACACCTGTGAGGCAGGAAGCTCTGACTCAGGGCCCGTGCCTCCTCTCTGGGGACTAGAGCTTCTCCCAGGTCCAGGGGGCCTGCTCACAAGATCAGGGCCCTCCCCAGAGAAGCCTCAGGCTCCGGTTGTCACCCCTGTCAGATGTGTGCCCAGCTTAGGTTCACTTGCAGCCGGCTCTGAACACTGGATGGGGAGGATATGGGGCTTTCCTGTGGCCTGGGCTGAGTCTGGTAAGCTGCCACTATCCTTGCCCACTCCCCATAGGACAGAGCACAGACCCTGTCCCTAATCCTCCCAGGCCACACTCTGCAGATGCTGCTTCTCTGTTTCCAAGCACTTGCATGTCTTGCATCTCCTGCCAACATCTTATGTCCCCCTGAAGGGGCAGCCCCATAAACCTTAAGTGGACACGTCCCTGCCCCCAGCACAGGGGCTGCCTGCAAAGCCACCTTTGTCTGGGGGGGTTTCCTTGATGACTCTTCAGTGTTCTGGCCCCACTTTCTTCTTCTGGCATCTGCTTATCTCCTAGGCTGACCAGCTGTGCACACTTGCATGGGAGTGAGGGGGTTTCCTGGGACATGGAACTTTCAGTGTCGAAACCAGGAGAGTACCAGAGAATCTGGGACTATTGGTCACCCTAAGTGATCCACAAGCTGGAAGATGATTCACAAAATGTATAATAATGAAAAGCTGTGAATTACTTGCATATGTAATATAGGGGGGCTAGGGTTAAATAAATGTGGTGTAGCCATGTGATATAGTTACTGCACGGATGAGGACACCATGCTTATAAAATAATAACACGGTGGCATATTAAGGAAGAAGGCTGGTATCTACATTTGTGCAAACTACATGACTTTAACTGTATTTGTATAGTCCTTGTGGTAGATGGGTTGTTGGAAGGTAGAGGCTGGCTGCAGAGGCCATAAAGGTGAGAGCGTTTAGTTACTGCTGTTTACACTTTCTTCTTAACTAATTAAGATATTGTTTTGCCAACTGCAGAGCCAGGAGGTGTGAAGCAGCCTTCACAGTGGCACCCCATCTGACACAGATGGCTAGATCGGTGCCGCGCTGGCAACTGCAGTGTGAAGGGATTTCTGAGGAACAAGTCAAGGATGCAGAAATTAAAGTCAACAAATCAGATCCGGTTTTCAGTAAAGGGACAGGTACCAAATTCTTTCTCAGTAAGGCACAATAGAGGGAGGTCGTCAAAACCTACAGTTAGTAAAAGAACCTATTGATCTCTTAAGGAAAATTGTTACTCCGTTGCCCATGTGAAGGAAAAGACTCTCAGAAAAGAGGCTGTTCAGAGAAGAATCAAACCTCTGGCACCAGAGAGGACTCCCCAGTTTGGAAACTGTTGTAACAAGAGGACTCCATCACTTAGAGCAGGATCAGAAGATAAATCAGGCTGAAATGGCATATGAAACCCACAATTACCTTCCTCTATATGAATTATTGAAAAGGCAATGGCTTCATTTAGGTTTTCATCTGATTTACAGCTTTTAATAGCTATGCTCTGTTACAGTGTACACATTATGTTTTACCGTATCGAGTTTATATTGTTTTGTATCAATATAATATTTTTACTATAGAAAATAATATACTTACTTGATTCATGAATGATTAAGTTTTTAAAATCTGTGTGAGATAATGTACTCTTTGGGGTTATTTTGATTACTGAAAATTTCCACTCACAAGACGTAATAACTAGATTTCAGGTGTTTAAATGTTAAACTGTCTTTAGCGTCAGAAATAGCCTCATGAGGCAAGTCATTATTTTCCTCTATTTCAAAGGATAGAATTGAGGCTGAAATCAGTTTTGTAACTCACCCGAACTAAGACATCATGGAAACTGGTTCCCCTGCAAGGTCTGCCTCACCCTAAACCACTGTCCCGTCCCAATCCACCTGACTTGAGGGCTCTCAGATCTTAGCGGATCTCAGAATCACCTGGAGGGCTTGTGGAAGGAGACTGCTGGGCCTCACGGGAGTTTCTGCTCCAGTGGGTCCGGGGTAGGGCCTGAAAATGTGCATTTCTAACCTTTGCACTTCCCAGATGTTGCTCTTGTCGCAGGTCTGGGGACCACACTTTGAGAGTCACTGGTCTGGATGGAGGCTTGCACTAGCTAGTGATTCTTTCATTGTGAAGATGATGGCTAACCTTACATTTGAATGAAAAATGTGACTCTTTTCAAAGAAAGTCATCGGAAGTTCAATTCTTTAAAATTCAGCTACTACTCATGGATGTGGTGTATTAGTTCGTTCTCATGCTGCTAATAAAGACATACCCAAGACTGGGTAATTTATAAAGGAAAGAGGTTTAACTGACTCACAGTTCTGAATGGTTGGGAGGCCTCAGGAAACTTACAATCATGGCAGAAGGGGAGGCAAACCCTTCCTTCTTCATATGGTGACAGCAAGGAGAAGTGCTGAGCAAAAGGGGGAAATGCCTCCTATAAAACCACGAGATTCCATGAGAACTCACTCGCTATCATGAGAACAGCATCATGGGGTAACCACCCCCATGAGTCAATTACCTCCCACCAGGTAGCCCCCGCCAACAACACGTGGGGACTATGGAAACTATCATTCAGGATGGAATTTGGGTGAGGACACAGGCAAACCATATAATTTCACCCCTGTCCCCTCCCAAATCTCAGGTCCTCCCATTTCAAAACACAATCATGCCTTCCCAACAGTCCCCCAAATTCTTAACTTACTCCAGCCTTAACTCAAAAGTCCAAGTCCAAAGTCTCATCTGAGACAAGGCAAGTCCCTTCCACCTATGAGTGCGCAAAACCAAAAGTAAGTTAGTTACTTCCTAGATACAATGGGGGTAAGGCATTAGATAAATACAGCCATTACACATGGGAAAAATTGGCCAAAACAAAGGGGCTACAAGCCCCACACAAGTCTGAAATCCAATAGGGCAATCATTAAACCTTAAAGCTCCAAAATGATCTCCTTTGTCTCCATGTCTCACATCCAGGTCATACTGATGCAAAAGGTGGGCTCCCTCAGCCTTAGACAGCTCTGCCCCTGTGTTTGTGCAGGATACAGCTCCCCTCCCAGCTGCCTTCATGACTGGCCTTGAGTGTCTGTGGCCTTTCTAGGCACATGGTGCAAGTTGTCAGTGGATCTACCATTCTGGGGTATGGAGAACAGTGGCCCTCTTATCACAGCTCCACTAGGAAGTACCCCAATAAGGATTCTGTAGAGGGGCTCTGACCCCCATTCCCCTTACATTGCCCTAGCAGAGGTTGTCCATGAGGGCTGTGCCCCACAATACACCTCTGCCTGGATATCCATATATTTCCATACATCCTCTCAAATCTAGGTAGAGGTTCTCGAACCCCAGTTCTCGTCCTCTGCACACCCACAGGACCAACACCATGTGGAAGCTGCTAAGACTTGGGGCTTGTCCTCTCTAAAGCCATGGCCTGAGCTGTACCTTGGCCCCTTTTAGCCACAGCTGGAGTGACTGGGATGCAGTGCACGAAGTCCCAAGGTTGCACATAGCACGAGGCTCCCACCCAGGAAACCAATTTTCCCTCTTAGGCCTCCAGACCTGTGATGGGAGGGGGTGCCATGAAGGTCTCTGACAGGCTCTGGAGGCATTTTCCCCAATGTCTTGGTGACTAGCATTTGACCCATTACTTATGCGAATTTCTGCAGTGCTTCAATTTCTACCCAGAAAATGGGTTTTTCTTTTCTTTCCCATTACTAACCTGCAAATTTCTGAACTGTTATGCTCTGCTTCCTCTTGAACACTTTGCTGCTTAGAAATTTTTTCCAACAGATACTCTAAATCGTCTCTCTCAAGTTCAAAATTCCATAGATGTCTAGGGCACGGGCAAAATGCTGCCAGTCTCTTTGCATAGCAAGAGTTACCTTTACTCCAGTTTCCAGCAAGTTCCTCATCTCCATCTGAGACCACCTCAGGCTCAGCCTGGATTTCATTGTCTGTATCACTATCAGCATTTTGGTCAAAGTCATTCAACAAGTCTCTAGGAAGTTCCAAACTTTCCTACATCTTCCTGTCTTCTTCTGAGACCTCCAAACTGTTCCAGCTTCTGCCTGTTACCTACTTCCAAAGTTGGGTATCCTTATGGCAGCAGCCCCATCTTCTGCAGTACAAATTTACTGTGTTAGTCCATTTTTATGCAGCTAATGAAGACATACTGAATACTGGGTAATATATAAAGGAAAGAGGTTTAATTGATTCACAGTTCTATAGTGCTGGGGAGGTCTCAGCAAACTTACAATCATGGTGGAAGGGGAAGCAAACATGTCCTTCTTTACATGGCAACAGACAGTAGAAGTGTTGAGCAAAAGGAGTAAAAGCCCCTTATAAAACCATCAGATCTTGTAAGAACTCACTATCATGAGAAAAGCAGCATGGGGGTAACTGCCCCCATGATTCAATTAGCTCCCGCCAGGTTACCCCCATGACACATGGAGATATGGGAACTAGAATTCAAGATAAGATTGGAGTGGACACAGCCAAACCACATCATGTGGTTGCCTTCACTGAAGCGCTTCCCCCTCTATTGCTACTTGCACACCACTGGAAGGTACGTCCTATAAAAACGGCACATACCCCCATCAGGCATTGATAGCTCTTCCATGTGCAGGTTTTGAATGTAACTGAACCCTCCTCTGCCCTGCCAGTCATGCTGCTGCCCAGTGTTTTGTGCTGCTGTCTTCAGTGGTGTTCCTGTCACCTGGAAGCCCTGCCTTGGGCCATGCCTGAGATGCACTGATTTGCTCATTCAAGAGGTAGTATAGAGTGGTCAGGGCATCCAGGCATATCATAGATGATGGGGCACTGCTATGGGTGCTGGGACACTGCCATGAACAAGAGGCCCAGGCCCCTCCCCTATACCTCTGAGTTGGTGCCAGCCTCATGCCACTCAGCTACCTTCACCCATAATGTCCCTGCACCCTCTCTGTTGAGTCTCCCTCCACTTCCTCCTTCATCCAGCCTAGATCTTTGGTCCAGTTCTTCAGCCCACATCTTCCAGTGGTCCCACTGCTCTTCCCGCTGCCCTGCCTGGGCTGAGAGCACTCCTGGAGACACCATTCCCAGCACATGCTGCTCTGTCCTCTCTAGTTCCCAGTGTCCTGGTGTTGCCTGAGAGTCGTGCTGAGTGTCCTGGTGTCCACTCTGATTCTCCAGTCTCTGTTCTCTGCCAACTCCCAACCTATCGCTCCCTACCCACTCTTAGCAAACCCCTCACTCTCCACTTCCCTGAGAAAACAGAAAACTTGGAATAATACGCTGCTTCAATGCCCTTCACTAGGGCAATCAACTTCTTATCTGCTCCCATCGCTTCCTTCTAACCCCACAGAAGAGCTATAATGCTGCCCCCTGTTGAAAGCTTATTTTTCCACCTGTGCCCTGGTCTTACTCCTCCTGGCTTCTGACTTCTACCTGCCCACCACACCCTTACTGCCTCTGTCTTCAGTCTCTCCTTCACTGGCATTCTTTGCTCATCCCCCACACTTAAACCTGCTCAAGTGCACCTGCACTTCAGAGCAGTGTCCTTTATGCCTGTGTTGCTCTTCAGCTGAGTACCTGTAATTCCCTGTTGCAGGCACATTTATCAACCCTACATTCTCACCTTCCACTCACTCCTCGACCCAGTGTGGTCTCCATCATCCCCACCACACTGCAGAATCTGTGCTTCCCGGAGTCTCTGATGACCTCGAGGTTGCCGTTCACTCACCTCCTCACTCTTGACCTTGTGTATCACACCAAAGCGTCAGCTGTGCAAAAGGCAGGAATAGGATTCCTACTCTGTAGGGACCCCTGTGGCTGGCGCAGGTAGCTGCCATAGTCACCGGTTCATATTTCACTGTTCTGCTCATTTTGTGCTCCCCGGTACATCTCTTCTTTCACTGCTTGCATACTCTGTCCAAGCTCTGATGAAGCCAAACACATTTAACAGATGGACACGACTGGCTGTGCTTCAGGCTTCTGATTCACGCATACTCCCAGGAGCCATGAATCTGACATCTGGAGCTGGTCTGTAGAAAGCATTCTATTTAGTGAAATGTTGAAGTAATTTTAGGTCAACTATCGTGTATTTCATTATCTCCAGTGCCATAATTTCCAAGTACCTACTTGAACAGTAGATGCTTTCAGGAGGTTTTCAGATCAATGATTGCATTTTGCCATTGTTCTTTATTTTTTCAGCAATGCTCCATCTGTAAACAACCCAAATTTCAAAACCTGAACATAGTGTATTGATAAATTATCCCTGGATGACTATTTGGTTTTTTTTCAATAATCAGGCCAAAATTCCATGGTTATTCCAAAATGGATATCAGGCAAATCTGCTGTAGCATGCTAACACTTTCCAAACTATTATGGAAATGTTTAGCTCATTTATAAGTCATGAAAAACAACATCAGAATTTGCTACTGTGTAGAACCATTACTCTAACAATTCCAGTGGTGTCTTCTTATGACCTTTGTCAGTCACTTTATAGTTCTGTATTTTCATCTCCATTTTTAATCCTTAAATATACAAAGTAAAATGTAAGTATCTTTACTTGTGAGTCTTTTAGAATTATTTTTTAACATTAGCACTTAGAAATTTACTGGAAGTTTCAACCATCTGTATCTCATGTATTGTATAGGTTATATAAACTTTTCAATGAAAAGGAAGAAAGCTTTCAAAGAAAATATAACAAACTCAAATGAACAAATGTTAGCATTTTGTCATATATTTTTTAGATTTTTTTTGCAAAGAAATAAGTCATCATAGATCAAGTTGAATATCTACTTACTATTGTTGTGTGACAAATTATCCAAAAACTTAGTGACTTAAAAAAACAATTTTTTAAATACTTACAGATTATGACAGTTAGGAATCCAGAACACACACAATAGGGAGTGTTTGTTTCTGCTCCACAAAGTGAAGCTTCAAATAGGAAGGCTTAGAAGCTGGGATGACATGATGGCCAGGGCAGGACCCATCAGGGTGTCTTCATTCACTGATCTGGGAGTCAGTACTGCAGTCAGCTGGGCCTTCAGTTAGCTGCAACAACTGCACATGACCCCTCTGTGCAGCTTGGGCTTCCTCCTACTATGGCAGCCTCAGACTTCTCACAGAATGGCTCAGAGCCCCAAAGGTATGTTCTATAATAGCTCACAAGGCAGAAGCTGCATTGCTTTGCATGACCTAGCCTTGGAAGTCACACTGCCTCATTTCTGCTGTATGCTCTCAGTTCCAGAAGAGTTACAAAGCCTTCCTGGATTCTAGGAAAAGGGAATTAGATGCCACTTCTGATGGGGGTGGGGCAAAGTTCTGAAAGAGCGTGTTTGGGGGAGTTCTAGTCATGTCGCCTTTGGATAGGCCAGAAGTCCCAGTCTCCATTCTCAGGGACATCCACTTTTGTGGTTTGTCTCCAGTCCAAACATGTGTGGGCACTTGCCCTGCATATGTGGGTACCCACATGAATGTCTCTTTATTGCATCCCCATCTTTCTAAAAGGTAATCACAGAGATTCATAAAATCCAGTGTTAGAATCAGGCATTATTAATGCTCTTATGTTATTATTATTCAAGCTGGGCTAGGGGAATGTGGCATTAATAAAGCTATATGTATGATGGATTTAATTATACTCTCTACTCTAATACTTTGTAATCATTAGTAACAAATAGTAGGATCTGAACTCATGTAGGATTTTGCAGTGCTTCAACTATTTTCACATTCATTCCTTCAGTCCAGTCTTCCTAAAAGTAAAATCTGATAAGAGTCTTGAGATATAAGTTCCTATTTTGTATAAATCAAATAAAATAATAGATACCAAAATGCTTTGTAAACTGGGCAGAGCTATTAGGGTGTTCCCTTATCATTAAGTCTTTAAGTCGGATTTTCTGATGCTATAATCCTGTCCAAGGCTTCTTCTCATTTCTTTAATGACTTGCACCCTTCACTTCTGCCTCATTTTTTTGTGTCCAAATACAATCACTTCTTCAAGGCCTGGCTTAAATATGCCTAGAAAGCCTTTCCTGACACAGACCTTCCACTTTACTTAGTCTCCCTCTTCTGTGCTTTTATCGCATTCTATGTTTCTCTCATGGGCTTACACGCATCCTCCTTTGTATTCTATTTCAAGTATCACATTACTGGGGCTCACCTGGAAGCTTCTAGCAAACTGAAGCCCGGTCTCTGTAGCCCTCAGTGCACAAGAACATGCCTCCCACCCAGGAGCAGGTTGTGAAAGTCTTTTTTTTTTTTTTAATTATTACACTTTAAGTTCTGGGGTACATGTGCAGAACATGCAGGTTTGTTACATAGTTATACACATGCCACGGTAGTATGCTGCACCCATCAACCCATCATCTACATTAGATATTTCTCCCAATGCTGTCCCTCCTATCCGCCCATCCCCTGACATGGTGGGCGGATCATCAGTTTGTGCTGTTCCCCTCCATGTGTTATCATTGTTCAACTCCCACTTATGAGTAAGAACATGGTGTGTTTGCTTTTCTGTTTCTGTGCTAGTTTGCTGAGAATGATAGTTTCCAGCTTCATCCATGTCCCTGCAAAGGACATGAACTTATCCTTTTTATGGCTGCATAATATTCTGTGGTTATATGTGCCACATTTTCTTCATCCAGTGTATCAGTGATGGGCATTTGGGTTGGTTCCAAGTCTTTGCTATTGTGAACAGTGCTGCAATAAACATACATGTGCATTTATCTTTATAATAGAATGATTTACAATCCTTTGAGTATACACCCAGTAATGGGATTGCTGAGTCAAATGCTATTTTTGGTACTAGATCCTTGAGGAATCTTATGTTAGCATGCTACATGCCACACTGTCTTCCACAATGGTTGAACTAGTTTACACTCACCAACAATGTAAAAGCATTCATATTTCTCCACATCCTCTCCACCAGCTGTTACTTCTTGACGTTTTAATGATTGCCATTCTGACTGGCATGAGATGGTATCTCATTGTGGTTTTGATTTGCATTTCTCTAATGACCAGTGATGATAAGCTTCTTTTTCATGTTTGTGGGCTGCATAAATGTTTTCTTTTGAGAAGTATCTGTTAATATTATTTGCCCACGTTTTGATGGAGTTTTTTTTTAATTTAAATTTGTTTAAGTTCTTTGTCAATTCTGGATATTAGCCCTCTGTCAGATGGATAGAAGGCAAAATTTTCTCCCATTCTGTAGGTTGCTTGTTCACTCTGATGATAGTTTCTTTTGCTGTGCAGAAGCTCTTTAGTTTAATTAGATCCCATCTGTCAATTTTGGCTTTTGTTGCCATTGCTTTTGATGTTTTAGTCATGGAGTCTTTTCCCATGCCTATGTCCTGAATGGTATTGCTTAGGTTTTCTTCTAGGGTTTTTATGGTTTTAGGTCTTACATTTAAGCCTTTAATCCATCTTGAGTTAATTTTTGTATAAGTTGTAAGGGAGGGGACCAGTTTTGATTTTCTGCATATGGCTAGCCAGTTTTCCCAACACCATTTATTAAATAGGGAATCCTTTCCCCATTGCTTGTTTTTGTCAGGTTTGTCAAAGATCACATGGTTGTAAATGTGTGGTATTATTTCTGAGGCCTCTGTTCTGTTCCATTAGTCTATATATCTGTTTTGGTGCCAGTACCATACTGTTTTTGTTACCATAGCCTTGTAGTATAGTTTGAAGTGAGGTAATATGATGCCTCCAGCTTTGTTCTTTTTGATTAGGATTTTCTTGGCTATACGGGCTCTCTTTTGGTTCGATATAAAATTTAAAGTAGTTTTTTTCTAATTCTGTGAAGAAAGTCACTGGTAGCTTGATGGGGATAGCATTAAATCTATAAATTGCTTTGGGCAGCATGGTCATTTTTATGATATTAAGTCTTTCTATCCATGAGCATGGAATGTTTTCCATTTGTTTGTGTCCCCTCTTATTTCTTTGAGCAGTGGTTTGTAGTTCTCCTTGAAGGAGTTTTTCATATCCCTTGTGAGTTGTATTCCTAGGTATTTTATTCTCTTTGTAGTAATTGTGAAGGGGAGTTGACTCATGATTTAGCTCTCTGTTCTTCTGTTGTTGGTGTACAGAAATGCTTGTGATTTTGCATATTGATTTTGTATCCTAAGACTTTGCTGTAGTTGCTGATCAGTTTAAGATTTTGGGCTGAGACAATGAGGTTTTCTAACTATACAATCATGTCATCTGCAAACAGAGACAATTTGACTTCCTCTCTTCCTATCTAAATATACTTTATTTCATTCTCTTGCCTGATTGCCCTGGTCAAAACTTCCAATACTATGTTGAATAGGAGTGGTAAGAGAGGGCATCCTTGTTTTATGCTAGTTTTCAAAGGGAATGCTTCCAGCTTTTGCCCATTCAGTATGATATTGACTGTAGGTTTGTCATAAATAGTTCTTATTATTTTGAGATATGTTCCATCGATACCTAGTTTATTGAGAATTTTTAGCATGAGGTGGTATTCAAATTTATCCAAGGCCTTTTTTGTATCTATTGAGATAATCATGTGGTTTTTGTCACTGGTTCTGTTTATATGATGGATTATGTTTACTGATTTGAGTATGTTGAAACAGCCTTGCATCCCAGGGATGAAGCCAGCTTGATCGTGGTGGATAAGCTTTTTGATGTGCTGCTGGATACAGTTTGCCAGTATTTTATTGAGGATTTTTGCATCGATGTTCGTCAGGGATATTGGTCTGAAATTTTCTGCCAGGTTTTGGTATCAGGATGATATGTGCCTCATAAAATGAGTTAGGGAGGAGTTTTGTTTGGAATAGTTTTAGAAGGAATGGTACCAGCTCCTTTTTGTACCTCTGGTAGAATTTGGCTGTGAAACCATCTGGTCCTGGGCTTTTTTTTTTGGTTGGGAGGCTATTAATTACTGCCTCAATTTCAGAAGTTGTTATTGGTCTATTCAGGGATTTGACATCTTCCTGGTTTAGTCTTGTAAGGGTGTATGTGTCCAGGAATTTATCCATTTCTTCTAGATTTTCTAGTTTATTTGCATAGAGGTGTTTATAGTATTCTCCCATGGTAGTTTGTATTTCTGTGGGATCAGTGGTGATTATACCCTTTGTTATTTTTTATTGTATCTATTTGATTCTTCTCTCTTTTCTTCTTTATTAGTCTGGCTAGCAGTGTATCTATTTTGCTAATCTTTTCAAAAAACCACCTCCTGGATTAATTGATTTTTTTGAAGGGTTTTTTTGTATCTCTATCTCCTTCACTTCTGCTCTGATCTTAGTTATTTGTCTTGCCTTCTGCTAGCTTTTGAGTTGGTCTGATCTTGCTTCTCTAGTTCTTTTAATTGTGATGTTAGGGTGTCAATTTTAGATGTTTCACACTTTCTCCTGTGGACATTTAGTGCTATAAATTTCCCTCTAAACACTGCTTTAGCTGCATCCCAGATAGTCTGAACATTGTGTATGTGTTCTCACTGGTTTCAAAGAACTTATTTCTCTCTGCCTTAATTTTGTTATTTACCCAGTATTCATTCAGGAGCAGGTTCTTCAGTTTCCATGTGGTTGTGTCGTTTTGAGTCAGTTTCTTAATCCTGAGTTCTAATTTGATGGCACTGTAGTCTGAGAAACTGCTATGGTTTTCATTCTTTTGCATTTGCTGAGGAGTGCTTTACTTTTAATTATGTGATCAGTTTTCAAATATGTGTAATGTGGTTCTGAGAAGAATGTATATTCTGTGGATTTGGGGTGAAGAGTTCTGTAGATGTCTATTAGGTACACTTGGTTCAGAGCTGAGTTTAAGTCCTGAATATCCTTGTTAATTTTCTGTCTCATTGATCTGTCTTATATTGAGAGTGGGGTGTTGAAATCCCCTACTATTATTGTGTGAGAGTCTAAGTCTCTTTGTAGGTCTCTAAGAACTTGCTGTATGAATCTGGGTGCTCCTGTATTGGGTGCATGCATATTTAGGACAGTTAGCTCTTCTTGTTGCATTAATCACTTTACCATTATGTAATGCCCGTCTTTGTCTTTTTTGATCTTTGTTGGTTTAAAGTCTATTTTATCAGAGAGTAGGATTGCAACTGCTGCTTTTTTTCTTTCCACTTGCTTAGTAAATATTCCTTCATCTCTTTATTTTGAGTCTATGTCTGTCTTTGCACATGAGATGGGTCTCCTGA
This sequence comes from Callithrix jacchus, assembly GCF_049354715.1. Lineage (NCBI taxonomy): Eukaryota > Metazoa > Chordata > Mammalia > Primates > Cebidae > Callithrix > Callithrix jacchus. Next base: position 167,189,677 of record NC_133505.1, read on the forward strand.
ATACAGCACACCGATGGGTCTTGACCCTTTATTCAATTTGCCACTCTGTGTCTTTTAATTGAGGCATCTACCCCATTTACATTTAAGGTTAATATTGTTATGTGTGAATTTGATCCTGTCATTATGATGCTAGCTAGTTATTTTGCCCATTAGTTGATGCAGTTTCTTCATAATGTCAATGGTTTGTACAATTTGATACATTTTTTGCAGTGACTGGTACTGGTTTTTCCTTTCCCTATTTAGTGATTCCTTCAGGAGCTCTTGTAAGGCAGGCCTAGTGGTGACAAAATCTCTCAGCATTTGCTTGTCTGTAAAGGATTTTATTTCTCCTTCACTCATGAAGCTTAGTTTGGCTGGATATGAAATTCTGGGTTGAAAATTCTTTTCTTTAATAATATTGAATATTGGCCCCCACTCTCTTCTGGCTTGTGGGGTTTCTTCAGAGAGATCTGCTGTTAGTCTGATGGGCTTCCCTTTGTGGGTAACCTGACCTTTCTCTCTGGCTTCCCTTAACACTTCTTCCTTCCTTTTAACCTTGGTGAATCTGATGATTATGTGTCTTGGGGTTGGCGTTTTTGAGGAGTATCTTTGTGATATTCTCTGTATTTCCTAAATTTGAATGTTGGCCTGTCTTTCTAGGTTGGGGAAGTTCTCCTGGATAATACCTTGAAGAGTGTTTTCCAACTTGGTTCCATTCTCCCTGTCACTTTGAGGTACACCAATCAAATGTAGGTTTGGTCTTTTCACACAGTTGCATATTTCTTGGAGGCTTTGTTTGTTTCTTTTTATTCTTTTTTCTCTAATCTTGTCTTCACACTTTATTTCATTAAGTTGATCTTCAGTCTTTGATATCTTTTCTTCTGTTTGATTGATTTGGCTATTGATACTTGTGTGTGCTTTATGAAGTTCTTGGGCTGTGTCTTTCAGCTCCATCAGGTCATTTATGCTCTTCTTCAAACTGGTTATTCTAGCTAGCAATTCATCTCACCTTTTTCAAGGGTCTTAGCTTCCTTGCATTGGGTTAGAACATGCTGTTAGCTCAGAGAAGTTTGTTATTACCCACCTTCTGAAACCTACTTCTGTCAATTTATCAAACTCATTCTCCATCCAGTTTTGTTCCTTTGCTGGTGAGGAGTTATGATCCTTCAGAGAAGAGACACTCTGGTTTGTGGAATTCTCAGAGTTTTTGTGCTGGTTTTTCCTCATTTTCATGGATTCGTCTTTGAAGCTGGTTTTTGATGCTGGTGACCTTTGGATAAGATTTCTGTGTGGTTGTCCTTTTCATTGATTTTGATGCTATTGCTCTCAGTTTGTTAGTTTTCTTTCTAGCAGTCCCCTCTGCTGCAGGTCTGCTGGAGTTTGCTGGAGGTCTACTCCAGAAACTGTTAGCCTGTGTATCACCAATGGAGACTGCAAAATAGCAAAATTGCTGCCTATTTCTTCCTCTGAAAGCTTTATCCCAGAGGGGCACCCCAGATGCCAGCCAGAGCTCTCCTGTATGAGGTGTCAGTTGATCCCTGCTGGGAGGTGTCTCCCAATCAGGAGGCACAGGGGTCAGGGACCCACTTGAAGAGGTAGTCTGTCCCTTAGCAGAATGCTGTGCTGGGAGATCCACTGCTCTTTTCAGAGCCAGTGGGCAGAAATATTTAAATATGCTGAAGGATTGACCCCACAGTCACTCCTTCCCCCAGGTGCTCTGTCCCAGGGAAATGGGAGTTCTCTCTATAAGCCCCTGACTGGTGCTGCTGCTTTTCTTTCAGAGATGCCCTGCCAAGAGAGGAGGATTTTAGAGAGGCAGTGCAGCTACAGCAGCTTTGTTGAGCTGCAGTGGGCTCTGCCCAGTTAGAACTTCCCAGCAGCTTTGTTTACACTGTGAGGGGAAAACTGCCTACTAAGCCTCAGTAATGGTGGATGCCCCTACCCCCACCAAGCTCCAGCATCCCAGTTTGACTTCAGACAGCTGTGGTGGCAGCAAGAATTTCATGCCAGTGGATCTTAGCTTGCCAGGCCCTGTCGGGGTGGAATCTGCTGAGCTAGGTCACTTGGCTCCCTGGCTTCAGCCCCCTTTCCAGGGATTGAACAGTTCTGTCTCACTGGCATTCCAGGCACCACTGGGGTATGAAAAAAAAAAAAAAACCAACTCCTACAGTTAGCTCGGTGTCTGCCCAAATGGCTGCCTAGTTTTGTGCTTGAAACCCAGGGCCCTGATGCACCCAGGGCACCCAAGGGAATCTTTTGGTCTGCGCTTTGTGAAGACCATGGGAAAATCATAGTATCTGGGCCAGAATGCACTGTTATAGGACAGTCCTTCAAGGCTTTTCCTGGCTAGAGGAGGGAGTTCCCCAACCCCTTGTGCTTCCAGGGTGAGGTGACACCCCCACCATGCTTCAGCTCACCCTCTGTGGGCTGCACCCACTGTCTATCCAGTCCCAATGAGATGAGCCAAGTACCTCACCTGGAAATGCAGAAATCACCCACCTTTTGTGTTGATCTTGCTGGGAGATGCAGACCAGGCTGTTCCTATTTGGCCATCTTGCCACCTGTGAAAGTCTTTTGAATGAATGAATAAATAAATGAATTAACTGTCTTTTCACTGTGCTTAGTATGCTCACACCTCACTCAGGTTGTGGAAAATACTGATCTGGAATACTTTAAAGGTGACAATGTCTTGTGAGACAGATGTTGTCCCTGCTTTCCCAAAATCACCCAGTGTGTTTGTGGAGAGGCTCCTGGCCTTGGTGACGAGGGGCATTTCCTGTGACTCCCACCTCCCCAGCATCACAGGGCTCATCTGTGGGGACCTGGCTTTCCAGTTAGAGCAGACCTGGATTGAGAAGGGCCACAAGAAAGAAAAAAGAAAGACGTGGCAGTGGGAGGGGAGATGTTCAGGTCTCTCCAGGAAAGGGTGCCAAGCTCCAGACTTAGCATGATGTTTTTAAAAGAGTGTGTGTCTTATCTCCACCTTCAACTTGTAAGGCAACTGCAGTGCCAGAGGCTGGGGCATCCCTGCTGCTCAGGTGCACTCCACAGAGGCAGAGCAAGAGCACATGCAGACTGTGCTGTCTGGCTCGCGTAGAAGGCTGACATCCACTGCCTCCCCAAGGGGGAAAGTGAACTTGGGGAGGGAGGAATGATCACATGCTCACCCAAAACCTTGGTGACAGCATGTCTTTCCAGAAATTTAGCAAGCCAGATGTGGAAACTTGATGCCTTTGCTCCTCTATGTCCTGAAAGAAATGGAAGGAATCAGCCTTTTGGAAAGTGAGGTTTTGCCTCCATGCACACAACCAGGACCCCTGCCTTTCTGAAATGCCCCATAGGCTTTCACATAATAGATGCAGTATTAGTAGTGAGTAGCTTGCTTGTTGTCTGGCCTAAGTCCGAGCCAAGATAAAGATATAAACTGCCAAGGAGACACCCTATTCCAGAACCTTCTCTTCTTTGCAAAGCAAACATAATTTTAAGACCAAGATGCATAACTCTTGTAGTCAAAAGCTTACACATTTCCCACCCCACCCCCACCCCTAAGCAATGGGTTCCAAGGAATATAAACTGTCAGAGTGGTGTTTAGAGGGAAAGAAAAACCAGAATGGTAAGATTCCAACATTTTTTTGTTTTTTGCCTTATACCAGTTGCAGAAAGTGCTTATGCAGAGCAAGTGTGGGGCAATATTCAACTGGCAAAAATATGACAAAAATAGCTCACTTAAGAAATGAAATAGTTTAATAAAATCTTATTTATTGAAAGAACAGTGACAAGTGTTTTTTTCATTCTTAAGGACAAGTCTTGCATATTTCCTACACTGTACATTTACCTAAGTACAATTGTTTTAAGAATAATCTCTTGAGCCTGCTTAAATCAAGAATGCATATTCCAGCAGTTTGAAAAAAAATTGCATTTCTTTGTTCATGGCTGTTCTCAGGGGTTGAGAGGTATGGACCCAAGAGTCAGAGGTCTGAGTTTAGTTTTCCATCTATTGACTAGCTTGGAACCTCTGACTAGCTTCCCAAATCCTCTAAGCCTTGGGTTTCTCACCTGTAGAATGAGGATAATAATTGTGTCTACCTCACAGTGTTTTTGGGAGGACTTAATGAGATGTAAAGCAACTAATCTAAAGCCTGACCCACAGAGATGTAATGTGAAGTGTCAAAAAAAGTGAATTTTACAATAGCAAAGACATGAAACCAACCCAAATGCCCATCAGTGATAGACTAGATGAAGAAAATGTGCTACATATAAACCACGGAGTACTATGCAGCCATAAAAAGGAATGAGGTCATGTCCTTTGCAGGGACATGCGTGAAGCTGGAAACCATCACCCTTAGCAGACTAACACAGGAACAGAAAACCAAACATCACATGTTCTCACTCATAAGTGGAAGTTGAGCAATGAGAACACATAGACACAAAGAGGGGAGCAACACACCAGGGCCTGGGGAGGGTGGAGAGAGGTGAGGGGAGGGAAAACATCAGCACAAATAGCTAATGCATCCAGGGCTTAAAGCCTAGATTATGGGTTGACAGGTGCAGCAAACCCCCAGGACACACATACACCTATGTAACAAACTCGCACATTCTGTACATGTATTCCAGAACTTAAATGAAAATACAATTTTTTTTTAAAAGTAAATGTTAGCCACCAGATTTTAGAGTTGAAACATGCCATGCTACTTGTGATTAGGCATCAACCTGTGTATTTATTCACCTGAACACCTGGATGTGTAGAAAAACAATCTTCAGTTGTTATAGGCTGTATGTTACTGGCTCAGGGAGCCAACCCAAAGGTGCACCTCCTTTTAGTTCTGCAAGGCCTTAAAGGTGGGTCATCCTGAAGTCTCTGTGTATATATTTTTGTTTTAATAAAACCAAGTAACCAAATAAAAACAATTACTTATAAAATGTATTAAGAAGCAAATATCAGTTTGGGACTTTGCACAACTATTAGTAATGTGACCTCAGGCCACACAACAAATCAGAATGGCAATCCTGGGTGACAAGTTGATTTTGCCCTGGAGCTGGGAGCATCAACATGCATCCCAGTCATGGAACAGGCCAGTTCCTCACTCCATCACACCCAACACCTGGCAAGGACAGCTTTGGGTATTTTAGGGAATTGGGGAAAGATGCTGTTGGTGTGTAGGCAGGGAGACTAGAAACAAGATCTTTCCATGGGTGTAGCTCTTCAGAGCTTGATTAGAAAGTTTGGTCTGCATGTTTGGTCAAATAATTATAATCTCCCCAGTTGAAGCAGGGAAATGTGGCCAGGCGTGGTGGCTCACACCTGTAACTCCAGCACTCTGGGAGGCCAAGGCAAGTGGATCACTTGAGATCAGGAGTTTGAGACCAGCCTGGGCAACATAGTGAAACCGCATCTCTACTAAAAATGCAAAAATTAGCTGGACATGGTGGTACACACTTGTAGTCCCAGCTACTCAGGAGGCTGAGGCAGGAGAATTGCTTGAACCCGGAAGGTGGAGGTTGCAGTGAGCTGAGATCATGTCACCACACTCCAGCCAACAGAGTGAGATGCCATCAAAGAGAGAAAGAGAGAGAGAGAGAGAAAAGGAAAGGAAACAAGGAAATGTTTGCAAATCTTTCATCTCCAGGTTGACTTCAGTCAATAATCCTATTGTCCTACGACTGGAGTGGACTTCCTTGTAGCTCTTTACCCATAAAACCTGGCCAAACCCTCCTAAGATCTCCTCAGCTCTCTCAAGTCTCCTTTCCTGATTCCAATCAATTGGAAATGTTACGAAAATAATTTTGTTGTCAAGTCTCACTTACTCTTGCTCTCAAACACCAAATCACTGTACTTACTGTTGCCCAAATCACTTGCTCTTGCTCTTAATCCACCAAAGGAACAAAGCGCAAAGTCAAAGTGGATGCAGGACAGAAGAGGAGGAGGGGCCTTCTGCAGAGGCTGCTAAGAAGACTTAGGTTTGGCTCAAAGATTTTCGTTTGTTTGAATCGGTTCACTGTTTTTAACTTTGTGGAAACTTGTTCAGTCATTCTAACAATAGCTTTTACTTTTTAAAATTGGTTTCTTTAGTGTTCTGTTTTTCCTGTAAATCTTCTCGTTTTATGTTTGTTTGTCTCCTCATCTAATGGTAATAATCTCAGTGATACCAGCAACCTCGTGTTTCTATTTAACACTCTTCAACATTCACAAAATCAGAATATATCAGAACAGGAAAGCCCCAGCCTTCAAGACTGTTTGATTTGTGTTCTCTAATTTGATGTGTGAACAGAACTGAGGCTGTGAAGATTCTAGAATGATGTGTTGAGCTCAGAAATATGGTAGTAGAATTAGAATATAGCTTTCTGATATTTATATAAATGACAATGATTTTTAGAAGTTTTTAAAAGACATACATTAAACTGGGAAAATACTAACTATTTAAATTCTGTACCTAGTTGTCATATTCTGGAAAGGTCAATTTTCATATGGCACTGGTGCTGGTGTTTCTTCAGGTCGGCTGTCGATGTCATAAGAGGGTGTTATTGGAAAATGTAGGCTTTGGCAAGCTTTAAAAGGTGTGTGTGTTACTGCATGTTCTGATGAGATTTTGAAAATCTTTGGCAACTGTGCTTTCCAAGTGGAGAAAAAGGGCTACCATAATGTTGAAAGACAGAAATTAAAATCTAATCAGATATGTTGGCTCTCATCCTCCACCCTAGAATTTCTCTTCATGGAACGAATGTCTGGTGGACAGTAATATACAGAGGCTCCTCGACTTAGGATGGGATGACATCCAGATATATCCATTGTTAAGTTGAAAATATCATAAGTTAAAAAATGCATTTAATACATCTAATCTACCAGAAATCATAGCTTCGCCTAGCCTACCTTAAATGTGCTCAGAATACTTAAACTAGCCTCAGTAGGGCAAAATAATCTAACTCAAAGCCTATCTTATAATAAATATAATTTATTGGATATAGTATCAGTTGTTTACCTTGTGATGACGTCACTAACTGGGAGCTGTGGCTCACTGCTACTGCCTAGCATATACGGCTAGCCTGGGAAAAGATCAAAATTCAAAAAACAGTACATTTCTACTAAGCATATATCATTTTCACACCATCAAGTCGAAAATCGCCAAGTCAAACCATCCTAAGTTGAGGACCATCTGTAGATCAGGCAATCCTTGACATCTTAAGGTGGCAGATTTCCAAAAGAGATTAGAATTTAGAAGTCCTGGAAGCAGCTCCCACAATCACACAGAGCTCAGCATCATGCCCTCACATCAAGGCGAGGAGAGGGAGTTCTCCATATTTTTCCTTTCCTCAAAAAGGATAGTGAAACTCATTCCGAGGTTTTAAAAAAATGTACTTTTCAATGCTTTTCCTCTGTCTGTTTTGCTTTCCCTTGACATCCTCTCTGCATCGTGATGGCTGTGGCACTGCTCCTGCTCCTTACATGGGGTCTTAGAATGCACAAAGCTGCCCAATATCACTTTCTCTGTATTTGGGGAAAATTTCTAGTAGCAAAAAAACACCCTCTTGCACTCTTTCAAAATGTCAACTAAATGTGATAGAACTACTTTTTGTACCAATAAAGTCCCAAAGTCTCTTTCTTCCTGATGGGTTAATTTAGTACCTTCCTTTATTCCAAACCAAAGAACCACAAAAGCCAGCAGAACTCTACATTATTATTATTATCCTGTGTGTGTGTGTGTGTGTGTGTGTGTGTGTGTAGTTTTGCTTTTTAGTACTTATTATTATTAAATACTTGGCCCATTTTTGGTTCATTGTTGTGTAATTCCAAATACAAACCAGCCACCATGGATTATTGCAGTTAGAATCATAAGAAAGCAAGGAGCTATGACTCATGCTCTGTACTTGCCATGTTGTTCTGATTTGTCTTTCGTTTCTTATCTGTGCTCACAAGTCTTATGAAGATCAATACATCTGAAATATATATGCTGAACATATCATCAGATTTTGTTTCTCCCATCATTAAGTTTGAACAGCCTTCTTTCAAAAATGTTGGGTCATTTTTATGTCTTATCACATTCTTCTAAAGTTTTTACAACCCCTAATTTTTTCAGAGGATTACTGTCATATAAGGGATACAACATCAATGACATGAAGAAGTTGTAATCACTGTAATTAAATTCAGGCTTATCTTGACAGATCTTTATCATATTTTTGAAATACTGAGGCTACAAACTTCATGGAGGAAATAATGGGTATTTATAGAATATACTCAAGTGTATTAATTTAGAAGGTCTGTGTAGGCAGTTTACAAAAGAATCTGTAATCTACATAAATTATGAAATGATGTTACACAGTATTTTTAAAACTTGTTTTAGAATAAGTTGGAATGTGAGGTTTATAAAACAACTGGAATAATTTTAATGAAATTATAATTTAATTTTTATGCCCAATGCATTTATTTTTCTTGGTATGACTTGACTATATTTTAAAATTCTTATGGGTTTAGTATCCGTTTTTTGAAAACAGGTTTTCAGTGTGTTTCTGTAACAATGGTAAAAAAATAAAGGCACATAAGCTCTTTTCCAAAATAAAGGATTGGTTTGAGAATTATGATCATATATGCAATGTACTAAATGCAACCATTTAAGATGATAATATAAAAGATTCACAAACTCACAAATCACATGCAACTTATCTAAAATACCAATAGAACATTATAAAACATATACAATGTATAAATGCATAGACAAAAGTCTAGAAGAATATAAATATCAGAGTGGAAATGCAAGCAAACAATGATGATTTCTGTTTTCTTCTAATTTCTATAGAGTCACTATCTTATTTAAATAAAAAAATAAGTTACGGGCAATAATCTTTTAAAAAAGGATTTATTTTTATCAACTTTTTAATTTGATGATATAGAATTATAACATAGTAAATCATAATTTCTGAACCAAAAAACAGGTACACGTAGTCTGAGAAGCACCAAGTTCATTTTAGAGATAAAGAATACAATGGCATTGGGACTCTCCCAGAAAATTCAAGATATGTGGTCATAATTGAGGTGCTCACCTTCTAGAGCTAACTGAACTAGACATCTGTGTAGCTCTGATAGAGAACAGCTGGAAGCACAGAAAGGTAAACGTAATTCAGATATTGGTGAATATACCAGTGCAGCCAAGAAGGTGGTAAGATTTGAAAAACGTACAAGACACAATGAGAAAGGCCTTGGAATAAATACAAAAAGTCCAAACTTTATTCTCTAAAAATGGGGAGCTACTGAAGGTTTTAATCAAAGGAAGAATAATCTCATTTCCAAGGCAAAAAAAACAAAAAAACAAAAAGAGGCATTCCTCCCTAACACCACGTGTAGGAGCTGTCCCTATTCTATAGTGGGTTATCACTTTAGTAGTATCTCATAAAGACAGTTGCCTGAAGGTCTTGTATCTGTACATTGATGTCACATTTTTTAAAAGCATACCAGTAGACACGTTTTTGGAAGCATGCATTCTGAAACTTGAACTTCGAATATTAGGCATTATGGCTGATATCATGGAGTAAGGTACAACAGATGCTGATTCCTCTCCAGTATTCAAGGCGGACCATGGTCTCTGGAACTGAGAATACTGGCAAAAGTATGAGTTGGACACCGTGCACAACTCTAATGAACACTGTGCTAAAGGGAAGGTGGATGAATATAAGCTAATAGTTAGAAGTTATACTACAATATCTTCAAGGTTTAACACGTAAATTGAGACAAACTTAATTGGGCCTAAGAAAGAAGTGGTTTGATATAAACTCATTGATTTTATTTTCATAAATTATTTATTTTACAACTATGAAGAGGAATAATAGAGGCCTTTTATTAGCAAAGACATTATTATGATGTCTATTTTCAGCCATCATTTTCTACCAGTGTAAAGCAGAATCAAAAATCTACTTAGGGTGATGTGTTGGGTTGGGATCAAAGAGAGTACTAGAACTATCCTGCTTCTGAGATTCCGGCATCACGTGTGATGAGAATAACACTGCATTCAGTTATATTTCCAGTGAGTCCAGTGGAATGGAGAAAAAATTTTAAGTTGAAAATTCCGAAGGACATATGTATACTGGTAGAAATTATTTAGTCTTCTTTATAAAATAAATCATTTATTTTAGAAGTATTTTATAGTCTGAAAGCACATTTCATGTAATTTTTAAACGTGAAAACAGGAGATATTATCTCATAGGTATTATATTATATTACAAGAGCCAAAGCATGCCGATTCCCAATTTCATCCAGTATTACTTGTCTTAGAAAAAGAAGCAAAAACGCAGATTTATTTATTCACTTATTAACTGAGTACATTTCCTGAATCCATGTGCAGGTTGGGTATTAGAAAGCTGAGGCCCTGCTGGCTAAAGATGTAAAAGAACAGTGACCAAAACTGGCACACCAGCTGGAAATTAGGAGGGCGAGTTTCCCCAGAAATGGGAGAACTACAGACAGGATGAACCCCAAAATCTGCATATAAACTCTTTCCAAATATTTGGCTGACCACCAACTTATGCAAACATAGGAGAGACTCAAATGTTTGAGTCTTCAGGAGACCAGCCTGAAACAAAGCAACTGCAGAAGCTGAAAAATGTAGGGGAGTTATCAGTTGCTGCATATCACAGAAGAGCAGAGTTTATAGTCTGAGTCCAGGTCAGCTAACTTCTTACCAGAACAAAAAGCCAGTGATCACCAGGAGAGCACACAGGACTCAGAAAGGCTGAAGGGCTATTATCTGCTAGCTTTAGGCCCTGTCCTTTAATATCTCAAACTAGTAAGACACGCAAGGAAACCAGGAATGTGATAATGCCAGGGGCTGGGGGAGGAGTTGGAGAGGGGATGGAAAAGATCAGTCAACCAAAGCTGACTCTGAATAGGCCTCCATGTTGAATTTAGCAGTCAAAGACTTCAAAGCGCCTATTGTAAATGTTCAACCAAAGGGTGTTAAAAGAATTGAAGGAAAAATTGTCTTAATGAATGAGTAGACAGGGAATCTTAAAAGAGAAATTACATTATTAAAAAATGGAAATTCCAGAGCTGAAAAAGTACAGTTGAAATAACAAATTTGCTAAACATCTCAATAGCAGATTGGAAGTAGCAGAAGCAAGAATAAGTGAACTTGACAATAGATTTTTTTAATGGCCCAATCTTAAGAAGAGAAAGAAAAAAAAAACCCACAAAGAACACTATCAAGGAGTCCAGCACACAAAATCCAAGCTCTGCCTGGGCATTAGGATTCCAGTTGTGACGGAATGGCAGTGAATTAGGGCTGCACTATGCAAGGAACACTCATTTACCACAACTGAATTTGCCAGTGGAACGAGCAAACTTGCCGTAGACATTATAGAATTAAGTGTACCTAGAGAGAGGTTCTTGGTTAACCTCAGTGTTTTCACATTTTAAATTATTTCCTATGTTTCAAGTGAAACTAAATATCACTTGAAAGACTTTTAAAGGCAGTCTCCCCACCCCACTCCCAGTCACTCCAATTCCCACTAACAACAACTTCAAATATAATTGTCAGGAAGAGCACTCCACTCTGCTGCACCCCAAAGCAGCCTCAGATAGATGTTGCATCTGACCCTGGGGGACCCTTCTCCGCTTTCCTCTTGCTATGATCACTTCACTTTATTTCCCTCAGTGAAAATTCCTTCCCCACTCTCTTAATGTTTGACTTCACATTCTACATACAGAATTTCTTGTTTTTCCAAAGTGAATATAGTTCTATATTTTTTCTGAAACTACATAAAAATAAAACACACTCAGGCAGGGTGCAGTGGCTCACGACTGTAATCTCAGCACTTTGGGAGGCCAAGGCAGGCAGATCACGAGGTCAAGAGATTGAGACCCTGCAGGCCAACATAGTGAAACCCTGTCTCTACTAAAATATAAAAATTAGCTGGGCGTGGTTGCACCTGTCTGTAGTCCTAGCTACTCGGGAGGCTGAGGCAGGAGAATTGCCTGAACTCAGGAGGCGGCGGTTGTGGTGAGCCGAGATCGCGCCGTTGCACTCCAGCCTGGGTAACAAGAGCAAAACTCCATCTCAAAAAATAATAATAATAATAAAATAAAATAAATGAAACACACTCAGTACAAAAAGAAATTGACAAAACACAAATATGAAAAGAAAATCACCAATTATCCAAGCACTCAGAACTTTAGATCAGTTTAATAGGTGCCCTCTTCTGACATTTTAGTGTCCAGTCCACCCTACTTATCCACAGGGTCTGCATCCATGGGTTGAACATGTTTTTTGAAAAACAATAGAAATAACAATAATAAAAATAATATGAATAAAAACCAATACAATGTAACAACAATTTACATAGCATTTACGTTTTATTCGGTATTATAAATGACCTAGAGATAATTTAAAGTGTATGGAACGATATGCATACGTTATATGCAAATACTACATCATTTTGGGGGGAAGGGGGATGGGGTCTTGCTCTGCCACCCAGGCTAGAGTGCAGTGGTACCATCTCAGCTCACAACAACCTCTGGGTTCAAGCAATTCTCCTGCCTCAGCCTCCTGAGTAGCTGGAACTACAGGCATGCACCACCACGATCAGCTAATTTTTATATTTTTAGTAGAGATGGGTTTTTGCCATGTTGGCCAGGCTGGTCTCAAATTCCTGACCTCGGGTGATCTGCCCACCACAGCCTCCCAAAGTGCTGGGATTACAGGTGTGAGCCACCACACCCAGCCCAAACACTACATCATTTTATATCAGGGACTTGAGCATCTGTGGATTTTGGTATCTGAGGATGGTCCTAGAACGAATCCCCAGATTATGGTCATCCGCTGAGGATGATTGTACATGCATAAATTCAGAGTATTTTATACCAATGGAATCATATGCCCAGTTTTATAATCTGATTTTAATTTTTACTCATGATGTGGATATCTATTCATATCAATAAATATAGACAATAATTGACTTAGCTCAGCACAGAAACGAATCTCACACTAAGGGTGAGGAAGGTGGGAGACAGGAGCTTTCAGGGAGGGGCATGTTAGAACCCAGGAAAGACAGATGCTTCAAAGCCAGAGGTGCTAGTGGGGCTGAACACAAGAGAATCGTGCTCTAAGAGGAGCAGCCAGATACCCAGATCTCTGGCTTCCCTAGGCAGCCTCTGAGGTCTGGGACGTTGGGTGGGAAGGGGGTCTAAGTGCTCCCTCCACGATCTGCTGCTCAACTCCCACCTTCCTTCCACCATCAGAATTTCTCTGCAGGCCTCACCGTGTCTCCGCTCCCCTCTCTCCCACCTGGGGAAAGTCATCTCCACATGGTGGACTTTCTCTGTGTGCCTCATCATGTCTCTGCTCCCCTCTTTCCCATGCAGGGAAAGCAGCCTCTGCACAGCTGGCTTTCTCTGGGCTCCTCTTGTTGTCTCGCAGGCTCCTCCTCCATGGCTGGAGTTCTCAGGCTCCTGGTGCACTTATTGAACCGGCACTCCGGGTCCTGCTCACTCTCCTCCAGCCACCGGTATGCAGCTCCCTGTCTCCAAGTGTTCTTAAGTTCAGCAATTATAATTTTCATCTCCAGTGAGTCCTTTTTGCAGAATACTTCTTTTTCACGATTAATTGCTCTCATTTTATCAATGCAACAGACTCTTGTGTCTCACCGAAAGCACGAATTCAGGTTTCTAGTGACTTCTTGTTTCCTGCGTATTGTTGTGCATGGAATCATTTCCTCCAGTTCTGCTCTTCTGAAGAATCGTGCTGAACCCTGCCCTGCCTGGCCGGTGTCTTCTCCTCATATCTGTAGGTAGTCAGAGTTTGTTTGGTGTGGCAGATGCATTGAGGTCTGTCATGGGAGACACAGTGCCATGTTCAGTCCTTTCAATTCCCACTTACCATAATTTTTCTGGTTGGTGGGGCTCAGCGGGAGATACCCATGGGTTCAGGAGCTCTGACCAGTCTTTCTCATGAGGGTTTGACAGGGCTGAACAAGACAGCAGGGGAAGGAGGTAAGCCCTCCCTCCAGGTGCTCAGCAACTGACCTCTGTATTGTCTGTCCCATGGCCTCCAGCCCCCAACACACACCTGTGCCAGGGCCAGGTTTCTGCAAGAATACTACGGGCAGCTGGGCCCATGGGCTTCTGCACAACTGGACCCCAGAATTCTCCCTGCAGCCTTCCTCTGCCTTCCGGGCAGTGCAGGAGCTGTTAGTGAAGGGGAACAGAGAGAAGGAGTCATGAATTCTTGGTCACCTCCCTTGCAGGCTCCCCTGCCTGGTACAGATGATGTGGCTCCTGCCTGCTCTGCTCTCTGTCAAAACTTCCCCAGGCATTGGGTCTGTGGGCAGGACCCATCCCTAGTTTCTATCTGTGGCTTGGAATTTGTGTTAATGTATTGGTTGCATCCTTTCAACTGGAATGGGGACAGAGAGAAACTCATAAATCTGTGACTCAGTGACCTTTAGGAATTAGAAGCCAAGATATATTTCTTTTTTTTTTTTTTTTTTGAGACGGAGTTTCGCTCTCGTTACCCAGGCCGGAGTGCAATGGCGCGATCTCGGCTCACCACAACCTCCGCCTCCTGGGTTCAGGCAATTCTCCTGCCTCAGCCTCCTGAGTAGCTGGGATTACAGGCACGCGCCACCATGCCCAGCTAATTTTTTGTATTTTTAGTAGAGACGGGGTTTCACCATGTTGACCAGGATGGTCTCTATCTGTTGACCTCGTGATCCACCCGCCTCGGCCTCCCAAAGTGCTGGAATTACAGGCGTGAGCCACCGCACCTGGCCAAGCCAAGATATATTTATGTCTTATTTTGTTCATGTGCATAGCAATGTTTCTTAACTCTTTGAACCCAGGCCCCTGGAGATGAACGTGGACTGTCAATGGTGCGGCTTTTTCCACCTGCATCTTCTGCAGAGCAGGGCATGGCCCATGCACCTGTGCACATGAAGGAGCTTCTGGGAGTCTTGCTGCCTTTGGACTTCTGCTTTCGCCTCCAGCCCCTTACTCTCTGCCTGTGCAGCCTGCTCTCTGTTTTCCAGCCTGTCTTCTGTTTTCAGAAGGCTGCCCTTTTCCCTCCCTGGTTAGGTGAGGGAAAGAGAAATTGAAAGGAATATTAAAAAAGGAAAGGTTGTGGCACTGCAGGGTATTCCTGGCTTTATCGCCAATTGCATCCTTCAAGTGCAGTGCTTGGTTTTAGGGTATCTCTTTGAGTGAGATTACCTTTATGTCTTTTGTCCTTATTCTGAGAATATCTTATAAAGTTTGCCTATAGCTTTTCATAGCCCAGATTTCCCAGAAAACACGTGGAGAAGCAAAGCTTCTGCTAGGTTGCTGTGGGGAGGGGAGGTATAGACCCAGCTGGAAGAGTGAGGGGAGGGGAGTGGGGCAGAATGGGCAGGAACATGGATGCACGGGGGTACCCTCAGAGCCCTCCAGATCCCATGCACAGAGGAGCTGCTGCCACCCACCAGCACAGAGGTCTTCCAAGGGCTGGCAGAGCCAAGGCACCTGCTCTCCAAGAAGGGCAGAGGTCGGCAGGCATGCACAGCACTCACCCCAAGGTGTGGTGTTGTTGTTGCTGTCGCTTTGGAGCCTCTCATGGGACTGGAGACTGTTGAGAGGAGGGAGAGAGAAATGCATCTGGACTGGACCTCCTGTCTCCTTCCTGTTTCTCATTCTGATGGTCACACTGCACACTTCCCAGGCTGCCTGGCTGCCTCGTGGTCATGCAGCCACCAGGCAGCCAGACCTCTGAGTTAAATAGCTCATGTAATTTACTGGATATGGTATCAGTTGTTTACCCTTGTGATCACATCAGTGACTGGGAGTTGTGGCTCCAGGAGCAGGGATGGGTACAACCTGGCACTGGAGCTGCTGTGCCTCCTGCATGTGGCACCCAGGCAGCCATGCCTCTGGGGAGGCCAGACGGCTGCCAGGTCAGGACACAAGCTTGGGTGGCAACTGCCTGGGCTCCCACACAGCAAGTTGCCAAGGCCAGGGGCATGTGGAGCCATGAAAACCTGGGGAGATGCATAAACAGGCCCAGCTTTACTTTGCTTTCTGTAGGTTGCAGGTTGGCAGAGAAAATTAAGGAAGAAAGAGTGGTAAGGGAGTGGCATTGAACTGAGGGAAGGAGGCCAAAGACAAAATCCTCTCACTGCCTGTAAGTGAGCAGGAGTCTGCCCCCAGCTTCTCTCCCCAAGCCTGCTTCTGACTTTATAGTTATAACCGTCACTCTCATGAGCAGTATTCCCAATGCCCCACAGCCAGAGGGGCTCCTGAGGAAATACATGTAGACACAATCTCAGCTTAGGCAAAAAGATTTCTTTGCTACAGGACTTGTCAGAACCTTAAAATGCCAATGTATTGGAATGTCTCCATTCAGAAGGGCTATCCTAGACATTTTACTAATGTATGATGATCTCCACTCACGTTTTTGGAGGCCTCACGGGAGCAGTGTGTACAGGCGTCCCCTTGGGAAATGCCGCCCTAGACTTCGGCTGTTTGCCAGCCTCATCCGACTTTGGATCTCATACCTTCAGAAATGCTGTCAGTATTTTCCAAGGTAAATACTAGTAAACAAAACAAAACAAAAATCCAGAAATGTGCTCAGTGAATAGTTCTCCTAGTATCTTCCCAGAATAGCACGTGCATCTCATCTTTGTCCTGGAGATAATGTCTATTGCCTGGATTATAATCTGGAAGTGAATTCTCATTCCTTTTATTGTGGGCGTGACCTTGTTTCTATACTCCCAGGCTCCAACCAGCAAGAAAACGGGGGTATCAGTCCCACAACCACAAGGACTGGGATTCTGTGAATGGTGTGGATGAGCTGGGAGGCAGATTCCTCCCCAGAGCCTGCAGATGGAGTTCAGCCTGCCCCTGACACCTTGCGTGGGGCAGGGAGAACAGCCGAGCCCACCCGGACTTCTGACCTACAGCACTGTGCGATCATGAATGTGTGTTATTCTAAGCCACTAAGTTGGTGGAAATTTGTTATATAGCAATAGGAAACAGATACACTAAGTTTGTCTACAACGCTCATGCCCGCAGCAATATTCCTTGGCTTCCTAGAGGGTAACCAGCAATACATGTCAGAGTGTTGCATTTGAAAAACAAAACAAAACAAATAGAAATAATATGTTATGTTGTAATTCTCAAACTTAAGTGTGCATCAGAATCCACTGGAAGAAGTGGATTCAAACACAGATTTCTGGGACCCACCCCTAGAATTTCTGACTCAGTGGGTCTGAGGTGGACCCCAAGAACTTGCACTTCTTATCAGCTCCCAGGTGACGTGTTGCTGCTGGCACAGGGACCAGACTTTGAGAACCACTGTGTTAAGTCATGAGCCCTCTTTTTGAAAATGATGATTTACTAAGTTGCTGTATATTTCTCAATCTCTATTTTAATTATTTTATAGTAAAAAAAATACTTCTGTAAAATGCTCATAGAAATGCTTCTTATTGTGAGTCCAGTCCCCTGAGTTGCCTCTCTATAATGTGCTTCTGAATTTAGCCATTTTTCCCTTTCAGGACTGTCCTATACACCACCTTATTCATTTTTATTTTCTTAGAAATAAACTTACAGGAATCAGCTTAAGAGCTAACAGCAATTATCTGCAAAAAAAATAAGTAGGATGAAAATAGAGATGTTACCTGATTGTGGTTTCTTATTAGAGAGCAAAGGAACAGAGAAGGATTACCCCAAAGCTGCATTGTGCATCAGCTGCTAAGTCACAGCCTGCTTGGGCAGGTATGAGACCTGTGTTAGAAAAACGCAAGAATTCAGCCAACTGGAGCTACAAGGCAGTTACCCCTAAACCAAGGAAAGAAGCCAAGGGGCGGACTCTCCTCTTGGGCTCCCAAAAAAGGAATATATTAGCTAGTCACTGGCTAGAGCATCCAATTTATGCATCTTTCCAGAATACTCATGATTAGACGACATGATGAAATGTCTCACATGAAAGGCTGGTAATCTCACTTGATTAAAATATTGTGTGACCTGATTCTTCCATAGAATTGGCCCTCAATCCTGAGCCATTTGTTTATCTTGTTTTTATATCAATCATGTGCCAGTTCCTTGGACTATCCAACTGACTGAACCAATCAATAAACAAAAATTTACAAAGAGACTACAGAGAGCCAAGCAGAAAAACCTGAATTCCCTTCAGCCAGTCCTTGGTATAACCCAATGTGGCCATGTGGGAGGCCACAGTGATAAGGGGCAGAGTGCCTTGACTGACAGGGCTCTGCTCTTGCTCACAGTGATGAGGGTGATTTCCCCAAAATTCAGTCCTGCCACGGCCACCGGAGGAAGTAAGGGGTTTCAGGCAACCAAGCAGTCAGGGTGGCCTGATGTGCAGCCGTGGGCTGTCCACATGACTCTGTGACACATCTCTCCTCCGTAACCCAAGGGTAGAGCAGGCCAGAGGTTGGTCCCTTCTTGACCATTTGTACTCCCAGTGTTAATGATATTATACCCAGATGTTCGGAGCAAGGCTGCAGTTTCACCTCTTAACTCATGCCCTGGCTTAGCACTATTCTCTCTTTGTGGAAGGGAAACTCTGGTAATGCCAGGTGTGTGGCTGCAGGGCTGAGAGCAAGAAAACCCATCTGGGCGGCAGGACCTGCTGGTCGGGCTGACAGCCTTGGCGACCGTGTGGAACCTGTTCAACACTGGCTCCAGCAGGGATGGGGCAGAGTCTGTACAGTGAAGCTGGCCCTGGGTGGGACTCTGTGTGGTCCCTCCTTTGGGATGGAATTGCATTAAATCAATGTGGTGACTCAAGATATTTAGTTCATGAAAAACAGTCACTATGAGTGCCAAGTATGTGTGCCTTTGATTACTTTAGGACTGATTAATCACCACTTATAATGTATACTTTTTCTATAGTGATCATTTTTAATTCGCGTTGTTAAATCTATTGTTCTTCTTTTTTTCATTATACTTGAAGTTCTGGAGTGCATGTGCAGAATGTGCAGGTTTGTTACATTGGTATAAACATGCCATGGTTGGATAAACTACACTTTTTTAAACAGACTCCTCCAAAATGTGGAGGCATGAATTTTTTTTTATGTACCCACAAAAATAAAACTAATTTTTTATATCTCATATATATATGTATATGTATATATATAATTTTACTTTAGGTTCTGGGGTACATGTGCAGATCGTGCAGGATTATTGCGTAGGTATATACATGGCAATGTGGTTTGCTGCCTCCATCCCCCCATCACCTATATCTGGCATTTCTCCCCATGTTATCCCTTCCTAACCTCCTTACTGCCTACTGTCCTTCCCCAAGTCCCCCCTACAGACCCCAGTGTGTGATGCCCCCCTCCCTGTGTCCATGTGTTCTCATTGTTCAACACTCATCTATGAGTGAGAACATGTGGTGGTTGATTTTCTGTTCTTGAGTCAGTTTGCTGACAATGATAGTTTCCAGATTCATCCACGTCCCTACAAAGGACACAAATTCATCATTTTTTATCACTGCATAGTATTCCGTGGTGTATATGTGCCACATTTTCCTTATCCAGTCTATCATTGATGGACATTTGGGTTGGTTCCAGGTCTTTGCTATTGTAAACAGTGCCTCAATGAACATATGTGTGCCTGTGTCTTTATAATAGAATGCTTTATAATCCTTTGGTTATATACCTAGTAATGGATTGCTAGGTCAAATGGAATTTCTGTTTCTAGGTCCTTGAGGAATCGCCACACTGTCTTCCACAATGGTTGAACTAATTTACACTCCCACCAACAGTGTAAAAGTGTTCCTTTTTCTCCACATCCTCTCCAGCATCTGTTGTCTCCAGATTTTTTAATGATCACCATTCTAACTGGCATGAGATGGTATCTCAATGTGGTTTTGATTTGCATTTCTCTAATGACCAGTGATGATGAGCATTTTTTCACATGTTTGTTGGCTTCATATATGTCTTCTTTTGAAAAGTGTCTGTTCATGTCCTTCACCCACTTTTGAATGGGTTTGTTTTGTTTTTTTCTTGTAAATCTGCTTTAGCTCTTTGTAGATTCTGGATATTAGTCCTTTGTCAGATGGGTAGATTGCAAAAATTCTTTCCCATTCTGTGGGTTGCCACTTTACTCTAATGATTGTTTCTTTTGCTGTACAGAAGCTCTGGAGTTTAATTAGATCCCATTTGTCTATTTTGGCTTTTGTTGCCAATGCTTTTGGTGTTTTGGTCACAAAGTCCTTGCCTATGCCTATGTCCTGAATGGTTTTGCCTAGGTTTCCTTCTAGGGTTTTCATGGTGTTAAGTCTTATGCTTAGGTCTTTAATCCATCTGGAGTTAATTTTAGTGTAAGGTGTCAAGAAGTGGTCCAGTTTCTGTTTTCTGCACATGGCTAGCCAGTTATCCCAACATCATTTATTAAACAGGGAATCCTTTCCCCATTGCTTGTTTTTGTCAGGTTTGTCAAATATCAGATGGTTGTAGATGCATGGCATTGCCTCCAAGGCCTCTGTTCTGTTCCATTGGTCTATGTCTCTGTTTTGGTACCAGTACGATGCTGTTTTGATTACTGTAGTCTTGTAGTTTAGTTTGAAGTCAGGTAGCATGATGGGGGGCATGACTTGAAAATAGAATAGCCCTATTCAGATAGCTGTGGTCCACTTGTCAAGCCTGAGTGCCTTAAAAATTGGAGCCTGGGTGTGATAGTATTAAGAGGTGATTAAGTAAAAAAATATATATATTTTTTAAAAGTTGGAGCCTGGGGCAAAATCTTACTATTAATTCTTGATTATGGGATGCCATCCCAGGGAAGAAGAGGGGAGAAAGGAAGAGATATAGGAAGGAGGGAAAGCAATTCAGAGAGAGAAACCCCAAGCCAGCCACAGCTCCACAGCCAATGTGCTGTCCTCATTCCCCAGGGAGCTCTGCAAAGCCTAGTGGAACACCTGTGTCTCAGAGAAGCCATCAAGATGTTGGGATCCCTATTCTCTTGTGTCTCGTCTTCTACTGGTCAGAGACTGTTCTGAGAGACAGCAGCTCCCATTACCTCTAGGCTGTCCGGTCCTGTCTGCTTGGGAAGCCAGTATCTTGTGGGTCCAGGCTGACACCTGAGGAATGGGGGAGAAAGACGTGCATTCTCTCCAGGGGGCTGCAACTGGGGAATGAGATGAGTGAGTCACCAGGGAAATGCAGTTGTGTGGACCAGGACCCAGCACCAAAGCTCATCCCTGAATTCCAAGGAGTGAGGACGCAGAGGAGAGAGTCATCGTCTTTGTTGTTTTAATAATGCTTTGTTTTATGCGCAAATGATAAGAGTATTAGTTTCCTAGGGCTGATGAAACAATATACCAGAAATTGGGTGGTTTCAAACAATAGAAATTCATTTGCTCCTATTTCTGGAGGCCAGAAATCCAAGGTCAAGATGTGCACAGGACCATGTTCTCTCTTTGACTCTAGGAGAGGGTCTGCTCTGTGCCTCTCCTGGCTCCAGTACTGCTACCAGTCCTTGGCACTCTTTGACTGGTAGATGCATCACTCCAATCTCTGTCTCTGGCTTCATATGGCTATTTTCTGGTAGGTGGATATGTCTCTGTTTTCTCTTCTTCAAAGGATAAGTGTCACTGAACTAGGGCCAACTCTGATGCAGCCTGATTTCATTTTAACTCATTACATCTGCAAAGATCCTATTCCCAAAGGTCAAATTCTGAAGTTTCAGGCAGATATAATATTTACGGGGTTGGGGGGACACTAATACAATAAAATATGCTGAAATTAACTATCTCCCAGCAAGTAAATAGTTGATAACCTCTATGTCAGCTGCATATTAGACTAGATCCTATTTAATTGGACTGGAGTTGGACTCAGCCATTCTTTCATTTACCCCAAGTAATTCTATATAATATTATTTATTATCATCAGTATTATATCACTGGTTATAATGTAACTGGTAACATTTATTGGACAGTTACTATGTCTCGGGCACTGGCTAAGTGCTTTATGTATATAATATCAATGATGTCATCATTCCAGCTCTTCCTCTCATCTTATAGATAAAGATACAAGTCAACAATATTAGAAAATCACCAGGGGACACAGAGCTAGGAGCAGCCAAGTCAAGATATCCAGGCTGTCTGGCTCCAGAACTAGGGCTCATCTCTGCCAAGTGGACCCTGCACATGTTTAAAAACTTTCATCTCCTTCTCCTCTCTAGACAGTCTCAGTTACTTAGAGAAATTGTGAACATTTTAAGATGTGTGACTGGAAACCTCCACTACAAAGAAATAAAACAGCCTCGACAGAGAGGGGCTGATGTATCACATGCATCTTGGACAACCTGAGGATGAGTCACCAAGGGCATAAGTTAATAAATGACAGGAATTATTATTCAAACAGACTTACTACCTTCATGTCTCCCAGTTTCACAAGTTTAGACAAAAAGCGATGCATTTAGAAGACATTGCTCCATTATACTTCGAAGATTAGCTGCTTAACCTATAGTAAAACCCGGTAGTTATGAAGCTTGGAGAACAGCTTCAATGTCAAATGAGGATCTAATAGCCTGTATTTTATAAGGATGCCTCCCTGCATTAAACTAAGTCACCCCATTCCGGGCAATCATTGCAGACTCTTCGGGTTCACTCTCTTGGACATGATCTTGGCTCCTGGGAATCATGTTCTGTCCCGGGGCCTTTCTACTTGCAGCCTTCCGGACTCTTCCTCAATCTGTTTGAGCTTCATCCTACCTGTCCTAAGGGTACACACGCTCTCTCTAACCTGGTTTCCTGTCTTGGCCATCGACCTGCACTCCCTTCCCCATCAAAGGTGGGATGGGGACATGCGGCTGCCCAGCTTCAAATGCTGTACTTCCCAGACACATGCCAGGGAGAACCTTGTTGGCATCCACGTTTCTGTCTCTGTGCCTGGGCCTGCTCCTCACCTTGTCTTCAGTGTCCTTTTCCCTTTGATTTTTGTCTAAATACAGCTCATCGTGAGACCTGTTGTGGTCCCACCTTCTTCACGTCTCCAGCTGCTCTTGCCTCCATGGGCCATTTCTTCCTCTAAAGTTCCCTTACATTGAGTTGATCCCATTCTGTTTAGATCTCAGCTGTTCTACATTTGTTTCACATAAATTGACCTTGGCTCCAAAACTGTACAATAAGTTCCTCCCAGGGGCAGAAACAAGGTGTGCACATCACTGGTGTTCCTCCCAGCCTTGTCAGCATAATACCAACCAAACCAAATTGGAGCAATCTCCACAATACCTGATAATTACCTTTTACACCTGCAGTATAAAAAGTGTTAGCTTTCTGATATTAAATGAACGTGCTCAAATAATGCCATCAGATCATGTTAAAATTTTTTCATGATGACCTGAATTAATATGACATCCTTTTTCCTCGTGGAAGCCCAAACCAAATTATTCTTTATGATTACTATAATTTTTAGCCATTATGAGGCTCTGTTACATTGTCGTGTGGTTGATTAAAAATGGAAGTTGCCCATGGAGTCTACATGTCATTGTTTTGACCA
Organism: Callithrix jacchus; assembly: GCF_049354715.1. NCBI lineage: Eukaryota > Metazoa > Chordata > Mammalia > Primates > Cebidae > Callithrix > Callithrix jacchus. The sequence goes on from NC_133505.1 coordinate 167,213,128, forward strand.
ATGCAAAATGTAGCCAGGAGCACACCACACCTGACAGTGTCAGCGACTTTAAAAAGAAAACACACACACTGATGAAGAGTTTAACGACTTTTGATTTCAAGCTAAGGGCTGATTAGGAAAGTTTCTATTGACAACTCATCCCTAGAAAATTAAAACAGAAGCACATAGATATTGTCATTTGACTTCAGAGATTGTCTTTCTCCTAGAAAAATGCACACCGTGAACGAGTGCTGTAACTACAGTAAAATACTGTGATATCGTCTAATCTTAGACTCTCTCAAGTGAGAGTTTGTTCAAGAGGGCTAACCTAGATCCCAATAGAAAACTCTAGCTGATGGCCACCTGGGTCCATTCCCTATGGTCCAAGGAGCAAATACAGCCCCTCTCCTGCGTTTCTCAGCCTTTTGAATACTTGCATTATTTTCTACCTTACTTCTTAGCTTTGACCTTTGTAAACAGGAGATGTTTTGTTGCTCTTGTCTAAAAGATAATTTGGAAATTACAACTTTAGCATGTATCTAATAAATACTTGCCCCAGCATTTCATCATTACAATTCTAATGAACATAATGTCTATTTGGATTTTAACAACCAAGAAAAGCAAAGGAAACCCTCACTTGGAAACCCTTCAAAAGTTTCTCATTTGGCTACAGTTACTCGGGCTCTCTGCAAAATGATGAAGCAATGTAATCCTTACCTTACACGAACAGTTTGCGTCTTATCAGACTTTCTGTTCATGCCAAAAGGCATTGCTCTCTGTGTAAAAGTGGCTTGGAAGATTAATAAGTAACAGAATGAGTACACACAGATTTATGAACATTTAAAATTGCTTAATGTTTTTGCATGTGGACACTGAAAAAAAATAGGAGATACTTCAGTCGTTCTACATAGATTGCCTTAGGAGAAGGATGTAAAGGTGCGTCTTTGATTCGGGCTTAAGCAACTCATTGGTGACCCACAATGATCTCCCATTGACAAGAGGTCGGTTTTAGGTCTCCCTGGGAACTACAACAAGCTTTTAGTACTTTATATCAGGAAAAAGGACTTAGCCTGTGAAGTTCATTGGCTTTGGTCCCCGCTAAACTCTCTTTAAACACAAAAGACATATCACAGGCCCAGAGAGGTTGCATCAGCAGGCAGGCAGCAAGCTGAGAACTGATTAGGATGTGCCAGCACCTAGAGGCAGAGGTCTGTCCCCTGACTCTATGAGCAAGAGCCAGCACCACACCGTTCAATCTTTGGGCCTGCAATTTTTCCTGTACAGAAAACACAAGCGTGTGTGGATGTGTGTGCGTTTCTTTAGAGATACGTGATTTGTTGCTTTATTTTCTACTTTCAAAAGATGGCAAGATCCCAGTCATGGAAACAGAAACCAGCCTAGGTATTTTAACCAAAGAGGATTTAATTAAAGGGTTAGGATTTGAGCTGTTTTGGAAGAGCTGAAGAAGAAGGAGAGGACAGGGATCAGGAAGGACGGTTCCTGCAGTGTCTTGGTGGTCAGTACTTGCCCTGCTGGGCAGCCATTACAAAGCTGGCACCTATAGGGCAGTATTCGTTTGCCCCCAAGTGACCAAGCACATGGGCCACTGGCTGACTCCCACAGCCACCACTGTCAGGATTGGAGCTGGAGCTGCTGCCACAGCCAGAAGCAGAATGTCCACTACCTCCCTCCTGCTTTCTGATCTTGCACTAGCTCCCTACTCCTGCAGCCTACGCAGAGCCCTACCAGCAAAGGAATCTGAGAAATGTAGTGCCCTGAGGTGCAGAAGAAAACACAGAAGGGCAGACAGTATCTGGCCCAGATGCCTATCACAGAACTTTAGAAAATGTTGTGTTATCACTGCACTTTAACCACTGAGGTATTTCTTTTAAATTGATTCTTATTTACATATAGAATATGAGAAAAATCCTGTTTGACTATTACATTTATGGAACAGTCAAGAAGAGAATCAGTTTTATATTAAAGAACATTCAATGGGTTTAAATAATATTTTGGGGGCATTTTAATTCACGTAGCTCAAAAGTGGCTGAACAAATTTATTAAAAGGTAAGCTCTTGATAGACCTTGCTATTTCATCTACAAAAGGACCCGTTTCCCTCTGCTAGCTAACCTAGCTGTTTGAAGTACAGATGGATGAAGCAAATTCTACTGTTTGGGATTTTATATTTGATACTGGTTGATACTTTTCCAAAGCAAAATGTTGCATTTTTTCTGGTAGTTAGATGGTCTGTTTGATTTATGAAATTTTATGCACTTTTATTTTAGGTGCATTTTTTTACCTGCTTATTTCCAATGAGAAATTATTTCAGACAAATAATCAACTTGTTTCCTTAAAATAAAATTTTTGTACCTCAAAAAACCAAAATTGATGATAAAAGTTCTTTAAAATGACCATCATTACAACTATTATGCGTATCTGTAAATGTCTTTACTTCTTTCATCTCAACTGGTCATCTCAGCAGCTCTGTGAGAGGCCAGCTACTGCTGCCTCCAGTTTGTTCCCAACTATGTTAGGTGACAGGGCATTCGCTGTAAAACCAAGGCAAGACGTTGGACTTTTAAGCAAATATGATAGCTTGCTTATGAATATGTATTCATGAGACTCCTCCCAATTTGTATTCCAACTCCATGAATTTTCTCTTCATGCTAGAGTCTAATGCAGTGGTTAGACTGCAGCATGGAACTGGGGTAAGCATACCACTTGGAGATTTTCAAAGATGATCACAGGAATCGTGGGCCTGGATACTTTCAAGGGAGTCAGGTTTCAGATCCCAACTCACATTTGTCCTCTTTCCCAAAACAAATTTATCTAAGAATATGTCCACTTTAAGGATGCAGGTTCCTATCTAAAATTGTACTTTTCCCACTTTGCAAAATTAATTGTGCCTTTCTCTCATCTTACTGTGAGGCATTGACTTGAAGTTTTAAAATACACAGGGCACCAAACAATGGGCCAATTTCACATATTAAGTGAAAGTAATTAAGAAAGTAATTAACTTTCTTAAGGTAAGACTAATTATAAGTAAGTAAATGTAAATGACTAATTACTTAATTAAACCACTTTTTGTAAGTCTAGTGGCTTCCATTTATTTTTTCTTAGAGCAGAACTGAAGGAGAACTTACATCACACGCTGGCTAACAGAAAAGTAAAAATAATCTGCTGATAGATCACTGTGTGAAGCTTGGCACATAGTCGAGAAGGGGGTTGAAGAATCGAGTGACATTCCTGTTACTCTGCCTAATAGAAAAGCAAAAGTAATTTGCCGATAGATCTTGGCATACAGCTGAGGAGGAGGTAACAGAATTGAGTAACATCCCTGTAGCAAAACTCCCTCCATTTTCACTGATTTATTTCTACAGACAAATCTTCTTGGCTCATAAATTTAGAAAAATGAAAAACAGAAACATAATTAATATTGAGCCCTAACTCATCCTAGTAATAAATAATATATCCACTGATTTTATGACCTAACTGAAAAAACTTAGACTCTCTTAACATTTTTCTGGCCATGGAGATGTACATTTCCAACAAAATTTTACTTCTGTGTGATAATTATGTCTTAAAATGTATTACATCTTATGTTTTTCACTAGTTATGATCTAATGATAATTGTAATTATAACCCAATCAGAAAAAAGTCCAATATTTAGAGACTTATTGCCACAGGAAATTTTAAAAAATTAAATGTCCATTTATATATGTAACTCACTGTACACAGAAGTGTGGTGACAAAACCTATAAAATATTTTCTCCACAAAATAAATTAGAATAAAAGTCTGTGGACATGAATATAAGAGTTCAAAGAGAAAAAAGATTGATGTCAAATTTCAGACTGTTATGGGCACCTGATGGCAGGTGTCCAATTGCTATAATATTCACATTCTCTTGCAGTCATCCCTGCTTTTTTGGCACCAGGGACCAGTTTCATGGAAGACAATTATTCCACGGATGGAGGGAGTAGGGGGAGTTGGGGGAGATAGTTTCAGGATGAAACTATTCTACCTCAGATCATCAGGCATTAGTTAGATTCTCATGAGGAGTGCACAACCGAGATTCCACGCCCAGCTCCCAATAGCTTTCATGCTCCTATGGGAATCTAAGGCCGCTGCTGAGTTGACAGGAGGCAGATTTCAGGCAGTAATACTCGTGGCCTGCTGCTGCTCACCTCATTCTGTGAGGCCCCGTTCCTAACAGGCCACGAACTGGTACTAGTCCATGACGTGGGGGTTGGGAACCCTCGCTCTATTTAATACACTTAAAAGAATGATGTTATAACAATGTTATTTTTAAATGTCAGTATTTATAGTATAATGAAAATTACATCCTTTGCAGTTATTTAAACTGGCAAAGAACATTTATGTACTAATGTAAACATGTGCATGTGATACATTTTCAAAGTTTATGTAAGGAGTATATCAGTGAAAACGTTTTACAGACCATTGATCTATACAAAAGATAAGGTGTTTTGAAGATCAACGTGCCCGCATGTCTCCATGTGTGTTTTCTTTGTTTTCTCAGTTTGACCTCGTCTGTGTCAATGCGTGGATGCTGGACCTCACCCAAGCCATCCTGAACCTCGGCTTCCTGACTGGAGCGTTCACCTTAGGCTATGCAGCGGACAGGTAGGTACCAATGTGACAGCCATTTTACATCACTGTAATACCATGCATCCCTATGGGGGAGAAAAATGCTTAAATTAACTCTTAAAACAATATTTTTGCCAAATTTGGAAACAATTCTTGATTCCGCCATTCATGACATTCACACTTGTCTGGTTTGACTGATTGTTTTCTTCTCAAACTTCATCTCCTTCTTCCTTGAGCTGCACAAAGGCCTGAAGCTGCTCCCAGTAGGTCTGAGAGTATCAGAAGGAAAACACAGACCTCCAAAGCAACAGCATGATTGGGGTGACACATTGTCGTGCTGGAAAATATAGAATCAATCAACTTGATGCACTTCAGTAACAATTTACTGGTTGTGGTTTGATTGATTTAATCAGAAGATTGGCCCATTCCAAATTTGTTTCACCTAATTTTTAAAAAAAAAAAATCCTAGTATTTTATTCTACAAATTTAAAACTCTGTGAAAAAAATATTTTTCTAAAAACCATGAAAGGAGTTTTTCTCTATTATTTTGTATTCATAAATACAGCTGCCCAATGACAGGCATGGTAAGTGTATATATTCAAGACAGTCATGCTTTCTATTTAAATATTCTTCTTCCTTAATATCACTGGTGCTAGTTATTGTATTCATGTTTCATTCTGTTTTTATCCCAATTCTAACTATGAAAATACTTGCAGTAATTTAATACTCCTCCCTATTTCCCTTAGCAGAGGTAATAGGAGTATAGACTGGGAATCGCTGACGCATGGCCATATCTGGCCTAATATTGTTCTGGTTAATCCATCGCTGACTCATGGCCATATCTGGCCTAATATTGTTCTGGTTAATCCATCTCTGACTCATGGCCATATCTGACCTAATATTGTACTGGTTAATCCAGCCCAGCCCCAACACCCTGTGACTGTGCCATTCAGTGGGTGGTACTAAGGGTGCCTTTCAGAGAACTGCAAACAGCAATTACCTAGCTAACAGAACAACCAAAGGCCCCAGATTCTGTAGCCATTTGAAGATCTAAGTTTAGTCAGACCAGTGCTTCAAAATGGGTAGAGCCTTGGGTTTCATTTTCTGTCATTTTTTCTTTCTCTTTCATGTTTCTCTCTCACCCTCTCCACAGCTATCCTTTGCATGTGAGTTTCTGCTGGATCCTTTTATGTGTGATGCCCTTTCCCCTTTTTCTTCTTTTTATCGATGTCCTTTTCTTTTGTTCTACTTCTAGCGCTTTCAAGCTTCATCTTTCCTTTCTTAATTGCCCCCCATTTCTTCTTTTTTTCTGGCTACAATTTGGAACTGTGCAGTTTAAATATTTTGCTTTGTTTTTATTCTTTCTAATTTAAATATTAAGTTTTGCTTCATCTGTGCTTTTTTTCTCTTACTCTATCAATAAAACTATCTCCAAACTAAATTAACTTTATTAAAGTTGGAGACTTTCCCCTACCTGTATTCTTCTAAGTGACTGAGCATCTGTTCTCATATAGGACATGCTGCATTGGAGGGGAGGAGCCAGACCTGGGAGAAAGAGGAGCCATGAATAACTCTGCCTCCAGCATGTCGCTTCTTCTCTTCCTCCATATCCATGATTTATATCTGTGAAGGAAGAACAAGAAATAACTTAATATGCCATTTGTCTATGAGAGTACAGTGTAGGAAGGGCAGAAAGTGAATTTAAAAATCTAGATTGGACTGTTCAGCAGAGAAGGAGAATTTGCCACTCAGCCTTGACAACAAGTAAAATGCTGAACAAACTGAAAAATCAATAATTCTTAGATTCATAAGAGAAGTGAGATCACAGGGCAAACTGCTGCCTTGAGCCCTGCTGCCCCTCACCACACCCAGGCCCTGCCCCAGATAGAAAGACAGACAGGAGAATACAGAGAATCATAACACAGGTGCTGAAACCTCCTTGAGAGAGCCAAGGTAGATACATATGAACGGTAATCGATGAATTCCTGAGGATCAGTGTGGGTGAGCTGGAGGATTACAAATTCTAGAGGGACTCACTCAAAAGAGATCCCAAGCTTTTGTGATTTATTTATTTATTGCCACCTGAAGCTATACAAGGTTCTCAAAGTGAATATCGAAGAAAATCCCTCATGCTCTGGCAGCCAGAGGGGAAAAGGAACAATTCTGAAATATGCCATAACATTGTTTTTAACAACTTCTGCCCTCAGGAGAAATGTTTAACCAGAACCTAATCTTCTAGGGTTTTCTGAGCACCTCATTGATCTGGGGGAAGGGAAATACCAACTCCAGCCCCTTCTAGTCTTCCAAGTGGAGAAAGAAAAGCACTTTGCACTTGGAGGAAGGAAAATATCCAGCTCCAGCCCCGTCTACCCATCCTCTCCTAGTTAAGAGGAGAGGGATAGAGAAGCACTTGTGAAGTACACTGTTCAGAGGCATAAGTTCACTAAAGACTGAGGGCTACTCATAGAACCACAGACTGTTTTACCTCCCCCAACACCTCAATACCACATTATGGTCTATTTATAGCAGTTCCTTTTACCCAGTACACCATGTCCACCTATCAAGAAAAAAATTACAAGGCACACTAAAAGCCAAAACACACACATGTGCGCATGTGCACACACACACACACACACACCCAACACACTGTTGAAGGGACAGAGCAAGCATTAGAACTAAATTCAGATATGGCAGGGATGTTGAAATGATCCAGCTAGGAATGTAAAATGACTAATCCAAGAAGTCTGATGGATAAAGCAACATGCAAGAACAGATGGCCCATGTAAGCAGACAGATGAAAATTCTAAAAAAAAGAAACAAAATTAAATGCCAGAGATCAAAACACTGTAACCAAAATGAAAAAGGTTGTTACTGGGCTTATTAGGAGACTGGAAATAGCTGAGGAAAGAGTCTCAGGCCTTGAAGATATCCCAATAGAAACCTGCAAACTAAACAAACCAACAAACCTGAAAAAGCAGAGCAGAATACTCAGTAACTGTGGGCCAATTCCAAAACATATAACATTTGTGTAATGGGAATACCAAAAGGAGGAGAAAGAGAGAGAGAAATAGAAAAAATATTTGAAACAATAATGACTGAGAATTATTTTTAAATTAATGTCAGAGACCACGAATCAAGGAAATGCAAAGAAAATCAGGTAGAATAACATCAAAAAAGTATGCCTAGTTATATCATAGTCAAACTTCAGACAGTCAAAGATAAAGGAAAAATTCTTAAAGAAGAGCGGGAACACCTCTTTCTATAGAAAAAGAGCACTGGTGAAAATTACATCCTACTTCTTTTCAGAAAAAAATGTAAACAAGAAGAAAATGGAATAAATACTCAAGGTCTTGAGGAAAAAAATTCCAATCTAGAATTCTATGCTCTGATAAGTTACCATTTAAAAGTGAAGGAGAAATAAAGGCTTTGTTAGACCAACAAAAATTAAGGGAATTTTATCCCTTGCAATAAATATTAAAAGAAATTATTTAGAGAGAATGAAAATGATCAGGTTAGAAACTCAGATCTACATAAGGGAAAGGCATTGGAGAGGAATAGGTGAATAAACTATTATCTGTTAGATCAATAAGAAAAATAAAAATTTTTATTTTTCCTATTCTCAGTAGATATAACAGACAATAGTTTATTCAAAATAATAACAGCAACAATGTGTTTGATTGTGCGTGCTTACCTACGTTAGCATACATAAGCATATTTAGAGAGTATTTTTTGTTATAAGGTACTCATGCTCTCATGAAGTGATACAGCATTATTTGAAAGTGGATTTGAATTAGTTGTAAATGTATATTGTAAACTCTAAAGCAACTACTAAAAAAAAAAGATGTTTTTAAAAAGCATGACTGATTTGCTAACAATGAAGAAAAAGTGGAATCCTATAAACTACTGTTCAATTAAACCACCACGAAAGCCAGGAAAAATTGTGGAATACAAACATAAGAATAAGGGAAACAAACAGAAAATCATAGCAAATATGGTGGACATTAATCCAACCATATCAATAATCACTTTAAATGTAAAATAGTGTAAGTGCACCAACTAAAAGAGATTGTCACAGTAGATCAACAAACAAGACCCAAATAGATGTTGTCTACAAGAAATACACTTTAAATATAAAGACACATACACATTAATAGTAAATGAATGGAGAAAAATATACCATGCTAGCAGTAATTTAAAAAAAAGCAAAAGTAGCTATATTATTATCAGCAGAGCAGACTTCAGAGGAAGGAAAGTTATCAGGAATAAAAAGGGGTATCATGTAATGATAAAGGGGTCAATTCTCCAAGAAGCCAATAATCCTTAATGTGTATGTGCCTAGTAGCAGAGTACAAAATTATAAGAAGCAAAAACTGTGGCAAAACTGAAAGAAAAAATAGATTAATCCACTGTTTCATTGGAGAGCTCAACATCCCTTTGTTGGAAATAGTCTGATTCAACAGGTAGAAAACCTATAAAGACATAATTGAACTCAACACCACCATCAATCAACGGTATATAATTTTTGTCTTTAGACAACTGTATCTAACAACAACAGAATTAACATTTTTTTCAAGTTCACATGAAATAGTCACATGCAATATTCAAATTAGATCATATTCTGGGCCATAAAAACACATATCAGCAAATTTAAAGACATAAAAATTATACAATGTCTGCTCTCAGATCATAGTGGAATCAAACTAGAAATTCGTAACAGAAGGATAGACGGAAAATCCCCAAATACTTTGGGATAAAACAACACATCTTCAGTAACACATAGGTCAAAGAAGAAATCTCAAGATAAATTAAAAAGTATCTTAAACAAAATGAAAATTAAAACACTCGAGACTTTTGGAATGCAACAAAAACAATGTTTAAAGGAAAATTTATAGAGTTGAATACATACATTAGAAAAGAAATATATAAAATCAATAGTCTGAGCTTTCACCTTAGGAAACCAAAGAAGCACAAATTAAACCCAAGGCAAGTAGAAGGAAAAAAAATACAAATTGGAGCAGAAATCAATAAAATTAAAAGCAGGAAATCAATGGAGAAAATAAAACCAAAAGCTGGTTATTTGAAAATATCAATAAATAAATAAATAAATAAATAAATAAATAAATAAGCCTCCAGTCAGACTGAGAAAAAAGAAAGAGAAGAGAGAGGTTGCAGACACAAATTACTAATATTAGAAATAAAAGGGGGGACATTATAACAGATCCCGTGGACATTAAAAGAATAATAAATTCTATGAACACTGTGCTCACAAATTTGATAACCTACTTGTAATGGACCAATTCCTTGAAAGAGTACGATCTGCCAGAACTCACCCAAGATCATATAGACAATCTGAATAGGGCTATATCTACTAAATAAATTGAATCAATAGTTAATTACTTTCCAAAACAGGAAGCACTGGGCCCAGATGGGTTCACAGGTGAATTTTGCCAAATGTTTAAAAAAGAATCTCTACCAATTCCCTATAATATCTTTCCAAAGATAGAATTAGAGGGATTGCTTTCTAACTTATTCTGAGACCAGCATTACATTAATACCTAAATCGGACAAAGACATTACAAGAAAAGAAAACTACAGACCAATATATCTCATGAACATAAATGCAAAAATCCTCAACAAAAATTGACAAGTAAAATTCAACAATATATATTAAAAAATCATACATCACAACCAGACGTATAATTTTATACATCTGTAGCATACCAAGTGTGTAGTATCCCAAGTATATAAGACTAGTCACATACTAGGGATACTACACACGTGGTATGCTACAGATGTATAAGATTTTATATATAGCATACCAGATGCTGTAGCATACCACGTGTGTAGTATCCCAAGTATGTAAGATTGGTTCAACATTCTAAAGTCAATTAATGTCAATAATTCTTCACATCAGCAAACTAAGGAAGAAAAAAACGACATGATCATATCAATAGATGCAGAAAAAGTATTTGTCAAAATCCAACATCTATACATGACAAAAACTCTCAGTAAACTAGAAATATAGGGGAACTTTCTCAAGTTGGTAAGGAATGTCTATGAAAAACCTACAGTTAATATCATACTTAATGATGATGAACTGTATACACTCTTTCTAACTAAGATCAGAAACAAGACAAATATGTCACCTCTAATAACTTCCTTTCAATGTCATACTGGAAGTCCTCATTATTGCAATAAATAAGAAAAGTAAAGGAAGTAACAGGTATACTGATTGGGAAGGAAGAAATAAAACTGTCTTTGTTCACAGATGGCATGATTGTCTATGTAGAAAATCAAAATAATTAACAACAAAAACTCCCGAAGCTAATGAGTGTAGTAAGATTGCAGGGTGCAAGGCTAATACACCAAGGTCAACTGCTTTCCTGTGTGCCAACAATGAACAAGTAAGATTTGAATTTAAACACAGAATGCCATTTATATCAGCACCACAAGAATACACAATACTTAGATATAAATCTAACAACATAGGTACAAGATTTATGTGAGGAAACGTGCAAAATCTAATGAAAGAAATCAAAGATTAAATACATGGAGAGATATTCAACTTTCATGGAAAGGAAGACTCAATATTGTCAAGATGTCAGTTCTTCCCAATTTGATCTATATATTCAATGCAATACTAATCAAAATCCTACAGAGTTATTTTGTGGACATTGACCAACTAATTCTAAAATTCATATGCGGTGATAAAAGACCCAGAGTAGCCAACACAGTATTGAAGGAGAAGAACCAGAGAAAGCCAGAGGGCTGACACTACCTGATGTCAAGACTTACTGTAAAGCGATAGTGATCACAACAGTGTGGTATTTGTGAGAGAACAGACGTATACCAGTAGTTCAATGGAATAAAATAGAGGGCCTAGAAATAGACCCACCTAAATAGAGTCAACTGATCTTTGACAAAGCAGTGAACAAATGGTACTGGAACAACTGGACAACCACATGCAAAAAAGAAAAAAAAGAACCTAGACACAGACCTTATACCCTTTAAAAATGGATCACAGTCCTAAATGACTATAAAACCCCTAGAAGATGGGATAGGAAAAAATCTAGATGATCTTGGGTTTGAGGATGACTTTTTAGATACAACACCAAAAGCATGATCCATGACAAAAAGAACTGATAATCTGGTAGTCATTGCAATTAAAATTTTCTGTGTGCTGTGAAAGACATTATCAAGAGAACAAATGAAATGACAAGCCACAGGTTGGAAGAAAATGTTCACAGAAGGCAAATATTTGATAAAGGACTGTGATCCAAAATATATAAAGAACTCTTAAAACTCAACAATAAGAAAGCAAACAATCCAACTGAAAAATGGGCCAAAGACCTTAACAGACTTCACCAAAGAGAGTATACAGTTGATAATAAGCATATGAAATGATGCTCTACATCATGTATCATCAGGGAAATGCTCATTAAAACAACGAGATACCACTACATACTTATTAGAATGGCCAAAATCCAGAACACTGCCAACACCAAATGCTGGCTAGGATGTGGAACAACAGGAATTCTCATTCATTGCTGATGGAAATGCAAAATGGAACAGTGAGAGTAGATGACAGAATTCTTACACATTTTTATAATTCTTACAAAATAAAACAAACTTTTACTATACAATTCAGCAATTGTACCCACAAAACCTGAAAACTCATATTCACACAAAAACCTACACATACATGTTTATAGCAGCTTTCTTAATAATTCTCAAAACTTGGAAGCAACCAAGTTTCCCATCAGTAGGTGAATGGACAAATTGTGATACATCCAGACCATACAATATTATTTCATACTGAAAAGAAATGAGCTATCAAGCCATGAAAAGACATAGAGGAAGCTTAAGTACATATTACTAAATGAAAAAGCTGATCTGGAAAGGCCTCATGCTAAACGATTTTAACTATATGACATTTTGGAAAAAACAAAACTATGGAGACAGTAAAAACAAGATCAGTGGTTGCTAGGGGGTAGGGAGAATTTTTAGAGCAGAGAAACTGTTCCATTAGATACTTTAATTGTGGATACATGTCATTATACACATGTCAAAACACAGAATTCACAACATCAAGAGTGAACCCACATGTAACCTGTGGACTTTGGCTGATTATAATGTGTCCATGTGGGTTCATCAGTTGCAGCAAATGTACCACTCCAGTGGGGAGTGTTAACAAGGAGAATGCTGTGCATGTGTAGGGGCAGAGGACACAGAGTTCACTCTAGATAACTAAGGCTACTTCCATCTCCTCTCTGCTGACTTGGGCAAGATGCTCTATGTACATCTTTTACAGAAATTTTTTATGAAAAAAATGTCACAGAATCAAATCTGTTAATGGTCATTGATAGGAAACATTTACCAGCCAATAATTTGACACGTCTATGCTGACCCAGTTAGCTCCAGACTCTTAGAATGTTATGCATGGTACCGTGTTTCTTTCCTAAGCTATTTAATAATATTCATGCCAATGTTGAAGATAAAATACAAAATATAAGAACAACTGACATTGGCTGTAAACTTTGTAGTTTATAAAACACTTTCACATTAATGTCTCATTTGATCCTCTCTACAACCTCCCTCCAGAAAAGGGGAAAAAAACAAAAACTAAGAATCAAAACCTTAGTTTTGAAGACCTTAGGCGTTAACCCAAGGTCTTATGAGTGATAGAGGGTTGAGCTTAGATTCAAGGCAAGGTCTTGAGGCCATAATACACCATTGCTCCTTCTTTCTGCCTCTCTCTCCTTTGACTTGACCCATAAAAAACCCTAGAAAGTGTCACATCTGTACCACCAGGGAGACTCTCTGTGAAACAATAGTTGTAAGGAGAGTCATCGTGCAATGGCATCAGAAACGGCAACACAAAGGATGCGTTCTGTGCTTAAGTTTTCTAATTCCAGCCTGGGCAACATAGAGAGACCCTGTCTCTACTAAATATTAATATAATATAATATTTTATGTTATATTTTCCCATTGTGTTGAAGAAAATGTTTAAGGAGAGCTCTTTTTCTGTCTTTCTCAAAAAGGTACGGCAGGACTGTCATTTACCTGATATCCTGCCTTGGCGTTGGCGTCACTGGGGTTGTGGTGGCCTTTGCACCAAACTTCCCAGTATTTGTGATCTTCCGTTTCCTGCAAGGTGTGTTCGGAAAGGGAACATGGATAACTTGCTACGTGATTGGTAAGACATTGTTACACTATCTTCTTCTCTGTTTGGAAACTAGGGCCAGATGGCCAACAAGTGCTAATCAATCTTCCTCTTCCTTATATGTCGGTCCTTTAACAAAGGAGGTTTCACGGCAGCTACAGTAATTATTTCTGCAGATAGGAGAGCTCAGAGGTAGAGTTCTGAGTGCTGTAGAAACTAAAATACCACCTTACTTTGGGAACCAAATATGGAATATTATAAAACACTCAGGTGAACTACTTTTAAATACTTCTATACTGTTATCATGTGGTTTCCAGCTTTGCTTTATTAGAAACTAGTTTTTGTAAAATCTCAGTAGCTCCTTGAGGCATTTTAAAGGCGTTTCCTCTGCACTGCGTTCGGTGGTACAGTTGGAGATTACTTTCCTTTGTTCCCAACTCTCCTCTTTCTGAACAAGTGGGGAACTTTTCACCATGGGAGAAATGTGTTCTAAAAATGAGAAGTTCGTTCGTGACCCTTGGCTGTCTTCTACAGCCAGAAAGCTTGACCTTCTGCGGACGGAAGAAAGGAAAGCTTCACTTTACTTTTTTCTCATATCCCTGGGGAAAGTCCTGGCTACTCCTTTGGTTCCACTTGGAGCTCGGGACTAGCCACCTAATTTAAGCGTCCTGGTGGATTTCTGCCCAGGAAACTGTGAATTCGCCTCTTAGACTTTTGCTGCAGATCTTTTCACTTCCACTCTCTTTTGTCACTGCTACACAATCGCCAAGCAGTGTTCATTCTGGAGACCCTTTGAAGATCTGTCTGTGAGCGGGAGAAGGAGAGAAGATTATTAGAGTGATTGGTCATCCCTGTCTGGAGCAGAAAGAATAACCTTCCAATGCAAGGCGTTTTTAAGAAGACTCAGCCTAGGTGAATCTTCAAGGTTGTGATCTGAGGGCAGCAATAAAGTAGTTTATCCCAGCATAATCATAATAGAAGAAACCAATGAGTGGGAAGGGGCAGGAAAGGAAAAGATTTCAGCAATACAATTTCCCATGTGATTTTTACAGCAATATCATGTCAATGAAAAGTACAATGCTGTGGAGAGAATTATCTTTTAATAGAAGCTGTCTTGTGATAATGAAAAGTATCTGTAGAGTCTAATATTCATAATGAATCTTCTAAGGAGACTAGAATGTGCACATCTTTAGAGATACAGGGATGAAATATAGCCAGCTTACTATATTTATGTTTTGATAATTACAATCGCCTTTTAAAATAATCATCACTGAAGCATTCCTAAAACTGACACATATATTCTTTGTTTTCCCCTACTATACCTAGAGCAGTGCTGGGCTGGGTGCATAAGAGGAATGTCGCAGGTGCCTGTGATAAGTGGCAGAGGCGAGAGTGGAAGGAAAGCATTTAGTGTCAGGAAGGACATCTCCATCCTTTCTGCAAGTGTGGAAGCCTTCGTACCTGATGGCTAGTGTGTTTTAACAATGCTGGTGGATATGATGGGTGTGACATCTCTGCATTTGTTTGTCTTAGAGCTGATCTTGTGCTTCTGTGACCTCTTATGTTTGTTTTCCTTCAGTGACAGAAATAGTAGGTTCGAAACAAAGGAGGATTGTGGGAATCGTGATTCAAATATTCTTTACCCTTGGAATCATAATTCTCCCTGGAATTGCCTACTTCATCCCCAGTTGGCAAGGGATCCAGTTAGCCATCACGCTGCCCAACTTTCTCTTCCTCCTTTATTACTGGTAATGTGGTTTGATTATCATCATATTTATACTGATTCCACAGGAAGTAGACTCCAAGCCAACATGAGAATAAAAGCAATCAAGGAGGTTCTCCAACATCTCCAAAATGACCATGTGCTTTGAGAACCTTTAGAGAATTTGAGGATTTAAAGAGAGTATTTGTTGATGATTTTATCAATTATCAAGAAAACTGAATTAATAAAATTTCAGAACACTAAATTCTAAGTAGGGTACTGCATTATGTCTTGTTTTGTAATAAATAGCTTCCTAAAAACTGTAAGGCAACAAACCATATCTGCCAGTATTTCAACATGCAAATTAAATGCAATGAAATCTACTTGCTTCTTTGTATGTTCCATTAAGCAAATTTAATATTATTCAGAAATTCTCTGAGGAATAAGGAACCGTTAAGAGCACCAAAACATTACATTATCAAAAAGCTACAGGTAAGCATTTGAATTTTTTTTTTTTTTTTTGAGACAGGGTCTTACTCTGTTGCCCAGGCTGGAGTGCAGTGGCATGATCTCAGCTCACTACAACCTCCACCTCTTGGATTCAAGTGATTCTCCCACCTCAGCCGTGCCAAGTAGCTGGGATTATAGGCATGCACCACCACACCCAGTTAATTTTTGTATTTTTAATAGAGACAGGGTCTCACCATGTTGGCCAAGTTGGTCTCAAACTCCTGACCTCAAATGATCCACCCACCTTGGCCTCCCAAAGTGCTGGGATTATAGGCGTGAGCCACTGTGCCTGACCAGCATTTGATTTTTATTGGAATGAACATATTTTAATGATACATCTAATTTAATTTTAGTATATAGGCAAATCAGTTTACATAAATCAGGTTCCTAAGCTTTTCCTAATATTCACTAAATCTCAATTCCTTTCATATATGGAATCAATATATCATAGGATAGCCTGGTTTTGCACGAGCAATGTCATATTAATTATTTTGATGAGCAATGATCCACTTATCAAGCTATCATTTTTTTTCATCCATTATAACCTTGCAAGAATAATCTGTGTTTCAGGGACCTCGTAGCAATTTCAGGGACCTAGTAGCAACTCTCATTGTCTCCTAAATTTGTATCTAATTGCAGGATCCATTTTGATAGAAAAACTCAAAGCGATAGCTTTTAGATTTTGAAATTCCTAGGCATAACTCACAACAGCCTCCTTCTTTGCCAGGGCAGTCCCCGAGTCTCCCCGTTGGCTGATTACTCGGAAGAATGGAGATAAAGCATTACAGATCCTGAGACGCATTGCTAAGTGCAATGGGAAATACCTCTCACCAAATTACTCAGAGGTAATTTCATTTAGATGAGTAACAAACTTTGTTAAAGTACATGAATTGATTTTGTTGACACTTATGTACTTAATGTTGCTTCTTAAATTTATATACATAATATGCATAGGCACACACACACACAGACACACACACACAACCAAACATCTGGGAAATCATTTTCAGTTTGACTTAACTGAAAAAAAAATCTTGCGAAAAATCATATCATATTAAAGAAGAAATGATTATGAAGTTCTATTAGCATTATAGGTAAGGTTAATTGATCAATTCAGTACCTATTTTAATAATTGCACCAAGTTACTTGAATTATCATACTTTAGTTACTGTAAGCCCCATAATATTGGATGATTCATCTCAATTGCACAAATGGTAAAACTTTTTTTGACTTTTAATCTAAAGTTTTGTTTTAAATTTGACCTTGAAAAAATACTATTTATTCAAACCAGAGCTTGAACAGTAATGTAATATTTCAGCCTTTAACCCCCCGTATGCTGGTCTTTCTTCCTTTTCTCTTTTGGTCCTCCTTTCCTTCCTTCGTCCGAAAGAAGGTTTTTTGGGTGCCTCTGCATAAGTGTGCTAGGAAATGGGGAAGGGCAGGGTGCAATGACTCACGCCTACAATCCCAGTTCTTTGGGAGGCTGAGGTGGGAGGATTGCTTGAGCCCAGAATTCAAGACCAGCCTAGGCAACATAGCAAGACCCCATCTCCACAAATAGAAAATTTTAAAAACTAGCTGGCCTGGTGGCATGCGCCTGTTGTCTCAAACACTCGAAAGGCTGAAGCAGGAGGATCACTGGAGCCCAGGAGTTTGAGACTGCAGTGAGCCAGGATCATACCATTGCCGTCCCGCCTGGGAGACAGAGCAAGATCTTGTCTCAAAAAAAGATTAAAAAAAGAAAGAAAGAAAAGAAAGAAATGGTATAAAACTTAAAAGCTATTTTTAAAATTTTTTTGGAATATTTGATAGGCACTTGAGGATATAACATGCATTTAAAGCAACCCCTAAATAATTAGAGAATAGCATATAAATAAAAATATGACGATGTTTCAGCTGCAAGGACTAAGTGATTACAGAATAACAGAAAGGTTGTTATACAAGGAATGTTAGAGAAGCATTTTTGGAATATATAAACCTTGATTTAAGCCTAGGTCATCAACATTGTTTTCTTCATGGCATTCAGTTTGATTTCACAGGAACCTTGTGATAAGAACTGGGTTTTTGGGGGTCGTATTGTCCCCTCCCAGCCCCTGAAGCTTGGCCATGAATATTTGGATTTCTGCCTTCTTCCTCTCTCTTATATTAAGTGGCAAGCAGTAGGTTCTTTTCCAAAGGTTTCAGCTGAACAGTTGTTACTGGTGCAAGTAGGTTAATGATATACCTTGAGGTTTACAGATCATAAAATGTGTAGTAAAGATAAAGCATGATCTTTTTAAACCACTATGATTAGTCCATCCTTGTCACTCTTTGAGCGAGCGCATTTGAGCTGTGTGTTCCTTTTTGGGAAAAATAATATACCCCTGTTTTCCCAGCTTGCATTCATCCATTGACTATAGTCCTCATAGCTGAGTCAAAGATCTGATCATTTGTATTCAATTTGAATCATCCAGTGAATAATCTCTGCTCTTCACTCAGCAGTATCCTGAAGCTATTGCACACATAGCTCCAAGGTAAGCACGTATACAATCGAAACCAAGGTTTAGATCTTAATTTAAAGGTCTAAATATAGAAATACATTTAGGAATATAGAATAGAGGAAAGAAAGGAATATAGAAGGGAAAATAGAAAAATAAGATTATAGAAAGTAAATAGGAATAAAGAAAGGAATATAGAAAAATAGGAATATAGAAAGTAGTCTAGAAAAATAGGCATCTAGAAAGGAATACAGAAAAGTAAGAATATAGAAAAAACCTAGAAAGAGATATAAAAGGAATATAGAAAAAAATAGCTGCGTGCTGGTAGCTTGTGAAGTATAATGTTGGATTGAGCAGGCACATCATGTGTGATAGTGTCACTGAGAGACGAGCACGATTCCGCTTTTACACATCCCTTGAGTGTCCAGTTTAGTGTTGCTCCCACAGACCCCCGACCCAGCTTTATTCATGACCACTGTGGAGCTCATGACAACAGGTAAGTAGTTCAATGTTTCACATGGCTGTGCTTGTGAGAAATCACGAACTGTGGGATCCAGTGGCTTCCAAATCATTTTAATTTTAATATGAAAATTTCCAACCATATTCAAAAATACAAAAAAAAATAGTTTAATAAATCTCTATACACATCCCTGAGCTCCAACAGTTACCAACTCCTGGCCGATCTTAATTTTTCTACACTCCACCTAGTTCCCCCATCCACTAAATGGGAATCAATCCAGTCATCATAGCATTTCATCTTGTAAGAGTTTCCTCTAAAGTAGGAACACATAAACATCTCTGGAACTCTGTGTGCACTATCTTCAGGACACTGCTGAATGAGTAGCAAGGACTATTCCTGTGGCTCTTAAAATTCAGTACAAGTAATTGCACCTTTGATCCAACTGTGGGGACTGATCCCTATTATGGGAGCAAAGATGCGGCAGTGATACATAAAATATAAATAAAAACTGGCCGGGCGTGGTGGCTCACACCTGTAATCCCAGCACTTCAGGAGGCCGAGGTGGGTGGATCACGAGGTCAAGAGATCAAGACCATCCTGGTCAACAGGGTGAAACCCCATCTCTACTAAAAATACAAAAAATTAGCTGGGCATGGTGGCGTGTGCCTGTAATCCCAGCTACTCAGGAGGCTGAGGTTGTGGTGAGCTGAGATCGCGCCATTGCACTCCAGCCTGGGTAACAAGAGCGAAACTCCATCTCAAAAAAATATATATATATATATGTATATATATATACACACTAATATCAATCTCATTTTCCTAAGAAAAAGAGCCACAATTCCTTAATACCAAGTCAGTGTTCCACTTCCCTGATAGTCCTACAATGTTTCACAGCATCTTTGGTTATTGCACTCCTCCTGAAGTTATAGATTGTGAGTTGTGATCTCTAGGGTTTATTTAATCCATAGGCTCCTGATCTTTTTCTTTTCCTTCCAACTTTGGGAGTAAAAAACATCCTGGGGTTTTTCTCCTGCAGAGTTTCCAGTCTAAATTTTGTTTATTATATCTGTAGGATCTTTTAACATGTTTCTCTGTCTTTTATATTTCTTGTCAATTGATAGTTAGATCTAGAGCTTAATCAAGTTCTGGTTTAATTTCTGACAAGACTACTTCATAAGTGGCTTAGTACATTACGTTGAATGATATCTGGTTGTCGCTTGTCTCTTCTTTTGGAACATTACTTGCCACTGATAATCACTGCCTGGATTTACTAACTCATCAGAGGTTTCCTGAGGACAATATTCTCATCTTATCATTACTTCTTCATTTATTGCTGGAGTACTTATATAAAGACTAATTTCTCCCATCAACTCTTGGTGATCTTGAGATATAGTTCCTATAGGAATGGTAAGACATACGCATCATATTTTCTTCAAAATAATAAATTAGCTCCCTACATCTTCTCAAAGTGATTAATGAGTTGGATGTTTTTACTTAAACACAATGTATATGTTTCAGCCCTTTACAGTTGTATTAGTCCACTGCTATAAAAACTGCCCGAGACTGGGTAATTTAAAAAGGAAAGAGGTTTAATTGACTCACAGTTCTGCAGGGCTGGGGAGACCTCAGGAAACTTACAATCATGGCAGAAGGGGAAGCAAACACGTCTTTCTTCATGTGGCGGCAGGCAGGAGAGGTGCCAAGCAAAGGGGAAAAGCCTCTTACAAAACCATCAGATCTCATGGAAACTCACTCACTATCATGAGAACAACATGAGGGTCACTGACTCCATGACTCAATTACCGCTCACCAGGTTCTTCCCATGATGCATGGGGATTATGGGAACTGCAATTCAAGATGAGAGATTTGGTTGTGGACACAGCCAAACCATGTTAGCAGTTATTTTAGTGAGTATCCTTTTGGATGCTCAAATTGCTGCATCTTTGGGCAGATGCAGCTTATCCTGAGTCTGCCACCCTCTAGTAGCTTCTGAATACTTCTTTGCTCTTTAGCATGATGAGATTTTCCATTCTCATCTTGTAAGTTCTAGTCTCACATGTGGAATCACCTGTTTCTCCAAGGGAACTTTGGTTTTTGAAACAAACGTCTTCAAACTGAACCTACCCATCGTTAGCCTTTTTAATTGTACAGCATACGCAGAAAAGCAAAGTGTTATCTTCAAGAGAAGGATTTAACATTTGAGTTTAAAACAACTTGCTAAGAGCAGAATTCAGCCACATTATGGACCACATCATAGTTTTTCATCTCAAAGATCCTTATGACCCCACAAGCACTGGCCAGCAGGGTAGGCACTGGACTTGAACTCCAACCCCACAATCAGAGCAGGTTCCATTACAGGTTTTGTACAATGACAGGTATGACCTATATAAATTACTCATATTTTGGTGATTCAAATACATACTGTCCATGTCTATGCTAGGATCACCTTGAAACCGTATATTTACACAGCTGCTTTCACATTAGCCCACATCCCTCTCTCTGGATACAGTCTCCAGGATGTTCAGGCCCAAGGCTGAAGGGCCCAGCACTCTCTACTTTTCACAGAACCTCTCTTCAGTAACGTCTGACTTTTAGAAGAAGTTATCATTGCGTAAATGACTTCATCCTTCACAGCCTCTCCAATTCCCGCCTCACTGGGTGAGGGTGCCCATTATAGGGTGCAGAGAAGGTTAGAATGGATTTGAAAGAATCTGGTTGGATTCAAAGCAGCCCTAGGAGACCTGGGAAGTCAGCACTGTCCTCTTGTTGAAAGAACCTCCTGCCTACCTCAGGCTGTTCCACGGCTGACACAAGAGGTCCAGGTATTTTTAGGAGAACCTAAGGACCTAGCTTAACTCTACCCAAGGATGTTCTATATTATAGATAAGCCAAATTCACTACAAACTAAGATTACACCAATCACAAGAGCATTAGTAAGTGAAGGGAAAATATGAGGCAATCAGTATGATAGATCTGATCCGACATTCAGCCAGGTGCCTTCTGAGGATTCTTTACCCTGTAAATCACCTCAGTTACAGTTCACATGGATGTTACTCATTTCATGGGTAAGCAAAACCTGACTCTATCTCACTGGTTCCTGGGCTTCCATTTGCCAAGGTTCCTGGCTGGCCTCTGGCTCTGTCAAAGAGAGAGCTAGCTCTAGCAGGGAGAAATCCAGGTGAGCAGGGTCCAAGCTCTCTGAACATACAAACACTGTAACTGTTATTCACTGAAAGGAAAACTCCAAAAATAAAAAATTTAAAAAAATGCAAAACAGCCAGGTGGCTGGAGGTCCTAAAAGGTTAGGTAGAGATTAAAGAAAATCAGTGAATGGGTAGAATTTTAAGCAGTAGGTAGTTACCTAATGCAAAAGGAGGACTAGCTTAGACACCTACTCTGGGGTTCTCAGTCTTTCAGCATTTGCATACAATAATTTTTAAGGCTTACTTAAAAAAATTATTGGTAAGTCTACAATAATGACAGCCCAAGCACAACTACAGTGTGACAGTGTCTCACAATGTCTTCAGGAGCATCCGCAATTATCCACTGACCCTAGGGAACATGTCAAGGAAGAGAACCGCTTTCTGCCCTGGCCACGCCCCCTATTTTGCTCCTAAGAAAGTCCTTGTATGGTTCAGTAAATGTGAAATTCTTCTTTGGTAACAGTTTGGCATTATTCCTCCACGTTACTTGTAGTGCCCTGTTTACACCAGGTCACTAGCCACTCAATTCAACTTTCCACTCTCATATGATAGACAAGTAATAGTCCTGTGTGCATGTGTGAACGATGGACTGAGAAGCAATGCTCCTCTGAGGATATGGTCATTGCCCCAGGTGCTGAATAGGAGGGCTTGTCAAAATAAAAAAGAATCAGCAAGTACTTGAGAGTACCCACACTTCCAGTGGTAGTAGACTGGGTCTATTGGTAAGTAATGGAGAGCTGGGATTGTTTCTAAGTAAGCATGAACTGCTATTATCTGTGACAGATTGTATTAATCCTCTCAACTATTCACTCCCTTTCTGTAAGAGGATTTTACAGCCCATTCCCACCCATTGCCACATGACTAACAGCAGTATCTCTCTGTGGGCAATACACTTCCCCATCCTGTGTCAGGCTTGGCCACCTGACTTGATTGGCCCCAAGGAGCAGAAGTGGCAGAATATTAATTCAGGGCAGAACCTTTGAGTGGCATCATGAATTCCTGACAGCCCTCTTTCTCCTTTTGTCTGCCACAAGAACGGCAGATCCCAAATCGGTGCTGTTCCTCCAGGGTGGGTATCAGAAGGAGATCTGCAGCCTGGAGCAGAGTTGCAGTAGCTGACCTACAGTTGCTGCCAACGAAAAAGCTATTTCCCCAGTAAACTACTGCTCACTGTGTCTACATGTACCACAGAGATTTGGGGGTGTCTGATCTTCTAGCCAAAGCTAACTGATGCCATTTGTCATATTACCAGTTCATTGCCCGAGTAGGATTCAACATATTTTTTTGGGTGAAGCAGAAGGCATCTGATTGTGGTAGATTAGATAGGTTATTGTCATTTCCAAGGGATGAAAATACTTCCCGGGTCCATAGATATTGGGCATGGCCGTGAAATTGCTTTGGCCTTATGGTAGTGCCCTTTGATGTTGGTGTTGACCATGTGACTTGCTTTGGCCAATGGCAGGTTGCTAAATGTGATGCAACAGAAGCTTGAAATGTGCTTGTGTCGTTACGCTTTATCTCTGTACTTCAGCCATCACCATGAAGAGAATATTCCCAGGCTCACCAGTAGGCCCCAAAGGAGGCTGAGAGACATTCAGAATGGAGCTGATCTAGCAAAGTTTCCTTGAACCTACACTAGCAGGCCCCACCCAACCCACAAACACAGGAGCTAAATGAATGCTTACTATTCTATGCTGCTAAGATCCATGGCTGTTACGCAGCATTATTTATCAATGGCTATGATGGTTAAGTGTCAACTTGATTGGATTGAAGGATGCCTAGATAGCTGGGAAAGTATTGTTTCTGGGCGTGTCTATGAGGGTGTTGCCAGAAGAGATTAACATTTGAGCCAGCGAACTAGGAGAGAAAGCCTCACCTTCAACATGGGTGAGCCCCATCCAGTTGGCTAGTCAATGTGGCTAGAACAAAGCAGGTAGAAGAAGGTGGGATAGGCTGTCTTGCTGAGTCTTCTGGCTTTCCTCTTTCTCCCATGCTGGATGCTTCCTGTCCTTGGGCATCAGACTCCAGGTTCTTCTGGGACTTACACCAATGGTTTGCCAGAGGCTCTCAAGCCTTTGGCCACAGACTGAAGGTGGCACTCTTGGTTTTCCTACTTTTGAGGCTTTTGGACTCAGACTGAGCCACTGCTGGCTTCCTACCTCCTCAGCTTACAGACAACCTATCGTGGAACGTCACCTTGTGATCATGTGAGCCAATTCTCCTAATGAACTCCTCTTCATATATCTATAGACCCTATTAGTTCTGCTCCTCTGGAGAACCCTGACTAATACAATAACAGACTGTGTCAACACTGAGTGAGCTGCCACTGTCACTGCACTGACCTGAATTATGCAGCTACACAGGGAGAAACTGTGGCAGCACTTTCGTTTCCTTTTGTCTCCCATGATCTCAAAGGCCTTTATCCTAAAGATCCCTCTTCGCCCCCCGCCCCCCGCAGCTCCCCATACCTCTCGTCTTTGTATGGGATATGCTCATGGAGAATAGTAGATTACAATTCTAGTTAACGAAGAGCCTCTGACACTACAGAACTGAATATGCCCATATTTGTTAGTGATATTTTATCCTAGTGATATTTTAACTAGCTCAATAACCCGTTAAGGTTTGATTGTAGTTTCCTTATTTTTTGGATACCCTTATGTATTGTTTATAGTGAACCTACTGCTTTTAAAATTAAACACCAGATGTTATATCAAGACATGTTCATACATAAACAGGCTCAGGGCAGTTCCCATGGTGGTATGTTTAGGTGACATCAGGAATGGAATTTGAGCTTTCTGATTCCAAAGGGATTCCTTTGGGCCCATCATCAATATAAATGATACCCCTTTTGAAATATTTCCAAAATAGAAAAGATTAAAGCCTCATTAGAAAGTGTCCTGCTGTTTTTTTATTACCTTATTTGTCAAGGAGATTTCTAGATCTTAATAGCTACTGTCTTTTCTATAATTTAATGAGCAGTCACACAAACACCAATATTGCTACAGAAAGGGACTTTCCAGCTTTGGGAATATCTGTTTCTGACATTTCCACTCAAAGGGGGATTTTTATAACATAATTTTTGTTCTTCCAAAAGAGGAACCGCACCATGATTCCAACTCCCATGGGGCCCATCAGGGGTGGTGGTATTTCAGTTCAATTACGGTGCTGTTTTTGTTAATTGTTGTATTTAGTTTAGATTTGGAATCTCTCTTTGTAGAATTAATTTCAAAAGATCCAGAGAACATAGTTGAGGCACAGGGAGTACCTGAGGAGTCTCTAGGGCAGTCCAGTGTTGGAATGAGAAAGGTGGGAGTCTCAAAAACAGTAAAGGTTATTGGAAAGGAAGTCACCGGGGACCCATCTGGTGCTTTCTCCTGTCAAGGCTAAATCTACCTCCTCTCACTTGACAGAATGAATGGTGCCAATTCTCCCAGCAAAGCCCTCATCTTTAAAATGACTCAAAAATGGTACTAGCTTTAATGTAGAGTATGTTTGAATACATAAAAATATGCCAGGATACTGGATATACTCAACACAGACTGGAACTTTGTAGCCAATAATTAATTTGATGATACTTCCTATTTTTAAAAATAGCCTGAGTTCTAAAAGTGGTGTGTATTTAAATGGATTTCTTTACTTTCCATGTCTTTAACTTTTTGAAAACAAGACTGTATGGCATAAAATGCGAGAACTATTCATGCCACAATGAGTTAGACATAAAGACTGTGCCAGTTACCAGTTACACCCATGGCATACGGAGAGCCCCAACTTCCTTTCTCAAGCGTGATGCCCAGCACTCATTTCCTTTCACAAAAGGAAACTCAGCCTGGCATCGTCCAGGTCAGTAGACTGTCATTCAACCTGGACAGATATTGAGGGGAGGATATTCAGGGCATCCGGGAGTTTTAATTGAATTGGAAATTCAGTTTAGAGATGTCTTAAAGAATGAGATTGCAGCCTTGGGGCAGGCTAGGCAGACTTCTAAGATGCCTTATCAGAGAGCAGCATTTGCACAAGGAACCATGGTGAACCAGGGCCTTTCCCTCTACTCACCCAAACTCATCTTTCAGATTCCCTCTGGGGAGATAAATAATTGGGTTATACCTTTATCAAAATCTTCACTATCTCTGCTGTACAAGTTTAGCCTTGAGAACTATTTCTCAGAACTGGGAAAGGAAAGCATTCTGCATTATGGTCCCATGAACTTCCTCAATCAATTCTGGTATCTGAGGACATATTACTAAAGAGTGACTATATTTACAGAATGCAGGACAACAGGGGGACTCAGGCAGTGTCCAGCAGGGTGGCCAACTGGCCTTCTTAGCCCAGGGCTAGGGAGTTGGGAGTTTCAGAGCTAACACCAAAAAATGTCTCAGGCAAACTGGGTGGAGTTGGTCCCTCCATGACTGGGTCAGTCCTCACCTCCCCAGTTATGCTCAGAGGAAGATTCCAAACATCTACCCTTGCAGGTGTCACAAGACCTCCCTGCCCACCCATGGACCTGAATGCCTAGGAATAAGGGATTCCCCACCTGGCTGGAGGATGGACCTGGGGTCTGCTTGCCAGCCATTTCCGGGATAGGGGGCAGGTCTGCTGAGCCTGTCCAGTTGCCTGCCAGGCTTCCTCTTTCTTCCCCTACCCCTTCCTCCTCAGAGCCTTGTGTCTTCCCCTGTTCTTCAGTTAGTGCTGATTCCTTGCCCATTTGACTGGGGTTCTGGCCCTGCTTCATTCCTGCCTGCTTCATCCTCAGAAGGCAGGGTTCCATCCTGTCCCCACACATCCATGACCTTAAAGTGAGATGCTGGTGCTCTCTTGAAGGCTGGACCTGCTCTTCCTAGAGATGGTTCCTGCCAACCCATTTCCCAGACAAGTCCCCAGGCCACAGACAGCAGGGCCAGCCCACGGGAGACAGAGGCCCCGTTTCCCCTAACTGGCCTCTCCATGGGGAGGAACAAGTCCTGTTGCTTAGTTAGGCGGAGAGCCGAAGCCCTTGCCTTTCTCACTTACTCTGCTCTCACTGCTACTGGGATCCTGGCAAACTGCACAGGCGGGTCCATGTGGCTTATGTCACGGGAGTTCCAAGCTTTGCAAAGTGACATTGGCAGCTGTTCAGTGGTTCGTGACTAGTTATGAATCCAGGGTTCCGTGGGCTTCCCTCTTTGCCTTCTCAAAGGCTGGGCTTCCCTTTGCGCTTTAGAACAAGAGTCTTCTCATTTCTACTCCAGCACCCCTCAGTAGGCAGAGAAGCATTTGCTTCTTTCCCGCCTACCTGAGCCCCGGCAGTATTACAGACGAAAGTAAAGCACAAGGCAAAACTCATCAGCCACCCAGGCTTGTTTTATTCCGTTAATACTCGTTGTTCTCTCTTCTGGGAGTTGTGTAGGCACCTAATTAGATTATTTTAGTTCTGGGACCCTCTCTAATAGAAAAGAGGAGTGAGTTTGCCTGTCCTTTTTACATTTCAAGCATCTGCCGGAGACGGGCCTTCTGATGCCCCTCTGGAATCCTCCCACTTTACCAGGGTGAGGGAAGAGGCTCGGCTGCTTCAAGTGTTGTGCTCCTTTGCCAGTTGGCCCATTCTTGTGTTTTCAGCAAAGCCAGTTTCCGCAATGCAAATTACTGTGCTTCTCAACTGCGGGTAAGTGAGAAAATCCTCTTTGTGAGCAGCTCCTTCCTGGAGACAATGATGAGTACAACTTCCAGAGCCCTTCATGGCCAGCAGCCCGGCAGGAGTCTCCGAGTTACTCAAAACCCAGAGCTGTGTTGCTAGACCTTTGACCCACCAGGAAAATTGTCTCTCTTCATGAAATCATCCTAAGAAGAGACATGTGGCTCAAGGAGAGATGAAACTCATTTAAATTCCACAGTGCTGGATCAAATGTTGCTGTACACAGTTGTGCCCCTTTCATGTAGATGCAACTGGAGGAAATTGTACTAAACAGTGAAGAAGCAAGAAAACACATTGACATTCAATCTCTTGAGGTCTCATCCAGGAAGATGGTAAAAAAAAGGTATCAGGGGCTGGGTTTTCATGGAATCAATCCTCCCTTCCCTAGAAGAATTAAAATTAAGATCTGTCTCATAGATTGGTGGATGAACACCTGGGTTGTGTTGGCATGGCAACACTTCATGTGGAGGCTTCATGCTGAGGAGGAGGTAGCCTAGAAGCTTCCTTTTCTAGGTAAAGGGGGGAGTAGTGTGGATTCTTCAGTGTGTTCTGATAGCCATTGTTACTTCTTTGTACTTCTTTGAGTCTTTACATCTCCTCCTGCTACGTTTTAAAGCATGTTTATAGTGTGTAGTTTGACTTTATAAATTGTTTTATGGCAAAAAAAAACAAAAAATGATGGTGGGATCCACGCACTCGTACAAACAGCATGAGGCCCATACAGTGCTAATCCAGGTGGCTAGATTGCTTGGTTTGGGAAAAATAACATGGACCTGCTGTTTTCTTCTTTCCCCGAATTTGGTGCTATTTGAGAGAAGGAAATAGAATTTCATATACAGAAAGGCAAACGATTGAGATAGTCTTTGTAAGGTGCCTGAATAAAGGAGGTGTTAACGGGTGGCGAAGTCTTTTTATCCTTTGCAGAAGAACTTAGATGATATTAGGGAAAATGGCCGGAACTAAGGATGTTTTTCTGCTACAGGAATCTTCTGTGTAACAGCAAAACTGTGTCACCTTCTTTAGTGATGAACATAGAGGGTGAGCAGAGAGGGAACCCTGGACAAGTGGATTGTGATGTTCTTGTTAACACATTCCTGTCTCCCGGCCGCTGTTAAAAGATTCCATCCCAGTAGGCCACAGATCCTGAAGATTATGGAGTTATTGCAAAGGTCCACAGACCATTAGTATCAAGCCTTGTCTGTTGAATGAATTAATACATCTTAGATTAAAAAATGTACTTTTTTCAGATAAAATTAAATACAGTCATACTTAATAATCAGCAATAAATTGAAAGGTGCTGTTAAATCATAGGAAATTTATGTCATTATGTGGTCTCAAAGAACTAAAATGAAGAGCACAATTCCTGTCATGTGGGCAATTTTTTTTTTTTTTTGAGACAGAGTTTCGCTCTTCTTACCCAGGCTGGAGTGCAATGGCGCGATCTCGGCTCACCACAACCTCCACCTCCTGGGTTCAGGCAATTCTCCTGCCTCAGCCTCCTGAGTAGCTGGGATTACAGGCACGCGCCACCGTGCCCAGCTAATTTTTTGCATTTTTAGTAGAGACGGGGTTTCACCTTCTTGACCAGGATGCTCTTGATCTCTTGACCTCGTGATCCACCTGCCTCAGCCTCCCAAAGTGCTGGGATTACAGGCCTGAGCCACCACGCCTGGCCCTCAATTTTTAATTTTTTTTTTACATTAATCGGACATCCTCATACTCAAAAAGAATGAGTCATCGTAAAGCACAAATAAGGTGTCTCCACCTGTTGCTGAGAGTCTTGACAAACCTAGACTTCATGGCAACAACTTCTAAGATCCCTTCATTTCTTTCACTCAGTAAAATACACTTCCGTTCATCCTATATATATGGGTGTGTATATATATATGTGTGTGTGTATGTGTATATATATAAATATATATATATATATATTTTTTTTTTTTTTTTTTTTGAGTTGGAGTCTCCCTCTGTCGCCCAGGCTGGAGTGCAGTGGTGCGACCCTGGCTCACTGCAACCTCCACCTCCCAGGTTCAAGCGATTCTCCTGCCTCTGCCTCCTGAGTAGCTGGGACTACAGGCACATGCCACCACACCCAGCTCATTTTTTTTATTTTTAGTGGAGATGAGGTTTCACTATCTTGGCCAGGCTTGTCTTGAACTCCTGACCTTGTGATTTACCCACCTTGGCCTCCCAAAGCACTGGGATTACAGGGTTGAGCCACCGCGCCTGGCCAAGTTCATTATATTTTATCTTCCAGTGACTTTAGGGGCAAATTCTACATGTTACATTGGGTGGATTGAGTGCTATGGCTCCTAACTGCCTACTGTCTCTCAAAGGTGAGCAGGATGGGTTGAGTACCATGGTACCCAGTTGCCTCACTGTCTCTCAGAGGTGAATCTTGGTCTTTTCCTGCTTACATTGCAGTCAACACATTACAAACCGTTTAGAACTTGAGGAAGACTGAGTAAGGCTTATGGAATACTCAGCACAATTATTTTTATGGCTCAGAGTGAAATAGAGATTGAACATTTACACACATTTCGATTAGTATGTGTGTTCAGCCAGGCTTACACAGTTCTCTTTGATACCTGACCCAGACATATTTTTCTAAAGACATTTCAGGTATTCCCTCTGCAGTTCATGACAGTTTATACACTGCATTGATACAGGATGCTCTAAAGTTAGCAAAGGACAGATTTTTGTCAACTGAGTGAAATATAGTATCAACTTCATGTTGGCTTGCTGCCATGGCCGTTCTTTCTGCAATTGTGTAAACGACTTGGTGCACCTTGTTGTCTAGAAATAGCGAGCCTCAAAATTTCAACGAGTATTAATTATTGCAGTGAAAAATTTCTCAGATTAAAAGCAGAATCACAGAATTCTTATTTGGTCATCATGTTTAGAAAAACTATTTTAATGTAACTGACATGCGATTGTCCCAGAAATGAAAGTGTATTGATACACACAATGTAGCAGTCATTTCTCTTCATTTATTTTGCAGATAGTTACTGGGTGCTGTATTCAAGGCATCTGCTTTATGTAATCTCGGTGTAATGTTCACTTTCAACAGTGTCTCCCCAGATGCATTCAAGATGTCTTCTATTTTCTCTAATTCTTTATAGTTGCTTTTCTTTTTCCCTTTTTCTCTTTTTGAGCTGTTTTCTATCTCTCCCTACTAATAATAGGTTTTTATTTAACTATACTTACTTTCGTCATATAGATACGCACAACAGAAGTAAACGTGAAGTGGAAGAACAGATTGAGTCTTTTGTGGAATGTCTGGAAATCACCACAGTGTATTTTAATTTTAATTTTGATTGATGTACACATAGACATTCACATGGAAATCTAGGTAGGGTAAGTACAGCTATTAATTATGGAAACTAGTCTGTATATTTCTTAGAATATGATAAATCAAGCCGCAGTTCAAAGGTAGAATAAATAGTGAACACAATATAACAGATATGCATATTAATTACCATGGCCCAGAGACCAGCCATGAGACATAGCATGCTTGGCTGTCAACAACAGTCAGGATTGCAGTTCCAGAGATGGCATATGCTACTGGCTTATGGCTGGTATGTAAAAGAATCTCATCTATCTCTTAATGTTCTGCCTTAAACAGCACAAGGGATGTACCAGTGAACAATGAGTTACCATATGCAGAAAATATTCTGCAAATCAAAAACCAGAAAAGCAACCCACAAGTTCCAAAACTCATTAAATGATTGTGAGATTTATTTCAAAGTGCATCTAAACTGATCTTCAAACTCTTCAGCTACATCTGAATTTCTCTGGAATATTTCTAAGCATTCTCAAATGAAACCAAGGGCTTACTGAGCTACATAAGGAAGGCAAAATTTGGATATTTGACAAAATTGGAAGCACTGAAAATGGAAGAAATTCCAAGATGACATCTAAGTGACTCTTTGTCACTTAGACTATGTGGTTTTGGTTCTTGGTTTTTTGGGGGAGTGTTGAGTTACTTAGGGCTCTGTGCATGGCTTAGGCATCGTTGGGCTGTGCAACACTGCTCACATCCTGCTTGATTTTCTTTCTTTTTTTTTATTGTACTTTAGGTTCTGGGGTACATGTGCAGATCATGCAGGATTGTTGCATAGGTACACACATGGCAATGTGGTTTGCTGCCTCCATCCCCCCATCACCGACATCTGGCATTTCTTCCCATGTTATTCCACCCCGACCTCCCCACCCTGCCACCCTTGCTGTCCCTCCCTTAGCCCCACCAAACAGACCCCAGTGTGTGATGCTCCCCTCCCTGTGTCCATGTGCTCTTATTGTTCAACACCTGCCTATGAATGAGAACATTTGGTTTTCTGTTCTCGTGTCAGTTTGCTGAGAATGATGGTTTCCAGATTCATCCATGTCCCTACGAAGGGCACAAACTCATCATTTCTTATGGCTGCATAGTATTCCATGGTGTATATGTGCCACATTTTCTTTGTACAGCCTATCATCGATAGGCATTTGGGTTGGTTCCAGGTCTTTGCTATCATAAATAGTGCCACTATGAACATATGTGTGTGAGTCCTTATGACAGAATGATTTATGATCCTTTGGGTGTATACCCAGTAATGGGATTGCCAGGTCAAATGGAATTTCTATTTCTAGGTCCTTGATTTTCTTGTTCTCTGTCTCATCTATCCCCACTCTTTCCTTGGTAGGTTCCCACTCTAATGTGTCTGATTTATGCTTTTGCTATTAATGTGTCCTTATGAAGTGGAGCATGCTGTGCATATATTCAGGTGATATAAATGACACTGTGTCACTCCAGATCTTGTATTTCTTACTTTTTCACTCGACCATGTGTTTTAAGTGTCTACTCAACTTGCTTATGTGTGACTGCATTGCTTCCAACTACTATGTGATTTTCTTTAGTGCACACTTGCTGTGTCTCTGATCTCCATCTTCCTAATTATGAGCCTGGGTTACCTTCAATAATTGTAATCGGTGTTTTCATACATGTCCCCTTCTGACTGTTGTAAGGTTCTCCGTGGAGTTCAAGGCCTAGAAGCAGATTCCCTGGGTCCTGGTGTGCAGGCAAGCTTCGTACCATCAATAACACCAGCTTGCTTTCTGTGTCTACCCCATTATTGGGACCTGTGTGCCCCTTTCGTCCACATCTAGATTTGGTATGCTCCAGTTTCCTAATTTTGCCATACCCCTGGGTGCTTTAAGTTGCACATCTCTAGTTATGGGAAGATTCAGTGTACCTTCACTGGAGCACATGCAAGACAGAAGAAATCGAAGGGCAGCCAGGACTCTCCCAGAGGCAGGGACCAGGTCAGAGCCAGGATGTAGACAAAGCGCCCTGAGCATGCAGCATTGGAAGAGACACTTTTGGCCCAAGCTGATGGGGAAGGTTGAGGGCAACACAGAGATTCCACTTTCGGCTTGCCAAGAGAACATGCAGGAAACATGGAGAAAATGAGGGAGATCTCCATTTTCCTGAGCAAAGAGCTGGAGGAACATAGGTGGCATCCAGCCCTAGCTACTGGCTCTTTGAGAATGTAGCCCGGGACTTGCCCCAGTCACCCTTGCTCTGAGCACTGGGTGACTGGGGCTGATGTCACCCTGGCTGTCCCTGACCTGTGCAGAAAGCACTACCAACTCAGGACAGTGGCGGGAGGGTTTTATGTACCCAGGCCCCGCAGGAGACACCTACTGGGAATCTAGTGGGACAAGGTTGCAGTGACCCTGGAATCCTGCTCACACCTAATGACTGGAACAGTTCCATCAACTGGCGAGCAGACAGGTGGTCTGATGAGCTCATACATTTTTGATTATGATGTTAAAGACCATTGAATTATTTCCCATTGAAATAATTCCCAAAGCATTCAGAAGACTGAGAAGTGATGATAAAAATTGTTCCGGGCAGGAGTGTATGGTTTGGATTTTTATTTGTAATGAACAGAGGATTTGCTTGAATTCACTCAAACTTGCTTTTTTTCTCCTTTCAAAACAACTTTGGCTGACCAGTGTTTTATAGACACTCAATTTGCCTCTTCATGGAACTTAAAATTTGTGTCCATACATGCTTACCATAGTTTCAGGCACTGAGCATTTCAAGAACGTGTTATGTAGTTCTGTTTCCATGATGACTGCTGGCCTGGGTGCGGCTGGAGTTTTCGATGACAGGTTGGATTCAGTCCACGCAAGTTTTGATGTGTATTCTCTTAATTTCTGAGTCGTTAGCATTAGAGTTTTAGAACTGAGAGTACATTCTCTTCTTTTTCCCTTTCTCCTCTTACTTCAACAGGCTCCCCTCCCCGCTCCACACACAAAAACAAGAAATAAAAATAAAACCCTCTCAGCTTTGCTTTTAAGAAATGAAGAAATGTTCCAACATGTAACCCACAACTGCAATCCGTTAACCTTTGCCGATACTGAGGCTGCCCTCTGGGTCCCTCCTGGGACTGCATAGATAGAGGCCCATTTGCTGTTCTGGGCAGCATGCCCAATCATCTAGGAGGTGGGGTACTGGGGCATTCTTTCAGGCCAACTCAGAACAATGGAATAAAATATCTTCTCCACTGAGTGCCTCAATGAAAGAGCCACCTGGGCTGCAGGTGACCAGACTCGCTGGGTGTAGCACGGTAGCTACTAACCACATGTGCAGTTGAACAGTGGAGATGGGGCAAATCTGAACTGAGATGTGCTGTCAAGTAAACTGTATGATGCATTTCAAAGATTTAATAGGAAGCAAAGAATATAAAATCCCTCATGAGCAATTTCATATTAGTTATGCCTGGAAATGATAATGTTTTGGATACATTGGATTAAATGAAATGTATTATTAAATTAATTTCCCCTGTTTCTGTTTATGTTTTTTAATGTGGCCACTAGAAAATGTAAACTTACTTGTGTGGCTCACATTATATTTTCACTGGACAGCACTGGTCCAGAGGACTGGGATTTATTTTTAACGACTTTAATAAACATCAGACATTCATGATAATTTTAATACAAATATTTCTCCATCATATGAGCTCTTGGATGGTAAATATTTTATCTAATCTTGTTTTAAAGAATAAGGAGGTTTCCAAAAATTACCCAGTACTACAGGTAGTTTGGCAAATTCTCTTTTATGGGTACCAGATCATGCTATTTCCACCCAGAAGCTGGCTGTGCCTCTGTAATGTGAGATACTTCCTCCTGGCCATTCTGGACTGGAGCTCACCTAATGAGCTCATCATCCACTGGGAAGCAGGATGAAAGGACACGGGCACCTCAGCTGTCACCGCTGAGCTTCCTCCCAGCCTTGCCAGGCCCTCTGATTCCTGATGCTTGCCTGTAAGACCAATGGGTACTTTAACTTTTGAAGGTGGTTTCTGGTCCCCCCAGTCGATGAGCCAAAAGACCTCAAATAATATTTTAATCACACAGACTTCTTAGAAATGAAAAGTTTCTAGAGAGCAGAACCTTTAGGGAACTAGTCATGACACATTCACTGAATAAATCACAGTATTACACTCAAGAGAAGATAAGTTTTCTTTCTCATCGGTTGTCATCTTGCTTTGTGAAATATGGCAACTGACGAAGAACTCTCCTATTAAGAACAACCAGATGAAACTGCAAGGCTAGACAGGCAGCCACTAACCCTGTCCCCTTCCCCCTGCCCATGGTAGACTCTGTGGCAAGTGTATTTCTCCCTCCAACGCCCAGGAGGACTCCATTTCTTCCCCCCGAGCTCCAGGCGGAGGTAAACAATGAGCCCAAGAGGTGGGATTGTTGTTCCTTGACTCTTAGTGCTTCTCACGCTAGTCTCCTGGGAAGTGGTTAAAATGCAGATTCTCTCTAGATCTGGAGCAGGGCTTGCTCAGCAGGTTCCCAGGAGAGACCGATGCTGCTGACTTGTGGGTCACACTTTGAGTTGCAAGGCTCCATGCATGGTATTTGCTGTTGTGCACGTTTATGAAAATTCCCCTGCCTTAAGCATGGTAGATCCACAGTGCCAGATTAATATTAAATACGTCTCGTATACTTAAGAAAATTCAACTTTAAAAAATCAATTTCTTAAAAAAGAAAAAGGCAGAGCAACCATTCTCTTTTTCCGAGCACCTTTAAAAGTATCTCCCTTTATGGGTTACAGCATTAGTTACTAATTACTAAAGGAGAAGGTACCGGGTGAATCACCACTTGGAAGCAAAGTAACTCTCAAATGTTATAAAATATAATATTAATGTTGACAGCTTCTGTTACTAAAAATGACATATCGTGTGCCGGGTGTGTGTGTGTGTGTGTGTGCGCGCGCATGTGTATATACATATACACGTGTATGTATCTGTGTATACGTACACATATCTATGTATCTATATAGATTATTTAAATAAATTTTTAAAACACTAATAAGGTGTGATTTGATAAATGAATAATATTGAATAATAATATTCAAGTAATACATGAATATTATTATATCCCTGCTACTGATGAGAAAACTAAGGCACAGAGTTTAAATAATATGCCAGTAAAAATATCTTCTGAGTAGAATACCATGTCTGGCCTGACCCTGTCTTTTTTTTTGACCTGAGACCAGTACTCCATGTAGGGAGCTCTGAACATCATATTTATAACAGATGATTATTTAGAATGCCTTTCTCTTCTTTGGCAATTTAAATTAAGATGTCAACTTGAAGAAATGTTTCAAAAATGTTGCAAAAGAATTGCAAAGAGAGCTGAATTAATCAAAGAAGGACGAATAAAGTGTTCTTTTAATATGGAGTACATCACTGTTGATGAAAAACTTGACGGAATTAAAAGATAATCATAGAGATGGATAGGGCAAATAGCAATTCAGCTCAATAAATAAATACAAGGAAACTGACCTCTGCAGTTTAACCTCAAGCAATGCCTTTTCCTATGAGCAGAGCGTCATTACGCGGGAGCAAGCCTCCGAACAGTCGGTGATACCCAGAACATCACCTTTTTCTCCCTTTGCTTCAAATCAAAACCAGCATTCCCCGTTTAGATGGCGCAAAGGGTAAGACAAAATGGCACACCAAATGAGATACTGTTGATTCTGTTTCTATTAAATTCTAGAAAAAGCAAAACTGTCATGACAGAAAGCAGATCCGGGTTTTCAGGCCCCACGGTTGGGGGAGGGGAGTGACTTCACTGAGACACAAGGAAACTTTTGGGGATCATGGAAAGGGTCTATACCACAATTGTGGTGGTAGTTATAAGACTATATATTTGTTGACTGTCTTCAAAGTATGCACTTAGAATTGCTGAAGTGTATTGTACATAAATTATATGTAAATATCATAAAGTGCATGTAAATGGTATATGAGATAATAAAGTAATTTTTTAAAAAAAATATGTAATAACCTGGTATAGCATTTTGTTTTCTTTGTGTCTGACTCAGACAGGCAAAATTTAGTAACCCTCTCACAACAGAAAATCAGCCGCCGCTATAGAGCTAAAAGTTATTGCAAAAGAATAATAGTGGCAGCCGCCAAGATTTTCCTGGATGAATTCCATCTAAGATACGGTTGTAAGAATCTCAAGATTGTTGGATGCCTAGAAAGTGAATTATCCTTCAGAACATCTGCGTCACTGTGGAGATGTTAGTAAATCAAAGAGCAGCTGGATTTGTCCTTAAATGTAGCAAAATGCATACTTGCTTGGAAGTACTCTTAATCCTTTCATTCACTGGGAAGGGAAGATTGGTTTCTTGGTCCCGACTCCCTTCATTTGTTTTCAGCACCTGGTATTTTTTTTGTGTGGGGGTAGAGGATATATATGAGGCAGTAAACTTGTGGTCTGGAGAAGCAGACCACAAGTTTACTGTTTAAACTCCTAAAAGTTTGAAATTAAGACTAATACCAAGTATTTTCATGGAGTGGATTGGAGTATAGAAGCAATTATTTTGACTATTCACTAAAAAATATTTTGCCTAAAATATTCAGTTATTAAAGCAAAAGCATTGTTCTGGATTGGATTTTTCAGATAATTCTGCTTTTGGCAACAAGTAACAGAAAACCGACTTAAATAGGTTCAGACAGTATAAGGACGTTCACTGGCTCATGTGCCTAGAATTCTAATGAGAGCAGCATTCAGGGTTGGCTAAACCAGGGTCTCAACAATCTTATTAAACCATGGTTTTTTGCCCCTCTTTCCACTCTGCTGACAGGACAGCTTAATCTTAAGACTTGTTGTCCATCTGTATAAGATGACTGCTAAGATGTATTTGAGCCCATAATTTCCTCATTCATTCCTTGAAGGAAGGAAGAAAAGATTTCTTCAGGAACTTCTGACTTAAGAGCAATGAAGGACTTTCCCAGAAGTCCATTTCTCATTGGCCTAAATTGGGTTGCACACCCATTTCTCATTGGTTCAAATTGGGTCATGTGTCCAGTCAGTGACAAGAAGGATAGGATTACCCTAAGCTAATCAGGCCTCCCCATACAACTGGAAGCAGGATCAGCTCCCATAAACATATGAATTGATGGTTTGGGGAGTGTAGTGAAAGAGAAAGGAATCATTAGGTACACTGTGTCTAATTTAAGTCCATGACTAAAAGTGAACTTTTTTTTGTTGTTACAAAAATAATGTATGCTTAAATTTTAAAGAGAATAAAATGATACAGCATACTTGTAAACAATAAATATTATATTCTACATACTGCAGACACATTACAGCATAATGGTTAAAAATACAGACTTTGGTATCAACCTCCCGGTTCATTTTCTTACTGACTGTATGTCCTTCTTGGGATAGGTACGTAGCTGTCCTCCACCTCAACTTCATCTCTGTAATGGGATGATAGTAGTATCTGTATAAGTTCCTCCAGCACTAAGCCTCTCATTCAGGGGTCAGCAAGCTACAGCTTGCAGATCAGATATGTGGGTAACCTGTTTTTGTAAATAAAGTTTGTTAGAACTCATTTATGTATTGTCTATGACTGCTTTCACACTACAATGTTAAAGTTAGGTAGTTCCAACAGAGGTCTTAGAGCTCACAAAACAAAAAGCATTTCATATATGGCCCTTCGCAGAAAAAGTTTGCCAACCTCTAGGTTAATACGTAAGATTTTTATTTTCTTGTCAAAATCTAACATGTCATAATTCTGTGGTCACTGAGTAACTGGAGATCTGTCAGAGAAAGGCAATATCTACAGAGCTAACATGAAAGCCAGAGATGCTCCTTTATTTTATTACCTAAAAACAGTGACGAATCATGAACAACTGAAAAATCTACAAATGTGTTTAAATGTCAAATTAGGCTGAGCATGATGGCTAACGCCTGTAATCCCAACATTTTGGGAGGCTGAGTTAGGAGGATTGTTCAAGCCCAGAAGTTCAAGACCAGCCTGGACAATACAGCAAGACCCTGTCTCTACTACTGCTACTACTACTACTAATAATAATAATAATATAATTAGCCAGGTGCAATGGCATGCACCTGTGGTCCCAGCTACTCAGGAGGCTGAGGTGGGAGGATTGTTTGAGCCAGGGAGGTTGAGGCTGCAGTGAGTCGTGATTACACCACTATACTCCAGCCTAGGTGACAGAGAGAGACCCTATCTGAAAAAAAAAATTTTTAATGAAAAAGTCAAACTATCTACCTGGACTGACAAGAGATCTTGAAATATGTGATGTATAGTTTCCCTTCAACTCTGGGATGTTGGAATTGGAACCTGAAAGTGAATTTGTTCAGACTTGTAGCTAGGGGTTAGAAGTCATAGCTCTCAGCAGAAGACTGAAGAGGAAATAAAAGACAGCCAATGATAAATTGCTGTGAATATTTCTTTTGAAAGGCAAAGAAAAAAGTGTTGTCACCTGTGTGTGCCGAGTGGACAGTGGTGTTGATATGTAGACGAGGGATCTTGTCAGGGAATCCCTGGAGAAAGAAGAGTCTGAGACTAACACTGCTGGGCAGCCCCAAGTCTAAATTATGGAAAAACGCTCAGTAAAAGGAGAGACTCGTGGGAACAATCCGGTGGTGATACTTCCATGCGGGAACACTGTCCTCGCAGGATGGGTGGTTTTAATCCCAGATTTAAAGATCTTTAAAATCTAAATTATGTAGTCAAATCTTTTTCGTAAAACAATGTTTTAATTAAAGACTCAGTTTTAGGTCAAGTGCAGTGTCTTTCTTTAAAAATATAAAGCTATGACCATCAACTATCAAGAATGTTTCTAGAATGAAAAGCTTTCTACATATTCAGTAGTGCCACGTGGGAATTAGAAGCATGTGGAGCACAGGCTCACCAATCAACTGCCTGGTTTCAAATCCTGGCTGGTTTAGCTCCCTGCTATTCACTCCTTAAAGTCCTAAGCCTCGTTTTCCTTATTTATAAAATGGGATTAACAAAAGTACTAACTTTATAGAGCTTTGATGTTGAGACTTAAATAAAATAATCCATGTAAAGTGCTTAGTCCAGAATCTAGTTCACACACTGCATAGACACTAGCCATTTTAATGTGTTAACACATAGAAATAAATTGTAGAAAACATTTTGGCAACAAACTATATAGTAATATATTTGTGTAATAGGTTGACTTCTTATCTATCACTTTTGATATTCCTGTCTTGTTTTGGGAACAGCAAAGGTTAAGGTAGACACAGAAAAATCCCTCATTGGGGTTTTCAAATTTAGGTTAGCTCACGGGTCATCTTCTTCTTTTCTTTTTTAAATTTTTATTCATTTATTTATTTATTTTGAGACGGAGTCTTGCTCTGTTGCCCAGGCTGGGGTGCTATGGCACCGTCTCAGCTCACTGCAACCTCTGCCTCCTGGGTTCAAGTGATTCTCCTGCCTCAGCCTCCCAAGTAGCTGGGATTACGGGCATCTGTCACCATGCCTAACTAACTTTTTGTATTTTTAATAGAGACAGGGTTTCACCATGTTGGCCAGGCTGGTCTCGAACTCCTGACTTCATGATCCACCCTCCTCAGCCTGCCAAAGCACTGGGATTATAAGCATGGGATTATAATACAATCCCTCAGCCTCCTCAGCCTGCCAAAGCACTGGGATTGTATTAGTTAAGATCCAGGTCAACCTGCTAATGAAACAAAGGCCCTGAAAAGTGTTTTTCTCTTTAGCAAATCCCCCCAGAGGTGAGCAGCCCAGCTCTAGCAGGCAGCTCTGCTCCATGAGGCCCTCCAGGGCCTGACTTCCATTTATCTTGCATTTCTACCATGACCTCTCATGACCGAAGCTCGCCAGCATCTTCTTCCAGCAAACTATTTTCTTTTTAAATGCCAAGACCTATAACTTACACACATGACACCTGCAACCACCTTATTGCTGAGGTCTTAGTCACAGTGCCACTCCTAGTTGAAAAAGAGGCTAGAAAAAAATGACTCTCACTAGGCTGCCATAGGCCCAACTAAAATTCTATGTATTCTCAAAAGAGGGAAGGGAAGAATGCTGATGGAATCAATCAGCAGTCTTCCACGGGTTGTCATGGAAACCATTGTTTTGTTGACTCTAGACACTATTGATTTGAAGACACATAGGCATTTTATGTACACAAAGTAAGAGAAACCATGTTGTTTAAACTGGGGCACATTGCTTTCTTATCAGCTCAGTTGTAGGACACCCTCCAAGTAAGAGATGTTAAAATGTAGAAGACGAATGTGTCTTGGTAGTACAAACACAAGAGTGTCTTGTACGTAGTTGGCCAGTAGCAGTATTTCTTGAATTGAACTGAAAAGACCAACTACTTGGACAGCTAATTAGAGATGAGCTGAATTTTTCTGGATAGAAAAGATGCTAGATTACAATAAATGGACAAAAGCAAAATAATACCTTTGGTGCCTGCTCTTAAACTTAACATCATTTTGTTTGTGAAAGTCAGATTTGAGGAGTTTATAAACAAACCCTTAGTTGGTTGGATCCCACGGGCTTTACCCACCCTGACTCTCATTTTCCCCCATTTAATTAATGTGCAGGTGTATTTTACTTTAGAACACACAGAGCAGTTTAGCATAAAGTACTGCAATTATCCTAAGAACAGATTCTCAGTGCAGCAATCCTATCTGTGAATTTGACATGTTCAAAATGCCAGAGTACAAGCATTTCAATTCTCGGGTTTTGAGATGTTATGAAAGCCCCTAGTCACTTCATTAAGACCATTTGATTCTGGTTAATGACAAGTCTATACTATGCAGGTGTTTTTTGCTGTCTATTGCTACTGAAATCTGCTTTTCTTATACAGATCACTGTTACAGATGAGGAAGTTAGTAATCCATCCTTTTTAGATCTGGTGAGAACTCCCCAAATGAGGAAATGCACACTTATTCTCATGTTTGCTTGGTAAGTTTGACTTGTGATGGATTTTAAAACTTGTGTTAAATTTACAACACATCCCTTCCTTCAGATCAGCTCGAAGCTCTCTTACTTATTCTTCGGTGTCTTTCTATGTTACTACAGGTTCACAAGCGCAGTGGTGTATCAAGGACTTGTGATGCGCCTGGGAATTATAGGAGGCAACCTCTACATAGACTTTTTCATCTCGGGAGTGGTGGAACTGCCAGGAGCTCTCTTGATCTTATTAACCATTGAGCGCCTTGGACGACGCCTCCCCTTCGCAGCAAGCAATATAGTGGCAGGGGTGGCATGCCTTGTCACTGCGTTCTTACCAGAAGGTAATCTTACCCCACATCTGTTTGGCAGCCAATGAACTTGAAAACACATTAAATCCACAATCAAGTATAGGGAGCCACATGTTTTCAGGAAATGTACAATCAAATCACAGTCTTGGTACCAGGCAAGCTTTCATGATGTCACTCCATTCTGCTTAATCAGTGTAAAATCTTTGAAGATAAGAGCTGAGTTCTGTAGATGATTCTCTTTTCTCAATTAAGATGATTTATGAATGAAATAGACATTGTGCCCAATCTAGCCCATAGTGATGTGGTTTCTACTAATCACCTTTATGTGACTTACTTTTGTAATATCTCTGATGTTATTTCCTGCGCCTGTGCCATGCTGCTGGCACCATGATAAATGCTGAGGTTACACATCGAGAAAACCACAGTTCTTAACTTCGAGTGGTTCACAATCTAGTAAGGGATACGTATACTTTAAGACTGTCACGATTCTCATTGTCATGAATTATTTACAAGATTTAGAAATATAAAAAAATAGGTTGGGGAGAAGTGATGAATCCACAAAGGGATTTGAGAAAAGCTTCCCAGCAGTGGGAACTTAGCACGCCTGAAGAATCAAATGTGCCAGATACTGGGACAGGAGAGGACGGATATTTCCAAACGAGAGAACAGCTTCCAGAAGTATGAAACACCTTTGTGCATTCAGGAACTGAGGGGTGTTGCTGTGATTGGATCCAGGCAAGGAGGCTGAGAGATGGTCTGTCACCAGCATGACCAGCCCTGCGGGTCTTCCTGTGAGCTTCCAGAGGAGGAGTGAGCTCAGCATAACTGTAGCAGTTTAGAGATGGCTATGGGCAGGGGGAGATGCTGAGAGCAGTAGTTACAATGGGGGGCAGTCAGACCTAGATGAGAAGGGTGATTTCATTTTAGATATGTTGCAGAGTTAATTTTTTCAGAGCTCCATGCCTGGTGGATGGGGTGCAGGCCAGAAGGAAGCAGAGGGTGCAGGACTCCAGATGTGTGGTGAGCAGCACCCAGAAGATCCCACCCTAGAGCACACCAGGGGCTGGGAAGAGGAGGGCTTCACATCCTGGGGGAATGTGTGAAGCAGAGCAAGTTCATCATTTCCCTGTTCCAGGAGGGGTAAATTGGGTAGTACAGAGAAAACTGGATGCTCTGGGCATCCTTTGTGTCTGCACAGGAAAGGCTGTCTCTCTTTGAGAATCCTCTGAGGACTAGCCAAGAAATGGATAATATAGTGTGAGTCAGAACAGTCAGACATTTACAGATGAGTTTATTAATTAAATGAAGGTTTATGAATTCTTAAAACCACAGGTAGACTCTGTTTGAATAAAATTACAGGAGTGCCAATATTCGGAACATGCACATACACATGCACGCACATCCACACACACACGTGCACACACACACACACACACACACACACACAATGTACAAGTCCCCTGACATCTTGGAATGTTTGCTGATAAATAGCAACCGCTTTCTTGTTTTCCTTGAGTGCATTCGCTTCCCAGGGCTGCTGTAATAACTACCACAAACTCAGAGTCTTGAAACAACAGACATTTATGCTTTCAGGGGTGTGGAGGCTGGGAGTCTGGAATCAAGACATCCAGGGGTGCTTACATCCAGGGGTTCTGGGAGAGGGTCTGTTCATGCCTCTCTCTGGCAATCCCCAAAGCTCTTTGGGGTCACTTCAATCTCTGCCTCCATATTAACAGGACATTCTCTTCTCCGCCTGTGTCACCTTAACTAATCACATCTGCTAAGACCATATTTCCAAATGTAGTAGCCTGGAGGTTCCCGGTAGACACAAAATTTGGGAGACACTGTTCAACCCACTACATGAAGTTAACATATTCTAAGAGTTGGAGAATCTGTACAATAGCTATCTTTTAATACGTGTCTATTCAGTATCGATTAATTACCAGCCACTGAACTCGGAGGGGGATGGAGAGCTGAAGAAGATAGATGGAATTCCTGCCCTCAGAATTGTATAATTTAAGAAGAGTGAAAAATTGCAAACATTGGAGATGTTACTGTTCTATTTTA
The DNA here is from genome assembly GCF_049354715.1 of Callithrix jacchus. NCBI lineage: Eukaryota > Metazoa > Chordata > Mammalia > Primates > Cebidae > Callithrix > Callithrix jacchus. The sequence goes on from NC_133505.1 coordinate 167,257,547, forward strand.
CTTTGGTACTTTGGATATAACACAAAACTCTAGCTCCCTAAGACGAGGTCTTCTGTTCTCACCATATGTGGACTAGGAATGAAATATTCATTGCATGTGAAATTAGAAATGCAGAGAGAAAGATGCTTGAATTAAGTGTGACCCCCCACTTCATGAGGTATGTACACTTCATTCTAGAAGATTTTCTCTGGTCCTAGACTGATTGGGATGACTTTAATGTCTGTTGCATTCGGGATGACCCCAGAAAGCATTCAAGACTGTGTGTCCAAATCAAGATTGAAGTAAGTAGGCGGATAATCATAAAGCTATTCTGTAGAGCATACTTTCATACGCTGGAAAAGGTAACACCAAGAATAGACTTTTCTCCTTTGTCTAACCAGTTGTATTTTATAATTTCCTGATTGAAGCTTTAGAATTGTTCCCAGCAAGACTGAAAGCTAATTGCTCTTATTCTAGACATTTTATTTTTAACTTCTGCAGACTTGGCCATTTTTACAGTCATATGTCAATCATGACTGACTTACAGGAATAAATTTCAAATCCCTAAACTGAGTTCCAAATGTTAACAGAGGATCCTCCCTTGAGTCCTTCCAATTTAAAGACACATTGGACTCAATTCCAGGGACTGGTTAATTAGGATAAGAAAGGCTTTTCTGCTCAGCCATTCCTGACATCGGCGGTAGGTCGCCAGCCCCTGGGGAGAATACAGATGAGCTTTTGGAGAAACCAGCTTTAAAATTGTCCCACAGCAAATACTAATCAGCTTTCCTTTCACTCGACCCAACTTTTCATGGTCTAAAGAATGAATAAAAAGAAATAATATTTCTGGCTGTATCCTCATCTCAGACTGAATGCTCATTATTGTCTGGAAAATAAAGACCTTTCTTTATCCAAACCCATCTGCCATCTTTAATTTGGGTTTATTTAAGATGGCCACAAGACTGGCAGTTTGGATAAGTCGTCTTCTTCAACTGGAAAACTTGTCTTCTACTTTTATTTAAGTGCAAAGTAAGTTTACATACCTTAATTTAGACATTTCTACTAGGATTTCTCACTAAACTTTATTTCAGAATTCAGAGTAGATGGTCCATTCAGAGACATGTCTTCATCTTTTCTTCAGTAATTGAGGTATTATTCCCAATCATCTAGTACCTTGACCAAATCCACATTCAGAAGAAAACATTTTCCTTGTTCTCATATAACTCTGTGGACGACAATTTTAGTTTTAGTGCTCATTTTTAAACTGCCTTGTGGTTTTTGTCATTGCTACCAAGAGACATCTATGATCACCTAAAAATGAATTCAGCTTGTTACTGGAATCAAAAATATTTGTGTGCATCTATAATCATTCATACTTCCTAACAGCTTTCTTTTCACTCTTCAGTTAATGAACCATGCAATGCCTTAGAAACTTCCCTTTGGGCCGGGCGCGGTGGCTCAAGCCTGTAATCCCAGCACTTTGGGAGGCCGAGGCGGTTGGATCATGAGGTCCACAGATCGAGACCATCCTGGTCAACATGGTGAAACCCCGTCTCTACTAAAAATACAAAAAATTAGCTGGGCACGGTGGCGCGTGCCTGTAATCCCAGCTACTCAGGAGGCTGAGGCAGGAGAATTGCCTGAACCCAGGAGGCGGAGGTTGCGGTGAGCCGAGATCGCGCCATTGCACTCCAGCCTGGGTAACAAGAGCGAAACTCCGTCTCAAAAAAAAAAAAAAAAAACGAAACTTCCCTTTGGTTCCACATTTTGACAAACTCTCTATCCCAGTATAGTTTGATACTGGACTCTACTGCTTGGAAAACAGTTGAGAGTCTTTGAGATTAAGGTCAACATGCAGGACAGGCCTCGTCTCCACAAGTGGGGCAACTTGGCATTTTCTGACTGTTTAACTGAATTGACTGGTGATTTTTCCAAGTTACCCAATATGTTTATCATGGTAGGAGTGCATATGTGTGCGTTTTAATTTGGTTTCTGGGTTTTTGTTTGGATTATTCCATCAAACAGACCTTGCCTCAGTTATAAACCCGAACTGCCCTTGAATTTGTCAGTGGGACTCAATTTCAGAGCAATCCTGATTTAGTGAAAAGGAACCTACAATGGAAGAACCCAACCTGGATAGTGAAGCTGCTTCCTGAGTAGCAGGTGGCCTTCACTGTAGCTGAGAAGCGGCAGGAGATGGTCTCATCAGGCTGGGACCCAGGGAATCTGAGCCTCTGCTCCCACTTTCCACTCCCAGTACTCATTGAAAGATGGGGTGGAATGCATTTCCTAGTCCCCCCTCACACCGCTTTTCTTGGCCTTCTTAAAGAAGCAAAACCTAAATTACACATGTTGACAACCCTTCTGTGCCAGAGCAGACAGGGGTCCAGCACATCAGCACAGCTCTGGCTTCCCCGCTGCCTGATGTAACCATTAGAGTGACAGCTACAGGTCATTTGGGAAAAACATCAAGTGCACCAGGATGTCTTCGGCCAGTTTGCAGTCAAAATGAGTAAACTCCAGACTCCCAGAAATGGTTTGGATTCTCGAACCATCTTTTCCTTCCACTTGCCCTCCTGGGCAATTATTTTATTTAATGAGTTTTAGCTTTTTTTTTTTTTTTTTAATTCGGCTATTCTCTAGAGAGAACACACAGAAAAAAGTCTACTGAGCTTGATTCTCTTCTTTCATCCTCTTCATTTATGACTATCTTTCTACTAAAAAATTATATATTCAGGAAGGTTCAATAATTCTCATAAAAGATGGGAGGATGATTTAGTGCTAAATGAGCATACATGTGGGTACAAAGGCAAAAGGAAAGGTACACGAACACTAGACATGCTTCATTTTGCTTTGGAGAGCGGGTACGATCATGTTCATGCAGGCATATGTCCTCAATACCAAATCCTCTAGGAAAGGATGACATCAATTGCACAACTCCTAGGAAAGCTACAGCAGTGACTTTCTAGAGTAAAAATGGTGAACTCCTCTGCCCTTAAAACACAAAAGAAAGAAAATATTTGATAGAGAATGTTTGGCATTTCCCACTAGTTACTAGGGAAGAAAGGAAAATATCTTCCTACAACCAGAGCAGTCCTAAAACAGTTCATTTTAAAATGGATGAGCCAATTAGCATTGACGAATGTGGCTCCTTGTGGATGGTTTCTTGAGAGTAGTACAATGGAGGATGAGGAAGACAATCAGTGACATTTGCCTTGTGGTAACACACAGAACGGATGTCCCCTTCCAAAGATCCCAGTCCTCAAAGCCTGCTCCACTCTAGAAACCAAGGTCAGCTCATGAGGAGCTCTCCTGGTGTGCTGGGAATGGCTATTCCGTGTGTCATCACTGCAAGGTATGCACAGCGAGGACAGCTGGGCACCGGCTGTGGGAATGTGGGGGCTCAAAGGTACGACTGGAAACTACCTCCTAGACCAGTGCCAGTGTGCTCCAGCTCTCTAGGATGGCATTTCCCGAGACAGCGTTCCAATGTAGTGCTCCAATGCTCATCACACCATTCTTGAATTGTTCTTCCTGTAATCCAACCTCCTCAGAGAGGCGTCTAGCGCCATCTAGTTTCGTCATTGCTGAAGTTTGGCTACACTAATAGAAGGTTCTCTCATTTGTGCTTAAAATTGGCAAAGGCTTCAGGCTGGAAGTCACTAAGCAAATACCTTTCGTGGTTCTGTAGAATGTTGATGAACTCAGACCCCTAACTCCTCCCTTCCAAACTTTCTGTGTTTGCAGGGATACCATGGTTGAGGACCACAGTGGCTACCCTGGGAAGACTAGGGATAACCATGGCCTTTGAAATTGTTTATTTGGTAAATTCAGAATTGTACCCAACAACATTACGGTAATTCTAACAAATATGTTATAGTTTCTCCTAAGTAACTCTGTAGACCAGTGTTTTAAGTTGATTTAGTTGAAAACTGTGAAATCGTTTCCTTAGCTCAGGGATCTATTAGTCTGCACTGAATCTGGTCAGTAAAGAAGACATTCTTTGAGTTATCACCGCTTGCTGCATTACTGCCTGCTGCATTTTGTGAGAGAAGTATTTCTCATATGAATATCTTCACACACACTATAACGGTTTTGGTAAGGGCATTGGACTTGGAATCAGAAGACCTCTAGGTGCCCTTGCTGAGACTGTGGATTAAATCTGCATCCATCAGCGCCACCTGCCACAAGGCCGTGGCCTCTCTTTTGACGGCATTATGTGCGTTGCAGTGGTGAGCAGCTGGCTATGAAGGATGAAATAAGACAGTGTGCACGGATTAGTGCGAATCGACCTCCTCTGCTGGGGAAGTATTCCCTGGGCACACTCCGCCCTCACGCGAGGAAACAAAAGTGGCCCGAAGTGACCCAGAGCAGGCAGGGCAGTGGGTTGCTGATAGGTAACAGCCTCCACCCACGCTGGAGAATTCGTCACTAGTGAAACGCGCAGAATAGAATGGAAATGTTTTGCTTAGCATTCACTAGAGTAGTCGTTTTCAAAGTTAGAAAATGAAAAGTATCACACTTTCTTTGTCATTTAGTATGTCTGAATATGTTGATTATCTTGAGGTCGTTTATTGACATAGTTTTCATTTAAACTTACTTTTCATTCAACAGAAACTTTGGAGTTTCGCTTTGTTCGGGTCTGTGTGATTTTGGGGGAATCATAGCCCCGTTTCTGCTCTTTCGGCTGGCAGCTGTGTGGCTAGAACTACCTCTGATCATCTTTGGTAAGAACTCACTTGCCATTCTTAAGAGCTTTCATCTGCCTTCTTTGTATTAATAGAAACTTACAATAATTATTAGTTTTGATAATGATATTCATTGTGTTTTATTATAATAACGATTCCATTGATAGTTATGACATTTATTTCATCTATATTCAGTTCTGAGGAGACAATTCAACTATAATCAATGGTTTTAATATACTTTATATTAAATGGTGGTGATAAATAATGTTCAATTAGCGTTCCTTCTTTGGGTTCTGAGTTCAATGCTATTGAAACTCTTATGGTGTTAGAGAACAGAACCAATAATTTTCAGGGGGCTAAACTAAATCTTCAACATATTTAAAACTGAGGGCGAGGTGCAGTGGCTCATGCCTGTAAGACCAAGGTGGGAGGATTGGATGGGCCCAGGAGCTCAAGACCAGCTTGGGCAACATAGCAAGACTCTGTCTCGACAAAAACTAAAAACTTAGCTAGGCATGGTGATCCACAGGTGCCTGTAGTCCCAGCTACTCATGATGCTGAGGCAGGAGGACCAAGGCCGCAGCGAGCTGATTGTGCCATTGCACTCCAGCCTGGGCGACAGGGTGAGACCCTAGCTCTAAAATAATTAAACAATGAAAATAACAAAAATAAGCCTAATGACTAATTGTATTTCTGGTGTTCTCTGTCTCTTGACATCATATCTTCATTTGCTCTGATGCTAAAAATGCCATGCTGAGGGAGCAGGGGACGCAGAATCCCTGGCACACATTCCATCACTTCTTCCAGGTCCCTGGAGTGCACCCCTCCTCCCACCTCCAGCTTCCCTAGGACGTGTGAGGGGACAGACTCACAGTCTAGGAGGGACCTTGAGGAATTCAGTGCCCACTCTTCCAGAGCCGCTCCAACTGTCCCACCTGGGTTCCACACACTCCCTACCCCCTCCTCAGCAGTAAAGGATACAGGTTGGCCCCTTTCTCTCCCAAAACTTTCTCCACCTCTGCTTCCTTATTCCTGGTAGAGAATGTTTTTCATTTATTGTTCAGCAGCTGAAATTTGAATGAAAATACTCAGCCCATGAGGACTGACCTTCTAATTCATGCAAAAGTCCTTTGAGAGTGTGAGGGACAGAGAGTTTCTACCACTTGACACCATGACCCCAATAGAGGATCACCTCAAATTGCTGTATGGGATTTGGTCATCAAGCTGAGCATTAATTCTGTGGTCAGCATGAAAAAGCAGAAAGTCCCACTTTCCAGCAGACAGAGTAATCCAGAGACATGGCACACGAACTTCAGGACTGTAGCCCATGGCCCAGTGGCTGGCAGGCAGGCAGGGCCTGAGACTGCAAGGGGAGACAGCTGAATTTCTAAAAACTCAGTGACAACTGTTGAGACCCTGAAAGCAGAGGCTGCTATGAGAATAAGTCACAGGGACCCTTGACCACTGAGTGGAGGGAAGCAGGCCAGGGAGGAAGGAAGCAATGTCTAGGCTGAGAGGGGCTGGCTGTGCTCCAGGCAGTGGAAAGTTCAGGGCAAGAAGATGCCACATCTTAAGCACCTGGCACTAGAGGATGGAGTGCAGGTGTGAGCTGGGCCTGAAGGGAGGCGGCGCCAGGGAAGGGTAGGGGCCAGATCTGGAAGGGCCTCACAGACATGCCCAAGGCTTTGCTCTTTATCCACATAGCAGTGGAAAGCAACTGGATAGTTTCACCCTGGGGTGAACAGAACTGGCTTGCATCATAGAAACACAGATATGCAAGTGGGTTGGAAGGACCCCAGCATCGTCCCTCTAATGGCAGATATTTTGTCACTGGGGGTGACAATTCAAGAATGTCATCTAGAGGAGATCATAGTGACTTCTTCTAATAAGGGAGTGGCAATGGGAATGGAGAGGGTGGACACATTGAATAAACATCTTAGAAGCCAGTTCAGCAAGATGGGGCCACTGATGGGCACAGGGAGAGGGCAGGGTGAGCTGGAAAGCCCAGGCGCCTGGGGAGACATCAGTGGCACAGGCACTGGAGCAGCAAGACTGGGGCTCTGCAGGGTGATGGGACTTTGTGTTGGCTGTGCACCGTTTGAGGCATCTGGAAGAGTTCAAGTGGAAATAGAAACCAGGAGGCTCAACACTGCTGAACTCAGGAGGGATGTATGGTCTCGGGATGAAGAGCTGGAAGCCACCTGGCAGTAGAGAATGGTTAAAGCTGAGGGAGTGGCCCAAGTCCCCCAGAAAATCAGGACAGAGCAAGAGGAAAACAGAGGCCTAGGACAGAGACCTGAGGGGTGGCAAAAGGGACAGACCTAGGCAGGAGAGGAGGTGACCAAGGAAGTGAAAACCAGGCGAGAAACCCGAGACAGGAGGGCATGAGACCAGGCCCACCCTAAGGATTGAAAGTAGTGCATGTGGATCTGGTGGCCAGTGAGAGGCAGACAGAACCTGGCTGGAGCAGAGCCAGGGAGGATATAGGCTGAGTCCAGGGGACGGCAGGCAGAGGCAGGACCTGGAGCATGGTGCTGTGCTGGTGCTAGCACTTCCCACTCACCAGGGCTGACTGCTGCCATTATTAGTCTGTTTGCCACTGCTATAAATAACTGCCTGAGACTGGGTAATTTATAAAGCAAAGAGGTTTAATTGACTCCAGTTCCATATGGCTGGGGAGGCCTCAGGAAACTTACAATCATGGCAGAAGGGGAAGCAGGTATGTCCCACATGGCAGCGAGTGAGAGAAGAGCGGGGGAAATTACCACTTATAAAACCATCAGAGCTCATGAGAACTCACTCACTATCATGAGAACAGCATGGGGGAACCTCCCCCATGATCTGATCACCTTCCACTAGGTCCCGCCCTCAACACATGGGAATTACAATTCCAGATGAGATTTGGGTGGAGACACAGAGGCAAATCAGCTACACTTTCAAGAATTTTGTAAGCCAGTTGCCAAGCACAGATATCATTAAAAAGCAAAGAATATTAAATATATGAGAAACAGGGGTAATAAATAAATTGAGTATTTATTAGGAACTCTCGTTGGCTCCTAATTCATCTACTACATCTTCAGTATTACCTGTGCTCCCGAGGTTGTGTCTGCTGCATCTTTATGGTGGAAGCACCATTCATGGGGCTCCTGCATCTCTTCCTAGTGGTCAGTCAGGGATGTTGTGTCAGTAACCCCAAGGGCCCACAGTGGGAGCATTTACACTGTACACATTGGCAGATGCTGCCAATCAGAGCTTGGTTGCCCAAAGCAGGTTGTTAGGCATTTACCAGCACACCACTAGGATACAAAGAAGTGGAGAAAATAGGAGAGGGTGGCTTTTCAAGAACTTGGCTCTAAAGAGCAGAAAAAGAAAGGATGGTAATGGAAGTATGATGTGAGATCGAGAGAAGTCAAACAGAAAAGATCTGAATGTATTTGAAAGCTTCTTCCAATAGGTTGAAGATACTGGAGAAAGGGTTGATACCTACCCAGTGAGGAACCCAAAGAGACAGGCCTAGGTGAAGGCTGGTCCTGGGGTAGACACCAGGACAAGTCTTCCATTGTAAGGTGACAGGAGGAGTGGGAGGGAGAGGAGCAGGTAAGTGTAGCGTCAGTGAGCAGGCACAGAGGGGCCTTCCCTGCAGCACGTCTGTTTCCCTATAATGCAGGAGGGGAGGCCTTGGGTGTTGGACCGTGAGAAGGCACTCAGTCAATTACTGTGAGATGTGTATACAGGGGCCTTGGTGCTGCTCAGAGTTTGAGGAAGGAAGAGAATATTTCAAATTGTGGTAAAGTCGGGGCACCTGGGATGCAGAGGTTGCTGTGGCTGAGAGCTACTCCAGTGAGCAACATGGCAGCTTTAGAGTGAGCAGGCCCATGGGAGAGGGCCCAACTGTGTCTTCCTGGGGTGGTAACATGTTTCCCCTATTCCATAGGTATCCTGGCATCCATCTGTGGTGGCCTTGTGATGCTTTTGCCTGAAACCAAGGGTATTGCCCTGCCAGAGACAGTGGATGATGTAGAAAAACTTGGCAGGTACTGTCCAAAATTCATGCTCCCTAAATTAAAGCAACATTTCAAACCGCTGGGGAATAAATGATGTAGAGAAAATTGAATATCCATAGGGAAAAAATAAGAATATATCCTCATCTCATAAGCAAAAAATTCAAAGTAGATACAAAAGGTTCATGTAAAAAAAAAACCTCCAAAGCTATATAAGAATACACATTATTTTTTAAACGTGGTCGTGAAGAGAGAAGCACTTCCATGTAGGGTTGTAAGAGTCAGAAGTCTAAAGGAAGGAACTGATGATGTGGAAAAGTGGAAATCAAGGGGACATGCAGTGGCAGGGGATTAACAGGGTGGCTTACTCTACAGAGTGAGGAGGGGTCAGGTCTGACTAGACGGAATGGCGTAAGCAGCTTCTCAAGACTGATTACAAGGTGAAACTTCACTGAACAACATGTTATAGTATTTATAAAAAAATAAAACCAAAGGCAACGCCACTCTGTAGCTGGATGGGAAGACAGGTGGTACATAGATGATAGATAGGCAGATGATAGAGAATAGGTAGATGGATGATAGTAGATAGACAGATATAATAGTTGATAATCATAGATAAGTGGTAGTAGATAGACAACTGATAAATAATAGATGATAGATAATGTCTGGATAGATAGGTGGATAGACAAATAGATAATAGATTATAGATAGATAATACACATTAGTAGGAAGATACAGAAAAGAGAAAGAGATTGAGTTTTGGAAGGGGGTGGTGTTTAAATAGTGTATAGGGAAAGCTAATACCTAGCCAATATATTAACACAAGGACTTATATCAAGAAAAATTCACATTACACGTATTCCTTCTAATTTTGTTTGAAATTTTTAAAAAATATAGAGACTATGAATATGAGAATGTACAGTAAAAGATGTAAAATAATAATAATAGTTCTCTGTGGACACAAATGTGCTTAGAAGAGGGGTAGGGAAGGGAGGGCCATCACTTTCTTGCCAGAGACTTCTGTACTGTTTCATTTTTTAGAAAACTTAGAACACACAGTCTTGTGTTGTTTGTGTAGTTTTAAAAAATGATTTAGCAACTAATTTAAAAACTAAAAAAGCAATATTAATAATGACCTAGGAATTACGGTTATGGAGCTCTAAATATTTTTGCTATATCAAAAATACTAAGGAACAGCTCTCTTCCCTTTGATTCTATTCCACTGACTGCTGTCTATTTACACAGTGAGAGTGATGCATTCATTCTTGATCCCCAAACCAATCAGGGGTCAGTTTTGCAAACTCATCAGGAAATAATGGGAGAAAAGGAAACCCTTTAAAGCCAAGACTCTTCTACCACTTCAGTCACATTAGAAATAAACAGCTGGAAGAGACTTTTTTTTTGGCTTGGGGCATGTGGGTGGAGGGTGTGTTGTCTAAACGGTGTGTAAGGAAAATCAATATCCAACTAACACATAAGCATGAAGAATTATACCAGCAAAAATTTAAGTTACACAGATTCTTTCTAATTTTTCCTGTTTATAATTTTTCATAATGGAAAGTGTGCTGCATTAATTAATTATACCTAGTCTCCACATATGAAAAAAACTAGCAGAAGTATGGTTTACAGTGTTACAAATTAAGCGCATTAGTTGTGATCCATGATTATTTACTCTACAAAAATCACTTAGTGCTAAATTACTAAAACCCGTTAGTATTTCTCTTCTAAAATCACAATGAATTATTGTATCATTTCTGCTGGGTTTTGTTCATGTTAACAGCTCATTTCCAAACATATGTTAATTCAGTAGCAATTCATAAAGAACTTAAATGCTATAATGCTAACTAACCCCTGCCTAGGGTCTAAATGCAGATAAAAAATGAGCCTGAAGACAGATTGTGTTGTTACCTTAGAGTTGGGTTTTCATGACATGTTATGCATGAGTGTCTGATCAAAACCAGCTATACCGTTAAATAATAACAGAAGACCCTCTTCTAACTAGTTGCATAGTCTTTCATAAATAATTTCTCCTTTTTTTTTCAGTCCACATTCCTATAAATGTGGCAGGAATAAGAAAACCCCCGTTTCCAACTCTCACCTTTAAGGTCCCTGCCAAAGACGGAAGGACGGAACTATCCAGGAGCTGATCCTCCTTGCAAAGCTGTGCCTTGCAGAAGTGCACGTGTGCATTTCAGCTACATTATGCTGCGCTGTTGTAATACTGTATAAAGACTACAAACTATCCAGAGTATTTTTATATAAAGTTGGATGAATTAGAATTTGTAATGCTGTTGAATTTTCTGGGAACACATAATATGTAGCCAGCTTAACAACCTGTCAGGTGCACAGCCCTTCCTGGATTTTTTCCTTGTGTTCTCTGTGGTCTGACCCTTTAGGCTAAAGAGAGACAGGAGAAGCCCCTCCCCCCGACCCGATTCTCACGACAACTCCATCAAGAATGTGGGATGTGCCAACCAAGGATTTGAGAAAGTTGTAAAGAAATGTGCTCATCAAATCCGATCAGTCAAGGTATTAAGCCCCTAACTGACCATTCTGAAGACTGCATGGAGGATGAAGATTTGAGAATCCTGTTAAGGAGGCTGAATCACAGGCACTTGGGCCACGGGGCATGAGCATTCATGTTCTCTGCTCACCTTGGGTCCCGTACACCTTCGCAATGTGAACAGGTTAGGAGTCTCTCCCGTCCACCTCCTCTGTAGCATCCGGAGGCCCAGGCATGGTTTAGGCCCCTTTGCAGCAATAAGAACCAATTTGCTGTACAGTCTGGGGACTTGACTCTGTTAATTATAAAATAATGCTATGGTTCTGAGATGATCTGGGACATTTTTGGCCCTTCTTTAGTGGACACCTAGAGCCACAGATTCCCTTCTTTACTAAACAAATCCCATGGATTATGATTTCTGGGTTGTAGGATTTTAACAGTGAAGGGATATTTTTCCTACCTTTGTGAGTTCAGCTCTGCTGGAGCCTGTGTGGTCAGAAGTGAAAAACATGGACAGTTCCCATTCAGTCTTGGCACTCTGACATGTCTTGGAGAAAAGCTTATGTTTCAATTTAAAAGAAAAAGTCAGTTATATCCATGCTTAACAGGATCAGCAGAAGTTTATAAATGACTTTATGGAGACTAGTAAAGGATTTGATTTTTCTTTTTTGTTATCGAGGCTTTGAAATGTGGGACTTGTGTGTTCTGCTTTGTACTGTATACTCATTATCTTTTCAGATGCAATCTTTTATGCTGAGTTTTAAAAACGAAATACTTTACGTGAACAGGCAAAATTGGTACCAAAGGGAAACACTGACCATGAGGAAGAACACTTCTGTAAGGAGAACAGGTCACAGTGTATGCACGTGCGCTAATTGTAAAATGAGGATCTTAACCCTTAAAGCACATCAGAATTGAATACAAATGATCTGTTTGTCACTGAAATAAACACGGCTCTCTGAGGATTGGAGACTACATTCACCCTTGGCTCAGTCACTTGCAGTTTTGCTCTTCTCTGCATTTCTTTGCTGTAAGATGACTGCTGCGTTGTTAAATTGTATTTTGAGTGGATATGTTTGTTTGGCAACAATTAAAATTTTAAATTGTAAAAAATGTACATTTGTCCTTTCTCTTCCTTCTAAACATGTCACTGCCACAGGTCATTCTCCTGTGACAGTGAGCGGCAGACTGGTTAAAAATTGGGCAGGAAATTAGTGATGGAAAATAAGGGGTCCACCTTCAGTATTAGCTTGCTGTCCATTCACATGCTCCTGGCACCCGTCCTAGACTCACATGTGCTCCAGAATAACATTCAGACTCTCAGCTGCTCTTGTGTTACACGCTCATGGCCCAGTTCACTCCCTGATATACCCCTCTCTGCTCTGGGTCCCCTCTGGGCTCAAGTCGACAGTCAGCAACAGATTTCATTCCCAATAACAGAACCGGCTCTCAGGGCTCTCTGTACATGTTGCAGCTTTGAAAACGTTCGTCTCTGTGTCAGGAATAAAGACAGTGGAAATGTGTGTCAAGCCCTCGTTAGCTGATGAGGCAAATGCGTGGACGACTTCCAAGGAATACTCGGCTCTCCCCTCTGTGACCTCAGCCTTCTCCGTCCTTTGCGCGGCTGTTTCTTATCAAACACAGTCAACCCCCCTCAGTCTGCCCATTTAAAATTGGTGGGGTGAACCAAGAACGTGAAAATGTTGAAGACAAAAGCCAAAATGTACTCAAATCAACGTTAAGTACAGAGTTTATTTTTAGCAAATGTCATAGCTATGTCATCTTATTACAGAAACCAGCAGTCAGACAATGATACAAAAAGTGCTGAGGTCTGGCGTAGCTGGTAGCTGGGGACAGTGTCTTCATTTGGTTACTGTCAGTTATTTCCAGCACGCTGAATCCCTGCCCACGTTCCAGCCTCTAGGTGAGTCGATGCTTCACTCTGTCTCCCGTCCAGTTAATTATTTCTCATCACTCCTTCAATCCAAGTAACATACCTTGAAACACGAACATAGACGCCAGGCTTATTGGGGCGTGCACAGCCAAGACCCCAAGAAGTGACTCCTTGTAAAATGTATTTGTCCTTCTCGAAGCAAACCAGAGGCCCTCCACTGTCACCCTATACAGAGGGAGAGAAAAATCCATGTGAGGGCAATGCTGCCAGCCTTTTAATAGGGGATACCACCCTTCTCTTATCCATACGTACATTTTCCCAGTAATTGAAATCAGAAAGGCACTTATGAGCATATTACTTGAGCATCTGCAGTGCTTAAGTACTTGGCAAAGTGTATTCAGCAAAACCACACCACTTAGTTTTTCCTGGGGAAAAACAAATCCCTGTGAATCCTGTGCGATCCCTTCCTGTGTTGGGGTTTCCTTTAGACTGGGCTAGCCTGGGCATCCTTGTAAAGTGTGTGCAGTTGGTCTCTGTCCTGTGCCCTCTACCTCCTTCCCTGCTGGAAAAGTCACCACTTTAGTCCCTAGCCACTAGCACACCCCAGGAGGGCGAATGGCTTGAGGTAGTTACAGACCTTATAACTCCCTTGCTACCCATCTGGAACCCGAGCCCCAAGACCTCCCCTTAGATGATCTGAATATGTGTTCAGGCACAGATCTAGGGAGTTTCTGAGCAACACTTAGACTGGGGTCTTTAGTTGACAAATCCTTCTTGAATTTGCCACCTGGGGACTGAAGCCTAGGGGGCTGAGACTGAGACAGGAGGACACAAGACTAAGCTTGGTCTCTTGATCTTTTCGTACCTGGCAACTGTCAGTGCCTCCTGCCAGATGCCCAGCACAGAGCTCGGTGGATTTGACTCTTCCATTCAGAAGCTCGTAGCGATTGCACACTTTATTCTCAATCACGGGGAGCTGGGCTTCCTTGAGAACGCCAACCCCAAAGGTACCTGTGTTTAAAAAGATGAAAGAAATGGTTACCGCTCCCAAAACATGATCAGGAGGAAGTTCCAGAAGATCAGAGCGGCAGTGCTGGGCCTCCTGTCTGTCCAGGAAGCTGCGGAACACAAGGCAGCTCCCAGTGCCGCGGGACCCTCTGACCCTGGAGAGTGTAAACGTCATACACGTCTCTATGTTCCCGAGGCCTGGATTTAACAATCTGGGCTGTGTCATGGTGCTTTGAGGTTGGTTGTTGTTTGTGTACTTTTTGTTTTTCTTAAAACTATGCAAATGACTTTCACGATGTAAAGAGTCTGAGAATTGCAATTTCTATTCATTTTATACACTTTTTTTCATATTTTTACTACATTTCTTTACTACTTACATCATAATGGACAGTTTCATATACTGATTTTTTAAATCAATGTATATCATGAGTTTTTAAAATAATGCTACAATCTTCATAATTAATATTCTAATGTGGAGCTACTGCTTAATGATCATGAGATTTCCTTTTGGGATGAGGAAAATGTTCTGGAAATACGGTAACATATGCACACCATTGTGAATATACTGAATGCCACTCAGTGGTGCCCTTCAAAACAGTTAAAACAGTGACTCTTATGTTGTGTAATGTTATTGCAAATGAAAAGAATAGTCATCATTTATCAAGAATTAACCTTTCCAGGCACAAGCTCTTAATGTGGTGTATCTCACTTAATCCTCACAACAGTCCTGTGAAGCAGGCACTCGTATCATTCCTGTTCTACAGTTAAGGAAACTGAGGCGTAAGGAGGTTGTGTGATTCACTTTGAGCCTGGGTCTGCGGAGTCACTGCCCAAATACTTCCTCCTCGTGCGTGTTGGCCCCACTCTTGCTTCCAACATTTCACATCTTTTTTCATAAAGTTCACTCTTATTCCTTATTGTTTTCTGAAGTCCAAGTTTCCATAATGATATAGACGTATTTCTATCCCACAGTAACACTGCCAGATGATTCTCGAACACGGTGTGACAGTGTAAAAGGTACTAGAAAACAAATCCTTCACCTCGCCCTTGTGTATATTCAATTTTTTAAATATTAGCTGACCTACTAGGTGAAAATTGTCCTGATTCATCTTCTGATTTATGCTTCCTTGAGAATTAGGAAGAGAAACTACAACTAGGGACAATTCTCGTACCCGTATTTCTTCTTTTGTGGAAAAACTGCTTTATTTCCTTTGTCAAATTGAAACAGAATGTCTGCTAAATTGCCAGAGGAAATGCTATTTTTTCCAGATGGACACACCCAGGGATGTCTCTGTGCTCTCACAAATAATCCAGTTTTCCAATTTCGCAAGCCCCGCTGTCATTAGAATTTTGCAGAACTCTGCCTTGCGAGCATGGCACAGGCAAGAACTGAGGCACTCTCTCCTTCTTTCCCCAAAGCCTTTGACTACACTTTAATCATTGCCTTGGTTCAGAAAACTGACACTGAATCTGGAGTTTACAAGAGCAGCGTGGGAGGTACTCATCCCAGCACCTTGCTCCAGAGCCCAGCTGGGCCCTAGCAGGGCAGAGTTGCGTGGAGGAAGCTCCTCCTGACTACCAAGCACTGGGCATGGTATGCATGACCCGGACTGCATAGATGTGTGAGGGGGCACCCTTCTCAAAATATTTTGCTGAAAATTAAGTTAGGTGCCACTGCTGTCGAATCTGCTTTCTGAGCAAGGCAAACATCCTGAGAAGGGAGAAAAACCCATCAGGCATTGCAGGGAAATTGATGTGGTCTGTGAGTATGTGCTGCCATCCAGTGGCCAATATAGAGATGGCACCTCTGAAGGCAGGAGGTCCACGGATGATCTGAGGACTGAAGCCCTCCTTAATGGGTCCCTGAGTAGAGGGCTGCAGGATCAGCCCAGTGATTGCAAATGAGGCTTACATGGAAGAGCTCCTTGGCCTCAACACCTACTCTGCATTTGGAATATCCAAGTCCAGGAAGGTCTGGAAACATGATGGGGAGAGATGGAGAATTACGACCTCCCTCTGAGAAACAGAACACCCATTGATCCGATGTCACTATTAACATATTGAAAATGGGCATTGATAAACAGGCCTGAGTGGTGTTGTGTGACTCCTCCTGGTCTAGTTAGTGTTCTGAGAATCATTTTCTCAGTGGACATGTGGGTGAGACCAGAAAAGACAAGGAGCCCAGTGCAGGATGTTGGTTAGAATGTGTGGATGGGGTTGGAGAGAGGAAACAGTAAGTGGGCTCTAGGGTCAAGGCCCAGCAACGCACCGGTTATGTAATGTTTATTTATGATTATGGTGATGATGGTGGCATGGTGGTGATGATTAAACCAATGGTGATTGTGATAGTGCTGGTGATGATGGTGGTGGTGAAGATGGTGGTGATGAAGATGGTGATGGTAATAATGATGGTGATGGCAGTGGGTAGCAATGATGGTGGTGGTGATGGTGATGGCTGTGATGATAATGGTGATTGTGATTGTGGTGGTCTACAGTGATGGTGGTATTGGAGATAGTGTTGATGGTGGTGATTGCAATTGTGATGATGTTGGTAGAACTGGATGTGACAGAGAGAATGAATCCAAGCTAGAAAGCATTCTTCAGGACATTATCCAAGACAACTTCCCCAACCTAGCAAGTCAGGCCAACATTCAAGTCCAGAAAATACCAAGAACACCACAAAGATATTCCTCAAGAAGAGCAATCCCAAGGCGCATAATCATCAGATTCACCAGGGTTGAAATGAAGGGAAAAAATGCTAAGGGCAGCCAGAGAGAAAGGCCAGGTTACCAACAAAGGGAAGCCCATCAGACTCACAGTGGATCTCTCTGCAGAAACACTACAAGCCAGAAGAGAGTGGGATCTAATCTTCAACATCTTTAAAGAAAATAACTTCCAACCTAGAATTTTATACCCAGCCAAACTAAGCTTCATAAGCCAAGGAGAAATAAAATCCTTCATGAACAAGAAATTGCTGAGAGATTTTGTCACCACCAGGCCTGCCTTACAGGAGCTCCTAAAAGAAGCACTAAACATAGAAAGGATCAACCAGTACCAGCCACTCCAAAAATGTACCAAATGGTAAAGACCATCAATACAATGAAGCGGGAGGCATCACACTACCGGACTTCAAACTGAATCTGTGGGGATCGCTCCCGTGTGAGGCCCCTGGGAAATGGGCCCCACCATACGGTGAGCTTGAGCCCAGACACAGATCCCTGGTTGGGGGAGTCGAGCTGAGGAAAAGCAGGAACCAAGAGAGGGACTATGTTATTCTAAATAATTAACAGACATTACTTTATGAATATGAGGACTTGGGAGTCAATGTGTCCACTTTCGGCTTCTTATGGTTTATTGCTTGATTGTGTTCATTTTGGACCCTTGTTACCTTCATTGTAAAATATTAACTTAAGTATTTACACTTGGTAACTTACTTACCATAACTTACTGGGTGTAACTGTAACTTACCATAGCTTACAGGGTGTGACTGTAACTTGCTTACCTTGACCTATTGGGCGTAACCTACTTACTGGAAGTAACCTACTTACTGGGCGTAATCTACTTACTGGGCTTAACTTACTTACTGGGCATAACTTGCTTACTGTAACTTAAGTACGTTGATCTGGTGTAAACAACTTTGACTTCAGAAAAGTATATAATGAAACGTATTACAAAAATAAAATTGCTGCTTGGTCATAGCCTAAGCCAGCCCTCCAGACTCTGCTTTTCTATTTTCTTTCACTTCCGTGCACTCTCTCCCTCAGGTTGAACGAGACATCTACGTTGGCGGTCTTGGGGACTCCTGCAGGTCGGTAGTCCCCCAGCAGACGTGCTAGACCCCAACATCAAACTATACAACAAGGCTACAGTAATCAAAACAGCATGGTACTGGTACCAAAACAGAGATATAGACCAATGGAACAGAACAGAGGCCCCAGAAACAACACCACACATCTACAACCATCTGATCTTTGACAAACCTGACAAAAACAAGCAACGGGGAAAGGATTCCCTGTTTAATAAATGGTCTTGGGATAACTGGCTAGCAATGTGCAGAAAACAGAAACTGGACCCCTTCCTGACACCCTATACTAAAATTAACTCCAGATGGATTAAAGATTTAAACATAAGACCTAACACCATAAAAGCCCTAGAAGGAAACCTAGGCAAAACCATTCAGGTCATAGGCATAGGCAAGAACTTCATG
Organism: Callithrix jacchus; assembly: GCF_049354715.1. Taxonomy (NCBI): domain Eukaryota; kingdom Metazoa; phylum Chordata; class Mammalia; order Primates; family Cebidae; genus Callithrix; species Callithrix jacchus. The sequence goes on from NC_133505.1 coordinate 167,275,827, forward strand.
ACTAAAATACCAAAGCATTGACAACAAAAGCCAAAATAGACAAATGGGATCTAATTAAACTCCAGAGTTTCTGTACAGCAAAAGGAACAATCATTAGAGTAAACGAGCAACCAACAGAATGGGAAAAATTTTTTGCAATCTGCCCATCTAACAAAGAGCTAATATCCAGAATCTACAAAGAACTAAAACAGATTTACAAGAAAAAGACAAACAACCCCATTCAAAAGTGGGTGAAGGACATCAGCAGACACTTTTCAAAAGAAGACATATATCGTGCCAACAAACATATGAAAAAATGCTCATCATCACTGGTCATTAAAGAAATGCAAATCAAAACCACATTGAGATACCATCTCATGCCAGTTTGGATGGTGATCATTAAAAAATCTGGAGACAACAGATGCTGGAGAGGATGTGGAGAAATAGGAACACTTTTACACTGTTAGTGGGAGGGTAAATTAGTTCAACCATTGTGGAAGACAGCATGGCAATTTCTCAAGGACCTAGAAATAGAAATTCCATTTGACCCAGCAATCCCACTACTGGGTATATACCCAAAGGATTATAAATCATTCTATTATAAAGACACATGCACATATATGTTCATTGTGACACTGTTTACAATAGCAAAGACCTAGAACCAACCCAAATGCTCATTGATGATAGACTGGACTGGGAAAATGTGGCACATATACACCATGGAATACTATGCAGCCATAAAAACATGAGTTTGTGTCCTCTTTAGGACATGGATGAATCTGGAAACCATCATTCTCAGCAAACTGACACAAGAATAGAAAATCAAACACAGCAAGTTCTCACTCATAGGCAGGTGTTGAACAACGAAAACACATGGACATAGGGAGGGGAGCAGCACACACTGGGTTCTGTTGAGAGGGACTAGGGGAGGGACAGCAGGGGTAGGGAGGTTGGGGAAGGATAACATGGGGAGAAATGCCAGATGTAGGTGATGAGGGGATGGAGGTGGCAAACCACATTGCCATGTATGTACCCATGCCACAATCCTGCATGATCTGCTCATGTACCCCAGAATCTAAAGTACAATTATATATAGAGAGGGGGGGAGGGAGGGAGGGAGGGAGAGAGAGGAAATAAGGAAGGAAGGAAGGAAGGAAGGAAGGAAGGAAGGAAGGAAGGAAGGAAGGAAGGAAGGAAGAAGGAAGGAACGAAGGAAGGAAGGAAAGAAAATTGATGAACAGGCCTGAGTTATATTTTGCGGCACCTCTTGGTCTAGTTAGAACTCTGGGAATCATTTTCTCCATGGACATGCAGGTGAGATCAGGGGAGGTGGGAGCCCAGTGGAGAACGGTGGTTAGAAATGTGTGGATAGGTATGGGACAGAAAAAACAGCAAGTGTGCTCTGGGGTCAAGGCCCAGCTACAAACTGGTTATGTGATGTCTACTGATGATGATAGTGGTGGTGGTGGTAGTGGTAATGATCATTGTGATGATGGTGGAATGATGATGATGGTAGTGATAGGTAGTCATGATGGTGGTGGTGGTGGTGGTGATGGTGATGGTGATGGTAACGGTAGTGGTAAGATAATGACTATCAAGATGGTAGTGGCGGTGATGGTGGCGGTGGTGATAATGGTGATGGTGATGGTAACGGTAGTGGTAAGATAATGACTATCAAGATGGTAGTGGCGGTGATGGTGGCGGTGGTGATAATGGTGATGGTGATGGTAATGGTAATGGTAGTGGTAAGATAATGACTATCATGATGGTAGTGGCGGTGATGGTGATGGTGATGGTGATGGTAATGGTAGTGGTAAGATAATGACTATCATGATGGTAGTGGCGGTGATGGTGATGATGGTGGTGGTAACGGTAGTGGTAAGATAATGACTATCATGATGGTAGTGGCGGTGATGGTGATGGTGGTGGTGGTGGTGGTGATGGTGATGGTGATGGTAATGGTAGTGGTAAGATAATGACTATCATGATGGTAGTGGCAGTGATGGTGATGGTGGTGGTGGTGATAATGGTGATGGTGATAGTAACGGTAGTGGTAAGATAATGACTATCATGATGGTAGTGGCGGTGATGGTGATGGTGGTGGTGATGGTGATGGTGATGGTAATGGTAGTGGTAAGATAATGACTATCATGATGGTAGTGGCAGTGATGGTGATGATGGTGGTGATGATAATGGTGATGGTGATGGTAACGGTAGTGGTAAGATAATGACTATCATGATGGTAGTGGCGGTGATGGTGATGGTGGTGGTGGTGATAATGGTGATGGTGATGGAATGCTGGTGATGATGGTGATGATGACAGTGGTGATGTTGATGGAATGACGGTAATTGTGATGGTAGTGTAGTCATGTTGATGGTGGTGGTGATAACAGTGATGACGGTGATGACATTGAGGGTGATGATAAGAGTTATAGTAGTGGTGGTGATGATGTTGATGAAGATAATCATAGGAGTGGCAGTGGCAATGTGGATGGTGATGATGAATGATGCTCATCACAATAAACTTATATGTTAGTACAGTTGAGAAATCTGAGGCTAAAAGAGATTAAATAACTGTCAAACATCACATGGAAGATGGTAGAACCAGAACTCACATCCAGATCCTTATGATTTTACCTCTGTGCCTTCATCAGTTGAAGTATTGTAGAGGATCTGTTTGCTTTCTGGATGCCCAGTAGCCTATCACCCTACATCCCATAATCCTGTTGAGGGATCTACCTTTTGCCCCTTCTGGGTATGAGTGGGCTCCTGCCTCCACCTCTAGCATGGAATAGATGATGCAGGTTGGAGCCAATCAGTGATGGGTTCAGGTACAGGCCTATGACCCAAGTTCAAACTCTCAGACATGGCTGACTGTTTTAATGTTAACCTAATGGGGAAGAGTAGCCTTCCTTAGCCTTTCCTGGCAGACTGAGAGTTGTCACAGCATCTGCCACCATGAGAATGTCACCTTTGTGCCCAAGAATGATGCCTACTCCATGGTTGTAGAGGGCCTGGGGCCTGGAGCCATCATGTGAGCCTGAAGACTTTTCAGCACTCTAAGAATTTCCTTTTTTGCTTAATCCAACTTGAGCTGGATTTTATGTCACTTTCAAGAAAGAGTCATGTTAGATACAACCCTATTCCTTATTAGCAGGAGCTGCCATGATGGGGTGCTTAGCATGCACACAACACTTGATGCACTTGCTTATCATTTCTCCCCCAACAGCCCTGCAGCCCACAGCAGCTGAGGGAACAATCAATAAGAGTTCATGACTTTTCTAAGTCCTGACAGCAGTAAGTAGGAGCCAGGGTTCCAACTCAAGTCCGTCTGTGCCATCCTGCACCTTCTCTGAGTCTCTCCTCATATTTAAAATAGGAACAATAATATCTGACTCTCAGAGGTTTGCAGCATTTAAATTTTTAAAAATGCAAAACACTGGGAGCAGCCTGGCACACCCAAAGGTGTTCCTCATTTATCAAGTTTCCTTTTGGTTGGCCTCAGTGCTCCCAGACTCAGGTGCACAGAAAGGATCAATAAACCAAGGAGGTTAGGTTTTTAAAATAGTAAGAAAAGCACAGAAAAGGGAAAGGAGACTTTGCAATTATCTAGACTAGTGGTTTTTAACGTTTTTGTTAAACCAAAACAAACAAAAAAAACTTTCTTCAAATGAATGCTTGTGTAAAATGCTGATGTGGAAAACAACTCCTAAATTTACAAATGAGGGGTTGGAGCCAAGTGGCATAAAGAGGTAATGTGCCTACTCCAGGTCTGTCTGGCTAGTGGCAGAGTCAGAACGCTTTCCTAGGGCTCCAGACTCCTTGTGCTCTCACCAGCACCTCTGATAAAGTCAGGCAGAGATCCCAAGACAGTCTCAGTGTTCCAACAGCCAAGGGGGTAATTCCGATGGATATAATTATTGTCAGGCCATACTGCAAAAAGAAGGAATCCCTAAAATGTAGTACAGGTGCTGATGATACCACATCCTGCACAAATGTTCCCTCTCTTGCTCTCACCCATCAACTAATATCAAATGCCATCCTAGATTTGGGGCCATGGGGCCTGTCTGCCTCTCCCTTAGCTGCAGGTCCCCTGCCTAACACCCTCCCACACACAGTAGACTGTGCTTATTTGGGAAGAAAACTAATTTAATTATAACTTTAGTTGTTATTGTTTTACACCGTTTTTGGAAACCCAGTCTGGCTAATTTCACATGAAAAATAATCTAACACCCTTAACTTAAGGGCTAGGTGAAAACTCCACTTACCAGGGGAAGCAATATGGATGCTAAGTATGGATTAAGACTCAAAGACCTTTACTGGTGTTTTGTTTGTTTTTGGTGTAAGGGAAGTACACAATCATTAATATAAAATGGATCACACCCCAAAATTTCAACACCAAAAATACTTTGCTAACATGACCCACTATGAAACCATAAACAAGAAGTCAGCTACAAATAAAGACCCCATACAAGGCCTTGGCCCCGTGCAAACCTCCAAAGAAGAAGTCTATTGGCTGCATTGAATCTACAGTGTAGTTAAAGGAACACCCACACAGAGACATGAGAAAGAACCAACACAGAAACTCCAATAACTCAAATGGCCAGAAGGTCACATGTCCTCCAAACAACTGCACCAGTTCTCCAGCAAGGGTTCTTAACAAGACCATGCTAACGGAAATGGCAGAAATATAATTCAGACTATGGATAGAAATGAAGAGCATCAGGATTTAGCACAATGGCAAAATCCAATATAAGAAAATCAGGGATCACAATAAAATACTATAGAAGCTGAAAGACAAAATCTCTGGTACAAAAAAATGAACAAACCAAAAACCTAGTGGATCTGACAGAGCTGAAAGCTGAGAAACAAACTATAAGAATTTCACAATGCAGTCCAAGTATTAATAGCAGAATAGACCAAGCTGAGAAGAGGATCTCAGAAATGGAAGACTAGTCCTCTGAAATAAGACAGTCAACAAAAATGAAGAAAAAAGAATAAAAAGAAATGAACAAAACCTCCAAGAATTATGGGATTATGTAAAAAGGCCAAAGCTACAAATCACTGGCATCTTTGAAAGGGATGGGCAAAAAGCTAATAATTTAGGATATCATCCTTGAAAACTTCCCCAATCTTGCTAGAGAGGCCAATAGTCAAATTCAGAAAATACAGAGAATCCCTGCAAGATACTACACAAGATCATCCCCAAGACACATAATCATCAGATTTTCCAAGCTCAAAATGAAAGACAGAATGGTAAAAGCAGCTAGAGAGAAAGGACAGGTCATCTACAAGGGGAAAACTATCAACCTAACAGCATATCTTTCAGCTGAACCCCTAAAGTCAAAAGAGATTGGGGGCCTATATTCAACATTTTTTAAAATATATATATATTCAACCAAGAATTTCATATCCAACCAAATTAAGCTTCCCGAGCAATAAAGAAATAAGATCCCTGTTAGATAAACAAATGTTGAGGGAGTTTGTTACCACCAGATCTGCCTTACAAGAGATCATGAAAAGAGTACTAACTATAGAAAGGAAAGATAGTGAGTGGTGATCATTAAAAAATCTGGAGACAACAGATGCTGGAGAGGATGTGGAGAAATAGGAACACTTTTACACTGGTGGTGGGAGTGTAAATTAGTCCAACCATTGTGGAAGACAGTGTGGCGATTTCTCAAGGACCTAGAAATAGAAATTCCATTTGGCCCAGCAATCCCATTACTGGTTATATATCCAAAGGATTATAAATCGTTCTACTATAAGGACATATGCACACAAATGTTCACTGCAGCACTGTTTACAATAGCAAAGACCTGGAACCAACCAAATGCCCATCGATGGGAAAATGTGGCACATATACACCATGGAATATTATGCAGCCATCAAAAACGATGAGTTTGTGTCCTTTGTAGGTACACGGATGAACCTGAAGACCATCATTCTCAGCAAACTGACACAAGAACAGAAAATGAAACACCACATGTTCTCACTCATAGGTGGGTGTTGAACAATGAAAACACAGGGACACAGGGAAGGGAGAACTACACACTGGGGTCTATTGGTGGGGGTTGGGGAGGGACAGCAGGGGGTGGGGAGTTGGGGAGAGATAGCATGGGGAGAAATGCCAGATATAGGTGAAGGGGAGGAAGGCAGCAAATCACACTGCCACGTGTGTACCTATGCAACAATCTTGCATGTTCTTCATATGTACCCCAAAACCTAAAATGCAATAAATAAAAAAAAGGAAAGATAGCTAACCAATACAAAAATACATTTAAATTCACAAACCAGTGACACTGTAAAGCCACCATACAAAGAAGCCAGCATAACAGCATAATGAGAGAGCATCAAATTCACACATACTAATACTAGCCTTGAATGTAAATGGGCTACATGCTCAACTTAAGAGGCACAGAGTGGCAAGCTCGTTCAAAAAGCAAGACCCAATGATATGCTGTCTTCAAGAGACCCATGTCACATGTAATGACATCCAAAGACTCAAAATAAAGAGATGGAGGAGAATCTACCAGGCAAAAGGAAATCAGAAAAAAGCAGGAGTTGCAATCCTAGTTTCAGACAAAACAGATTTTAAACCAGCAAAGACCCACACAGACAAAGAATGGCATTACATAATGGTAAAGAGTTCAATTCAACAGGAAGACCTCACTATCCTAAATATATATGCATCTAACACAGAAGCATCCAGCTTAATAAAGGAAGTTCTTAAGAGACCAACAAAGAGACTTAGACACCCATACAATAATAGTGGGAGACTTCGGTAGGCCACTGAAGTATTAGACAGATCATTGAGGCACAAAATTAACAAAGATATTCAGGACCTGAATTCGACATTGGACCAAATGGATGTGATAGACCTCCACAGAACTCTCTACCCCCAAAACAGCAGAATATACATTATTCTCATCGTCACATGGCACATTCTCTAAAAGTCAACCACATAATTGGACATAAAACAATCCTCAGCTAATGCAAAGAATGAAAATTATACCAAAAGCACCCTCAGACCACAGCTCAATAAACATACAAGTCAAGACTAAGAAAAATACTCAAAACTATACAATTACATGGGAATTAAACAATATAGTCTTGAATTACTTTAGAGTAAATAATAAAATTAAGGCAGAAATCAAGATGTTCTTTGAAGCTAACGAGAATTAAGAAACACCATATTGGAATCTCTGGGACATGGCTAAGGTAGTGTTAAGTTAAATGTTAAGAGCATTAAATGCTCACGTCAAAAAGAAAGATCACAAAGAACCTAACATCAAAACTGGAAGAATTAGAGAAATAAGAGTAAATCAACCCCCAAGCTATCATCAAAAGGCAAGGAAAACCAAAGTCGGAGCTGAACTGAAGAAAGTCAAGACATGAAAACACATTCAAAAAGATCAACAAATCCAAGAGTTGGTTTTTGAAAACATTTATAAGATAGATAGGCTGCTAGCTAGGCTAATAAAAAAGAAAAGAGAGAAAGGACACAAATTAACACAATTACAAATGACAAAGGGAATGTTACCACTGACCTCACAAAAATAAACAGACAGTTCTATGCACACAAACTAGAAAACCTAGAAGAGATGGATAAATTCCTGGACACATATACCCTCCCAAGACTGAATCAGGAAGTAATTGGTTCCTTGAACAGACCGATCATAAGCTCCAAACTTGAATCAGTAATAGCCTACTAAGCAACAAAAAGCCATGACCAGATAGATTCACAGCTAAATTCCACCAGATGTGCAAAGAGCTACTACCATTCCTACTGAAACTTCAGAAAAAATGAGGAGGAGGAAATCCTTCCCATTTCATCCTATGAGGCCAGCGTCATCCTGATACCAAAACCTGTCAGAGAAACAATAAAAACTTCAGGCCAATATCCTTGATGAACATTGATGCAAAAATCCTCAACAAAATACTTGCAAACCTAATCCAGCAGCACATAAAAAAGCTAATTCATCAAGATCAAATAGACTTCATCCCTGGGATGCAAGCTTGGTTCAACATACGTAAATCAATAAATGTGATACATCACAAAATAGAACTAAAGACAAAACCCACATGATTATCTCAATAAATGCAGAAAGGGCTTTTGATAAAATTTTTTAATTGCATTTTAGGTTTTGGGGTACATGTGAAGAACATGCAAGATAGTTGCATAGGTACACACGTGGCAGTGTGATTTGCTGCCTTCCTCCCCTTCACCTATATCTGGCATTTCTCCCCATGCTATCTCTCCCCAACTCCCCACCCCCCGTTGTTCCTCCCCTATTCCCCCCAACAGACCCCAGTGTGTAGTGCTCCCCTCCCTGTGTCCATGCATTCTCATTGTTCAACACCCGCCTATGAGTGAGAACATGTGGTATTTCATTTTCTGTTGTCATGTCAGTTTGCTGAGAAGGATGTTCTCCAGGTTCATCCATGTCCCTACAACGGACACGAACTCATTTTTTTTGTTTGCTGTATAATATTCCATGGTGTATATGTGCCACATTTTCCCTGTACAGTCTATCATCAATGGGCATTTGGGTTGGTTCCAGGTCTTTGCTATTATAAACAGTGCTGCAATTTACCATCCTTCATGTTGAAAACTCTCCATAAACTAGGTATTAAAGAAATATATCTCAAAATAATAAGAGTCATCCATGACAAACCCACAGCCAACACCATACTGTATGGGCAAAAGCTGGAAGAATTACCCTTGAAAACCAGCCCAAGATAAGGATGCCCTCTCTCACCACTCCTATTCAACATAGTATTAAAATCCTTGATTGCCAGAGCAATCAAGCAAGGAAAAGAAACAAAGAGCATCTATATAGAAAGAGAGGAAGTCAAACTATCCCTGTTTGCAGATGACATGATTCTGTATCTAGAAAACCCCATAGTCTCAGCCCAAAAGCTCCTTCTCTGATAATCAACTTCAGCAAAGTTTCAGGATACAAAATCAAAGTACAAATAGCACTAGCATCCCTATACACCAACATCAGCCAAGCCGAGAGCCAAATCAGGAACACAATCCCATTTGCTATTGCCACAAAAAGCATAAAACAACAAAGAATATAGCCAACCAGGGTGGTGATAGATCTCTACAATGAGAATCACAAAATACTGCTCAAAGAAATCAGAGATGACACAAGCAAATGGAAAAAACATCTCACGCTCATGGATTGGAAAAATGAAATATTATTAAAATGGCCATACTTCACAAACTAATTTACAGATTGGATGCTATTCCTATCAAATTACCAATGACATTCTTCATGGAACCAGAACAAAACTATTTTAAAATTTACATGAAACCAAAAAGGATCCAGAATAACCAAGGTAATCCTAAACAAAAAGAACAAAGCTAAAGACATCATGTTACCTGGCTCCGAATTACACTTCAAGTTTACAGTAACCAAACAGCATGGTATTGGTAAAATAAATAATGAACAGACACATAGACCAGTGGAACAGAATAGAAAGCTCAAAAATAAGACCACACCTATAACCATCTGATCTTTGACAAAGATGACAAAAATCAAACAATGGGGAAATGATTGCCTATTCAAAAATGGTGTTGGGCTAATTTTGGCTAGCCATATGTAGAAGATTGAAACTGGACCCCTTTCCTTACATCATAAACAAAAATCAACTCAAGATGGATTAAACACTTAAATGTAAAACCCAAGACTTTAAAAACTCTTGAAGACAACCTAGGCAATGCCATTCTGGATATAGGAATTGGCAAGGATTTCACGACAAAGATGCCAAAAGCAATCTCAACGAAGGCAAAAATTGACAAAATGGGATGGAATTAAACTTAAGAGCTTCTACACAGGAAAAAAAACTATCAACAGAGTAAACAGACAGCCTACAGAGTAGGAGAAAATATTTGCAAGCTATGCATCTGAAAACAAGAAACTTAAACGAATGTATAAGAAACAAAACAACCCCATTAAAAAGTGGACGAGAGACATGAACAAATCTTTTTATACAGAATACATACAAGTGGCCAACAAGCATATGAAAAAATGCTCAATATCACTGATAGAGAAATGCAAATCAAAACCACAATGAGAAACCATCTCACACCAACCAGAATGGCTATTACAAAAAGTCAAAAAATAACAGATGCTGGAAAGGTTGTAGAGAAAAGGAAACACTTACACACTGTAGGCGGGACTGTAAATTAGTTCAACCATTGTAGAAAGCAGTCCAGTGATTCCTCAAAGAGCCAAAAACAGACCTAACATTCAACCCAACAATCCTATTATCAGGTATATACCCAGAGGAATATAAGTCATTCTATCATAAAGACACATGAATGTGAATGTTCATTGCAGCACCATTTATAATAGCAAAGGCTTGGAATCACCTATATGCCCATTAGTGACACATTGGATAAAAAAAAATGTGGTACATATATACTATGAAATATTATGTGGCCATAAAAAAGAATGAGATAATGTCTCCTACAGGAACATGAATGGATCTGGAGGCCATTATTCTTAGAAAACTAACATAGGAACAGAAATACCACATGTTCACACTTACAAGTGGGAGCTAAATGATGAGAGCACATGGACACAAAAAGGGAGCAACAGACACTGGCACCTACTTGAGGGAGAAGAGTGGGAGGAAGGAGAGGAGCCGGAAATACTAAGTATTGGGTACTAGGTTTAGTACCTAAGTGACAGAATAATCTGTAGAACCAACCCCCATGACACTTATGGAAGAAAAAGAAGCCTGCACATGTACCCCTGAGCTTAAAATAAAAGTTAAAATTAATTAAAATAGAATAAAAAATGTTCTGAAAAAAAAAGAGAGAGAGACTCAAAGAAACTGTCTTCTTCCCCTTGACCACGTGCCTTGAAGACTCATTATGCAGACATAGACAGGTGCCCAGACAAAACCGGGAGAACGGTGGACCACATTGACAGGCAGGAATTTGTACAGCTTTCTTCAAAATGCTCATTTTGTCACATGGACTATGGGTCAAAACCAATTTGTTATGTGGGCAACGGAATTTATCTCACCTTGGGTTTCTCCCCAGGCAGTGATGTGTAACATTCAGTCCAGTCGGCAACCACATAATTTGGGGATGGCAGACAGGCTGGGATTACTTTGTCAGTGATGATGGCAGGACTGAAGAAAAGCATCAGCTGTTGTTTGATGCTCTGCTGGCAATTTTAACACCCACAACCAGCCATGCCTGCCTTGAGTCTCCAGAGCCCTCTGAGCTGGCACTGCCTTGCTTCACTGACCCAGAGCAACAGAGAACACAGCATTTCACTCTCACATCTGCCTATGGACTACACAGATACAAGGCTTCATTTGAAAGGCATCGGTTGCTTACAAGAAACTGCTGGTGGCCTTCACCTTCGAAAGTAGGGATGACAAAGCACTTCTCATGTATATTCTGTGCATGACTGGAATCTCATGCTGAGTAAGTCCTTTCACATAAATTGAATAGGCTATAGATCAGTGTGCAGAATCTCTGACTGAGATGCCACCAAGACTGTAAAACTATAAACGTGTTGTGTGCCCAGAGCAAGGTGCTCCATCCTGGGATCCTCCACTTCCTCCTCAGTGAACGTTACCATGGTTTAAGAAGCCAGAGAAATACTTGATACCAAATGAAAGTGCTAACACTGGGATGAACGTTTTCAAAGCTGCAACATGTCCAGTGAGGCATGTGAACCAGTTCTCTTACTGGGAATGAACCCTGTCACTGACTGCTTGACTTGAGCCCAGCCCAGGAGACAGGGAGCAGAGAGGTGTATATCAGGGAGTGAACCAGACCATGAGCGTGTAACACAAGACCCACTGAGAGTCTGAATGTTATTCTGGGGCACATGTGAGTCTAGGGCTGGTGCCAGGAGCATGTAAATGAACAAGCAGCTAATATTGAAGGTGGACCACCTGGTGTTCATTGCTAATTGGCTGCCTGGTTTTGAAACAGTCTGCGGCACACATGGTCACATGGGAATGATGTTTTATTGTGACACGTGTTTAGAAGGAAGAGACAGGATAAATATACTTTTTTTATAATTTAAAATTTTCATTATTACCAAACAAAAGTATCCACTCAAAATACAATTCAACAACACAGCAGTCATCTAACAGCAAAGAAATGCAGAGAAGAGCAAAACTGCAAGTGACTGAGCAAAGGGTGAATGTAGTCTCCAATCCTCAAAGAGCCATGTTTATTTCATTGACAAATAGATTATTCTTATTCATTTCTGATGTGCGCTAGGGATGAAGCTGCTCCTTACACTTAGCACACACTTCGTGTATATTGTCACCTGTTCTCTTTATAGAAAGATTCTTCCTCATTGTTAAGGTTTCCCTTTGGTACCTTTTGTACCCATCCACATAAACTATTTCATTTTAAAAACTCAGCATAAAATATATACTGAGTCTGAAAAGAGTCTGAAAGTTCTATGTGAGCTCTGGCGTCTACATCGAGCTCACTGTTCCCCTCCAGTTGTTCCTCCTTTGTTTGTGGAATCTCTCCCTGTGAATACACAGCTTTGTATTTAGCCAAATACTTCAGGACTTTTCTCTTTTTTTTAGAGGAAGTCTCACTCTTGTGGCCCAGGCTGGAGTGCAATGGTGCCATCTCTGCTCACTGCAACCTCCACCTCCTGAGTTCAAGCAATCCTCCTGCCTCAGCCACCCGAGTAGCTGGGATTACAGACACATGCCACCATAACCGGCTAATTTTTGTATTTTTTTTTTTTTTTTTTAGTAGAGACCGGGTTTCACCATGTTGGCCAGGCTGGTCTCGAACTCCTAACCTCAGGCAATCTGCCCACCTCGGCCTACCAAAGTGCTGGGATTACAGAAGTGAGTCACTGCACCCGGCCTGTTGCTTCTTTAAATAAGGGACAAGAAATTTAAAGAGAAAATAGGAAGTACCTTCCTCCCCCACTGCAATTTATGAAGTAAGCAGCTGATGATCATATGGTGAAAAGGAACCACATAAAATCTGTGTCTCAATCTATCAGGAGCGCCGCTTCCGTGGTATTAAAATCTGTGTCTCAATCTATCAGGAGCGCTGCTTCCGTGGTATTAAAATCTGTGTCTCAATCTATCAGGAGCGCCACTTCCGTGGTATTAAAATCTGTGTGTCAATCTATCAGGAGCGCTGCTTCCGAGATATCGGTTCAGGTAAATGCCCACATTAGTCATCCACTGATACTCATGCTTATTTTCCTAAGTGAATTCTCCAGAATTCTGAAAATCAGTGAAAAGATCATGTCATGTTGGTTCTACACAAAACCAAGCATGGCATGTGGCTGTCCGTGTTTCAGGGCATACACATCCCTTTCCACCCGGATCAATGTGCCCCACGGGACGCTACTTCCTACCTTTTCCACCAGATTCAGTAAACAGTGCTTTGCATAGCTGACACAGGATCACACTGATGGCACAAAAGAAGGTCAGTCTGTGGAAGGAGCTTGGAACGTCAAACGGGGCACGTTAAGGAGGCGTAACCCATCACGTCGGCTTTTCTGCTGTTATTATTTTTTTCAGGTAAAAAATAAAAGTACCAGGACTCCCTGAATCCAGCAGGCGTTAGAACAGAGGAAGGCGGAGGGCGGCCTCCTGCAAACCTCTCCTACCCCTGCCAGTTTCCAGTCCAGAGTCCAGGGGCTGGAGCATCCGGGCTGCCCGGGCTTGCGCTTGGAAACAGAAATGCCTTCAACTCCCACTTCTTCCGGGGGCTCTGACCCACCTACCTGGGCTCAGACCCGGAGCCAGCGGGTGGATGGGGCGGGGTCGCGCCCTGGAACGCGGGCCGGGCGAGGAAGGAGAAAAGCCCAGCTGGCAACGCAGGGGCGAGCGTCCTGCCTTTCCCGGCGGCCTTGTCCCGGCCATCCTGGGACTGCGGGAGGGGGGCCGCACGGCTGCGTCCCCGCAGGGGGCCTTGGTCCGGTCCCGGGGCCTCTTGCCCGGGCTCCAGAAGCATCAGAGTCCTCCGGGCGACCACGGCCCGCTGCGACTCCCACCCTGGCGCCCCTGGATTGCTCTGCCCACTCTCGGCCTCGTCCCCCACTGCTACCACCTCGTAATTTGCAGCCTCGGGACATGTACCATCTGCTGGCCGAAGTCGCTTGGGGTAAAAGCCCGTGACAGGTTTTGGGTGCTGGACACTCCCACCCACCGGCAGCAGGGGCAAAGTGTGGGGTCTGCTGCCCCCTGCTGGCCTGGCTGGCGTTTGCTTCTACTTCCAAGCTGCCCAGCAAAGTTGCCAGCTGGAACGTTTCAAAGGCAAGACTGAGAACAAATACTGTTTACGAATTCCAGAAAAGAAAAAGAAAATATTGCTCTCCTGTTTAGGAACGGGTTTTTCTAGCCCAGCCAGCACTTCTGTGGGTTGTATTTAAGTCTTACGTGCATCGGAGCTGTTGCCTGCAGGCGGGTATTGTACAAGGGGGGAAGCTTGAGGACAGTGTCTCTGAAAACTCGAGGCTCTTGGGAGAAACAGCCTTTCCACGTTAAATATGTAACATAAGACCTGGTAGAGGTCTCCTCCGATTTACCCATCATGCAAAAGGACTGAGTCTCAGCAAAACAGGGCTTTCAAAGAACTCTTTTCAGGATAAGAAAATGTTGGAAGAGCTGATTCGATGCCTATTTGTTTTTGACTTTGCATCTAAACTGATCCCCTTAAAGGTGTTTATGGGTATGAATGATAAACAATGAAAGGGATCAAAATAGGAATGTTTCCTTCACTTTAACCTGGCCCAGGAAGTGACTTCAGGCCCTGCACTCTGCTTTGAACCCCCAGTTTCTACCATTCCTTGGCTTTGTTTGCCTCAGCCTTATCAGAGTTCTGTGAATACAGTAGGTGCTCGATAAATGCTTATTCTGGGTACTAACAGTGATGCCTGTGGCCGTGACTGCAGATAAGCGGGATCCTGCAGCAGTGAGGCGTGGGGCTGGAGGGCCTGGCTCTGGCATCCAACCCGGCTCCATCTGCTACACTGGCTCCGTGACTTTGGGGGAAGTTCATAACTTCTGAACTCTCTGTTGGTGAGATGAGAGTGGTAGTAACAGCACGTCCATCATAGGGTTGGAGTGAGGAGTAAATGGAATTCCCTGTGTAAAGAACCCAGTGTGGTGCCTAGTGTTGTGTAAACCACTCATCGGACAGGGGACTAGTAT
Organism: Callithrix jacchus; assembly: GCF_049354715.1. Classification (NCBI taxonomy): domain Eukaryota; kingdom Metazoa; phylum Chordata; class Mammalia; order Primates; family Cebidae; genus Callithrix; species Callithrix jacchus. The sequence goes on from NC_133505.1 coordinate 167,290,989, forward strand.
CCAGAATATACAATGAACTCAAACATCTCAACAGCAAAAAACCAACCCAATTTATATATAGGCAAATGACCTGAGTAGACATTTCTCCAAGGAAGACATACGAATGTCCAACAAATGAATGAAAATGTGCTCAACATCACTAATCCTTAGGGAAATGCAAATCTAGACCACAATGAGCTATGATCTCACCCCCCTTAGGATGGCTAGTATTAAAAAGAGAAAACAATAACATGCTGGTGAGGTTGCAGAAAAAAAGGAAACTTTTATACAGTTAGTAGGAATTTAAAGTAGTGCAATCGCTCTGAAGAACAGTATGGAGGGTCCTCAAAAAACTACAAATAGAAGTACCCTATGATCCAGCAATCTCACTACTGGACACTTATCCAACAGAATGGAAATCATTATATCAAAGAGTCATCTGCACCCTGAGGTTTATTGCAGCTCTATCCACAATAGCCAAGTATGGAATCAAACTAGTTGTCTGACCACACATGAACGGATTTTAAAAATGTGGTAGACACATACCGTGGAGTACTATTCAGCCATAAAAAATAATGAAATCCCGTCCTTCACAGTAACGTGGATAGAGTTAGAGGATATTATGTTAAATAAGCCAGGAACAGAAAGGTTAACACTGAATGTTCTCACTCGTATGTGGCAGCTAAAAGAAGTTCATCTCAGGAAGTAAAAAGTAGGACAGAAGATACCAGAGGCTGAGAAGGGCCCACGGCAGGGACGGGTAGGGAGAGAGTTGTGAAACGGTACACAATTACAGCTTGATAGGAAGAATACGTTCTAGTGTTTTATACCACGGTGGGATGTCAACAATAATATAGGGAATAGTTGTGTTCCCAACACAAATATATAATCAATTATAAAGATTTGAGATGATGGATATGCTAATAATTTGATCACTATACATTATAGGTACTGAAATATCTTTATGTACACCATGAATATGTACAATTATTATTTGTTGATTACATTTTTTTTGAAAACTTGTTCTCATAGAATTAGAAAGTAGAATAATGGTTATCAGAGGCAGAAAAGGGTCGTTGGGGAGGAGAGAATGGAGAGACACTGGTCACTAGGCTCGAAGTTCCAGTTAGAAACAGTAAGTTCTGGTGTTCTGTTACACACACTAGCGGGACTCTGGCTATAATAATGTAATCCATATTTCAAAATAACAAGAGATTTTGAATCTTCTCACCACAAAGAAAGGATAAATGTTTCAGGTTACAGATATGCCAGTTACCCTAATTGATCATTATACAACATCTCCATGCATTGAAACATCACACTATACCCCATAAATATGTATAATTGCTATGTGTCAATTATAAATGAAATGAAACATTTAAAAAAGAGCTTAGTATGGTGCCTAGACACTTTATGTAGGCGTTAATCAATCAAATAACATCAATCAAGATATTATTATTATTCCTACGCCCAGTAGTAAATTGCAGAGCGGTGGTTAAAAGTAATCACTTGGCCTGGCGCAGTGGCTCACCCCTGTAATCCCAGCACTTTGGGAGGCAGAGGCAAGCGGATCACCTGAGGTCAGGAGTTCGAGAACAGGCTGGCCAACATGGAGAAACCCCATCTCTACTAAAAATACAAAAAAATTAGCTGGGCGTGGTGGTAGGCACCTGTAATCCCAGCTACTCAGGACACTGAGGCAAGAGAATTGCTTAAACCCGGGAGTTGGAGGTTGCAGTGAGCCAAGATTGCACCATTGCACTCCAGCCTGGGTGACAGAGTGGGACTCCATCTCAAAAAATAGAAAAACAAAAACAAACAAACAAAAAAAGTAATCACTTAAGACCAGATATTTTGGTTAGAACCTAGCTCTATCAATTCCATTGGCATAACTTTGGGTGCATGAGTTTCAATGTCCTGATCTATAAAATGGTAATAATAATAGAGAAAAATCCAGCGATTGTAGCACGGTGTAGGCAATTCATAGTGCTGTTTGTGCCTGGCACAGACAGAAAAGGCTACAATAAATCCTAGCTTGTAGTAAAATAAAAATTGTAGAAAGGGTATGTTTCGATTAGCCACCAATGCTGAATTGTCCTCTAAGGTAATAACGTCTTTGTCTAATTTTAACTTTCCACCTATTTGCTTATCAGAAGTTGATTGCTAGGGATTGCCAGAGTGTCTGAACTCAGTGGCACCTTCCCACCTGAAGGGCAAGGGCTGTCTGCAGCCCCTGGTGGAACCCTGGTTGCCAATATCAGTCCTTCCACTTAGAGCAGTTCTCGAGCAGTCTTCGATGCAAGGTAATATTGGAAGAATTGCCTCAAGCATGTTCAATGGTGATTACTATTGACTGTGGCCTGGTAGGTAGAAAGACTGCCCAGAGGGACCAAATGCAGGGGACCTTAGCACTCATCGTTATTTATATATTGGAACTTGGTTTTCAATGTAGGTCAAATGAAATTAAGCAAAGTTTGCAGTAATCCATCACTGCTGGCCAGACAGGGAAGGGTTTTGGAAATAACTGGGCTAAGGGACCGCACGGGTTTGAGGTTAGTTATGGGTTGGTGCTCCCTTACCAACACATTATGTCAAAACCATGTATCTATAACTTACTGAACTGGAATGGCAACTTGGTGGATTCTTTCTTCTCTGGCCACTCTTAAGGGACTCAGGTACTGTCGGATTCAGAAGAGGGCTTTTACAAATTCAGGGAACCACCTTCCCCTACTGAACTCTGAGACTAAGAACCAGGGGACCTATTCTTTTGTGAAGGCCAAGTGATCTTTGAAAAGCCAGTGGGGGGAGGGGGTCCTCCTTTTCTCCACAAATTGAGGGCAGGAGAGGGGTACACCAGAAAAAGGGTACAGCCAGAAGAGGAGTACAGCCGGAGAAGAAGACTTCAAAATCGCGAGTAAAACCGGCCCCATTCTGTCCAGTCTCTTTAAGAACACTTGTTTCACATGCCTGATGGAGTCAGTCTTGATTTGGGGAAATTCCGAAGCTGAAGGCTGTGGGACTTTGTATTTGGTGTATAATTTGTCTTGCTTAGGATTGGTTCTCTCTATGGCAGGACGTTTCCCTCTAGAAGATCTTAGTTAAACCAGTTCCAAATAGTCAATGGCAGATCTCACAACCTTAAGAGCATTTTCCTACGATGGAAGATGGGTTAGGGGAGAGGAGGCCCGGGTCCTGGGGGTATCGTTCCAGCCTTAGCCGTGCCCAGCCTGCCTTCTTTGAACTCTGTGCTCTAATAGCCCCTCCCTAGAAGTTTACCCTTCTGGGGCAGTTTTATAATCTGGCTTGTGTAAGTTGGACGTTTGCTGGGAAATATTAGTACCCATCTCCTGAGCCTCGCTGGCCTCATTGGGGCTTGTTGGTACGTGACTACTCAACCCAACAGCCCCTTTCGTTCCATGCCTCTGTGGTAGTCACTGGAAGTCATGCAGGCAGTGAGTGGTGCCATGACGCTGGTCGGTCGTGATTGGAATCCAGTACATGGGAGGCCCTCTGATAAGATGGATCACATGTCTTGGGCACACAAACTTTTGGGGTACTTACTGAAAGACATTTCATTTCAGTACCCGTTTTACCTAAGGGAGGCCTTAGGTTGAAACGGCTATAATTTCTTTAACCAGGCATGCTGGCATTCCTTGTGTTCGATTTCAGATAGGTGCCAATCTTTCCAAGCTCAAGTCCCCATTAAAGTGTATACTGGAAAATTGGGACCAATTTAGCACACAGTCTTTAAGGAGGAGGCAGCTGATTTTTCTCTGCCAAACAGCATGGCCACATTTTCCAAATTTCCTCTGCAGAGTGGAAAACCTAACCCCCAAAGGGAGGGGAAGAAAACCCAACAGCTTTCCTTGAGCAATTGCGGGATGCCTTAAGAAACTATACCCCATCACCAGACTCCATAGAGAGTCAGTTAATACTAAAGGACAAGTTTATTACTCAGTCAGCAGCAGATATCAGGAAGCTCCAGAAACCGGCCTTGGGGCCAGAACAGAGTCTAGAATCGTTACTGAACCAGGCAACCTTGGTGTTTTATAATAGAGACTGGAAGGAACAGGCTGAAAGGAACAGGAAAGATCAGAGAAAGGCTGAGGCCTTTGTCATGGCTTTTGGGCAAGCAGACCCCAGGGGCTCAATGAGGGAATATCTTGGGTTAGCTGCCAGTCTGGCAGAACTTCTTACCAGTGTGGTCTGAAGGGACATTTTGTAAGAAATTGTCCCCGGAGGAATGGACCACCATCTTGTCCATGCCTGCTGTGCCAAGGGAATCATTGGAAGCACACTGTCCCAGGGGGTGAAGGTCCCCAGGGCCTGAGGTATCTGACCAGATGACCCAATGGCAGGACTGAGGGTGCCTGGAACAAGTGCCAGCAAGAGCCGTCACCCTCACAGAGCCCCGGGAAAAGCTGACATAGAGGCCCAGGAGGTTCATCTTCCCCTGGACACTGCATGGCCTTCTCAGTATTTCTCTCCTGCCCTGGAGACTTGGTGCTTATTAATTCTCTCCCCTCAGACTCTCTCTTTCTAGGCCCATCCTGGGAAGGACCATTTTCGGCATTCTGTCCACTCTTCATGGGCTATAGTTTGCCAAGCCCTGTTCTAGATCAGAATATCCAACTGCCTTCTGGAAATTTCCACTTGGGTTTTCTCAAGTTCCTAAACAGAACATTGTCCTCAGTTAAATTCATCTTATTTGCTCCTGTGTTCCTTCTTAATGAATGATACCACTAGCCACCAGGTGTCCAGGCCAAAAAATCAGGCAGCACCCTTGATTTCATTCCCCACATTCAATCAGTCACAAAATCATGTCAATTCTACTTTCTCAAACTCTGCCTAATCCATTCCCTTTTCTCTTTCTCCGCTGTCTTCTTTCAGACCCTCTCATCTCTCACCTCCTATGCTGTGTTTTTTTGGACCTCCTCACTGTGCTGCAGTCAGAGGGAATCAGGCCGCCCTTGGATTTTGAAAACTTTCAGTAACAGTAGTCCCTACCTTTCTTTAATTGAAATCTAAACTTCTTGAAACAGAGTGAGAAGCCTGCACAATTGAATCATTTCCCCATGTTAGCCAAATCCTCTCATCTGCCTGCACCTCCTGCCTCTGGGACTCTGCACATATATTTCTTCTGCCTAGAGAAGGGGTAGTGGGTAATCAGCAACTATCTGAAGCCAGATCACATGGGCAGTAAGAAGAATTTACCAAAAACAAACAAGCCCATTCAAAAGTGGGCAAAGGATATGAACAGATACTTTACGAAAGAAGATATATATGAGGCCAACAATCATATGAAAAAATGCTCATCGTCACTGGTCATCAGAGAGATGCAAATCAAAACCACATTGAGATACCATCTCACGCCAGTTAGAATGGCGATCATTAAAAAATCTGGAGACAACAGATGCTGGAGAGGATGTGGAGAAAAAGGAACACTTTTACACTGTTGGTGGGAGTGTAAATTAGTTCAACCATTGTGGAAGACAGTGTGGCGATTCCTCAAGGCCTTAGAAATAGAAATTCCATTTGACCCAGCAATTCCATTACTGGGTATATATCCAAAAGACTATAAATCGTTCTACTATAAGGACACATGCACACGAATGTTCATTGCAGCACTGTTTACAATAGCAAAGACCTGGAACCAACCCAAATGCCCATCGATAATAGACTGGATTGGAAAAATGTGGCACATATACACCATGGAATATTATGCAGCAATCAGAAATGATGAGTTTGTGTCATTTGTAGGGACATGGATGAATCTGGAGAACATCATCCTCAGCAAACTGACACAAGAACAGAAAATGAAACACTGCATATTCTCACTCATAGGTGGGTGATGAAAAATGAGAACACATGGACACAGAAAGGGGAGTACTAAACACTGGGGTCTATTGGGGGGAAAAGGGGAGGGCAAGTCGGAGGGGGATGTGGGGAGGGATGGCCTGGGGAGAAATGCCAAACGTGGGTGAAGGGGAGAAGAAAAGCAAAGCACATTGCCATGTGTGTACCTACGCAACTGTCTTGCATGCTCTGCTCATGTACCCCAAAACCTAAAATCCAATAAAAAATTTAAAAAAAAAAAGAAGAATTTACCAGGACAATTGTAGATAAATAGACAGTTGTAGAAAGTATGAAAATATGTTGCAAGGGAGCAATGGGCAGGCCAGCGGGAGAGGAGCTGCCTGCCAGGAGACAAAGGCTTGCTGGGGGTTTTATAGGATGGTGCTTGTGCTGTGTGCTGAAGAGGGTTTTGTGTAGTATTGCTAACACCAAGGTTGCAGTGGGCTAACCTGCATTTTTTTTTTTTATCAGCCGAGGGTTTGATGATAGATGGGCACAGGAAGATTGTGGATTATTTGCGCCCGAGGGCTATGGTCCTGGACCCTGAAGAAAGACAGGCTTCAAGCTTACCTGCTTTCTCTTTTCGTTTCCCAGTGCTGCCAGCCTGACTCCTTTTGCCTAATTAGGACTTCACCAAATTCTTCTCTTTTCTCATCGCTCTGGCTGTCTTATAAGTCTCAACTTGAAGGTCACCTCCTCTGGGAAGTGCCTCCTCAACCCTCAAGGCTGTCCCTTTGTGCACCACTATAGTAAATGGGACCTGGGCCACTTCACTTTTACAATTCCAGGTTACAGACCTGCATTGCTCCAACCCCATGAGACCGAAGCCTCCCTGAGGGCAGCGATGGCCTCTTATTTACTCGTGATTTCCCAGCACCTAGCACAGCATAACCACTGTGCCCACAGAAAGACCATCTGAAGGACGAGAGCTTAGAGCAAAAGTGGTTTCCACTGACATTCCTTCTCTCCTCCCCAACTTTGCATTGAGGAGCCAGGAGCTAGTCATGCTGCAGGAGGAGAGGACGAAGGAGAAGTCATTGCTCAGGGCCTCTGTTTTGCTGGTGTGTGGAGATGGTGGGTCTCCCTTGAACACCTGGAAGGCAGGAGCAAGCATGGACTCCTCCCGCCTCTGGGTTCTGGACTCACATGGGGGGTTGCTGCTCTCTGGCACCCATCAGTCCTTAACCGACTGACCTCCAGCCAGAGAGGTAGTGAGGTGGTGGAGAGGCCTTTCTGTCTCACCCACGAGTCCCGGGAGCTCACGAGAATCAGCCAGAGGCTGAGTTCTGCACCCTGAGTTAGGAACTCTGTAACTTCAGAATCTCCTTGAACTTTGAGAATTCTCTTAACTAGTATGAGAGCAGTTACATCATCTTAAGTCCTCCTAAAATAGGCACACGTATCCAAGTATAGGCACATAGATATTGCAAATATACACATGTATACATATATATATAAATATATACATGTAATTTTTGTTTTGAAATAGTTATAAACACAAGGAGTTATAAATACAGTATTGAGAGATCCTTGTGCCTGTGGTCCCACCTCCCCCAGGCAATATTTTACATGACTATAGTTCATGATTACAACCAGGAAGTTGCCATTGGTACAATATCAGAAACTAGTCCATAGACCTTGCTCAGGTTTCACCCTGTTTTTTGTGCACTCATTTGCTTTTCTGAAAAGATTTACATGTTTTCTGCATGACTGGTCTCCCCGACATACTGTGAGATGAGTTTTTTTCTGAATAAGCTTAGAGACCAGTGAATGTGTGAGATGGGAAGGGTGATTCAGTGCATCTCTGTTTTATCCATGGTGAGTCTGGACCTCAGGGCAGAAGGACCCCGGTCTCTCCTCTGGGGAGTGCTGGTGCCGCCTCAGTGCAGGCTGCTAAGTTATCCAGGACTGACTGTCTTCTTTTCTGCTTATATTTATCTTAAGCATGTAACATATCTTATGAGGAGATGGCCAATGAAAATAAATTTTTTCAAAGATGAAAGAATCTAGACTTTCTCAAGTGCAACACAATTAAGAAAACACCTCACTGAGGCCCAAGTGAGTCAGGGCTCACTTAGAAAGTGTCCCCTAGTGCCAGGCAAAGTGCCTCACATTTGTAATCCCAGCACTTAATGGAGACTGTGATAAGAGGATCCTATGAACCCAGGAGGTCAAGACCAGCCTGGGTAACATGGCAAAACTCTATCTCTACAAAAAATACAAAAAAAAACAGCTGGGCATGGTGGCATGCACCTGTGCATCTGTGGTCCGCCTACTCTAGAGTCTGGAGTGGGAGGATCACTTGAATCTGGGTGGTTGAGTCTACAGTGAGCTGTGTTTGTGCCACCAAACTCCAACCTGGGTGACAGAGCCAGCCCCTGTTTCCAAAAAATAAATTTTAAAAACAGAAAATGTCCCCTAGTGGATTACATTTTAACCTTTTAACCACTGTGCTAACTGAGATGATAGCCGGCCATCTCTTTACCAGTGTGAGGGCTGATAAGCATCTCATTGCATGGTCCCAGGGACTGATGAACGAAGGCTAACATGTGAAAAACGGCAGCTAAAGAAACAAGAGCCACCCCAGGTCAATTACTACAAGTCTCCTCACTGATATGCCCTAATACACTAAAACAGCAGTAAAAACAATCTGCACATTGGCATCAAAGAAACAGATATACTTGCTAAGGACGCTTACCAAGACAGAGGGATGATTTGTATGAGTCCTTAGTGGATTAATTAAGTTCTTGCTATTTCCATTTGGAAATGACACTGTCCTCTTGGGGCTATGCAGAGATGTTCATGGTGACGAAATGAATGGCACTTCCCAGGTGGCAGGGCCTGGGCTAGAGGAAGGTGGAACCTGGGTGTGGCCAGGAGCTGCAGGTGCAAATATCAGGCCAGCAATGCATTCTAGCTTGTGTGGACGTGCGTCACCTAGGAAGCTGTGACTTGGCTGCTGTTCCCACTTCAGGTAAGATGAAAGGTGAACTCTACTTCACCGCCTGGTGAGGTGGATGTTTCCTGGTGCTTATGACTTCCTTTCTACATACTTGCAAGGCATTTACTGTGTTGATGCTGGAAGAGACATCCATTCCTTCATAAAAGGCCTGAGTGAACCTTGATTGCAGGTCTCGTGCTGGGCAGAGCTAAGTTGTCTCTCACCTCATTTGAATATTCTTATGCCTGCCACACGTACAGCGGCAGAATCTCCACAAATCTTGTATACAAAAGTTTCCTGTAGTTCCTTTAGCATAGAGAGGCTGGGGAAGGTTAGAGACTGATTTGTACTTTTAAGATATGTAGTTGATCCTTGAACGATACAGGTCTGACCTGTTACACACAGATTTTTTTCAATAAATGTATTAGAAAATGTTCTGGAGTTTTGCAACAATTTGAAAAAAACTCAACGATAAACCATGTAGCTAAAAATATTTAAAAAATAGAAAAAGGTAAGTATATCGTGAATGCATAAAATATATGTAGACACCTAATTTTTTATCATTTACTACCATAAAATATACACAAAGTATTGCAAAAGTGAAAATTTATTAAAACTTATATACACACTCACAGACCATATGTGGTACTATTCTCAGTTGAGAGAAGTATACACAAACACAAAGATGCAGTATCAGATTGTAACTGCATGAACTTAACCACAGCGCACACCACACCCTGTAATAATTTTGTACCTTCTCTTGTTCTGTTGCAATGAGCTCAGGTGTTGCGAGTATCCCTTTAAAAAGTTCTGTGATGCTCCTCATCATCCCAGCGTGAGCAGCTCATCCCCGGTGAAATGCACATCACAGTAGAAATTGCCCTCTCCCTGTTCTCATGTACTTTTCCTGCTGTTTCATGCAGTACTGTGAACCCTGAATAACACTGTGGGATCCATATGAAGTGGCACTGGTGATGCTGAAGTGCTCCCAAGAAGCAGAGAAAAGTCATGACATGACAAGAAGACGTTGAATTGCTTGATATGTAACAGAGACTGAGGTCCAGCCGGGGTTGCTTCCATGTCAGACAGATGATTCGTCCTGTAAACAGGCAGTGTAACTTACTGTGTGGATAAATACAGGACAGCACTATAGATGTATTTTCTTTCTTACGATTTTCTTACAAATGTTCCCTTTTCTCTAGCTTACTTTATTGTAACAATACAGGATGTAATACCTATAACATACAAAATACATGTTATTAACTGTTGCTGGTCAACAGCAGGCTCTTAGTAGTTAAGTCTAGGGGAGTCAGAGTTATACCTGGAAGTTCTACTGTGTATGGTTAGTGTGCAAAGCCCCCAAGTTGCTCAAGGGTCAACCGTAATCCTAAAAGAATCTAATACAATATTGTACACAGTAAGTGGTCAATAAATAATGAATTGAGCTAAATAAGAACACATAAATCTCAGAATATGTGCAACCTGATCCTGGTACACAGAGATCTCTCTGTACATATCCCTTTTCTCAGTTCATGCCCTTCTTTCAGCTAGAAAGGGCCTTATTTTGAATAAGTTGTATATAGAGCAAAAATCCCTCTAAGAATGCTGTGTGGATTCCCATGCGCAATCTGGCTTAGTCCATTGCTTCATGCCCACCCTGGACATGAAGGGCCGTGCCACAGCGGGTCTCTATGCACCCACCCTGTCTATACCTGAGCAACGCATTCCTCTTTGCTGCTCTCCTACAGGCTCCAGAGTGCAGTGACACCAGCACAGAGCTCTGCTCAACGTCCCTCTGTGCTTTCACGATGCTGACGGATTATGAAGGTAGGGAAGAATGTAGAGCCAGGAGGTCATGAGGAGGGGAACTAATTTATAAAGTCACATTTGTAGAACTAAGTGCATCCAACAGTTACCAGGGGAAAGGTAGCCAAAAGCTATACCAACACCACCCAAGTCAAAACCAAAACAGGAAAAAAAAATTATGTGGATATAGAATTTCTGAAAGCATCATTCCTGAGGTGCCTTATCCAGGAGGAAGAGTTAAAATAATAGTTTAACTGGAAATAAATACATGCTAGAAGCATTGCATATTAGGGGGGACAGAGAGCGAGAGCAAGAGAGAGAGAGAGAGTGTGTGTGTGTGTGTGTGTGTGTGTGTGTGTGTGTGTGTGTTTCAGACGTAGTTTTGCTCTTGTTTCCCAGGCCGGAGTGCAATGGTGCCATTTCCGGTCACCACAACTTCCACTTCCCAGGTTCAAGCGATTCCCCTGCCTCAGCCTCCCGAGCAGCTGGGATTACAGGCATGCATCATCACACCTGGCTAATTTTGCATTTTTAGTAGAGACAGGGTTTCTCCATTTTGGCCAGGCTGGTCTCAAACTCCCAACCTCAGGTGATCCGCCTGCCTCGGCCTCCGAAAATGCTGGGATTACAGGCATGAGCCACCATGCACAGCCAGAGTCTGTTTTATTTTATTCCCAAAGTACTTTCTCAAGCACACTAACATGAACCCCCTAAGAGACATTTCACATTAAATTAAGAATACTCCCTAACTCATGTTATGAGACCAACATCATCCTTATACCAAAACTTGGCAGAGACACAACTAAAAAAGACAATTTCAGGCCAATATCCATGATGAACATAGATGAAAAAATCTTCAATAAAATACTGGCAAACCAAATGCAACAGCACATCAAAAAGCTTATCCATCACGATCAACTAGGCTTCATCCCAGGGATGCAAGGCTGGTTCAACTACGCAAGTCTATAAACGTAATTCACCACTAAACAGAACCAAAGACAAAAATCACATGATTATCTCAACAGATGCAGAGGCCTTTGACAAAATTCAACAGCCCTTTATGCTAAAAATTCTCAATTAACTAGGTATTGAAGCAACGTATCTCAAAATAATAAAAGCTATTTAGGACAAACCCACAGTCAATATCATACTGAATGGGCAAAAACTGGAAGCATTCCCTTTGAAATCTGGCACTAGACAAGGATGCCCTCTCTCACTAATCCTATTCAATATAGTATTGGAAGTTCAAGCCAGAGCAATCAGGCAAGAAAAAGAAATAAAGGGTATTCAAATAGGAAAGGAGGAAGTCAAATTGTCTCTATTTGCAGACAACATGGTTGTATATTCAGAAGACCCCATCATCTCAGCCCAAAATCTCCTTAAACTGATAAGCAATTTTAGCAGTCTCAGGATACAAAATCAATGTGCAGAAATCACGTGCATTCCTATACACCAATAACAGACAAACAGAGAGCCAAATCATGAGTGAATTCCCATTCACAATTGCTACAAAGAGAATAAAATACCTAGGAATACAACTAACAAAGGATGTAAAGGACCTCTTCAAGGAGAACTACAAACCACAAGGAAATAAGAGAGGACACAAACAGATGGGAAAACATTCCATATTCATGGTTAGGAAGAATCAATATCATAAAAATCGCCATACTGCCCAAAGTAATTTATAGATTCAATGCTATCACCATCAAGCTACCAATGACCTTCTTCACAGAACTTGGAAAAAACCACCATAAACTTCATATGGAACCAAAAAAGAGCCTTCCAAACAATCCTAAGCAAAAAGAACAAAGCTGGAGGCATCAGACTACCTGACTTAAAACTATACTACAAGGCTACAGTAATCAAAACAGCATGGTACTGGGACCAAAATAGAGATATAGACCAATGGAACAGAACAGAGGCCTCGGAAGTAATGCCACACACCTACAACCATCTGATCTTTGACAAACCTGACAAAAACAAGCAATGGGGAAAGGATTCCCTGTTTAACAAATGTTGTTTGGAAAACTGGCTAGCCATGTGCAGAAAGCTGAAACTGGACCCATTCCTTATCCCTTATACAAAAATTAACTCCAAATGGATTAAAGATTTAAACATAAGACCTAACACTATCAAAACCCTAGAAGAAAACCTAGGCAATACCATTCAGGACATAGGCATAGGCAAGAACTTCATGACTAAAACACCAAAAGCAATGACAACAAAAGCCAAAATAGACAAATGGGATCTAATGAAACTTAAGAGCTTCTGCACAGCAAAAGAAACAGTCATTAGAGTGAACTGGAAACCAACAGAATGGGAAAAAATTTTTGCAAGCTACCCAACTGACAAAGGGCTAATATCCAGAATCTACAAAGAACTAAAACAAATTTACAAGAAGAAAACAAACCCATCAAAAATTGGGTGAAGGATATGAATAGGCACTTTCAAAAGAAGACATTTATGCAGCCAACAAACATATTAAAAATGCTCATCGTCACTGGTTATTGGAGAAATGCAAATCAAAACCACATTGAGATATCATCTCACACCAGTTAGAATGGTGATCATTAAGAAATCTGGAGACAACAGATGCTGGAGAGGATTTGGAGAAAAAGGAACATTTTTACACTGTTGGTGGGAGTGTAAATTAGTGCAGCTATTGTGGAAGACAGTGTGGTGATCCCTCAAGGATCTAGAAATAGAAACACCATTTGACCCAGCAATCCTATTACTGGATATATACCCAAAGGATTATAAATCATTCTGTTATAAAGACACATGCACACATATGTTCATTGCCACACTGTTTACAATAGCAAAGACTTGGAACCAACCCAAATGTCCATCGAGGATAGACTGGATAAAGAAAATGTGGCACATATGCACCATGGAATACTATGCAGCCATAAAAAGGTTCATATCCTTTGCAGAGACATGGATGGAGCTGGAAACCATAATTCTCTGCAAACTGACACAAGAACAGAAAACCAAACACTGCATGTTCTCATTCATAAGTGGGTGTTGAACAATGAGGAAACATGGACACAGGGAGGGGAACATCATACACAGGGGTCTGTTGGGGGGTTGGGAGCTAGGGGAGTGATAGCAGGGATTGGGGAGGTTGGGGAGGGATAACATTAGGAGAAATACCTAATGTAGGGGACGGGGAGATGGAGGCAGCAAACCATCATGGCATGTGTATACTTATGTAACAATCCTGTGAGATCTGCACATGTACCCCAGAACTTAAAGTATAACAAAAAAAGAAAAAGAAAATACAAAATGTATGTCTATGAAGTCTCCCCACTGCTGGTTTCTCAACTTGCCTCCGTCTTCTTTCCCTTTTAATGAACTGGGACATGAGGTGAAACAGAGAGGATAAACGGAGTGTAAGAAATGAGGAGAGAAGAGAGTGAAGCTAAAATAGGAAATCAGGAAATGCAATTAGATCCCCCCCGTCCCTCACATGGGGCCACCCTCTCATTGTCCTGGATGGCTTCTTCCTGAGGGTTCTGCATGGTTCCTCAATCCCAGGGAATTCCACAGGATGTTCCACCCAAGACTGTTGGGCTCCCACCTCTATCTTTTGCCACTCAATGAAGTAATTTCACTGCCTGGAAAGAAGAATGATACTTTCTGGTCCTTATTTCACATCTAATATAGAGAGGTCAATTGTATTATTCCTAAATATCTTTGAACAAATAGAAGTTTTAAAGCATGTATACTACCTAGTTGCTCTTCCTCAAGCCAGGGAAAACTACAGATTCAACAATTAAAATTGAGATAGACTCTTTCCACTTAATGCTACCATTCTTGCTTTATTTCATGAGAATGAGAATATAATAATGTGCCATACATTCACTTTGGGGAAATATTTATTTATGTTGTAAATATTTATCATTACAGAAGACACATGAGTTTACTGGGAATAAAGAAATTTGGAAGATAATAGAATGTTTTCACCTATGTTGTAATGTTGACACAGTTTGGTGTAGGATGTGGAGATGCTGATGTGAAACTTAGCTCAAGTTTGCCATCTAAGACCTGAATGGGCTGTGTGTATCCACCCCTGGTTAGCCACACAACCTCGGGAAGACCTCAACCCCCTCCCGGTACAGCAGGGACGAGAACAGCACCGCCTGTTGGAAGCTTGAGGGAGACTATGGATGCGCAGTGCTTGGCAGAGGGTCTGGTCATGGAAGGTACCAGCACGTATGAGATACTATTATGATTTTGTTTTATCCGAAAGAAAGGGAATGAAAGAAGAGGGAAGGAAAAGAGAATAATCGGGAGAAATGAAGGATGAGGGGTGAGGGGAGGAGTAAGGGACATGAAGGCAGTGTGGAGCAGCCGAGGGCGGAGACGGTTTTCACCACCTCCCAGCGTCTATTGCAGATTCCACTCTCGAACATTTTGTAAGGACCCTTTACACAAGGTAATGTTTGACCCCTGCTGAGCCAGGGGCGAGGGCCTCTGAGAGAATAATTAACTTAATGTGACTCTGGTTTGTGGATGCGTTTACTCTCATGTAAGTCAACAACATCCTGGGATTGGGACACACGTTCTGGGCACTGCTGGCCAGTCCCAAAATGGGACATAAGGAAGTGATTCTTCTACTTCTTTTATTTCTGAAATCAGGTAAGACAACTTTTTTTTAATATAAGAATTGTTTTTTCTCCCACAATGTAGTAAAAATACATATGCCATGGCTTCATGTGCAATTCGCCTAATTTAATTTTCTGTTCATGAAATTCCAAGTTCAAAATCTTGTATAAGATTGAGGAGCTCTTCAAGAAGTAAGTTTAATTGTGCTGTGAAGATTTTCAGGGTGCTGGAATGAATGGGCAGATAAAATAATGGGTGATTTTTCAAATCTAAATGAGTGCACCCACATAGTGGCCAGTCTAATTGAAAAAGAGCCAATGTAGCTAACCATCCAAGAGATGGCTCAGCTCTTTGCCTGGTTCTCGGTTTGATTAATTTATATCATCTCTGTTAAAATGTCATGCTCCCCTCACTTGCAAGTTAAAACAACAAAACATCTCTTAGAACATATTCTGTACCCTCCCCAGCTCATGGTTGGGGGGGGGGCAGGATTCAGCATTTCTCTCTCTGTTGTGGCCTGAGTAAGCCTTTCCATAGGTATACATTCACCTCTTATCCTGGGAGAAATCACATGCATCCATTTGCCAGATCACATATGCATATAGTGATTCAACAAACACTTAGTGCTTGTGAGTAGCCCCCACGTTTGTACACATACATCCTTACATACCTGTGTGTCAATGTGAGTGTGAGTGTGTGTCCTTTACAATTACTAGCTTCTTTAGCTTGTGGTATAGGTAGGGTTGTATATTCGTCCCCATTTTATAGACAAGGAAATACAGACTTAGGAGAATCATGTTATTTGCTCAGTGACCAAACTCCTGCATCAAGGATTTAAGCCACATTTCCCAGAAGAAATCTAGGGCTCTTCTCACTTTTCAGCTTTGTTTAAGCCTTTGAAAAGATATTCTAAACATGTCCTAGTAGTTCTTTTACTTAAAAAAAAAAAAAACAGCTTTATCGAGATATAATTAACGTAGAGAATTCACCCATTCAGGCACACAATCCAATGGATTTTAATATATTGGGAGTTGTGCAGCCACTATCAGAATAAATTTTAAAATCTTGTCATACCTGCAAGATACCACTCTCCTTAGCTGTTACCCCCAATCTGCCGCTTCTGGCAGCCACTAATCTACCTTCTGTGTTTAAATCTTTGCCATTTTGGAAATTTTATAAAAATGGAATCATAAGTTTCGCTAACAGTTCTTCATATCAATAATGAATACATACTTGAAATTCAATCTATAAATTACCAGATGAAATTTTACAAATTCAAATACATTTGCATTTAGTGGAAGCCATTCAAGGAACTATCGAAGAAAACATAGAGCAGGAGAAAATTAAACAATGAAATTTTTGTGGGAAAGAGCTGTGTGTTGGCGGTATGAATAGTCTACTTCAGCCCCTGGAAACTGGGACAGAGATCTCTGTGAACTTATTCAGTGGGCTACACCCAAAGGTGTACACTGAAAGATCAAAATTCTCTGCCACAGGATTAACATGTGTTTTACCCAACCTGGGGGCACATTCTCTCATACGCTCTTTGGAAAGGAAGGCTGTCTGTGGATGTGTCATCTTTCTGGTGTGCTGCAATGCTCGGGGCGAGGAAAAACTTTCTTTTACAGCCGTACTCAGTGAGAAGCAGGGAAACATCTTCCATTTCACAAATTACTAAGTCTTTTTTCTTACACATGCAAATATGCATGCACTTCCCATATCACAGTGAGGAAGACATTCTCACGCTGCTAATGAAATACATTTGCATCGGTAGCAATATACATCTACATTTTGCCTATAATTTAAATGTATTTTTCCACTGAAAGATTTGTTTCATGTTTTCTTGCCACCAAATAAGCCCTATCAAATCCTTTTGCCATATGAGTCCTAGAAGTGAATAAGATTTTTTAAATGGGGGAAAACATTTCAAAATTAAAAGAAAAAATTTGATTCATTTTTGGGATATTTACTAAGAACTTGAGCTGGGGAGGGGATCTCAGCAGTGACCCACTATGAAGCATAATAAGATGACACTCAGAGGTAACTTAATTGAAGGGGGAATAAATGGAAGTTTTCTCTTGTTGAATATCAGTTGTAGTCTGCTGTGCTATACTTCAAAAAAACTCTTCAGAAAGTTTAACTTAACTCACTGTAGGGCACACTTTGTGGATTTGTTTTGTGTTTTGAAGTCACACTCTGAATAGAATTTACCAAAACACAGCTCTTCTTGGAAATGAGAGTTCAAGCTGACAGAAGATGCAGGGTGAAGACATAGATATGGACCTAAAGTATCTATTTCTCTGTGATCTTTTGATACATCTTGCAAGTGCTTTTAGCCAACTCCTGGTCAATAATCCATTTTTCCAGCCTGGAGTGTCTTACATTGAGGAAGGACAAAGTTGCAGAGATGGGAAGCAGGTGAACTTTGGCTGGGGACTTTGGAAGAGAGTGCATTCCCCTCCCTGTCCTGCCCCTTGTGCTCTGTGTACTCTCAGGAGGTCAGGACAGGCCTTTCTGAGAATGAGAATCTGTTCATCTGCCTTCCTACTCTATACTTGTTATCAGCATGCAAAGTAATGCACTCTGCTCTGTGTCATCTTTCAGAACCTCCCCTGACTCCATGTTCCCCAGAGGGCTCCCTGCCTTCAGAGCGAGGATTGTCTCCTGCCACTCCCCTAGTCACCTTTTAACCCACTCCCTCTGCCTGCAGCCCCCACCACACCCCTGAAAGTGGTCAAGGTTGTCCTGTTGTCTAATTTCATGGATCTTGGCTATCTTCATTTTGTAAGCCTCTTCTGGCCCCTCACCCTGTGAAAATCACTGGCATTCTGTGCCAAGGATGGAGCTAGCATCTCCAGGCTTAGAAGATAGCTGCTGAAGCTTGGCTAGGTGTTCTTAGGAGCCTCGGGACAGGGGACATTCTGTAGCCTTGCGGTGGGAGCACAGCTGAGCCCCGCTTGGCCACCCTCTGCCGCCTCCAGGCAGAAGGCAGCTTTGAGACAGATTCCTTGCCTCAGATCTGATCTCAAAGAAACATCAAGACCAGTAATTGTCCCAGGTTCTGCTTTTTCACAATTCCCTCTGAAATCCAGATGCCTGTCAGCACCTTGGAAAAACTGATTTCTCCCCAGTTAGGAGTGGTGTGTCACTGTAGTAAGCCCAGTATAGAAATGGCCTTCATAGTAGGGAGCTTCCTACCCTCCAGTGTTTCATCCAGTTTTTGCCCGAGGTGGCAATATAATTTAGTTCAGTTCTTATTTATTTCCAGCGTCATCTATGCACCAAAACTTTTGTATCTCAAGGAGGTTAAAGCGACAGTGTTAAACCAAAGCACGTATTGTAAGAAATCAAACAATGGCCTCCACATTCCACTTCTACCCAGGGATGAACAAATCAACATCAATCTTCATGGCACCGTTGCCACTGATGGTGCCTTACTTTTCTCTCACGACATGCCAATCAACAGCAAACATAAAATTTGTTTTTATTTAAGGGTCTATACCTGTTAATATGGTAACTCAGTAATGGTTCCATAGTTCTAACCTGTTTATCGATCTAGTTAATCTTTTAATATCTTACAATCTGCTAATGAACCGGTTTTTCTTTGTTTTATAATTTCAACTCGTAGAGTCAGGGATACATGTGCAGGTTTGTTACATGACTAAATTGTGTGACACTGAGCTTTGGGGTACAAATGACTCCATCAGCCAGGTAGTGAGCTAAATACTAAACAGGTATTTTTCCAGCCCTTGCCTCCCTCCCTCTTTCCCTTCTCTGGGAGTCCCCAGTGCCTTTTGTTGCCATCTTTATGTCCACATGTCAGACTATGTGTTCTTAACTAAACATCTGGACTCACAGCTGCCCATTCTACTTCCAGGAAACAGCAAGTTTTATTCAGTTAATGCTAACCGAAGAGACTAAAAGGAAGTCATGGCAATTAGACATTGGCGTTGATTAACTGACCATTTGTTCCACTTGGGCCTCCCACCTCTAGGTCAAGGAGAGCCTCTGGAGGACTATGTGAACACCCAGGGGGCTTCGCTGTTCAGTTTCACTAAGAAAAAGCTGGAGGCAGGAAGCGTAAAGGAATGTGCGGCAAAATGTGAGGAAGAGAGAGAATTCACCTGCAGGTATTTCCATTGTTGTTGCACCTACCCAGAAATCTGTCATTTGGATGGCAAGTCATTTACTCACAAATTTATTAACAATTTAAGAGAAGGGAGAAATTTATGGAATCAGCATTTGGAACTATATTTGCTCACAGTATCTGAAGCCGTACTAATGGCTTCTCGTTAAGGTTTACTGGAATCTCTGCTAGAAAAATACCCTAAAAGGAAGTTATTTGTTTTTACACCGACATAAACATTAGCAGCTATTGTTCTGAGCTCTGATTTTTAACATCATGATCAGTAAATGTTTGTTGAGGATCATGTCCCAGATAGATCCGAGCAATGACTTACAGCTACAAGAACCCAGTGCCCGCCCTTTAGTATTTAAGGTGTAGTCGAGGAAACTGGATATAATGTTTGAAAAAAAGACAGCTCAAGTGAGTTACTGCGAAGTGGCATAATCAATGCATGATCCACTCAGATCCAGAGGAAAGAACAGTCCCTAAGGTTGAGGCAGCTAGAGAAGGCTCAGGCAGGAGGTGGGAGGTGGGGACTGAGCTGGGTTTGGAGTTGAGAGAGCTCTTGACAAGCACCAGGCAGGAGGGGGAAGATGCAGCCCTGAACCCCCTTGATGGGGACCATTAAGAGATCAAGTTGGCTAAAGCAAAGGCTTCACGTAGGTGATGGGCCTGGGACGATAGCTCTGGATGCCAAACTGAGCACCCACAGCAGGACCACGTGGATGGGGAAGGGAGGGATCAGGGGCCAGGTGAAAGGTGGAGCAGAGGTTCATGGGAAGTGATCAGAGTCGAGAGGTCATGGAGGCAGACCATCTTGGACAACGGGTTCAAGGCAAACAGAGTAGCTTCTTTCCAACCCAAAGACAATTAAGAAAACCAGTGAAGAAGAAGTAAAGCAGTTGAAATAGAAAGAAAGAGAAAATGAGGGAAAGATGACAGGGGCGTGAGAGAACGAGAGTTACTGCCACGTGGGTGTCTTTGGTTCAGCACTTCATCGATGCCATGCCCAAATAGCTGACAGGCAGCACTTCTGAGCTCCCTGGTCCATCAAGAGATGCAATGATCTTTAGCATGTCTCACTTATTGATAAACATTTCCTTTCTTTAAATAAAGAAAAATACTTATTTGATTTCCTGATTTCTTCTGCAGGTCATTTCAATATCACAGTAAAGAGCAACAATGTGTGATAATGGCTGAAAACAGCAAGTCTTCCACAATCATTAGGCTGAGAGATGTCGTTTTATTTGAAAAGAAAAGCAAGTACATTTTCTTCTTCCTCCTCCTCCCATCCTCCCCATCCTCCCACTCTTCCTCCTTCTCTATTCTATCTTTACTTTATGAGACCAGAGGAGGAAGGCACTATGGTGTAGTGGAATTGAATTCTGAGTTAGGACAGGATTTGATTGCTGACTAAGCATGTCAGCTTGAGTATATTATTTCACCTCGTGGGTTTAATTTTTTTTGTTGGTCAAAAAAATGAAAGGATTGGATTTGCAACATCACATCTACCTCTATGACCCTGAAAGTAAGATGTTTAAAATAATATTTTATATTTAACGAGGAGATGGGAAGTCTACGCATTCCTTTTGATCTTGGCTTCTTATTCTACAGGGTGACCATGGTTGTTGGGCCCTAGCTTCTGGACAAAGCCTTGTAAAATAGAAATACTGAGGTGTTTTAATCCTCAGAAACATTTGGATCGGGACAAAAATCTTATTTTCATTCTTAAATTTTTCACATTTTGGGGGACATAATCTATACTTTCCTCAGGTTTCTGAAATGTTGTCTTCTAAAACTGTGCAAAAGTTACAGCTCCTTTTCTATAGTTTCTTTCAAAACGTGGGTCAATAGTCCCATTGTTTAGAATAAGACACAGACAGGATTTCAATGGAAATTGCATGTCTTTTTAGATGTGCAAATGTTTCATTAAGGGTATGAAGATTCGAAAGGATATGTATGACACTTTAAAAACTGTTTCCTTTGCTATGTCGGTGGCTAGGTATTAAGACTGTTAATAATAGCAATATAGCTCCCAAAATATTCTGCATCCCAGGTGTTAAAGCAGACTGGAAACACCATAGTTCTTGTATTCTTCAGGATGATTTTCAATGTTGTGTCTGGTATCACTGCAAAACTCTAAGTAGCAATTTAAACAGTATTTATTTGGGTCGGAATTATTTCTGTGCGTTGACTCTTCGTGGGTTTCATTAGCTGTATGCATTGTACTTTCTTCCTTACCACTGCTCCTCTCTAATTCTTGAGATTAAAGTACAGATTAAATCTAAACTTTATCTGTTGAAGTTACTAGTTCTTGCAAGTAGTAAGCAAAGGGTAAACTATATAGGATCACCTACTTGTACCAGATTTAAAAAAAAAACAGCCTGGATTCTCTCTACAAAATGCTAACATTTAGATATGTCATTTGTAAATTGTTAACCAGGGGAAACATGGGAATGACTGTTAGGCTGAGTTTGAAGTCTGAAGTTTGAAAGCTTAGTCGGCTTGTTTTCAAGGTGACAGAAGGGAGCAAAAGGTTATATAAACTCTGGTGGGTACATACAAACAGAAGAGAAGAGAAAAGTCAAAAGTCAGCCATTTTTTGGTCTTTGTTTCTTTGCTGTGGGATATTGACCCACTCTAACTTACCTGCCAGGGTTTTGCTGGGAATAGTCAGTGTTAGATCACATTTACTTCCACCACTTACCACCAGCCACACTGCCATCACCCGGTCCAAGACCCTGTCACCACTGGTTGGGGCTACTTGTAGCTGTACACATGATCTGTAAGAAATGTACCTTCCCTGCTTGAAGCCCTTCCTAGTGCCCTTAAAATAAGACCCAAATACTTCCCAAATGTGCTAGGGCCCAGAATTATGTAAGTAACCCCGGGCTGCTGTTTGCTTGGCTTGCTCAACTTTTCTACACTGGCCTTACCTCTGTTCCTTCACCACTCCAAGCACATGCCCTCCTGCCTGGGACGTCTTCAACTTTGTCCTGCTGTGCCAGCTCCTTCTTATCTCCTAGGTCTCAGCTCAATCACCGCCTCCTTTGCAAATCTTCCCTGACCTCTAGACCTCCCTTTCACAAAGCACTTTGAGTTTACACTTTTGATGTGTGTCTTATGTCTACTGTAATACTATGTCCCAATGACGACGTACCTTTAATCATAGTACATAGTACTGGGCTCCCAAAGAAGACGTACTTGCAATCATAATGCATAGTATTGGGTTAAAAGCATTCGTTTCCTGTAGGTATGTTAGGACTACTTTCCCATGTGATTGATCAATGAATTCAAAAAGGACTAAAGTGGGTAAACATAAATGATTAGTATACCGCAAACATTTTATATTTTCATTGAAAACACAAGCGTACATGACACCTTTTTATGTAAACAGAGGCTTTTTTTTCTTTGAATATGGGGTCACCAGTAGGAGGTCTCTAGTGCATTTCCTGCATAAACTATGCTTTAGTGCAACGTCTACAATTATCACTTTCCTTATCTTTGAAATGGACCGTATCTCGACATTTACTAATCAAGCTGAATGTGCAATACCTTTAGATTCTTATGATTTCCTCCTCAAACTTTATAGTCAACTATATGAGTGGATTGCCCTCCATGGATTTGATAGCAATTTTTTAAATGATTCATGTTTCAACTCCTTAAAAACATTCAATTTAGTTAAAAACAAAACAAAAAAGAGCTTTGTTTCTTTCCACATTCATTTCTCAGTTTCGATCATCTTTAATTAAATATAACTGTAAGAAAGCTGGAAAATGCAAAGAAATGACTCGTGGTAAACACACAACCCACATGGGGGGAACAGACGCTGGGTGGGGGGGACACACCAGCAAAGCACCTGCAGCTGCATGTGGACCCAGGTGAGCATCAGACTGTTTTAAAGGCAGTAGAGGGCCCTTTTGGTTGAGTGGAGGCTGGTTGAGAACTTTTACTGCCAACATTTACAGTAAACCATGGTTTTATAGCCCTGTTTGGCACTTTTGCGTATCACTGGGAGCCTGAAGAAATAGAAGTGGGTTAGATCTCTTTCAGCCTTTGAAAAGCCTGTTGTCTCCCCATCCAAAAATCCCTTTCCCCATTCTCTCACTCTGTCTCATCATGCTATGTGTTTTCTCTGTAACGTGTACCATTATGAAGTGATCTCACTCCATACTGTGCTTCCTTGAAGATTTCCTGTGACCCCACTGCCTGATTCCACTAGAATGTGAGCTGCATGGCAGCCAAGCCTCTGGCTGCACTGTGCCCCATGGGCCCCCCAGCACCCTGGTGGGGCTTGATACACAGAGGGCTCATAAGTAGCATTTGAATACATGAAGCAAAGTACAGAATGGCTCAGTTTATTGCAGCCCTCTTTCAGATGCAAAAGATGATCTTTTAGAAAGCAGAAGCGGGGTCTGGTGCACAAGGTCTTTCTCTCAATGTGACTGTGCTGTGCAGACCTTCTGTGGTTTCTTGGTGTGAAAGACTTTGACCACTGTGTGGCTTTCCCTTCAGTGTATCTTTCAGAGTGCAAGACTGGGAATGGAAGGAACTACAGAGGGACAACGTCCAAAACAAAAAACGGCGTCACCTGTCAAAAATGGAGTTCTACTTTTCCCCACAAACCTAAGTAAGACTTTCCCTTTCATCTTTGTGTTCACCTATTGTACAGTTGTCCTGCTGTGTCTGTGGGGGACTGGTGCCAGGACCCCGTGGCTACCAAAATCCATGCTTCCCAAGTCCCACACATAAAATGGTATAGTGTTTGCATATAACCTACATACATTCTCTCATATAATGTAAATGCTACGTAATCATTGTTATACCATATTTTTATTTGTATTATGTTTTATTTTCATATTGTTATTCTCTATCATCTTTTTCAAGTCGTTTCCATCCACAGTTGGTTGAATTTGTGGATGTGGAACCCATGGATACAGAAGGCCAACTGTATGTAGGACGATTTCATTATTTTTCATTCAAACCAGAATATGTGCATAAACAGAACCTTTTTGATGTTAATGTTCAATTATTTATAGCACCATAGTAGAATATGGTTGCTTTCTATTTTTTCTTGGGTATGGAGGTATCTTGAAGACCTAGAACATAGAAACATGTCTAGTTAAAAAAAAAAAATCAATGAAACCATGAATTTGAGGCCAAATCTGAGAAAAACACAAAGATAACTATGTTTGGGACATACCAAATTAGAGCTCTTATCACATGTTCGACTCAAATTGTGGAGCAAAAAAGTAAATAAAATACAAAAATGAAAATGGAGATACATGAAACCCAAATCTCGCAACTTGCCTGTTATTTATTTTAGTGTCTTTTTTGTACTTTTCCCAGTTTGGTGTTAGATGGCATTAAGTTCTCAGTAGTGATGCTCATCAAACAGTGCTCACCTTTATCCATTCCCCCAACACTCAACAAATTGACTTGGCTACATCCCTGTGAAATGAGCAGATTGAATATTCCCTGTGAGATAATGAAAACTGATTCAACCAAATGGCGAACTCAGAGACAGTCAGGTGCCATGGAGACACACTGGGCCATTTTTACAGGTGGTCTAGGTTCATCTTTATGAGGGAACTGAGGTCCTGAGAGGGTGGGGATTACCCCAAACAGGTTCACAGAAGAACCAGAAATAAAACCTGCCTTTCTAGACTTTAAGTCTTGTGATTTTCATCTAAATGGTTGTCTCTATACAGCAACTCATCTCTAGAATTGAAAAGGAGCTTAACTCCCTCCTCCGCCCCCATTAATTCAGGCTGCATTTCAGAAAAAAAGAGGACTTTGGAATCAGTCAAATCAACTTGGAATTCCTGATCTGCTTCTTAGTAGTTATTCACACTTAAGCGAGTTTTGTTTCGTTTTATGTTGCCACTCAGTCTTCTCATCTGTAAAATAGGATAATAACACTTTCCTCGCAGGGGTTTTTTATTGGGACTAAAAAAGAAAATGCATAGAAAGATTTTAGTTGAATTCCTGGCACATAGTTCACATGGACAGAATGTTATTAACTACAGGGATTTTTACAGAGAAACGGTAACTGACAGAAGAAGGTGTCTGGAATGAATTAGGACCTTGGCAGGCTTTTGAGGCCTTTATATTTCTCTTGACTGTGAATAAAAATACTTTGGCTCTCCGTCTAAGACTCGGCTGTCAATATAGCAGCAATGGTAATATTACCTTCTGTGCCAGAAGCAGCCAATCAATAGAGAAATTAAAAATCTGGCCACACAAATGCTGCAGCACCCTGCTGAAATGCATTCGCATGACAACTTCAATCTCTGATGGGAAACGAGAGCATCTCCTGCTGCCTTGCTGGTAGCATACTGATTTTTAGAATATAGTCTAAGTGCTTCTTTCCCATCCTCTCCAGATACTCACCTGATACACACCCCTCAGAGGGACTGGAGGAGAACTACTGCAGGAACCCAGACAACGATGAGAAGGGGCCCTGGTGCTACACCACTGATTCAGAACAGAGATACGACTACTGCGACATTCCCGAGTGTGAAGGTCAGGAGGGGCTCTAGAAAGCGCTTTCATTTCTGCCCTTCACCTATAAAATAATTTGTGTAAAGCCCCTTCCTACAGGGAGATTACTAATAATTGAGTAATGTATTCGCCTCTCAGAAAGGAGCAAAACTTTGCTCAGACCCACAGAATTGACCTAAATTTTTTGTTTGTTTGTTTTTGAGATGAAGTTTTGCTCTTGTTGCCCAGGCTGGAGTGCAATGGCATGATCTCGGCTTACTGCAACCTCTGCCTTATGGGTTCAAGTGATTCTCCTGCCTCAGCCTCCTGAATAGCTAGGGTTACAGGCATGCACCACCACTCCCAGCTAATTTTGTACTTTTAGTAGAGACGGGGTTTCTCCATGTTGGTCAGGCTGGTCTCAAACTCCTGACCTCAGGTGATTTGCCCACTTTGGCCTCCCAAAGTGCTGGCATCAAAGGCATGAACCACTGCACCCAGCTGACCTGAATTATTTTATTAAAATATTACATCAACATGTGTAGACATAAAACTACATCTAAACTCTAAATACAAATTTCTTATGAGTAAACTTTTACACAGTGTAAAACCCAAGACAGATTTGCAATTAAGTAGTTAAAATAAAACAACAAAATCAATAAAAATCAAATAAACAATATACATTTAATGTAGACTTTGCTGTTTCGCTGAAGCTAAGCAAGAAAGCAATTTTTAAATCAGCAAATCATTGTTTTAATGGACTGACCAATTTAATAGTGCACCTCAAAGGTCAATGCTAAAAAATAAAAAAACATTGTACTGAAAAAACTGTCATCATTTTGTATTTCTGGCTACATTTGTTGGTGCAAAAGGGAATGAATAAAGGTGAGACTCGTGTGACAGTGTGGATATGGTACTGCGTGATCATTCAGTTCTCCCTTCACGTCCACCTATTAGAATCATGGGGATCCTTTATTCGTATACCATGTTATACGTATTTGCCCTTAAGTGCCACCAATGCCCCACTTTTATATTTAGTCTGCCCGTTTTCCTTAGTACCCCAAAAGAATGTAAGTCACATATTACTCTGCATTACCGTGTGACTTCAATAATTCTGAATCAAAGTTTAAGTTTGTGAATAATTTTGCAAAAAAGAGAGCCCGTCATGCTTCTCGACTATATAAAAAGGGAAGTGCTGTCACTTCAGGTGAATATTGTTCTCCATGAGACCATGAGCACAGACGAAAACTCAAGACTAAAACCCTGAGACGGTGCAGTCAGTGGAATGATCAGAATAATTTCACACAAAGTTTTAAAGATCATTATTGTAATGAAGATGGCGAATATTGAAAAGTCCTAAGGGAGAACTTACAGACTTCCGAGAATAGATGCACCCCTGCCTCCCTGCCGGCCTGCACATCCTGATTTAAGGACATGGCATCAGGGAAATTCTGAATTTGGTCATGACTAAAATAATTGACTGGATATTGACTAAAATTTGTGAATGTTACCATTTAAAAGGAAAATGACATTTGGATTGTGTTAGAAAATCCTGAGTCCTTATTGCCAATTTTATGGCCAAGTGCCTGTTGTGAATTACAGCTGAATGGGGCCAAGTTGCACTTAAGGGAGAGGGATTCTGGTTTTAACTCTCTGTTTTGCTTCGTCCATTTCAGTTTTTTTCTTCTTCTCTGTCCTTCCTTCCCAACCTGTCCAGATGAATGTATGCATTGCAGTGGAGAAAATTATGATGGAAAAATTTCCAAGACCATGTCTGGACTGGAATGCCAGGCCTGGGACTCTCAGACCCCACATGCCCATGGATACATTCCCTCCAAGTAAGTCTCACTGGAAAAAAACACTCCATGTTTAAGGCTCTGCAGCTCTATCGGACATTTGCTGTTATTTAGATATTTTAGCATTCCTCAAGATGTTTTTAATTTCAAAGCTAACGTCCTCCCACAATATTGCAAGTGAATACGCATTCTTTCTGCTCAAAACGTGGTCCGTGGGCCAGCAGCAGAGATGTTTTCTGAGAGTTTGTTAGAAATACAAAATGTCACACCCTCTGAATCCGATTTGCTTAATAACCAGATCCTCAGCTGATGGGCCTACACATTCAAACACTAATGTGGGTGTGAATACATTAACATCTGTCTTGAGAAATACACACACACATTGCTGGTGTATTTTCCAAATAGTTTTCTTTTCACTTCACTCTCTTTCCTTTCCCTTTGTACCAATGAGATTCAAGCCTCCTAACTTTTGACCTATGAGCAAACATCATGGATTTGTGAATCCCTGATGTTTTATGTGTATTTACATCAGTACATTTTTCTGGAATGAGGATTCATAACTTCCATCAGATTCTCTAAGGGGATCATGAATATAAAATGAGAATAAGGTTCTTGCTCTAGAAAGTCATGATGGTTCCAGATTTTTTTACACACATATATATAATTACACTTTATACATATATATATATAATACTGCACATATACATATATATATATATATATATATATAAAACCGCACTTTAGGTTCTGGGGAACATGTGAAGAACATGCAGGATTGTTGCATAGATACATACATGGCAATGTAGTTTGTTGCCTCCATCCCCCCGTCACCTATATCTGGCATTTCTCCCCATGTTATCCCTCCCCAACCTCCCTACCCGCCACTGTCCCTCTCTTATTCCCCCTTAACAGACCCCAGTGTGTGATGCTCCCCTTCCTGTGTCCATATGTTCTCATTGTTCAATACCCCTGTATGAGAGAGAACATGTGGTGTTTGATTTTCTGTTCTTATGTCAGTTTGCTGAGAATGATGGTTTCCAGATTCATCCACGTCCCTACAAAGGACACAAACTCATCATTTTTTATAGATGCATAGTATTCCATGGTGTATATGTGCCACATTTTCCTTGCCCAGTCTATCGTTGATAGTTGGTTCCAGGTCTTTGCTATTGTAAACAGTGCCGCAATGAACATTCGTGTGCATGTGTCTTTATAATAGAATGATTTCTAATCCTTTGGATATATACTCAGTAATGGGATTGCTGGGTCAGATGGAATTTCTATTTCTAAGTCTTTGAGGAATTGCCACACTATCTTCCACAATGGTTGAACTAATTTACCCTCCCACCAACAGTGTAAAAGTGTTCCTATTTCTCCACATCCTCTCCAGCATCTGTTGTCTCCAGATTTTTTAATGATCACCATTCTAACTGGCATGAGATGGTATCTCAATGTGGTTTTGATTTGCACTTCTCTAATGACAAGTGATGATGAGCATTTTTTTCATGTTTGTTGGCTGTGTAAATGTCTTCTTTTGAAACCCATTTTTGAATGGGTTTGTTTGTTTTTTTCTTGTTGTAAATCTGTTTCAGTTCTTCATAGATCCTGGATATTAGCCCTTTGTCAGATGGGTAGATTGCAAAAATTCTTTCCCATTCTATTGGTTACCAGTTCACTCTAATGATTGTTTCTTTTGCTGTACAGAAGCTCTGGAGTTTAATTAGATCCCATTTGTCTATTTTGGCTTTTGTTGCCAATGCTTTTGGTGTTTTAGTCGTGAAGTCCTTGCCTATTCCTATGTCCTGAATGGTATTGCCTAGGTTTTCTTCTAGAGTTTTTATGGTGTTAGGTCTTATGTTTAAGTCTTTAATCCATCTAGAGTTAAGTTTAGTGTAAGGTGTCAGGAAGGGGTCCAGTTTCTGCTTTCTGCACATAGCTAGCTAGCCAGTTTTGCCAACACCATTTATTAAACAGAGAATCCTTTCCCCATTGCTTGTTTTTGTCAGATTTGTCAAAGATCAGATGGCTGTAGTTTAGTGGCATTGCCTCCAAGGCCTCTTTTCTGTTCCATTGGTCTATATCTCTATTTTGGTACCAATACCATGCTGTTTTGATTACTGCAGGCTTGTAGTATAGTTTGAAGTCAGGTAGCGTGATGCCTCCAGTCTTGGTCTTTTGGCTTAGAATTGACTTGGTTATGCTGGCTCTCTTTTGAATCCATATGAAGTTTAAGGTGGTTTTTTCCAGTTCTGTGAAGAGGGTCATAGGTAGCTTGATAGGGATAGCATTGAGTCTATAAACTACTTTGGACAGTCTGGCCATTTTCACAATATCAGTTATCACCATTCTAACTGTCATGAGATGGTGTCTCAATGTGGTTTTGATTTGCATTTATCTAATGACCAGTGATGATGAGCATTTTTTCAGGTTCGTTGGCCTCATAAATATCTTCTTTTGAAAAATGTCTGTTCATATCCTTTGCCCACTTTCGAATAGGTTTTGTTTTCTTGTAAATTCATTTTAGTTTTTGTATATTCTGGATATTAACGCTTTGTCAGATGGGTAGATTGCAAAAATTTTTTCCAATTCTGTTGGTTGCCAGTTCACTCTAATGATTGTTTCTTTCGCTGTGAGGAAGTTCTTAAGTTTAATTAGATTCCATTTGTCTATTTTGGCTTTTGTTGCCATTGCTTTTGGTGTTTTAGTCATGAAGTCCTTGCCTATTCCTATGTCCTGAATGGTATTGCCTAGGTTTTGTTCTAGGGTTTTTATGGTGTTAGGGCTTACATTTAAATATTTATTCCATTTGGAGTTAGAATAAGGTTTTGTAGCATTCTTTTTCACATTAATTGTGCTGGAAAACACCTCCGATTCTATAGGCACTTCTGGTCTTCCTCTTCATTCTGTGATGACTACAGGACCATACCAGGGCTTTTAAGAATGCAGGAGTGGCCGGGCGCGGTGGCTCACGCCTGTAATCCCAGCACTTTGGGAGGCCGAGGCGGGTGGATCACGAGGTTAAGAGATCGAGACCATCCTGGTCAACATGGTGAAACCCCATCTCTACTAAAAATACAAAAAATTAGCCGGGCATGGTGGCGCGCGCCTGTAATCCCAGCTACTCGGGAGGCTGAGGCAGGAGAATTGCCTGAACCCAGGAGGCAGAGGTTGCAGTGAGCCGAGATCGCGCCATTGCACTCCAGCCTGGGTAACAAGAGCGAAACTCCATCTCAAAAAAAAAAAAAAAAAAAAAAAAAGAATGCAGAAGTGAGGCTGGGACACAGATTCCACTTTCCCTTCCCATTCAGAACAGCTAGCTTAAAACACAGCAGCTTCCATTTTTCTTCAAAGTGGAAATACAGTAAAGGCCTAAGGGTCCAAAGCTGAGTAAAGTCACTTCCAAGAAACCGGAAGGAGAAGAGGATTGCTTAAGCCACTGCTGGCTCTTCTTTCCATCCTGGTAAACATTTACAGTCTCAGAGAGGGGAATGAATAAATGCAGAGGGCCACCAGATGCGGAGTGCATCCAACAGCCCTAGCCACTGGGGCCCACTGAGGAAGGATCCAGCACATACTGCATGGTGAGTCCCTTGTAGGAGTACAGCTTCTCTTCCATGTTTCTCTAAGCTTCAAGGCTGGTGGGAGCAGAGCCTGGTAGACCAGAAGGACTGTTCCTTTAAGCTATGAAGATGCCCAGTTCTTGGCTCCATTGGGTACTAGATGAGTACTTTAGGCAGAAGTGCTTTGCATTTTAAAGATTGCTATTATTTGTGGTTGAATAACTGGAATTGGCTTATATCAATTTTTCCAGATGGCCAAAATGATAAGGTACTGATTCTGTTGAGTGATTTTTACACATTTAAAATGTCAGAAAAACAGTGCCTGGCAGCTGGGTGTGGTGGCACAAGCCTGTAAGCCCTAGTTACATGAGGGGCTGAAGCAAGAGGATTGCTTGAGTGAGTTCAAGGAGTTCAAGACAAGCCTGGGCAATAAGTGGGACCCTAAAAACAAAGCAAGAAAAGAAAGTCCTTGGAATACTGAGCCAACCTTGTTTCCTAGTTGCCATCTCTGAATACAGCCTTCATCCAATTACCTCCTCCATGCCCGACAGTGCCTAGCACACAGCAGGTGCTCCATGTTTACTCACTTGAAAAAGAGTCTCATCCATGAACGTAAATGTTCAGTGCTACTGAAATCTTTCTTGTCCATTCAGATTTCCAAGCAAGAACTTGAAGAAAAATTACTGTCGTAACCCCGATGGGGAGCCCCGGCCTTGGTGTTTCACCACCAACCCCAACAAACGCTGGGAACTCTGCGACATCCCCCGCTGCAGTGAGTACGAAGCACACCCAGATTCCAGGATTCTGACTTGCCCTCTTCTTGAACTCAAAAGAAAACATGTGTCAGTGCCTGAGTGCAGCCCCTGAAAAAGTGACCTACAAGTCTTAGGGGATGTTATTTGTCTTTATTTTATTGCTAGTTTAAAACAGTTATGGTTATTAATTACTGTAGGTAATTGATCAGAGCGTCCATTTGTTATGTTTTTCTTTCTTTTCAACAGAAACTTTTGCCCTTAGGAGTTCAGTGAAATGTGGGCTTTGGGTATTGTTTGTCCTATTCTACTTTTCTCCATGCTCTAGGGAAATCAGACCCATGCTCTCTGGCAAATGGATTTCATTTTCAACCAGAGTTCTTTCTAATAGTTGCTTTGTAAATAAAGAGTGTCTTTGTTTACCATGTTCAGATCTGCGGATGCCCAGCTTTTCCAGCTTGGGGAGCAGAGGGTGAGAGGGTGGGGGTGGGAAAGAGTTCAGGAGGAGAAGATGAAATGGCAGACCTGGTAACAATGATGTGGAGACAACAGTTTTATCCTATTTTCCTCTCTGAGAATTTGAAAGAAAGGATTACACACTAAGACAAAGACAGGCGTGAAAAGTCTCAAAGGATTCAGTGAGGGTTGGCCTCCCCTCCTTTCCTCTGACACATGTTCTTCGGGAGTGGAAGTTCCTCAGGCATTCTCCCTTTTTATGGATATCAATTTCTCTCTTTTTTTCAGTTTCTCTTTTTGTCATCTTCTTTTTTTCCTCAAGAACGTCTTGATTTCTGGGTGCCCACACTTTTCATTGGAGATGTTTTTTGACTTCTTCCCTTGGACTCTTTCCCTGTGGTTTGACTTTATGGAATGTTGGGTGTCATCCACTTAGGTCTACTCAGTGAATGATTTATTCTTCAGGAAAGAGAGTGGACCATTGGCATGTGTGAACATTTGGGGTGGGAGGTAACATATATTGATACTTACCAGGTATGATGAACTGAGCAAAGAGAACATAGAAAGAAGCATCTACCCAAGGGTCTTTCCCTGGAAGAGTTCTTATGAAAGGTCTCACAGGCATACATGCTACTAAGTTGATTTCTTCTGAAAACATGAAACAATTTTCAAGTGCCAAATTCCAAAAGCAGCTGAGCAGAAGGCAAGATAGACCAGAGCCCCCTGCAGCCATCCCCCTTAACATCCATCTGTGCATTCTCTATTTTAAAATTATTCATTGTAATTTATTTTTTCCATTCAAGCAACACCTCCACCATTGTCTGGTCCTACCTACCAATGTCTGAAGGGAACAGGTGAAAACTATCGTGGGAATGTGGCTGTTACTGTGTCGGGACATACCTGTCAGCGCTGGAGTGCACAGACCCCTCACAAGCACAACAAGACACCAGAAAACTTTCCCTGCAAGTAAGCCCCTCGAGTCTCATTCTGCTGCTATGGGGAATATGAAATCCCCTTGACTTTGCCTTAGTTTTAGTTACTGTAGGAAGCCAGGGTAAAGTATCCTGGAAGAAAAACTGGTCTAATCATAAGTGAAAGAGATGAACTTTAGCACGTTTTTCCTGTAACAGTTGTTCTCAAAGTGTGGTTCCCCAGACTTTTTTTCTTTTTGGAAAGCTAAACTCAAAATCACTCTTTTTCAGAAATTTGGATGAAAACTACTGCCGCAACCCCGATGGAGAAAAGGCCCCATGGTGCTATACAACGAACAGCCAAGAGCGGTGGGAGTACTGTAACATACCGTCCTGTGAGTCCTCCCCAGTGTCTACAGAACAGCTGGATGCCTCAGGTAAGCAAGGGTACAGGAGCTTACTGAGGGCCCAAGTGCTCTCCTTCTTTTTGTACACCAGTGGCATCATCACAAGAGACAGTATCTTTGTCAGTTTAATGTTGTTGTGGTCAGAGTATGCCCTGTATGATTTCAGTTATTTTAGATTTGCTGAGGTTTGTTTTATGGTTCAGGATATAATCATTTTGGTGAATGTTTCTGTGCTCTTGAAAAGAATGTGTCTTCTGCAGTTGTTGGGTGGGGTGTTCCTCAAGGTCATTGAGGTGAGGTTGGTTGGTGGTGCTCTTCGGTATGCTTACTGATTGTCGGTCTCCTCCCTTATTGACTTCTGAGGAAGAATGGTGATGTGTCCAACTTTAACTGTAGATTAGTCTATTTCACTTTTAGATCGTAACTCTGTTTTGTGTATTTTGAAGCTCTGTCGTTAGGCACAGATATATTTAGATTGTTGTATCTTCTTGGTGAAAGGATCCCTTTATCATTATGTAATGTTTCTTCTAATCTCTGGGAATATTCCTTCTTCGCAAGTTCTGAAGTCTATTTGTGGTGATAGAAATACAGTCTCACCGCTCTATTTTTCACTAGTATTTGTATGATCTATGTTTTTCTCAGCTTTTAAATTGAGATGTTCAGACCATTTGCATTAGCGCAATTGTTAATAGGGTTGAATTTACATCTACCATCAAGTTAGTTATTTCTCTTTGTCACATTTAAACTTTGTTTCTTTTTTCATCTTTTTCTGCCTTCATTTAGATTAGCTCCACTACTTACTTATTCAATTAATTTTTAATGGTTTTAGTATTTTCCACAACGTTTAGAATATACATTTTTTACTTTTCACATTTCACCTTCAAGTGATCTAATTCTACTTGACGTATAAAAACCTTACATCATTTCACTTCTGCTTCTGCCCTCCCAAAATGCTATACTATTACTCCTTGTAAGAGAAGCTTACGTCTACCATGCCATAGATCTCACAACACATTGACACTACTTTTCCCCTGAATAGTCAGTCGTGTTTTAAAGTGATTTTACATAAAACTGTTTTAAATATTTTCCTTCTCTCTTTATTTCACTACTTCTGGTGCTCCTCGTCTTTTGGGGTGGATCTCCATTTCCATCTGGTGTCAGATTCTTTCTGTGAAAAACAGCCTTTAGCATTTTTTGCAGCACGGGTCTGCTGCTGCTGAAGTCTTTCAGATTTTGAGTGTCTGAAAAAGTATTTTGGCTTCAGTTTTTAACAGTGATTTTGCTGAATAAAGATACTGGAAGGAGAGTTTCATTCCATCAGCACTTTAATGATGATGTTCAATCATCTTCTGTTTCAATCAGTTTCTGACTAGAATTCTGATTTTTGTTCCTGTGTTTTCAATAGGTCATTTTTCTCTTGATTGCCTTTAAGATTTTCTCATCTTTGTTTTTCAACAGTTTGACTATGATGTGTTTACTATTAATTTTTTGTGTTTCATCTATTTGAGGTATTCTGAGCTCCTGGATTTGTAGATTGTTGATTTTTTTTTTTTTTTTTTTTTTTGAGTCAGCCTCTTGCTCTGTTATCCAGGCTGGAGTGCAGTGGTACAATCTCAGCTCACTGCAACCTCTGCCTCCCAGGTTCAAGGGATTCTCCTGCTTCAGTCTCCCAAGTAGCTGGGACCACAAGGGTGTGCCACCAGGCCCAGCTAATTTTTGTATTTTTGGTAGAGATAGTGTTTCGCCATGTTGACCAGGCTGATCTCGAACTTCTGACCTCAGACGATCCATTGCCTCAGCCTCCCAAAGTGTGAGCAATTGTGCCCAGCCTAGATTGTTGATTTTCATTGTCCTTGTAAAATTCATAGCTTTTATCTGTTCAAATGTTTGTTTGTTTTCAGGTTTCCCTCTCTGTATTTTCCTTAAGTACCCACATGTTAGAACATTCATGTTTTTTCATAATTCTTGTAAGCTTGTTCTTTTTTTTTTCAGTAACTCTTTTCTTTCTTTGTGTGTTGGATTGGATAAGTTCTAGTAACCCATTTCTAAGTTTCTGGATTATTTCATCAGTTGTGTCTAGCCGTCTCCTCAGCCCATTGAGAGAATTCTTCAACCCAAGAAGGGTCTCTGATATTATGAATTTTTTAGCATTTTTATTTTACTCTTTTCTATAGTTCCATCTCTTTGCTGAAATTCTTCACCTATTCATGCATATTATCCACCTTTACCACAAGATCCTTTTAACATATTAACTTAGGTATCACACAATCCCAATCTGATCGTTTCCAGATGCATCTTCTCTGAGTCTGGCTCTCTGGATTGCTTTATTAGTCAACAGCGGCTTTTTTTTCCCCTTGGGTTTTTGGTGTGTCTTGTAATTCTTTAATCAAACATTGGACATTATAAACGGAAGAACAGTAGAGGTTACAGTAAATATTATTTATACTTTGAAACAGACACCCTTCTCTTGCGAATATATGTTGTGGATAATTGGGTCAATGTAGTTATTAGTTTAACTGAATTTGGGATTTGGGATTGTTAGTTTTACCCTTAGTGCGCTACAGATTTAAATTCCTCCAGTGATGCCCTGCTGCTGTCTTTTGCTTAGAGTGGGACCAGGGGTGCTGAACAGGTTTCTCAGCGTTTCTCAGTGTTCATTCTCAGGTTTCAACAGTCACTGCATGCCTGCAGTACAGAGGCGATATCCTCATACACATAATCTAACACCATTGATACTCGCTGTTTCTTGTTACTGAATGCTCACTTTTTGTTGAGCGTAAGAGAATACTCATCTCCCTGGTCTACCTCCCCCTTAGGCCAGTTCTGCACAGCTAAGCTTTGAAAGTAGTGATTTTTCAGTGTTCCTGCATCTCCTTCTGATGGGACTTGTACCTGTGGTGGGTTTGGAGAGAAAGAATAGTAGACTTCCGCTTTATTGCAATGCAGGATGTGGGGCACAAGATAGTTCCCTGTAACGTCTCCAAGGGAATATGATTTTTGCCTCTACCACTCAGAAGCAGTGGATCTTTGCCTGCAGACCTAGAAATCTTCTGGGACTGCAGGCAACGACAAAGCTTCTGGAGCATCACTTGCCCTATCACTCAGAAGCTTTGGCCTTTGGTTTTGTTTGAGGAAGGATTTAGGGAAATGTGCAAAGGTTTCATGTCTGCCCCCGACTGACAGCCAATCACCACCTGCAGCCTGCACTGCCGAATGCATCTTCCTCTCATCTGCCCCCATGTTCTCATGAGCACTCAGTAGAGATCCATAAAAAAGAGCTTGCACATATATGCAATTTCCGATTGTAAGTACTCTATCTTTTCTTCCCCCAGCCCCCACCAGTTTTAAATAAAATACTACTAAGAACTTATTAATGTTCTCAATGTGTTGTTTTTCATGTTCATCTGTCTGCTAACATAGAAAACAGTCATAATTCTCAGAGGATACTGTACTGTTTTTGCCATAAATTGCTTCATGTTTCTTTTTTCCAGTAATCGTTCAGCTTGATTTCTTTTATTTTAATTTCAGCGCCACCTGAGCTAACACCTGTGGTCCAGGATTGCTACCATGGTGATGGGCAGAATTACCGAGGCACATCCTCCACCACTGTCACAGGAAAGAAGTGTCAATCTTGGTCATCTATGACACCGCACCGGCATCAGAAGACCCCAGAAAACTACCCAAATGCGTATGTCTTTGCTTTTTAGTGTAAGAGGGGCATCAGCCAACCAAAATTTCTGCTAAAAGAGCCATGCTTCAAGCTAACTTCCTAGGGCCAAATTTCTCTTAGCCCCAAAATGTGTAGAAAAATGTCTCAAGAATCTTGCTTTTGAAGAAAGGGTCTGTGAGAAGAGAAATTTTAAGCTGGCTATTTTTCCTGTGTAGTTTTATGGAAGCAGGAGGATATATGGAAATGGTGATGTCATATTAATTGAAAGTGCAGGAGTACATATGAGCAAATGCTCAGAAACAGTACCATTCCACAACATCCTAAACATCAGTGCAATCTTTCTACCATAGAAAGATATCATTTTAACTTCCAGCCCCTGAAATGAAGGTTGAATTTGCTATTTTTGTCTTGGGTCACAAGTAAAGTATATATACTTTATATGTGTTGTGTGTATATATAAATATACACATGTATATATTAGAATATATATCATAAATATATATATTCTGACCTGTATAAATACAGTGGGTCCTGAGCACCAGTGGTCTGAAAGGATATGGGTTGCTGAAACATGAAGAACAAAAGCAGGAAGGCAAATGAGAGTCAGGAAATACACACATGCTGAAAAGCGAAAAGGGTCATTAGATGAACGAAAAACCAGGTCTGACAAGGACAGCCTTTCTTCCATAAATGAGTATACAATATATGGGAAAAAAAGTTTTCACATATTGGAGAATAGATCACTGAGATAATTTAGAAAGGGAATCAAATGAGATCAACTCCATAATTACCCTGGCTTTGTTCCCGGAGACCCTTCTTGGGTTGAAGAACAAGGAGATGGAGCCCAACTGACCACAGCTGTCTTGCTGAACCGAGGAAAGAGATTGGAGTTTGGGATTGCTAAAACAGCAGAGATTTTCTAGGCTAGGCAGTAATGTGAAAGGATTTGTGGAGGAAGGGAGCTCCAGGAATGTGCATAGAAAGTCCTCAAGTCTGGCTAAATAGAAAGCTGCATATGCACAGGGAGCGTTCCCAGAGAAAAAGTAGGATAAAGAACAGCTACTGGGGAATGAACAACTGCAGGGGAACAGTGAGCTCAATGGAGATGCCAGAGCTCACCTAGCACTGGGGGATATTTGAGCTCTGACCAGCCAGAGGAAAGACCTCGCTGAACATCTCAGGCATTCAGTAGTCGCCACATAAAGCCATACTTTGGGAGTAGGATTAATGTATTCCTATAATAAAGGCCACTCCAGAAACAGCATAGTAAAACTGAAAAGCAAGTCTAAAAAAATCAACATGACCTCCAAGTAAATTAACTGCCTGCCAGAGGAAAATTCAACCCTCTTTAAAGGTAAACAACAAAATCAAGTTGCTCAGTTATGTGGCATCCACAATGTGTGACCTAAATTTATCACTTTACTAGACATACAAAAACCATTTAGTGTGATCCATAACCAGGATAAAAAGCACTCAATACAAATGGACCCAAGAATGATTAAACTGGCAAGAATATTTGAAATATACTTATCATAATTGTGTTCAAGGATTTAAAGAAAACATGAAAATGAAAGAAACAAATGGATAATATCAAGAGAGAAGATTATAAAATAGCCAAATGGAAATTAAATAACTAAAAAAATGTATATGTTTAATAAAAAATGTACTGGATAACCTTACCATCAGGTTAGACATTACAGAAGAAAAAATCAACTAGAAAACAATTCCATAGAAGTGATACAAAGTGCAGCACACACATACAAAGACTGAGAAAATAAAGAAACAGAGCCTCAAGAACATCTATGAAGATATCAAAAGATTTCATATATGTGTAAAGCAAGTCACAAGAAAGGAAAGAGATATTGGCACAGAAAAAATACTTGAAGCAACAAGAAAAATCGTATTAGAAGCCAGAAGAAGAAAATACATGTTCACACATAAGAACAGTGGCAAAAATGACTGAGACACCTTCTCGTTAGAAATTATGCTGTTCAGAAACCATGAAATAACACCTTTAAAGTGATTTTTTAAATTTTTTAAATTAACATAGACTGTCATATTCAGCAAAAATATCCCTTGAAAATGAAAGTTATATAAATACATATTCTGCCCCACACACACACAAAATAAACAAAATACTAAGAGAATATTTTATTATTAGGCTTCTAATAAAAGATGTACTAGAAATCTATTTTGGTAGAAGAAAAATAGTGTCAGATGGGAACTTTATACTAAGTAATGAAGAACTCTGGAAATGGCACATGTAAAAGACTTATATTTAATGATATAATTTCTTTAAAAGATAATTGATGGGAGGCCGAGGTGGGTGGATCACGAGGTCAGGAGTTCAAAACTAGCCTGCCCAACATGGTGAAACCCCGTCTCTACTAAAAATACAAAAATTAGCCAGGCATGGTGGCGATGGCATGCACCTGTAATCCCAGCTACCAGGAGACTGAAGCAGGAGAATCACTTGAACCCAGGAAGCAGAGGTTACAGTGAGCCAAGACGGTGTCATTGCAGTCTAGCCTGGGCAACAGAGCAAGACTCCATATCAAAAAAAAATAAAAAGATAATAATTGACTACTTGAAGAAAAATGATAGCAATGTATTGTTAATTTAACATATGTAAAAGTAAAAATGTGAAAACAGTCACATAAATAATGTAGGAGATAAATGGAAGTATACTGCTGTAAGTTTCTGACATTATCCATGAAGTTATATAATATAAACACATGGTTGAAGGTGGTAAGTTAAAGAGGGTTATTGTAAATCCTAGAGAAACTGAAAAAATTTAAACTTAGAGGAATAGATAATAATAGGGATATTCCATTTATCCAAAAGAAGGAAAGAAAGGAAGAAAAAAATGAAGACGATATGGCAAAGAGAGAAAATACATAGCATTATGGTAGACTTAAACGGAACCACTCCTAAGTATATTAAATGTAAAAGGATTAAACATTGTAAATAAAAGGCAGAGATTGTTAAGCTGAATAAAACTCAAAGTCCAATTATGTTTTGTTTTGTTTTTTTACCATACATGCTCTTTAACTGTAAAGAGCTAGTTCAAAAATCAAGTGTGGAAAATGATATACCATGAAAACAAGGATCAGAAGAAAGCTGAAGTGGTAATGTGAATCCTAAAGCAATCTACAAGAAATATATCAAAATGAAAACGTTATTTCTTAAGTAAAAAGGGTTTATTCATCAAGACTTAACAATGCTAAATGGGTTGCACCCTCATAAGAGCCCTTCTGGTATATGAAGCCAAAACTGACAGAACTAAAGAGACAAACAGATAAGACCAAAATTAGAGTTGGAGATATCCTAATATCTCTCTCTGAATGGTTATACATCTTCGCAAACAAAATACAATAGAAAAAATACGCAAAAATTTAGAAATATATACATTTTAAAGGAAAGTGTCAACCTATTTAACACTATGCCAAACTGCAGAATACACATTCAAGTATGTATGGAGCATTCACCACACCACATGTGTGGCCCTACAGCAAGTCTCAATAGATTTAAAAGAATTAAAATGATACAGAATCTGTTTTCTGAGCAAAACAGAATTAAATGAGATATAAATAACAAAACATTGGGGAAGTTATCAAATATCTGAAAATGAAACGTTATCAAATATCTAAAAATGAAACATTTTCCAAATACTTCATAAGTCACCAAAATTTTTAGCAAAGTTATGAACTGAATAATAGTAAAAATACAATAGATCAGACCTTGCATGATGCAGCAAATGTTTTTAGGGTTTTATAATTTTTAATGCTTTTAGCAGAAAACAGAAACATTTAAAAATCAATGACTTAAGACAATATTTCTCAAAATATGGTCTGGAGAAACCTGAGGTCTCTTGAGATCCCCTCAGAGATAGCCTATGAGGTTAAAACATTTTTAATTTAAAAAAAGATTTTATTTGCCATTCCACTTTTATGTTCTGACAAGCATACAGTGGAGTTTCCCAGAGGCTACGTAATGCTTGATCACACCATCTCTCTGGTGGCTAATAAAATGTGTGATTGTCTCTTATGTTTAAAAACATTCTCAGTTTGGGATGCAATAAATATTCATAGCATAGATTACAAAATGAAAGATTTTTAGGATCCCCAATAATTTTTCAGAGTTAAAGGGGTTCTAAGACCAAAAACTTCGAGAACTGTTGATCTAAGATAACTTAAAAATCTAGAAAAGGAGAAGCAAATAAGACCCAGGGTAAATGGAAGGAAAGAAAGAATGAAAATCAGTGAAATCCAGTGTGTAAGAATAGAGATAAACAATTGAGTAAATCAGTGAAACAGAAAGTTGGTTCTTTTGAAAGATCCACATGATTGATAAAGCTCTGCCTAAACTGATGACAAAGGGGGGAGCACAACCATCAACATCAGGAGTAAAAGAGGGGAGGAGTCATTGCTATAGGATCCTTTACAGATTGAAGCTAATAAACAAATATCAAGAGCAACTTATGTCAACAAATTCAATAACCTAGATAATAAGGACTAATTCCTTAGGAAAAAAAATAAGCAAATTGGACACTGAATAAACTGAATTTCTAACCAATCTGATATCTCTAAAGACAACATGTGTATCTAATCTTTAATATGTTAATATATTAATAAATCAATAAACTTCTCACAGAGAAAACTCTAAGCCCCGTTGGCATCAGTTAGAATTTTATTATTTAAAAAATAAATCTAATTCTTCATGATCTGTTACAGAAAATAGAGGAGAAGGGAACACTTGTCAACTCAATTTGTGAGGAAAAAAAAAAACACCCGGCTGTAGAAAATAGACAAGGATATTGTGAGAAACTGTAGCACATTATGTGTTGTGAACACAAACATAAAAAGATGTAACAACATTTTAATCATTAA
The DNA here is from genome assembly GCF_049354715.1 of Callithrix jacchus. Lineage (NCBI taxonomy): Eukaryota > Metazoa > Chordata > Mammalia > Primates > Cebidae > Callithrix > Callithrix jacchus. The sequence continues at coordinate 167,333,229 of NC_133505.1, forward strand.
AATGATGACCATCCCAAACAACTGAAGCTTCTCTTCAAGAATGCAAGGTTGGCTTAACATTTACAAAACAATTCATATAATCCAATATGTTAACAGAATAAAAGTGATAAATCATGTGATTATGTCAATAGATGCAGAAGAAAATGTGACAAAATTAAACATTCATCCATGATAAAATGTCTCAGAAAACTATGAATACTCTGGAACTTCTTTAAACTTGATCAAGGACATCTACAAAAGACCTCCAGATAACATCAACTTAATACTGAAAGATTAATGTTTTCTCTCTAAAATTGGAAATAAGAAAAATATGTTTGCTCTCAGTACATCTAGTCAACATTTTACTACATTGGTCACAGCCATTGCCATAAGACCTGAAAGTAAAAACAAAAAGAGAGAAAAAAGGAAGAAAAGGAAGAAAGAGCCTAAAGTTTATAAACAGAGATGTAAAACTGCCTGTATTCACAGAGAGCTTAATTAATGGATGCAGAGAGTCCTAAAGACTAATAATTAAATTTTGCAAGATTGAAGAACATTTAAGTATATACCATATATGGTCAATATATGAAAAGTAGTTGTATTTCTATACACTAGCAATGATCGATTGGAAAATAAAAATGTCAGAGCAATATCACTGACAATGGTATGCAAACCATAAAATATTTAGTGATACATTTAACCCAATATGCACAAGAATATATACTGCATACTAAAAACCTTTGTGAAGGAAGAAAATAAAAGATCTAAATAAATGTATATCATGCTTATATTTTAAGAGTCAGTATCATTTCTACTAAACTGATCTTGGGATTCAGCCCATACCCAAGTAGAATTCCAGCAGTCTTTCTTTGAAAAATGTGACAAAATGTATATGCTAGAATCACCAGGACAATATTTAAAGAGAAGAAAAAAGTTGGAGGACTTAACTTACTTAGAGGTAAAGACTTATAAAGGTATAGTAATCAAGATATGTGGTATTGGAAAAAAATGTATACAGGTATAGAAATGGATGGTCCAGCAACAGATCCACATATATGTGGTCAATTTAGTTTCTATGTAGGTGACAAGGTAATTCAATAGGGAAAAACATTTTTTCCAAAATAATTGTGAAACAATTGGATACCCATCTAAAAAACAAAAATAAAAACAAATTTTGGCTTCTACTTTCCATCCCAAATGAATGTGCAACAGCTCCTAGATCTAAATGTAAGAGCTAAAACTTAAGCTGAAATATAACAATTCCAGGAAAATATATAATATTTCACAAACTTGAGAAAGGCAAAAATTTTTTCAGGCAGGACCCAGAAAACACTAGCTCTAAAAGAAAATAAATTAGAATTTGGGATTTCATAAAATGAAAATTATGTTCCTCAAAAGTCATTGTTAAGAAATCAATAGGTGAGTAACAGACTAGAAGAAAAATACTGTCAATCCATATATCTGACAAACAGCTTATATCTACAGTATAAACATTTCTCCCCCTCACTAATCAGAGGACAACCTAAATAAAATGGGCAACAGAACTGAATAGGGAATTTCTCGGGGAACGATGGACAGAGGGACAACAAGCACCTGAAAAAATGCTCAACATCTTAGCCATTAAAGAAATAAGAATTATAACCATCACAAGATGTCACCAACACTAAATGGACTTGGGTATCATTAAGAAGACACAACAATAAGTGGTGTCACTGATGTGGAACGAGGATGTGCAGTTCTCTCATATGCTGCTTAAAGTACAAAATGGTACAACCACTTTGGAAATCAGTCTGCTGGTTTTTCATCAAGTTAAATAAATATGTGTCTACCCCACAAAACTGCAATTCTATTCCTGAATATTTACCCCATGGAAATGAAAACAGAAGTCCACAAAGAAATCTACAAGAATATTCACAGTAGCTCTAGTTATTATAACCCCAAACTTTAAACAACTACAATGTCAATCAGTGAGAAAACATATTGATAATTTGTGATCTATTCGTATAATGGAATAGTATTAAGCAATTGAAATGAAGAAGCAACTGACCCTCTCAAATAGGATGGATGAAACTCAAAAATATTATATCAAAGAAACAAGGCAGACACAAAAGTGTATATTCTGCATGACTTCATTTACATCAGGTTTGAGGAGAGGCAAAACTAACTTTTGGTGAAGGAAATCAATAGTGTTTCCCTCTGGTAGAGGGAAGAGGGTAGCAGGAATTGAAAGAGCAGTTTCTAGAGTAGTGGAAGTGTTCTGTATCATATGGGAGTGTGGGTTACACAAGTATGGGTGAGCATCAAAATTCACCAAACGACATTTAAGATTTGTGCATTTCACTCTATGTGAACGTATACCTCGACTGAAAAGACTGGAAGTTTGTTTCAAATACTCAGCCTTTTAATACATCCAGCTGCTTGGACAATGAGCTTCCTCAAAAGGGGCGTCTGGGCTCGAGACTAGGTCACATATGTAGAGTCTCTAGAGAGGCAGTGTTGCATTCCTGTGGTCCGTAATACATTTCCTGTTTTCACAGGCAGCCACGGGTCATAAATGTGAGGATTCTGAGAGGTTGGAGCAACACTCTTTGGAGGAGCCATGAGGGGAAGTGCATTCTCCAAGATGCCCCCAGCCCAGGGTCCTCACCTGCTTTGCCTCTTACTCCACTGTTTTCTGGCTCCTCTGTAGCTGCCCAACCTTTTCAGATCCCATAGTGCATCCAGCCGGCTCTCTTCATGCCTCGAGTCCCACTATTCTTTCATCTTATCCCCCAGTCCCTCAGTCCCGGAGTGGCTGCAGCAAGCAGAGGATGGACTGCAAGCACAAGAGGCGGTCCCGCCCATGAACCCATCCTAGAGAATCGGCATCCTGCCTGGGAGCTAGTTTTTCAGGGCAGCTTTGATAATTCTTGCAGAAACGAACCCACTTGACACACCTGACATGGTATTGACAGTAACACTATTTTCATGGTTGTTTTTCATAGTAAAAGTAGAGCCCTTTAGGTATACTATGAGTACTTAGAGTAAGGTGACTGGCCTAGGAATGATGTCATCTTGGATGTCATTTCCTCCTTGGAGAAATATATTTCAGTTCTAATGCACATGTTACAATATAGTCCTATAGAGAGAAATACAGAAAGCTAGACAGTTAGAGATATATTTTATGGGCATAAAAATGGAAAATATACACTTAAAATCTGTACCCATTATTCCTGAGAAACGTATTTGGCAGAAGGTGGAAGGAGGATATTCTGATCCTTTCACTTACACATTTACGTATGATCTGAGTTTTTATATGGAGCATATCCCACTTTTGATTTTTTTTTAAAAAAAATCTGTCTGTGAAATGTACACAGTTCTTTAAAGTTGAGGACCATTTGTGCTTGTGACAGCATTATTGTACCTATAATAGTAATATTTCAAAGCCACTTGTTAACACTTTGTTAAAACAAGCTGAAGAGGGTGCTGGGTGCCCCTGAATATTCTCCCAAGTCTTGTGACCTGTATTGTTTTGGAATTCACAGTAACCTGACAATGAACTACTGCAGGAATCCAGATGCTGATAAAAGCCCTTGGTGTTTTACCACAGACCCCACGGTCAGGTGGGAGTATTGCAACCTGAAAAAATGCTCAGACACAGAAGGGAGTGTCGTGGCACCTCCGTCTGTCGCCCAAGTTCCAAATGTAGAGACTCCTTCCGAACCAGGTAAGAAATCTGTGGCCAGACACCTACATACTTGGACGCTGGGATGAAAAGTCATGGGAAATCTCACAGATGCAGAAGCCTTCCATGCTGCACAGGAAATTAAATGCTTTTTCAGGGTCTGCCATGTGGAAGGAAGCCTCAGTGCACTCACTCTCTCGGAGAGTCAGAGGTATGACTTTTGGCACAATGTGAGTGGGCATGTCTTTAGGACAGGCGCAAACCCTCCAGGGTGCTCAGCTTAACCACTCACCTTGTTCTAAAATGGGTTATCTCAGCATCCCAGTCCAAATTCCTATTCTAACATGCTGCCAAATGTATGACTCTTTCCAAGCCAATAAGCATCTCCAGTAATTTCTTTTTTCTTGTTTCTTTTTTTTTTTTTTTTAGTTGTCGAATGAAGTTAGAAATATATAGCACAGAAGGGCACTATGATAGGAACAAGTTGTACACTGGGAATTTGTTTGTACTGTGTTATCCTTAGTGGCAGAAACAAAACCCCAAACCTGGCTAGAGCCTTATAAACTACTCTGACATTTTTGCTTTAAAAAAGAACTGGCTGCTCTAAATAAGAACTGGCTCTGCTACCTCCTCCTACCTGGAGATGCCATTTCATCCAAGGGCTGGTAGGGAGTAGAACATACAAGTAGACATAGCTTCAGGCCCAGAGAGGTGAAGCAACTTTCTAAAATTCATAAGGATGATTTGCAGAAGAACAAGACTTAGGCCAGATGCCCTGACTCCCAGAGTATTGGCCTTTCTTTCTGCTTTTGACCTCCAAATGACTCATTTTCTTTTCTTTTTTTTTTTTTTTTTTAGTTATTATCTGTCTATACAGAACCCAAATTCTGATGCTGCAATAGATGTATGCATGTTTTGAGGTGGCATTTTCAACACAGAAAAGGGGTCATGTTCATATTTCTTTTCCATTCCTTTTTTTTAAATTTTTTTTTTTAGAAAAAAAAGAGAGAAGGAGAGGAAGAAAGAGGAAGAAAAAGAGGGAGAGAGAACAGGAATATTGCTTCATTCTAAAAATGGGTATTAATAATGGCTGATCAATATTTTGTGTATTTAAAGTGGACAATGTATATTTTGTGTATTTAAAATGGAGAGCTTTATAAATATTTATTGAGTTTACTTGTTCTGGGTCTGAGTTCAAGTCCTGGATATCCTTATTAATTTTCTGTCTCGTTGAGTCTAAATCTCATTATGGGTCTTATGTATCTGGGTATTAAGATCTCTTATTGTTGCATTGATCCTTTTACCACTGTATCTTTGTTGCTTTGAAATCTATTTTATCCAATGTGAGAATTGCAACTCCTGCTTTTTGTTTATTTATTTATTTTTGCTCTCCATTTAGTTGGTAAATTTTTCTCCAACCCTTTGTTTTGAGTCTTTGTGTATCTTTGGATATACCGTTAGATTTTGGCTATATCTTTTGATGGGGAGATTTAGTCGATTTAAATTTAGGGTTACTGCCATTTGATATTAACGGGCTATTTTATCCATTTGTTGATGTAAATTCTTCTTTATGTTGATGCTCTTTACTTTTTGGTATATTTTTAGAAAGGCTCATACTGGTTGTTCCTTTCTATGTATAATGCTTCTTTCAGAAGTTTTTGTAAAGCAGGCCTGGTGATAATAAAATCTCTGAGTACTTGCTTGTTCATAAAAGATTTTATTTTTCCTTCAATTGTGAAGCTTAGTTTGGCAGGATATGAAATTCTGGGCTGAAAGTTCTGTTCTTTAAGTATGTTGAATATTGGTCCCCACTCTCTTCTGGCTTGTAGGGTTTCTGCTGAGAGATCTGCTGTAAGTCTAACATCTCCAGTAATTTCTTAAAGTAGGCAGTGTTCATTGCAGTCTTCAGCATTGCAGTTTCTGAGGAATGTGGCCCCTGACTCTGTCATCTTAGAGAAACCTGACATGACTGCACTGATTCCATATCATCCTGGGTCTATGCAGCTGTTCATAATCATCCATTTTTTCCCCTAAAGAGTGTATACTTGGGAATGGGAAAGGATACCGGGGCAAGAAGGCGACCACTGTTACTGGAACTCCATGCCAAGAATGGGCTGCCCAGGAGCCCCATAAACACAGCATTTTCACTCCAGAAACAAATCCACGGGCAGGTCTGGAAAAAAACGTAAGCCACTTTGATTTGGACTCTTTTGCCTTTTGTTCACCAATCTTTGCAAACAGAATTGGTTCTGTATTACAGAAAATCTTTTTGGACTGCTCTTTTTTGCTAGTAGGGAGAGGGGCAGAAGAAAATTTTGGAAAGGCTTCAGGGGGCTAAGCTAGAATATAATTGGCCTTAGTATGAAAAGTACAAGCACCCACACGTGTGAGGGTTCTCAGGCCTCTTCCCTTTAGCGACATTTCTTTAAAGTTTCCATTATTGGGCACTGTTTCTAGTTTCTAGTGTTTGTATGCGAGATTCCAGTGATCAAAGATGCCCTTCATGATGTTTAAGTCCGATTTTTCTAGAAAAGAAAAGGCACAGGGCAAGGCACGTGGGATGGGCCATCAGGGCACGGTGGGACTTCCCCTAGTCTCATGCATACTGTGAGATGGCCTCTGTGTAGGGAAGACTGAGATCAAGGAAAAAGCAAAATGTCTGTGTTCTCCCACTCTCACACCACACAACATAACACTTCTGACACCAGACGTGGGGGGATTTCTCCTCACACCCCAAGTGAGTCTCCAGCAGATACCAGCCAGGTGTCCTACAATGTAACCCAATCCTGACACTCTATCTGGAGACAAGGTCCGATCCCACAACTTAAGGCTCAGTTCCACAAGACCGTCCCACTCCAGATGCCAATCCCAAGTTCCGGGCTGTGGCCTGTACTTCTGCCTGACTGGATAAAAATCTGTTTTTCTGCATACCCTCGCTGGGTTTCATTAATATGCTGGAGTGGCTCACAGAACTCAGGGGAACACATTGCTTTTATTTACCCATTTATTATAAAAGACATTACAAATGATCCCCGTGAATAGCCAGACAGAAGAGATGCACAGGGCAAGGCACGTGGGAAGGGGCTCAGAGCTTCCACGCCCTCTCCAGTGCACCGACTCCCAGACCCCAAGTGTTCAGCAGCCCAGAAGCTCTCCAAGTGCAGTCTTGTTGGGTTTTTATGGAGGCTTCATTACAGAGGCACAGTTGAATACATCATTGGTCATTGGTGATCGGCTCACCTTCAGCTCCTCTTTTCTCCCTGGAGGTTGGAGGGTGGGGCTGAACAGTCGCAACTCTCAAATCACATGGTTGGTTCCCTTGGCAACCAGCCACATCCTGAGACTATCCAGAAACTCACCAAGAATTGCTTCATTCAAACAAAAGATGCTTCCATCACTCAGGAACCCCTAAGGGATTTAGGAGCTCTGTGTCAGGAACTGAAGGGCGGAGACCAAATACACATTTCTTATTCTATGACAGCATCACATGAAGAGAAGGATGATCCTGCCTTTCTGTGTCTTGCCCCGTGGAGGGTGCACAGTGCATGGAAATAAACGTTTCTGAATCAACAGCAAACAGGCTTCATCGGGTAGGAGTGCACTGAGCCCTCCAGGGACAAGGCACATCAATGATGTCCCACTGTCCTTTGGTGCTGAGGCTCTAAGACCTCCAGCGGCTCACGCTCCTGAAAGGGAGACTCATTCTCTAAAGACCCCTCAGGGTCATCACTCACTGTTTAGGGGTACGGCCTCATAGCTCCTTTTGAACAGGGGCAAAGGACTGACAGCTTTAGGGCATTCAAAAATAACTTTGCCAAAAAATATAATAAAAATTAGCAAGAAAAAAGAAAAGAAAAGAGGAGACTGGTCATGGTGGCTCACGCCTGTAATCCCTACACTTTGGGAGGCTGAGATGAGCAGATCACCCGAGGTCAGGAATTTGAGACTAGCCTGGCCAAAATGGTGAAACCTCATCTCTACTAAAAATACAAAAAATTAGCCAGGCATTGTGGTTCATGCCTGTAGTCCCAGCTACTTGGGAGGCTGAAGCAGGAGAATCTCTTGAATCCAGCAGGTGGAGGTTGCAGTGAGCTGAGATCTTGCCACTGCACTCCAGCCTAGGTGACAAGAGTGAGATTCCATCTCAAAAAGAAAAGAAAGAAGGAAGGAAGGAGAGAGGGAGGGAGGGAGGCAGGGAGGCAGGGAGGCAGGGAGGGAGGGAGGCAGGGAGGGAGGGAGGCAGGGAGGGAGAAGGAAGGGCTCCCTTATGTCTTCTAAGGATAGACATTAGATGTGAAATTCATGAGCCTCAGAACACCTTCCCCCTCTCCTGCTCCACATAAGCTGGAGCTTACACGCCTCCTTGTTTTCAGTACTGCCGTAACCCTGATGGTGATGTCGGTGGTCCCTGGTGCTACACAACAAATCCAAGAAAATTATTCGACTACTGTGATATTCCTCAGTGTGGTAGGTTGCCTTCTTTTTGGTAAGGAAACTTCCTTAATATGGATTTGCAATAAAAAAAGAAAAGGGCTTCTTAGCACAGTGCTTCTGGGGAGGAGATGGCTGGCCCCTCCACCAGACCCCGCTCTTCGTCACGGGCATCTTGAACCTGCTCTACTATTGGCCACATTTGTTAGGGAACACACCCATCACCCCGCACACGCATAAATAAAAGGAATGTAAAATTCCCAAAGAGCAAGCCTAGAGGTTATCTAGTCAGCCCCAGGATGGTCCCGCTGCATGCTGCCATGACTAGCGTGGGATGCATGAAAAACAAATGTAGAGTCATTCAGATGAAAAGCTTTCCCCTTCCGCAGCTAAGAAGCAAGAAAGAAAATAGAAAGAGCAGGAAACAGCTAAGCGTGTAATGCACATTGTAAACCTATTGATGGCCAGTCTAGGAATTCAGTGAAGGGTAGTGCAGTGCTGTAGGCCAGATGGCCTTTCTCGTAAGTTTGCTACTCACAAGTCGCATTAGGGACGTAGCTTCGAGACTGCTTGTTGCTCTGAGACTTTTGTTGGGAATATGAGGCTTGGATCCAGGGAAAGGGACTTGACATTCTTTCTTAAACAATTGGAATAACAAATCCATGGGTATTCCTGAAAAAAAAGGAAGCTACTTGGAATTGTCCCGTATTTAACATTCCACTGTGACCAATCAATTTTTCAGTCCTAGTTACAGAAAACCACCCTGGACTTTTCCTTTGCATAATTTGACTGCTTGTGCTTTGGTCTGCCATGTGGAGGGACCTTGAGCTGGGGGAAGAAGCCTGGCCTCCTAGTCCACTGAAGACCACCATCCCGAGATTGCCTGGGGAGGTAGTACAGGGCAGTGATGGGGAGGTGGTACAGGACAGTGATGAAGATTATGGGAGCCACACTGCCCAGCTTTGCATTTGGGCCACTCCTGGAGAGAACAAGAGGGAGGAAGGAGGGATTAGGATGATAGGAAAGATTCTACTTGGCCAGTATTATTGTAATGCGGCATTGTGGCCTCTGGATTCAGTGTGAGTTGATAGCTGACTTTTTCCTCTAGTGGGTGCTTTTGTCTGTTCTGCAGAAGCATCTTGATGGCCCCTCTACTTCAAAGTCCCTTGATGGGGTCAGTGCCAGTTCTCCACTTCTGGCCCTGTCTGGTACATGCCACTGCCTCTCACTGCTGGGGCTCTCTATCCTTGACAGGCTGCTTTGAAGTCGAGCCCAGACTGACTCTCCTGCCTCAGACCCACTAGCATACCTGGGACTTTTGCACCTTTGACTCCCATGGAAGGGAAGTGCAGTAGCTTCCCAGGTGCAATTCTGGTGCCCTCACCCACATTGAGGATGTATGAGAATCAGGTCCTTAGAGATTGGAGAAAGAAGGGAAAATGGGAACAAGAGTTTTCCCAGTGCACTGTGAGGTTCCCCACCTTGCCTTGAGGTGAGACAAGTGAGGTTAATTTCAAACTCGGTGAGAAGTGTTTCCATCAGACACTTGGAAAAGCTGAGGACTATTTCTTGCAGAAGGATGTGGTTGGTGGGATATTCAGGTTTGACTCCTGCTTGAGAAAGCTAGAGCCTCTGGTGGTGAGTGATTTTAATAACTATTTCCTTTCCACCAACTTCCACCACAGAAATAATAATAATAAGTAAAAATAAATAGACACGTTCAGTTTTGTTTTGAATAGCGGGAGCAGGGTACATAACTCTCTTAGCACAGTGATGCATGTCTACTGTATGTAAGGCATACTAGCAGAAATTGAGCTCAGCCCTAGAGACGAAGATTTCATTCTATGCCATGCTTCTTTTTTAAAAAAGACTTCCAAAGATTCTCAGAACAGCCCATGGCAAATGGAAAGTTATTTAGAAAACCCAGGTTCCAGATTCACCAGAGCATAGAATCTCTGGTTGGCTGGGAAGGAATTTCCTCTTGCAGTTGTTATTAATAATTATATGAATAATTATTAACTATATTAATGTTTATATTATTGTTTTTTGAGACGGAGTTTTGCTCTTGTTACCCAGGCTGGAGTGCAATGGCACGATCTCGGCTCACCGCAACCTCTGCCTCCTGGGTTCAGGCAATTCTCCTGCCTCAGCCTCCTGAGTAGCTGGGATTACAGGCACACGCCACCATGCCCAGCTAATTTTTTTGTATTGTTAGTAGAGACAGGATTTCACCATGTTGACCAGGATGGTGTCAATCTCTTGACCTCGTGATCCACCCGCCTCGGTAGACCTTGAAGGGCTGGAGACAACAGAGAAGTATTTTTGAGCACCCTCTGCAGCCCTTGCACTAATGTAGGCACTGGTGGGTAATACCAAAGATGGGACACTGTCCCTACCTCCAGAGACCTTGTGGGCTGGCTGCAGAGAGAAGCAGGGAGGAGGTAAAAGAAGAATAAAGGCACGTGTGTGAGTCACCCCCACGGCAGCAGGTTAGTCATGGGAGGCTCCCCAGAGGAGCTGTCCTGAAGCTGGCTGAGAGAAGGCAACATTTCAACATAGGACAGTTATCCTCATTACATACAATCACATACACACACCCACACACGTGCACACACAGAGACTCACATGGAGAAAGAAACCTTCATACCTTTCAGCAGGGATGACAATTACAGTTTTCAGTCAACTTTACACGGTTTAGATGGCGATGGTGATGATGATGTGATGGGAAGGATGACATCATGTTCTAAACATACTGCATGGAGTCAGAATAACAATGACAAATCACCACTTGTGCCAATCAAGGTCCCTTCAGAAAAAAATGTCATTCTAATGCCAAACTATACCAATTTGTTTGATCACTTCTCTAACAAAATAATTACAAAGTGGTTATATTTCCTTGAAAAAAGGGTTCTGGGTTGTCTACTACCACTTTTGAAACTTAGAGAAAATGTTCCAAAATATGCTTACGATTTTACTATTTAGTTTGGCCTTTGAGATGTCAAAAACTCAGTGCTTGGAATTTGCCTTGAATTACACCACAAAATTGTGACCTTGACTCAAATGGGATTTCTTTCCCACCTTGTGCCACAGTGTCCGCTTCGTTTGATTGTGGGAAGCCTCAGGTGGAGCCCAAGAAATGTCCTGGAAGGATTGTAGGGGGGTGTGTGGCCCACCCACATTCCTGGCCCTGGCAAGTCAGTCTTCGAACAAGGTAAGAACAGGCCCAGAAACCATCTATACTGTCCTTCCACGTAAGCCCTGCAAACCCTTCTACATTACACAGAATGCACACAGCTGAGGCATCAGTACCTGCCTCTAAGTTTTCTGAAGGAGGAAAAAAGCTACAAAAATTAATATATGTATATATTTTTATAGGCTCTCTACTGTGAAAATGGCCAAAATTAGAATCTTTTTCTTGATCTGGGCAGCTCCATCAAAATCTGTAGGCAGGCACAGTGATTTACACCACGTTCCGATATTGCTGGGAAATACTAAAAATGCTCTGAGGGTTTCTGTGGATATCTATTGTCTCATTGTCACATGAAAAGAGAGAGAAGTTTTTAGATCTGTGACACTTTGTGGATTGGGAGAGCAAGGACAAAATTACCTACAGTCTATCACAGACACTGATTCTTTTTCTTTTAACACTTTTGTGGATCACTGAATTCAATGCAGAGGCTACTCATCCATACACAAACTAAAAAAATTATAGGTCGTGATCCCCATAAATTAAAAGTGATCAGTTCGATCCCACAGAACCTGAATATTTTGGGTGTGGTTTCAGTGTAATATGCCTTTCATAAGTTCAGTTTTCTTGGGGATCTCTCAGGAAGCTCCCATAGGAAACAGGCCCATCCACCTGCCTGTTTTGCTTCCTCATCTCTTTTCTATGCCGGGGTGCCTGTGCTCAATTGCTGTTCTCCCCTAAAGAGACTTCCTTCTGTACGTTTATGAAATGCCATCGATAAACTCGATCCCATTGCATTTCACTGTGCTGTCTCTGTTGATTTTTCTTGTTACCGTTTAGAAACTCCTTGCTCTACAAAGCTTTCGCCTTTCACATATTTCAGATTCATTCTTTCCTAAACTGTGTGGTGGTCTACGTCCTCACTGACTTATCCGCATGCTGCCATCATGCACTTCCTGTCTGTACTCCTCTTCATTACAATCTGGCTACGAGTGGCTCACACCATTATTTTGAGCCATTGACTGCCTATGCAGTCCTAGAAAGTAAGTGATCCAGGAAACATCCCCCAAAAGTAAAGTTTCTCAGGAAACATCAGAAGACTCCCGTGAGTTACTGTTATTCAAGATCACATCTAGCTCCTTGAGTGATTCTTCAGACCTTGCACAGATCTTGTCATAAAAATGAAAGAGACCTCAGGGGAAGGTGTTGGGCTGGTGGCTTCTGTTGGAGTCCCAGGCTGCGTGGTGAAGCCATGGCTTTAGACCTTCATTCTGGAATCGCTTACCTTTGCTAACCTGTGGACATGCTTTGCCTGTGCCTGCCTCAGGCATCGGAAAAAGTGGCCTAGATGGGCCCTTCTGAAAAGTCTCATTCCTGGAGCACAGGTCAAAGTCACTACCATCCTGGTGTCTGGGAATACGAACATGATCAAACTTGTGTGAACGTGTCTTTCTGTACAATGGAGCAGAACCAGGCATCAATTTAACTAAAATCTGAACAAAATCCTCTTTCTAGGTTTGGAACACACTTCTGTGGAGGCACCTTGATATCCCCAGAGTGGGTGTTGACTGCTGCCCACTGCTTGGAGAGGTATGTTTAGGGGACAACTGACATGAGGTCTTGTCTTAAATGCTTTTTCCCTCCCTCTTTTCCTCCCTCCCTCCTTTCCTCTCTCTCTCTCTTCCTCCCTTCCTTTGCTGGCAGTGACACTAGGGACTAGGGAATGCGTGTGCACAAGCTTGAGGCAGAATTGCCAGGACAATTGGGTAAGAGAGAAGGGAAGTGTTTCTAGAAAGTGCAGAGGAAAGACTCAGTGCAGATGATTTTGTGGGCCTGACTACACCGCAGGACAGAGCCGTTCCCTACCACAGGCATCAGTCTCTGCCCAAACAGCCTGAGAACATTCCTTAACTGCCTGTTTCAGGCAAATCATGAATTTTACTTCTTGCCACTCAGAAGTCACTGATCCTGGGTGGCCGAGGGTGTCAGGGAGATAGTGCTAAGTTCATGGCACAGACGGTACCTGCAGGGGCTGGACCATATTTTGCTCTTGACACGCTCCTCTTTTCTAGGTCCTCAAGGCCTTCCTCCTACAAGGTCATCCTGGGTGCACACCGAGAAGTGAATCTTGAATCTCATGTTCAGGAAATAGAAGTGTCTAAGATGTTCTCGGGGCCCAAACCAGCAGATATTGCCTTGCTGAAGCTAAGCAGGTACTCACTCACCTGTGGCTGGTGAAGATACTTGTCCGGATTTTATGAGCCATGGCCACTGCGTGGCATGGGGAGGGGCTGTCTGTGACAAGAAAGGCTCAAGGGCTTTGGAGACAGCAACAATCTTCAACCCCAGCCCTGCCACATGCTAGCTGTGCTCTTGAGAAAGGCAGCAGGACTCAGTTTCCTCATGTGGAAAAAGAGTTGAAATATAAAGTACTCTGTTACCCCTAAAACTCACTTAATGTTTGCCAGTTCATATGCATTCATGGTCAGAGAAAGATTCAGTTATCCCAGGCTGACAATTCTCCTTCCATAATAATATGATGGAGAGAATCAAGTGAGATTGTGTATTCATTTCAAAGCACTTGAAAAACCACAACATCGAGCTGGGTCTGGTATGGATAGCTATAATCCCAGTTACCTGGGAGGCTGAGGCAGGAGGATCACTTGAGTCCTGGAGTTTGAGGCTGCAGTGAGCTATCATCATGTCACTGCACTCTAGCCTGGGCAATATGTGTGTGTGTGTGTGTGTATGTATATATATATATACTGTATATATATATACATTATATATATATACTGTATATATATATACATATATAATGTGTATATATATATAATGTATAAAAAGACCACAATGTCAAAAAAATCACAAATACAAATGCAAATTATATTACTATTATTGTTTTCTTTGATTTTCTCTTTCCCGACAATGTTGTTTCATTAAGCCTAACAAAGTGATACATTTGCTTATGTCACTTAAAGTTAGTGCTGTTTGGAGCCAGATGCTACTTGAGTAAGCTAAGAAACAGCTATTTGTAGGAGAGGTAGGTTTGGGACAGGTGACAAGGCAGGCAGGGTGTTCACCATGCTGGTGACTCTGGAAGGCAGGATGTCGGTGCAGACACAGGTGGGCATGACCTGCTCTTCTGGACCTGGCCACAGCCTGAGGCAGCTTCTCTGGGTCTGTGAACCCAGGGGTGACACCCTGGCATGCTCTGACACTCTAGGAAAGAGAGAAGGGCCTTTATTTTATTTTAATTAATTTTTTAACTTTTATTTTAGATTCAGGGGTACATGTGTAAGTTTATTGTATAGGTAAACAGTGGTTTTTCAAACAGATTATTTTGTCACCTAGGTACTAAGCCCAGTACCCAATGCCCAGTATTTCTTGCTCCTCAGCCTCTATAAATAGTAGCTGATCTCCCTTGTGCTCCCCAGTGTCCTCCCACCATCCCAGCGGATGTGCAAATACAAGGTTTCCACTCCTCACAGTCCTCAGAGAGCTGGGGTGTTCTGATGGCTTGAACAAGTAATTTGGAAATGTTGGGTTCTGGAGGTGTTCTCTGGTAGGCTGATAGATTTAGAGTTCCCACCCACATCCCCACACCCCTAGAGTCCAGGGCATTTAGTGCTCCACAAGGGAACCTGTAGAGTGAGGATGTCTGCACCACAGGCTGGAACTTCTGGTGCGAGAAGCAGGAAGTATGGCTGCTTCAAAGTTGGTGACAATGATGATTCTTGATCAGAATAGGACGTTTCACATTTCCAGTCCTTTATCTCCTTGCACTTACTAAAGTAGAATCAGGTCTAAAAGCAGAGTTCTAATGTTTGAGAGTCCCTGGAACTCTGAAGTATATGAATGTTCTTTGAAAACAATACCATTTTGTTCATGCAAGGGGCTTATTCCAACCCTCTTTCATGTCTAACATTTTACTGGATTCTTACAACTATGGTGTAGTAACGTTCACTGAGGAGGATCGCAGGATGGAGCACCTTGCTCTGGACACACAACGCATTTGCAATTTTACAGCCTCTTGGTGGCATCTCAGTCAGACATTCTGTGCGCTGATCTATAGACTATTCAATTAATATGAAAGGACTCAGTCAGCCTGAGATTCCAGTCGTGCACAGAATATACATGAGAAGGGCGCCTTTGTCATCCCTACTTTCAATGGTGAAGGCCACCAGCAGTTTCTTGTAAGCAACTGATGCCTTTCAAATGAAACCTTGTATCTGTGTAGTTGATAGACAACCTCAGACAAATGTGAAGGTGAAACACTATATTCTGGGTTGTTCTGGGTCAGTGAACCAAGGCAGTGCCAGCTCAGAGGGCTCTGGGGCCTCAAGGCAGGGATGGCTGGTTGTGGGTGCTGCAGCTCCCAGCAAAACAGTCAAACAGCTGCTGATGCTTTTCTTTCAGTCCTGCCATCATCACTGACAAAGTAATCCCAGCCTGTCTGCCATCCCCAAATTATGTGGTCGCCGACCGGACCGAATGTTTCATCACTGGCTGGGGAGATACCAAAGGTGAGATAAATTCCATCACCCACATAACAAATTGGTTTTGACCCACAGTCCATGTGACAAAATGAGCATTTTGGAGAAAGTTGTACAAATTCCTGTCTGTGAACGTGGTCCACCGCATCCTGATTTTTGTCTGGGCATCTGTCTATGTCTTAATCAATTTTCAAGGCACATGATCAAAGGAAGGAAAACTACATCTTTGAGTCTCTCTCTTTTTGTTTTCAGAACGTTTTTATTTTAAATACTTTTTTAACTTTTATTTTAGATTCAGGGGCACATGTGCAAGTTTATTGTATAGGCAAACAGTAGTTTTTCATACAGATTATTTTTTTTTATTGCATTTTAGGTTTTGGGGTACATGTGCAGAACGTGCCAGACAGTTGCATAGGTACACACATGGCAGTGTGTTTTGTTTCCTTTCTCCCCTTCACCCACATTTGTCATTTTTCCCCAGGCTATCCCTCCCCAGCTCCCCCCCACGACTGGCCCTCCCCTTTTCCCCCCAATAGACCCCAGTGTTTAGTACTCCCCTCCCTGTGTCCAAGTGTTCTCATTTTTCATCACCGTCCTATGAGTGAGAATATGCAGTATTTCATTTTCTGTTCTTGTGCCAGTTTGCTGAGAATGATGTTCTCCAGATTCATCCATGTCCCTACAAACGACACGAACTCATCATTTCTGATTGCTACATAATATTCCATGGTGTATATGTGCCACATTTTCCCAATCCAGTCTATCATCAATGGACATTTGGGTTGATTCCAGGTCTTTGCTATTGTAAACAGTGCTGCAATGAACATTCGTGTGCATGTGTCCTTATAGTAGAACTATTTATAGTCCTTTGGATATATACCCAGTAATGGGATTGCTGGGTCAAATGGAATTTCTATTTCTAAGGCCTTGAGGAATCGCCACACTGTCTTCCACAATGGTTGAACTAATTTACACTCCCACCACCAGTGTAAAAGTGTTCCTTTTCTCCACCTCCTCTCCAGCAACTGTTGTCTCCAGATTTTTTAATGATTGCCATTCTAACTGGCGTGAGATGGTATCTCAATGTGGTTTTGATTTGCATCTCTCTAATGATCAGTGATGGTGAGCATTTTTTCATATGATTGTTGGCCTCATATATGTCTTCTTTTGTAAAGTGTCTGTTCATATCCTTTGCCCATTTTTGAATGGGCTTGTTTGTTTTTTTTCCTGTAAATCTGTTTGAGTTCTTTGTAAATTCTGGATATCAGCCCTTTGTCAGATGGGTAAACTGCAAAAATTTTTTCCCATTCTGTTGGTTGCTGATTCACTCTAGTGACTGTTTCTTTTGCCGTGCAGAAGCTGTGGAGTTTGATTAGGTCCCATTTGTCTATTTTGGCTTTTGTTGCCAATGCTTTTGGTGTTTTGTTCATGAAGTCCTTGCCTACTCCTATGTCCTGGATGGTTTTGCCTAGATTTCCTTCTAGGGTTTTTATGGTGCCAGGTCTTATGTTTAAGTCTTTAATCCATCTGGAGTTAATTTTAGTGTAAGGTGTCAGGAAGGGGTCCAGTTTCTGCTTTCTGCACATGGCTAGCCAGTTTTCCCAACACCATTTGTTAAACAGGGAATCCTTTCCCCATTGCTTGTTTTTGTCAGGTTTATCCAAGATTGTATGGTTGTAGATATGTTGTGTTGCCTCCGATGCCTCTGTTTTGTTCCATTGGTCTATATCTCTGTTTTGGTACCAGTACCATGCTGTTTTGATTACTGTAGCCTTGTAGTATAGTTTGAAATACGGTAGTGTGATGCCCCCCGCTGTGTTCTTTTTGCTTAGAATTGGCTTGGCTATGCGGGCTCTCTTTTGGTTCCATATGAAGTTCATGGTGGTTTTTTCCAGTTCTGTGAAGAAAGTCAATGGTAGCTTGATGGGGATAGCGTTGATTCTGTAAATTACTTTGGACAGTATAGCCATTTTCACCATATTAATTCTTCCTAACCATGAACATGGAATGTTTCTCCATCTGTTTGTGTCCTCTCTGATTTCTTTGAGCAGTGGTTTGTAGTTTTCCTTGAAGAGGTCCCTTACGTTCCTTGTGAGTTGCATTCCTAGGTATTTCATTCTCTTTGTAGCAATTGTGAATGGCAGTTCGTTCTTGATTTGACTTTCTTTAAGTCTGTTATTGGTGTAGACGAATGCTTGTGATTTTTATAAATTGATTTTATATCCTGAGACTTTGCTGAAGTTGTTTATCAGTTTCAGGAGTTTTTGTGCTGAGGTGATGGGGTCTTCTAGGTATACTATCATGTCTGCAAATAGAGACAATTTGGCTTCCACCTTTCCTATTTGAATATACTTTATTTCTTTTTCTTGCCTGATTGCTCTGGCTAGAACTTCCAGTACTATATTGAATAGGAGTGGTGAGAGAGGGCATCCTCGTCTAGTGCCGGATTTCAAAGGGAATGCTTCCAGTTTTTGCCCATTCAGTATGATATTGGCTGTTGGTTTGTCGTAAATAGCTTTTATTACTTTGAGATACGTTCCATCGATACCAAGTTTATTGAGGGTTTTTAGCATAAAGGGCTGTTGAATTTTGTCGAATGCCTTCTCTGCGTCAATTGAGATAATCATGTGGTTTTCGTTTTTGGTTCTGTTTATGTGGTGAATTACGTTTATAGACTTGTGTATGTTGAACCAGCCTTGCATCCCCGGGATGAATCCTACTTGAACATGATGGATAAGTTTTTTGATTTGCTGTTGCAATCAGCTTAACACTATTTTATTGAAGATTTTTGCATCTATGTTCATCATGGATATTGGCCTGAAGTTTTCTTTTCTTGTTGGGTCTCTGCCGGGTTTTGGTATCAGAATGATGTTGGTCTCATAAAATGATTGGGAAGGATTCCCTCTTTTTGGATTATTTGGAAGAGTTTCAGAAGGAATGGTACCAGCTCCTCTTTGTGTGTCTGGTAGAATTCGGCTGTGAACCCATCTGCACCTCGGCTTTTTTTGTGTGGTAGGCTCTTAATTGCTGCCTCGACTTCAGACCTTGTTATTGGTCTATTCATAGTTTCAGCTTCCTCCTGGTTTAGGCTTGGGAGGACAGTTTTTTAGCTGTTTGAGAATCACCATACTGCTTTCCACAGTGGTTGAACTAATTTACAGTCCCACCAACAGTGTGTAACTGTTCTCATTTCTCTGCAACCTTGCCAGCATCTGTTATTTTTTGACTTTTTAGAAACAGCCATTCTGGCTGGTATGAGATGGTTTTTCATTGTGGTTTTGATTTGCATTTCTCTAATGATCAGTGATATTGAGCTTCTTTTCATATGCTTGTTGGCCGAACATATGTCTTCTTTAGAAAAAGTGTTTGTTGGTGTCCCTTATTCACTTTTTAATGGGATTATGTTTCTTCTCATTAATTTGTTTAAGTTCCTCATAGATGCTGGATATTAGACCTTTTTCAGGTGCATAGTTTGCAAATATTTTCTCCTATTCTGTAGGTTTTCCATTTACTCTCTTGATAGCTTCTTTTTCCATCCAGAAGCTCTTAAGTTTAATTAGATCCCATTTGTCAATTTTTGCCTTTGTTGAAATTGCTTTTGGTATTTTTATGAAATCTTTGCCCATTCCTATATCCAGGATGATATTACCTAGGTTGTCTTCCAGGATTTTTATACTTTTGGGTTTTACATTTAGGTCTTCAATCCATCTCAAGTTGATTTTTGTGTATGGTGTAAGAAAAGGGGACCAGTTTCCATCTTCTGCATATGGCTAGTCAGTTACCCCAGCATCATTTATTGAATAGGGAGTTCTACTCCCATTGCTTGTTTTTGTCAGCTTTGTCAAAAATCAGATGTCCATAGGTGCGTGGCCTTATTTCTGGGCTCTCTATTCTGTTTCATTGGTCTATGTGTCTCTTTTTCTTACCAGTACCATGCTGTTTTAGTTACTGTAGCCCTGAAATGTAGTTTGAAGCCAGGTAATGTGATGTCTCCAGCTTTGTTCTTTTTGTTTAGGATTACCTTGGCTATTCTGGCTCCTTTTTGGTTCTATATAAACTTTAAAATAGTTTTTTAATAGTGCTGTGAAGAATGTCATTGGCATTTTGATAGGAATAGCAATGAATCTGTAAATTACTTTGGGCAGTATGACCATTTTAATGATATTAATTCTTCCAATCCATGAGCATGCGATGTTTTTCCATTCATTTGTGTCATCACTGATTTCTTTGAGCAGTGTTTTGTAATTCTCATTGTAGAGATCGTTCACCTCCCTGAATAGCTGTATTCTTGTGTATTTTATTCTTTTTGTGGCTTTTGTGAATGGAATGTGTTCCTAATTTGCCTCTCAGCTTGGCTGTTGTTGGTGTATAGGGATGCTGATGATTTTTGTACATTGATTTTGTATCCTGAAACTTTGCTGAAATTATCAGCTGAAGGAGATTTTGGGCTTGGACTATGGGGTTTTCTAGATTACAAGCATGTCATCTGCAAACAGGGATAGTTTGATTTCCTCTCTTCTTGTTTGGATGCCCTTTATTTCTTTCTCTTGCCTGATTGCTCTGACCAGGGCTTTTAATACTATATTGAATAGGAGTGGTGAGACAGGGTGTCCTTATCTTGAGCTGGTTTTCAAGGGTAATTCTTCCAGCTTTTGCCCATTCAGTATGATGTTGGCTGTGGGCCTGCCATAGATATCTCTTATTATTTTGAGATATATTCCTTCAGTACCTAGTTTATTGAGAGTTTTCAACATGAAGGGTGGTAAATTTTATCAAAAGCCTTT
Source organism: Callithrix jacchus (assembly GCF_049354715.1). Lineage (NCBI taxonomy): Eukaryota > Metazoa > Chordata > Mammalia > Primates > Cebidae > Callithrix > Callithrix jacchus. The sequence goes on from NC_133505.1 coordinate 167,353,770, forward strand.
TCTGTATCTATTGAGATAAACACGTGGGTTTTGTCTTTAGTTCTATTTATGTGATGAATCACATTTATTGATTTACATATGTTGAACCAGGCTTACATCCTGGGGATGAAGCCTACTTGATCATAATGAATTAGCTTTTTAATGTGCTGCTGGATTTGGTTCGCACGTATTTTGCTGCGGATTTTTGCATAAATGTTCATCAGGGATATTGGCCTGATGTTTTTATTGTTCTCTCTCTGCTAGGTTTTGGTATCAGGATGATGCTGGTCTCATAGAATGAATTGGAAAAAGAGATGCTCTTCCTCAAATTTTTTGAATAGTTTCAGTAGGAATGGTCATAACTCCTCTTTGTACATCTGGTAGAATTCAGCTGTGAATCTATCTGGTCCCAGATTGTTTGTTGTTGGTTAGTAGGCTACTTATTACTGATTCAATTTTGGAGCTCATGTCTGTTCAAGGAATCAATTTCTTCCTGGTTCAGTCTTGGGAGGGTGTATGTGTCCAGGAATTTACTCATCTCTTCTAGGTTTTCTAGTTTGAGTGCATAGAGCTGTTTGTAGTAGTTTCTGGTAGTTATTTTTATTTTTTGTGGGGTCAGTGCTAACATCTCCTTTGTCATTTCTAATTGTGTTTATTTTGGTCTTCTCTCTTTTTTCTTTATTATCCCAGCTAGCACCCTACCTATCTTATTACTGTTTTCAAACCAACACCTGGATTTGTTGATCTTTCCAGCGAATTTTCATGGCTTGACTTTCTTCAGTTCAGCTCTAATTTTGGTTATTTCTTGCCATCTGCTAGCTCTGGGACTGATTTGCTCTTGTTTCTCTAATTCTCTCCATTGTGATATTAGGTTCTTAATTTGAGATCTTTCTTTTTGATGTCAGCATTAAGTGCTATGAATTTCTCTCTTAACACGACCTTAGCTGTGCCCAAGAGATTCAGGTAGGCCATATCTTCCTCCTCATTGGTTCAAAGAACTTCCTGATTTCTGCCATAATTTCATTATTTACCCAAAAGTCATTCAGGAGCATATTGTTTGATTCCATGTAATTGTATGGTTTTGAGTAATCTTCTTAATCTTGACTTCTGTTTCATTGTGCTGTGGTCTGAAAGAGTGTTTGGCATGATGTTTGTTCTTTTGCATTTGCTGAAGATTGTTTTATGTCCAATTATGTGGTTGATTTTTAGAGTATTGCCATGTGGTGATGAGAATAATGTATATTCTGTTGTTTTGGGAAAGAGAGTTCTACAGAGGTCTATCGGATCCATTTGGTCCAATGTTCAGCTCAGGTCCTGAATATCTTTGTTAATTTTGTGCCTCAATGATCTAATACTGTCAGTGGAATACTGAAGTCTCCCACTATTACTGTGTAGGCATCTAAGTCTCTCTGTAGGTCTCTAAGAACTTTCTTTATGAAGCTGGGTGCTCCTGTGTAGGGCACATATATATATATGTAGGATAGTTAGGTCTCCTTGTTGAATTGAACCCTTTACCATTATGTAATGCCCTTCTGTGTCTTTTTTGGTCTTTGTTGGTTTAAAGTCTGCTTTGTCTGAAATTAGGATTGCAACCCCTGCTTTGTTCTTCTGATTTCCATTTGCTTGGTAGATTCTCCTCAGTCCCTTTATTCTGAGCCTATGGGTGTCATTACATGTGAGATGGGTCTCTTGCAGGCAGCATACCTTTGTGTCTTGCTTTTTAATCAGCTTGTCACTCTGTGCCTCTTAAGTTGGGCATTTAGCCCATTTACATTCAAGGTTACTATTGGTATGTGTGAATTTGATGCTGTCATTGTGTTGTTATGCTGGCCTGCTTGTGCAGTGGTTTTATACTGTCACTGGTTTGTGTATTTAAGTGTATTTTTGTATTGGCTGGTAGCCATCTTTCCTTTCTATAGTTAGTGTTCCTTCCAAGATTTCTTGTAAGGGAGGTTTGGTGCTAACCAACTCACTCAATGTTTGTTTATCTGAAAAAGATCTTATTTCTCTTTTGTTTAGGAAGCTTAGTTTAGCTGGATATGAAATTTATATTGGTTGGACATTTTTCAAGAATATTGAATATAGGCCCCAATCTCATCTAGCTTGTAGAAGTTCAGCTGAGAGGTATCCTGTTAGCTTGATGGAGTTCCCTTTGTAGATGACCTGTCCTTTCTCTCTTGGTGCTTTTAAGATTCTGTCTTTCATTTTTATCTCAGAAAATCTGATAATTATGTGTCTTGGAGATGATCTTCTTGTGTAGAATCTTGCAGGGGTTCTCTATATTTTCTAAATTTGACTATTGGCCTCTCTAGCAAGGTTGAAGAAGTTTTCATGGACAATATCCTAAAATGTTTTCTAAATTGTTTACTTTCTTCCCATCCCTATCAGAGATTCCAGTGATTTGTAGATTTGGCCTTTTTACATAATCCTATATTTCTTGGAGGTTTTGTTCATTCTACTTTGTTCTTTTTTTTATTTTTTCCAACTGTCTTATTTCAGAAAGCCAGTGTTCCATTTCTGAGATTCTTTCCTCAACTTGGTCTATTCTGCTATTAATACTTGGATTGCTTTGTGAAATTCTTATAGGTTGTTTCTCAACTCTCAGCTCTGTCAGATATATTAGGTTCTTTATTATACCAGTGATTTTGTCTTTCAGCTTCTATATCATTTTATTGTGATCCTTAATTTCCTTGGATTGGATTTTGCCATTCTTCTGAATCTTGATGATCTTCATTCCTATCCATAGTCTGAATTCCAGTTCTGTCATTTCAGCCAGCTCAGCCTTGTTAAGAACCCCTGTTAGAAAACTGGTAGGGTTGTTTGGAGAACATATGACACTCTGGCCATTTGAGTAATTGGGGTTCTTGTGTTGATTCTTTCTTATCTCTGTGTGTGGATATTCCTTTAACTGCAGTATAGGTTGAATACAGCCAATAGACTTGTTCTTTGGATGTTTTTACACCCTCCTACAGGGTCTTGTGCAGGATCTTTATTTGTAGCTGATTTCTTGTCTTTGGTTTCATAGTGGGGTATGTTAGCAAGGTATTTTTGGTGGTTGAAGCTTTGGGGTATAATCCATTTTTTATTTATATATTTCCCTTACACCTAAAACATGCAAAAAAAAAAAAAAACAGTAAATGTCTTTGAGTCTCTTAATCCGTAATTTCAGCATTCATATTCTTGCTCCGGATAAGTGAGGTTTTCACCCAGCCCTCAAGAGTGTTAGATTATTTTTCATGTGAAATTAGCCAGACTGGCTTTAACATAATGTAAAACAATAACAACAAAAGTTATAATTAAACTAGTCTTCTTCCCAAATACCCACATGTCTAATGTGTGTAGGAGGGTGTTAAACAGGGGACCTATAGCTGGGGGAGAGGCAGACACATCCCATGGCCCCAAGTCTAGGATTGTATTTAGCATTGATTGACAGCTGAGAGCAAGAGAGGGAACATTTGTGCAGGATGTGGTATCAGTACCTGTAATATATTTTAGGGATTCCTTCTTCTCTTTGCATTATGCCCTGACAATTATATCCATCAGCCTAGCCCCTTTGGCCATTGAAAGACTAAGACTGTCTTAAGATCCCTGCTCCACTTTCTCAGAGGTGCTGGTGAGGGCATTAGGAGTCTGAAGCCCTGGATATGTGTTCTGACTCTGCCACTAGACAGGCAGACATGGACTAGGCATGTTACCTCTTTGTACCACTCAGCTCTAACCCCTCATTGAAAAACCCAGCATTTTCAAGTGGTGTTTTTTGCATCAGCCTTTGCATAAGCTTTCATTTGAAAAAAAGGTGGGTTTTTTTGTTTGTTTAACAAAAAGGTTAAAAACAAATGGTCTAGATGATTTCAAAGTTGGCTTTCCTTTTTCTGTGCTTTTCCTACTATTTAAAAACTTTACCTCCATGATTTCTTGATCCCTCTTTCTGCACTGCTGAGTCTGGGAGCATTAAGGCCAAGTAAAAGGAACCTTGGCAAATGAAGAACACCTATAGGTGGGCCAGGCTGCTCCCAGTGTTTTGCATTTTTTTAAGTTTAAATGCTGCAAACCTCTATGAATTAGATATTATTGTTCCTAGTTTACAAATGAGAAACCTGAGGCTCAGAGAAGGTGTGGGATGGTACAGACAAACCTGAACTGTCTAAACCTGGCTCCCACTTACTGGCTATCAGGACATAGAAAAGTCATGAACTCTCTGGCAGGGTGCAGTGGCTCACACCTATAATCCCAGCACTTTGGGAGGCTGAAGCAGGCAGATCACAAGGTCAGGAATTCGACACCAGCCTGACCAACATGGTGAGACCCTGTCTCTACTAAAAATACAAAAAATTAGCTAGGCGTGGTGGTGCACCCCTGTAATGCCAATTACTCAGGAGGCTGAAGCAGGAGAATCACTTGAACCCGGGAGGCAGAGGTTGCAGTGAGCTGAGATCGTGCCACTGCACTCCAGCCTGGGCGACAGAGCAAGACTCCATGTCAATTTAAAAAAAAATGTCATGAAGTCTCATTGATTGTTTCATCAGCTGAAATGTGGGCTGCAGGGCTGCTGGAGGAGAAACAATAAGAAAGTGAATCAAGTGCGAGCATATGCTAAGAACTCCATCATGGCAGACCCTAACAATAAGAAGAAATAGAGTTGTATCTAACATGAATCTCTCTTGCAAGTGACAGAAATCCAACTTAAGTTGGATCAAGCAAAATGGGAAATTCTTAGTGAGCTAAAAATTCTGCAGGCTCACATCATGGCCCCAGGCCCTGTCCAACCATGGAGTAGGCATTATTCTTGGGCACAAAGGTGACATTCTCATGACTGCTGTGGCTGTGGCAGCTCTGGCTCTGCCAGGAAAGAAATAAGGCAGGCCATTCTCCCCATTACACAACAACAGCCTTCCAGCTCTGAGAGGTCAAACTTGAGTCACCAGCCTGCCCCTAAACCCATCACTGATTAACTCCAACCTGCATCAGCTGCTCCATGCTGGAGGTGGATGCAGGACTGTGCTTATATCAAGAAGGGAGCAAAGGGTAGTTCCCTCAACAGAGTTATAGGATGTAGAGTGTCAGGCTGCTGGGCAGCCAGAAAGCAAACATATCCTCTCTAATTCCTCAACTGATGAAAGCACGAAGCTAAAATCGTAAGGATCTGGGTGTGAGTTCTTGCTCTCCCATCTTCCATGTGACATTGGACAGTTATTTAATCTCGTTTAGCCTCAGCTTTCTAATCTGTACCAACATATAAGGTCATTGTGAGGATTAAGATTATACATCATCATCATCACCATCCACATTGCAACCACAACTACCATCATCATCCCTACCAACATTATCACCACTACCATCACAATTATCATTACCACCACCATCAGCATTATCACCCTCAACATCATCGCCATCATCACTATCATCACCACCACCATCATCATTACTATCACTACCACCACCATCACTGTCATCACCATTCCACCACCATCATCATTACTGCCATCACCATCACCATCACCACCAATCACTGTCATCACCAGCATTCCACCACCATCACCATTATCATCACCACACAATCATCACCACCATCATCACCATCACCACTACTATCAACAGAATAGCACTACGATTACCACCACCATTAGCATAATCATTACCATCACTATCACTGTCATCACCAGCATTCCACCACCATCACCATTATCATCACCACACAATCATCTCCACTATCACCATCACCACCATCATCACCATCACCACTACTATCAACAGAATAGCACTACGATTACCACCACCATTAGCATAATCATTACCATCACTATCACTATCATCACCACCATTCCATGATCATCATTACTACCCACCACAACCGTCACCATCATTTCACTACCAGCACAATTATCATTACCACCACCCTCATCACAACCGTCATCATCACCACCATTCCACCACTACCACCATCACTATCATTATCAATAGACATCACATAACCAGTTTGTAGCTGGGCCTTGAGCCCAGAGCCCACTGTTTCTTCTGTCCCACCACCAATCATCAGGATGAGTCACAAAACATAATTCAAGCCTGTTCATCAGTTTTCTACATGTCAATAATGACACTGGATCAATGGGTGTTCTCAGCTTCTCAGAAGGAGGTTGAAATTCTCCTGCTCTCCCCTTCACATTTCCAGATGTTCCCTGACTTGGATATTCCAAATGCAGAGTTTGGAGGTGTTGAGGCCAAGGGGTTTTTCCAGGTCAGCTGTCATCCACAATTAGTGGGCAGATCCTGCCACTGAACTTTCCCTGCTGCCATCTCCCCAAGGCCCCATCGGGGAGGCCTTCAATCCACAGGGCTTCCTGCCCTCAGAGGTGACATCTCTACATCTACCACTGGAAGGCAGCACCTACTCACAGACTGCATCAATTTCCCAACAATTCATGGTGGGTTTTCCCCTTATCAGGATGTATGCCTTGCTCAGAGAGCAGATCCCAGAGCAGTGACACCTAACTTAATTTTCAGCAAAATATTTTGAGAAGGGTGCTCCCTCACACATCTACACAGTCCAGGGGATGCACCCACTGCCTGATGCTTGGTAGTCAAGAGGAGCTTCCTTCCTGCAGGTAGGGCGGAGCTGGGCTCTGGAGCAAGGCGCTGGGACAAGCCTCTTCTACCCTGCTCACGTAAACTCCAGATTCAGTGTCAGTTTTCTGAACCCAAGACGATGATCTAAGTGTAGTCAAAGCTTTGGGGGACGTAATAGAGAGTGCCTCAGTTCTTGCCTGTGCCATCTAATTCTAATCCCTATACAGAGGGAGGGATTTCAATTCATTAGATTTCATTAGAATTTCGATTCTAATGAAAGCTCACAAAGCAAAGATTTTTGCAAGATTCTAATGAAAACTGGGCTTGCAAAACTGGAAAACTGGATGATTTGTGAGAACACTGAGACATCCCTAGGTGTGTCCATCTAGAAAAACAGCATTTCCCCTGGCAAATTTGCCGACGTTCTTTTTCGATTTGGCAAAGAAAATAAAGCACGTTTTCACAAAGGCAGAAATACAACTAGGAGAATGTTCACTCTCCCTAATTGTCAAAGAAGTGTAAATTGGAAAATGAATCGGGACAATTCAACCTATTAGATCAGCTAATATTTTAAAACTTAAACACTCATACAAGTGAGGTGAAGCGATTATTTTCTAGTGATTATGGTACATTGTCACACCCTTTTAAAGAATAATTTGGCAGTGTTACTGTAAGACAGAAATATGCCTGTATGATTTATGGGAACTTAGGCTCAGAAAATATTAAGGAATAAGAGTGAGCTTTATGAACAAAGATGTGGAACCATGGAAGCAAGAGTAGGGCCAACATGCACGAGGAGGGAGCATTTGGGCAGTGACTCTGCAGACCCAGGCTCAAGCTCAACTACACAACGTCTTTGAGCCTCAGTTTCCTTAACTGTAGAAAAGGAATGACAAAAGCCCCTGTTTCATAGGACTGTTGTGAGGATTAAGTGAGATGCACCACATTATAAGTTTGCGCCCGTAAAGGTTAATTCTTGGTAAATGATGACTATTCTTTTTTATTGCAATAAAATATACAAAACATGAGGTTTACTATTTTAACCATTTTGGAAGGTTCCACTGAGTGGCATTTAGTACATTCACAACGTTGTGCAACCATCACCGTATTTCCAGAACATTCTCCTAATCCCCAAAGGAAACCTCATGACCATTCAGCAGTAGCTCCCCATTAACATGTTAGTTATGAAGATTGTAGCATTATAAAAAAAAACTCATGATGCAACATTGGGAAAAAAATCGAGATGAAATTTTGCAATATTATGTAATAAGTAAAAGAAGCATATAAAAAGTCTGAAAAAATAGTATATACAACAATAGCAACTACATTCTCCAGACTCTACATTGTAAACATTATTATTTATAATTTTAAAAGCAAAAAGTAAACAACCAACCCCAAAGCACCATGACACAGCCCAGATTGTTAAATCCAGGCCTCGGGAACATAGAGACGTGTATGACGTTTACACTCTGCAGGGTCAGAGGGTCCCACGGCACTGGGAGCTGCCTTGTGTTCCGCAGCTTCCTGGACAGACAGGAGGCCCAGCACTGCCGCTCTGATCTTCTGGAACTTCCTCCTGATCATGTTTTGGGAGCGGTAACCATTTCTTTCATCTTTTTAAACACAGGTACCTTTGGGGTTGGCGTTCTCAAGGAAGCCCAGCTCCCCGTGATTGAGAATAAAGTGTGCAATCGCTACGAGCTTCTGAATGGAAGAGTCAAATCCACCGAGCTCTGTGCTGGGCATCTGGCAGGAGGCACTGACAGTTGCCAGGTACGAAAAGATCAAGAGACCAAGCTTAGTCTTGTGTCCTCCTGTCTCAGTCTCAGCCCCCTAGGCTTCAGTCCCCAGGTGGCAAATTCAAGAAGGATTTGTCAACTAAAGACCCCAGTCTAAGTGTTGCTCAGAAACTCCCTAGATCTGTGCCTGAACACATATTCAGATCATCTAAGGGGAGGTCTTGGGGCTCGGGTTCCAGATGGGTAGCAAGGGAGTTATAAGGTCTGTAACTACCTCAAGCCATTCGCCCTCCTGGGGTGTGCTAGTGGCTAGGGACTAAAGTGGTGACTTTTCCAGCAGGGAAGGAGGTAGAGGGCACAGGACAGAGACCAACTGCACACACTTTACAAGGATGCCCAGGCTAGCCCAGTCTAAAGGAAACCCCAACATAGGAAGGGATCGCACAGGATTCACAGGGATTTGTTTTTCCCCAGGAAAAACTAAGTGGTGTGGTTTTGCTGAATACACTTTGCCAAGTACTTAAGCACTGCAGATGCTCAAGTAATATGCTCATAAGTGCCTTTCTGATTTCAATTACTGGGAAAATGTACGTATGGATAAGAGAAGGGTGGTATCCCCTATTAAAAGGCTGGCAGCATTGCCCTCACATGGATTTTTCTCTCCCTCTGTATAGGGTGACAGTGGAGGGCCTCTGGTTTGCTTCGAGAAGGACAAATACATTTTACAAGGAGTCACTTCTTGGGGTCTTGGCTGTGCACGCCCCAATAAGCCTGGCGTCTATGTTCGTGTTTCAAGGTATGTTACTTGGATTGAAGGAGTGATGAGAAATAATTAACTGGACGGGAGACAGAGTGAAGCATCGACTCACCTAGAGGCTGGAACGTGGGCAGGGATTCAGCATGCTGGAAATAACTGACAGTAACCAAATGAAGACACTGTCCCCAGCTACCAGCTACGCCAGACCTCAGCACTTTTTGTATCATTGTCTGACTGCTGGTTTCTGTAATAAGATGACATAGCTATGACATTTGCTAAAAATAAACTCTGTACTTAACGTTGATTTGAGTACATTTTGGCTTTTGTCTTCAACATTTTCACGTTCTTGGTTCACCCCACCAATTTTAAATGGGCAGACTGAGGGGGTTGACTGTGTTTGATAAGAAACAGCCGGGCAAAGGACGGAGAAGGCTGAGGTCACAGAGGGGAGAGCCGAGTATTCCTTGGAAGTCGTCCACGCATTTGCCTCATCGGCTAACGAGGGCTTGACGCACATTTCCACTGTCTTTATTCCTAACACTGAGACGAACGTTTTCAAAGCTGCAACATGTACGGAGAGCCCTGAGAGCCGGTTCTGTCATTGGGAATGAAATCTGTTGCTGACTGTCGACTTGAGCCCAGAGGGGACCCAGAGCAGAGAGGGGTATATCAGGGAGTGAACTGGGCCATGAGTGTATAACACAAGAGCAGCTGAGAGTCTGAATGTTATTCTGGAGCACGTGTGAGTCTAGGACGGGTGCCAGGAGCATGTGAATGGACAGCAAGCTAATACTGAAGGTGGACCCCTTATTTCCCATCGCTCATTTCCTGCCCGGTTTTTAACCAGTCTGCCGCTCACTGTCACAGGAGAATGACCTGTGGCAGTGACATGTTTAGAAGGAAGAGAAAGGACAAATGTACATTTTTTACAATTTAAAATTTTGTCATCAAACAAAAATATCCTTTCAAAATACAATTTAACAGTGCAACAGCCATTTTGCCACAAAGAAATACAGAAAAGAGCAAAACTGCAAGTGACTGTGAGCCAAGGGTGAATGTAGACTCCAATCCTCAAAGAGCCGTGTTTATTCAATGAGAAATGCATTATTCTTATTCATTTATGATGTGCACTAAGGATGAAGATGCTTGTTTGACAATTTGCACACACTTCATGTATATTGTCACCTGTTCTCCCTGCAGAAATGTTGTTCTTCATTGTTGAGGTTTCCTTTTGGTACCAATTTTGTCTGGCCACATAAAGTATTTTATTTTAAAAATTCAGCATAAAATATAGACTGCATCTGAAAAGATAAATGAATATACCACACAAAGCAGAACATACAAGTTCCATAATTCAAAAGCCTGGATAACAAAAAAGAAAAATCAAATCCCTTGTAAGTCTCCATAAAGTCATTTATAAAGCTTCTGCTAATCCTGTTAAGCATGGATATAATTGACCTTTCTTTTAAATTAAAATGTAAGCTTTTCTCCACGACAAGTCGAAGAGCCAAGACTCAGTGGAAACTTCTGACCACAGGCACCATGAGAACCGAACTTAAAAATACATGAAAAATATCCCTTTACTTTTAAAATCCTAAGACCCAGAAATCATAATCCATGGGATTTGTTCAGTAAAGAAGAGAATCTGTGGCTCTAGGTGTTCGCTAAAGTAGGGTCAAAAATGTCCTGAATAATCTCAGGACCACAACGTTATTTTATAAATAACAGAGCCAAGTCCTCAGATTACAGAGCAGATTGTTTCTTATTGCTGGAACGGGGCCTAAACCATGCCTGGAACACCAGATGCTACAGAGAAGGTGGACGGGAGAGACTACTGACCTGTTCACACTGCAAAGGCGTGCAGAAACCAAGGTGAGCAGAGAACATGAATGTCACACCCAGTGGCCCAGGTGCCTGTGATTCAGTCTCCACATTAACAGGATTCCCAAATTTTCATCCTCCCTGAAATCTTCAGAATTTTCAATTATGGGCTTAGTCCCTTAATTGATCAGATTTGATGAACATTTCTGTGCAAATTTCCCAAATCCTTGGTTTGCAAACCCTGCATTCTTGATGGAACTGTTAGGAGAATCAGGTGGGGGGCTTCTCTCATCTCTCTTTATCCTAATGAGTCAGAGACCACTGCTCCAACACAAGAAGAAAAACAGGAAGAGCTGTGCACCTGACAGGCTCTTTTTTTAAGCCAGCTACATATGATGCAGCCAGAAGCATCCAATATTATATAAAAATACTTTGGACAGATTGAAGTCTTTATTCAGTATTACAATAGTGTGGCATAGCATAGCTGAAATGCACACGTGCACCTCTGCAAGGTACAGCTTTGCAAGGAGGATCAGCTCCTGCCCTCCATCTTTGGCAGGGGCCTCAAAGGTGACAGCTGGGAACTGGAGTTTTCTTATTCCTGCCACATTTATAGGAATGTGGACTGAAAAAAACAAAGGAGAAAGGAGAAAGTCCTTATGAAAGATTATGCAACTAGTTAGAGGACGGTCTTCTGTTAGATTTAATGGCATATCTGGTTTTGATCAAATACACACACCTAACTTCTGATGAAATCCCAACTCAAAGGTAACAAAAATCACTTCAGGCTCATTTTTCGACTTGCTTTCAGGCCCTAGACAGAGGTTAGTTCGCATTATAGCATTTCAGTTCTGTATGAATTTCTATTGAATTAACATATGTTCAGAAATGAGCTGCCAACATGAACAAAAACCAGCAGAAATGCTAGGAAAAAGCAGTGCAGTTTTAGAAGGGAATCCACTAACAGGTTTCAGTAACTTAGCATGCAGTCGTTTTTTTTGGGTAAATAATCATGGATCACAATCAATGTGCTTAACTTGTAGTACTGTAAACCATACTTCCACTTGATTTTATTCAAGTGTGGGGACTAGGTATAATTAAATTAATCCATCCAACTTTTCATTATAAAAAATTATAAACAGAAAAAATTAGAATCTGTGTATCTTAAATATTTATTGGTATAATTCCTCATGTTTAGATATTAATTGGATATTGATTTTCCTTGCTCTCCATTGGGACAATCCTGCACCACCCCACTGCCCTTCACCAACCAAAACCAGTCTCTCCCAGTTGTTTAACTTTAATGCAGCTGAAGTGGCAGAAGAGCCCTGGTCTCAAAGGACTCCCTCTTCCTCCATTTTTTTCCTGGTGAGTTTATAAATCTGACCTCTGATTGGGTCAAGAATGAATGCATCACTCTCACTGTGTAAACAGGCAGCAGTCAATGGAGTAGAATCAAAGGGAAGAAACATTTTCCTCAGTAATTTTGAAATATTCAAAAAATTTAGAGTTCCACATCCTTATTTTCCAGTTCATTACGAAGACTGCTTTTTCTTTTTTAAGTTAGCTGTTAAATCATGTTTAAAGATTACACAAACAACACAAGACTACATATTCTAATTTTTAAAAAAATCAAACAGTAGAGAAGTTTCTGACAGGAAAGCGATGGCCCTCTCTACCCTACCCCTCTTCCCAGCCCATTTGTGTCCCCAGAGGACATAGCTTATTATTTTACATCTTTTACTATACATTCTCACATTCATATTCTCTATCTTTTTAGTGAAAATTCTCAAATAGAAAATTAGAAAGAACTTGAGTAATGTGAATTTTTATTGATATAACTAACTCTTCATGTTCATATGTTGGCTGGATATTAGCTTTCCTTGTACACTATTTAAACACCTGCCTCTAAAACTCAATCTCTCTCTGTTTCCTCTGTCTACTTATCTCTATTACCTATCTATCATCTATTATCTATTCATCAATCTATCCATTATCTACCATCTGTCTGTCTGTCTATCTATCTGTCTATCATCCATCTACCTGTTATCTGCCTGTCTTTCATCTGTGTGTCATCTGTCTTCCTATCCAGCTTCAGAAAGGGACTGCCTTTGGTTTTAGTTTTTTATAAATACTATAACATGCCGTTCAGCAACGTTTCACTTTGTAATCAGTCTTGAAAATCTGCCTGTGCCATTCCGTCTAAACAGAACTGACTCCTCCTCACTCTGTAGAGTAAGCCACACTTAATCCCCTGCTGCTGCACATCCCAGCAATTTCCACCTTCCCACATCATCAGTTTCTCCCTTTAGATCACTTCTGAGTCTTAGCACTTTACATGGAAATGCTTCCCTCTTCACAACCACATTTTAAAAATAGTGCATATTCTTATCTAGCTTTGGTGGAGTTTTTTACATTAACTTAACCTTTTATGTCTACTTTGAATTTTTTGCTTATGATGTAAGATGAGGATTTATTGTTATTTCTCCCTATGCATATTCAATTTTCTCAATATCTTCCTTTCCTCAATGGTTTAAAATGCTTTTATTTAGGGTGCATTGAATTTTGGACAATGGCTGACAAGTTTTCTACATCATCCACTGTGTCTGGCAAGGCAATACCCTTGGTTTCAGGTAAAAGCATCATGAAGCTACCACAGATGGATGTCAGGATACCTATGGACTAAGGGAAAGGTGTTACCCTCTCCAGGAAGACATAGCTGGGCCCTCTCCCATGGAACTGCTCACTGTGAAGCCCCCATATTGCTCACTGGAGTAGCTCTCAGTCACAGCAACCTCTGCATCCCAGATCAGTGCCTCAGCTCTCCTTTGCCAGAATTTCAAATGTTCTCTCCCTCCCTCAAATCCTGAGCTATGGCCCCTGTACACCTGGCAGCCGTGGGTTTATTCACGCATCTCACAGTGATTGACCAACTGCCTTCTCAGGGTCCAACACCCAAGGCCTCCCCTCCTGCATCACAGGGAAATAGAAGCGCTGGAGGAGTTCCTTCTGTGCCTGCTCACTAACACTGTCACTCACCTACTCCTCTCCTTCCCATTCCTCCTGTTACCTTACACTGGAAGAAATGTCCTCGTGTGTACCCCAGGACCAGCACTCATCTAGGCCTGTCTCTTTGGGTGTCTCACTATAGTGATCAACCCTTTCTCCCATATCTTCAGTCTTTTGGGAGAAGCTTTCAAACACATTCAGATCTTTCCTGTTTGACCAGACTTCTCTCAGTCTTACTTCATCCTTCCATTACCATTCTTTACTTTTCTGTTCTTTAGAGGCAAAGATCTTGAAATGCCACCCTCTCTTATTTTCTCCACTTCTTTATATCCTAGTGGTGTGCTGATAAATGCCTAACACTGACTTTGGACAATCAAGCACTGACAGGTAGTATCTGCCAGTGTACATGGTGTAAATGCTCGCACTGTGGGCACTTCAGGCTAATGACACAACATCCCTGACTGAGCCACTAGGAAGAGATGCAGAAGCCCCATCAATGGTGCTTCCACCATAAAGATGCAGCAGACACAATCTCAGGAGCACAAGTAATACCGAATGAGAAACTGATGATTGTTGAGATTAAAGTCAGTTCCTACTTTAAATGTACAGACATTAATGTAAGACAACAAAATACTATGAAAAAACAAGGAGGGAAAATAAAACACCATCAAAAGACACAATATTATCCCAGTAGCTGGCCCCATAGAAATAAAGACACATTAACAGCCTGACAAAGATATCAGAATAATTATTTGATGGAAGCTTGCTAAACTTCAAGAAAATACAAGGAATTCAATAAAATCAGAAAAACAATAAAAGACCAAAATGAGAAATGTAATGGAGAGATTAAAACGGTTTTAAAGTCAAACAAAATTTCTGAAACTGGAAAAATAATGAGGTTAAAAAAATGCAATAGACAGCATCAAAAGCAGAACTGATCATGTAGAAGAAATAATCTGTGAACTTCAAGACAGGTTATTTGTGAATATAAAATCAAAGGAGTAAAAAAAATGCTTATAGGAATTATAAGGCAGCATGAAAAGAGCAAATATCCACAAAGGAGGAAAGAAATGGGTAGAAAATTTACTTTGAAAATAACAGAAAGCTTTCTAAATCTAGGGAAAGATATCAACATTCAGGTCCAAGATGCTCAAAAGTCTCTAACTAAATTCAGTTCAAACATAACTACATCAAAACAAAGTCAGACTCAAAGACAAAGAGAAGATCCTAAAAGTAGAAAGAGAAAAGAAGCAAATCCCATATAAGGGAGTTTCAGTAAGGCTAGCAGCAAAGTTCTCAACAGGTTCCACACGCAGGCCAGGAAAGAGTAGGCTAATATATTCAAAGTGCTGAAGAAAGAAACTACAAACCAAGAATACTGCATTCACCAAAGCTGTGCTTCAGAAATGGAGATATCAAGTCCTTACCAAACAAACAAAAGCTAAGGAAATTCATTAACCCCAGATCTGTCTTATAAGAAATGCTAAACAGAGTCTGCAAGATAAAACAATGCTAACTAGTAACACAAAAACATAAAACTCACTGGTTAAAGTAAGTACACAGTCAAATTCAGCATATTCAAATACTTTAATGATGGCCACATATATCTGTAGTATAAAAGTATGAATCTCTTATATCTTTAGCATGAAGTTTAAAAGACAAAACTATTTAAAATAATAGCTACAATAATTTGTTAAGGGATATATTCTATCAGAAGATATACATTGTGACATTAAAATTAAATGCAGGGAGATGTGGAATAAAAGTGCAGAGATTTTATGCAATCAAAGTTATGTTATTATCAGCACAAAATAGCCTGATATAACTATAAGATTTTTTTTGTAAGCATCACGGAACTTCACCTTCAAAAGCAAAAACCTAAAGTAGATATACAAAAAAATAAAAAGGAATCAAAGCATCCTACTAGAAAAAATTGCTTAATCACAAAGAAATACAGCAAGAGAGGAAGAAAGGAACAAAGCGTCCATCTACAAAACAGCCAGAAAGCAATTAACAAAATGGTAATATTAGAACCTTACCTAACAATAATTATCTTGAAGGAAAATGGATTAAATTCTTCAATAAAAAGACATACAGTGGCTGAATAAATTAAAAAATAAGATCCAACCATATGCTGCCTACATGACACTCATTTCACCTATAAGAACACAAATAAACTGAAAGTAAAGGGATGGAAAAAAAATTCCATGCAAATGGAAACCAAAAGAGAGCAGATGTAGTTATACAGACTGAATATCCCTAATCCAAAAATCTGAAATCTGAAATACTTCAAAATTAATAAAATTTTAAATACAGACATGTTCAAAGGAATTGCTCATTGGGGCATTTTGGATTTTGGTGCTTAGGGATGCTAAAAAAGTAATACAATGTGTATTAGTCCATTCTCACACTATTATAAAGAATACCACTGGAGACTGGGTAATTATGAAGGGCGAGGTTTAATCGACTCAGTTACACAGGCTTAACAGGAAGCACAAATAGGAGGCCTCAGGAAACTTGCAACCATGGAGGAAGGTAAAGGGGAAGCAGGCACCTTCTTAACAAAGCAGCAGAAGGCCGTGTGAGTGTGTGAAGGAGGAACTGTCAAATACGTATATAACCATCAAATTTCGTGAGAACTCACTCGTTATCTTGAGAACAGCATGGGGGAAACTGCCCCCATGATCCAGTCACTCCTGCTGGGTCCCTCTCATGACATGTGGCAATTATGGGGATTACAATTCAAGATGAGATTTAAGTGGGGATACAGAGTCAAAGCATATCATAATGCAAAGAATATGAATTTTTTTAATGTATAAAAAATAAAATATTTTATTTTATTTTGGAATCAAAATAAAAAATTCTAAATTCTAAAAAACCAAAACATACTATAATGCGAATATTCCAAAAAATTAAAAATTGAAAACACTTCTGGTTTCAGGAATTTTGGATAAAGGAACCTCAATCTACATAAGGTAAAACAGACTTTAAGTCAAAAACTGTAAAAAGAGACAAAGAAGATTATAATATAATGATAAAGAGATCAATTTGTGATAACAATTATAAATACTTATTAATATATATACCCAAAATTTGAGTACCTACATATAACAACTAAAAAAATATTAATAGATCTCAAAGGAGAGCTCGACTGTAATATAATCATAGTAGCAGACTTGAATAGTCCACTGGCAGCCATGGGCAGATCATCCGGAGAACCAGTATGGAAACATGAGACATAAACTGCACTTTAGGTCAAATGGACCTAACAAGAATACACAGAACATTCTGTCCCACAGCAGCAGAATACGCATTATTCTCAAGTGCACACAGAACTTTCCCACAATAGATCATAGGTTAGGTCACAAAACAAGTCAACGAATTTAAGAAGACTGGAATCATACCAGGTATTCTTTTCAGATCATAAGTGTATGAAACTAGAAATTAATGACAGGAGAATATTGGAAAATCCACCAATACACAGAAATTAACCAACATGCTCCTGAACAATCAATGAGTCAAAGAAGATATTAAAAGATAAATGTAGTTATTTCACAGTAGTAGCTACACAGTAAGCAGCTCAGGAGTTACTGAATGTATTTATGTAGTGTATGAAGAAGGTTATATGAATCTAAAAAACTTATTTTTATGTATTTTAATTTTTTTATTTATAGCTAGAGAAACAATATTACTGCCTTTGCTCTTTGTAAATATGTCTGTTTTCTTTTTTGTAATGTTAAATGTTACATTTGTTAAGGAATAATTCTTGAAATGAAAAAATATTTAACTAGAGAGTATAGCTCTACAGCAGTTATTGTTTGCAAATAATTTTCCTCTGGCTACTGTGTAATAAAATACAACTCGTGGTACTGTGAAAATAAATAAATAAATAAAGATAAATGTTTAAAACTCAAGACAAATGAAAATGGGCACACTAAGATACCAATAACTTACACTATGCAGCAAACGTGGTTCTAATAGGGAAGCTTTTAGCAATAAACACATCAAAAAAGAAGAAAGATCTCAAATTATCAATCTAACATTACACCTCAAAAAACTAGACAAAGAAGAAAAACAATTAACTCAACAGTTAGTAGAAGGAAAGAAATAATAAAGATCACAGCAGAAATAGTGAAGTAGAGACTAGAAAAATGATGGAAAAAAGAAATAAAATAGTTGGTTCTTAAAAAGATAAACAAAACTGACCAACTTTTAACTAGATTAAGAAAAACAAGACTCAAATAAAATCAGAAAGATGAGACATTACAATTCCTAGAAACAAAGTATCTCCCAAGAGTGACCCAGGAAGACATACAAAATAACAGAGCAATAATAAGTATAAGATTGAATCAACAATAACAAGTCTTTAATCAACAAAAAGCCCAGGACTTAATGGCTGCCCTGCTAAATCACACCAGATATTAAAAGGACTAACAGCAATTCTCCTCAAACCTTCCAAAAAACTAAACAAAACAGAATGCTTTCGAATTCATTTTATGAGGATAGCGTTATGCTGATACCAAACACAGAATAGTGTAAGAAAAGGAAATTACAGGCAATATCCCTAATGAACATATGTGGAAAAATCCTCAACAAAATACTAGAAAACTCAATCCAACAGCACATTAAAAGGATCATTCATCATGACTGAGTGCAATTTGTCCCAGGAATACAAGAATAGTTCAACATACACAAATAAATAAATGAAAGGATAAATGGATGCTAAAAATGTGTGTGTGTGTGTGTGTGTGTGTGTGTGTAACACACAGATATACATACACACAATGGAATATTATTCAGCCTTAATAAAGAAGGAAATCCTGCCTTTGCATTGACATGGATGAACCTGGAGGATATTATCAGTGAAACAAGCCAGACACAGGAAGGAAAATACTGTGTGATCTCACTTACCTGTGGAATCTAAGAAAGTTGAACTCCTACAGAGTAGGATAGTGATTGCCAGGGCTTGGGAAGGGGGAAACAGAGAGATGTCCGTCAAAAAATACAAATGTACAGTTTTGTAAGATAAATAGCTTCTGGAAATCTAATGTACACAATGATGACTACAGTTAATAATACTGTATTGCATACTTGAAATCTGCTAAAAGAGTTGCTCTTAAGTGTTCTTATGTACACAAAAGTATTACGTGAGGTAATGAATATTTTCATTAGCTTGATTATGGTAATAATTTCACAATGTACATTTATATTAAAACATTTCACTGTGCATCTTAAATATATAAAATTTTTGTCAAGTGTACCTCAGTAAAACTGGAAAACATAATCAAAAAGTAATGAAAAAAATGAAAAGCTATTATGTGCCAAAGGACACTATCAACAAAGTGAAAAACAACCTATAAATGAAGGAAACCTATAGACAAGGGCTGGTATCCAGAATATATTAAGATCTCCAGGCTGAGAGCAGTAGCTCACACCTGTGAATCCTAGCTCTTTGGAACCTCAAAGTGGGAGGATCACTTGAACCCAGGAGTTCAAGGCTGCAATGAGGTATGACTGCCCCACTGCACTCCATCCTAGATGACAGGGTGAGACTGCCATCTCTCAACCCACTTCTTGTTTAGAAAAAAAAGTGAAGCTTGCTGCCAGCACAGTATTCTTCAGGCAAACAAGCAATGAGAAAAAACAAAAACAAAAAACCTCTTACAGTTCAACAACAAAAAGAAAAACAAGAATGTAAATAAACATTTTTCCAAAAAAGATGTACAAATAGCCAACAAGCACATGAGATGATGGTTAACATCATTAGTCACAGAAAATGCCAATGAAATCATAATGAGATAAGACTCCATATGCATAAGGATGTCTACAATTTTAAAAATACAGAATAACAGGTGGTGGTGAGGATGTAGAGAAATTAGAATCCTGTGCATTGCTGGTGGGAATGTAACATGGTCCAGCCACTATGGAAAACAATTTGGCAGTTCCTTAAAATGTTAAACATGGAAATACCATAGGATCTAACCATTCTATTCTTAAGCATACACACAAAAACATTGAAAACGAGTACCCAAATACTTTGCATGAGAAGGTTCATAGCAGCACTATTACAAAAGCCACAAGGTAGAAACAACCCAAATGTCGATCAATAGGTGAGGGGATAAACAAATTGTGGTTTATATGCCATAAAAAGGAACGAACTACTGGTACCTGCTACACGGCTGAACCTTGAAAGCAAGGGCTGCGATGGGGTCACAGAAAGTAACAGCTTACTGGGTACTGCATTGTATTTTGGGCTCATGAAAATGTTTTGGAACTGGATAGACGTAGTGGTGCCATGTACTACATAAAACGAATTGTTCACTTTCAGATGGTTCATTTTCTTATGAGAATTTCTCAATTAAAAAATATCTTCCAGGGGCCGGGCGCGGTGGCTCAAGCCTGTAATCCCAGCACTTTGGGAGGCCGAGGCGGGTGGATCACGAGGTCAACAGATCGAGACCATCCTGGTCAACATGGTGAAACCCCGTCTCTACTAAAAATTACAAAAAATTAGCTGGGCATGGTGGTGCGTGCCTGTAATCCCAGCTACTCAGGAGGCTGAGGCAGCAGAATTGCCTGAACCCAGGGGGCGGAGGTTGCGGTGAGCCGAGATTGCGCCATTGCACTCCAGCCTGGGTAACAAGAGCGAAACTCCGTCTCAAAAAAAAAAAAAAAAAAAAAAAAAAATATCTTCCATGTATCCTTTCTAAAGATGATACTAGATGAAATCTAGTATCAGATACAGAGATTTGCTCTGGCAAAATGAGGAAGTAATTTTTTGAAAAAGGAAGATGTGGGACTCAAGAAACAGGGGATCAAATATCAGAGAGGCAATGGCGTCTTCTGGATGACCGTCCATGGAGATCCCACAACAGCTGGACAGCAGGCCGCCTGTGCACCCAGGCCGGGCCAGGGCAGGGCCAATGGCCCCCAGGAGCTCTCTCAAAGAAAATCGCTAGACAGCCTAATGGGTTTGGGGACACATTGAAAGGGTTTATAAAACTCAGAATTAGAAAACAGACATAAAAGCTTACAGAAAAGAAAGTAATGATTTCTAGGGAGAAATATAAAAGTATACTACATGACTCAGTTATAAATAGCATTTTCATAGTCATGAAGAAATATGAACACTGAATATTTATCAAAATTACAATAGAATTACATAATTATGTTAGGTACATATGGCAAAAGGATGTGTGTGTATTAAAAAATATGTGGCTGTCCATGTTTCAGGGCATAAACATCCCTTTCCACTGGGTATGTGAATCTGTAGTGTGTATGGTGTTTGTGGTGTGTGTGCATATGGTGTGTGTCTAGCATGTGTGAGGTGTGTGCAGTGTGTTGTGTACTGTGTGGTGTGTACGTGGTATGTGGTGTATATGGTGTGTATGTTGTTGTAGGTGTGTGGTACATGAGGTGTGTGGGGTACGTGGTGTGTGTATGTATAGTATCTATATGGGATGTGTACATATCTGTTGCATATGGTGTGTGTGGTGTGTAAGGTCCACATGGTGTGTGTGTGCATCTGTGTTGTGTCTAGTATATCGTATGGTATGTGTGTATTGTGTGTGGTGTGTGGTGTATGTGGTGTGTGTGTGCATAGTGTGTGCATATGAGATGTGTGTGTATTGTGTGTGGTGTGTTGTGTATGTGGTGTGTGTGTGCATAGTGTGTGCATATGAGATGTGTGTGTATGTGGCATGTGTGTAGGGTACGGTATGATGTTGATGGTGCATTTAACAGAGTTAAATCCTAATCTTCTAGGAGGGAAGGCCATAGGTGTGTCAGTCCATTCTCACATTGCTATAAAGAAATACCTGACACTGGGTAATTTCTAAAGAAAACTGGTTTAATTGGCTCAACAGTTCTGCAGGCTGTACAGGAAGCATAGGCTTCTACTTCCGGGGAGGCCTCAGGAAGACTCCAATCACAGCAGAAGACAAAGCAGGGAATAAGCCTCAGATGGCGGGAACAGAAGCAAGGGTGGGTGAGGTGCCGCACACACTTAAACAACCAGATCTCCTGAGAACTCACTATCAGGAGAACAGCGCGAGGAGATGGTGCTAAACCACCCATGAGTGACTACCCTATGGGCCAGTCACCTCCCAAAGACCCCACCTCCACACTATGGATGACAATTTGACATGAGATTTGGACGTGGACACAGATCCAAGCCATATCAATAGGTAATGATTAAAAATAAAAAAGAAGTACCAGGGTTAGAAAGTTATTCAAAAAGCTGAAGGTAAGGCCGGGCGCGGTGGCTCAAGCCTGTAATCCCAGCACTTTGGGAGGCCGACGCGGGTGGATCACGAGGTCAAGAGATTGAGACCATCCTGGTCAACATGGTGAAACCCCGTCTCTACTTAAAATACAAAAAATTAGCTGGGCATGGTGGCACGTGCCTGTAATCCCAGCTACTCAGGAGGCTGAGGCAGGAGAATTGCCTGAACCCAGGAGGCGGAGGTTGCGGTGAGCCGAGATCACGCCATTGCACTCCAGCCTGGGTAACAAGAGCGAAACTCCGTCTCAAAAAAAAAAAGTTGGAGGTAAATGCCAGTAAGATCAGTTTAAAGAGCTGAAAGTGTTTGGCTCAAGAGAGAAGGAAATGCAGGCTTTTTTACAGAACTTTCTGACTCTTTAAACTATGCACATATATAAAGTTTATTTTAGAAAACTGTAAGAATTTTCAAATGTTCCAAAACAGGCAGGAAGGGCACACACTTCATCGTGAGTGTGGCTGAGGGAGACTGGGTTAGAGAAGAGAGGGTGAGACCCGGAAGCTCCAGGGACTGGGGAAAAGTTAAAATGACAGAATGTTCACAGTTGTTAACTGCAGGTTGTGGGAAAGTTGGTAGGTTGCTTCAGTGTTTGTTCACTTTGTACTTTTTTACATATTTAACATTTCTTAAATTGGCATAATAATAAACTATGTAATCAACTACAGAGTTGAGGGTATGGACCTCACACAGGACAGCTGAGCTACTGGAGTAAAACGAACAGTATTTTTAA
This sequence comes from Callithrix jacchus, assembly GCF_049354715.1. Lineage (NCBI taxonomy): Eukaryota > Metazoa > Chordata > Mammalia > Primates > Cebidae > Callithrix > Callithrix jacchus. Next base: position 167,376,651 of record NC_133505.1, read on the forward strand.
AAAATGACTACTTATAGAATTAACAGAACCAGGACACCCCAATCGAGGGATGGTAAGAAAGGACCCCAGGGCTCTGTCTCAGCTCTCCTGGCCACAACCTGGAGAACACGGGCTTCTCCCACTTTCAAAGGGTGTTAATGAAGGATATGGAGAGATCTGAAGCTCTGGGAGCTGCGTGGTCTGAGAAGAGAAAGAGTGCAGATATGGCAGGGAGTAGGTGACGACTGGCCCAGCGAGGGACCCTTATGGCTGCATCTGTTGATCTCCTTCTTTGTGTGGCACACTGCTGTGACTGCACTAAATGTCCACTTACCTAAATCAAATTCTGTGCACTGATTTTCTCCTCTTCGAGGAAAGACAACAGCACCAACCTCAAACCAGTAATCTAGTCAAAAAAGCAATTCCCAAGGCATGAGAAGCGGGGAATTCAGATTCATCAGCGCTCACAGAGACTACAGTGATTGCCGATAATGCCAATTTAATGCCTGACCAGCAGCGTGGACCCTGACCTCCACTTTTCTTCTGTGTTTATAGAACCACAAAAAAAATGCAGTGTTTTCATTGTTGTTGCTTGTTTCACAGGTCTATATAATCTACTTTTAAAAGTCAACAACAGTCTTAGTGGTGGACAATAAAAGTATAAACAGTACGGTACATAGTAACTTTTTCATATACACATGACTAGATATACACACTTCTAAAACATATGCATATGTAGTATACAGGTTAAAACACTAGATGGAATGGTTTTTTTAAATTGAAATATTTTCCAGTTATTAAGCATATCGGCTACCTTTAAAGTATTAATTTAACTGTATTTATATTAATTATTGAAACTTGAACTTCAGAATAGTGGAGGATAAAAGCTAAACGTCGCAAAAAGATTTCTCCTCTATTACTTCTTTAAATCAGAGAAAACACATCTAAAGAAAAAATAGGAAGCATCTCTGCCACTCCATATAACTTATGAAGTAAGCAGGTAATTGATCATACTGTAAAGAGGCACCAAATAAAATCCGTGTCTCAAAAATACTAGGAGCACTGTTGCTGTGCAGTCAAAGTAAATGCCCATATTGGTCAGCCACTGATACCCGTAGTTATTTTCCTAAGTGAATGCTCCACAATTCCAAAAATCAGTGAAAAGATCATCTCATGTTAGTTCTACACGAAACCAAGCATCCGCCAGGCGCAGTGGCTCTTGCCTGTAATCCCAGAACTTTGAGAAGCCAAGGCAGGTAGATCACGAGGTCAGGAGTTCAAGACCAGCCTTGACCAACATGGTGAAACTCTGTCTCTACTAACAATACAAAACGTAGCCAGGTGTGGTGGCAGGTGGCTGTAATCCTAGCTACTCAGGAGGCTGAGGCAGAACTGCTTGAACCCGGGAGGCAGAGCTTGCAGTGAGCCAAGATTTCGCCACTGCACTCCAGCCTGGGCAACAGAGCGAGATCCCGTCTCAAAAACAAAAAACAAACAAACAAACACAAGAACCAAGCATGGCATGTGGCTGTCCGTGTTTCAGGGCATACACATCGCTTTCCACCGGGGATGAACGTGCCCTATGAGAAGCAACTTCTTGCCTTTTCAACCAGATTCAGTAAACAAAAATTGCTTTTGCATAGCTGACGCAGGATCACACTGATTGCAGGAAAAAGGTCAGTCTGTGGAAGGAAGCTAACCAAGTTAAATGGGGCATGTTAAGGAGGCATAACCCATCACATTGGCTTTTCTGCCGTTAGAATTTTTTCCGGTAAAAAAAAAAATACAGGTACCAGGACTCCCTGAATCCAGCAGGTGTTAGAGCAGAGGAAGGCGGAGGGCGGCCTCCTGCAAACCTCTCCTCCCCGTTCCAGTTTCCAATCCAGAGTCCCGGGGCTGGAGCATCGGGGCTCCACGTGCTTGGTGCTTGCGCTTGGAAACAGAAACGCCTTCAATCTCCAATTCTCTCAGGGTCTCCGACCCACCTACCAGGGCTCAGCCCGGGAACCAGCGGGTGGACGGAGCGGGCTCCCGCCCTGGACCCACATGGAAGAAAAGCCCAGCTGGCAGCGCAGGGGAGCCGTCCTGCCTTTCCCAGCCGCCTTGGCCCTGCCACCCTGGGCCTGCGGGAGGGGGGCCGCCCACCCGCGCCCCGTCCACGCCCCTGCCCCATGCCCCACCCTGCGCCCCACCCCGTGCCCCATCCCGTGCCCCACCCCGTGCCCGCCCCTCTGCGGAGCGCAGGCGGCCTTGGTCGGGTCCCGCGGGGCCCCTCGCGCGCTCCAGAAGCATCAGTGTCCTCTGGGCGGCCACGGGCCCGCTGCGGCTCCCACCCTGGCGCCCCTGGATTGCTCGCGCCACTCTCAGCCTTACGCCCCACTCCTTCCAACCCGAATTTTGCAGCCTCAGAACTGGAACCGTCTGCTGGCTGAAGTCGCTTGGGACCAAACCTGCGACAGGCATTGGCAGCTGGACTCTCCTTCCCAGGGAGGCCGGGGCGCGCGGCGAAGTGTGGGGTCTGCCGCCCCCTGCCGGCCTGGATGACGTTCGCGTCTGTGTCCACGCTGCCCAGCAATGTTCCAGCTGGAACGTTTGGAAGGCAAGGCTGAGAATCAATGCTGTTTGCAAAGTCCAGAAAAGAAAAGAAAAAAATGTTGCTCTTCTGTTTAGCAAAAGTTTTCCCAGCCAAGCCAGCACTTCTGTGGGTTGTATTTAAGTCCTAAGTGCGTCAGAGCTGTTGCCTGCAGGCGCGGGAAGTGCCCAAGCAGAAGTTTGAGGACAATGTCTCTGGAAACTCCAGAGTCTGGGATGAAGCAACCTTTCCACATTAAGCATGTAGCATAATCCACCAGGTCCTACGATTTACCCATCACGCAGAAGGAGCAAGTCTCTGCAAAACAGGGCTTTCAAAGAGCCTTTTCAGGAGAAGAAAATGTTGGAAGAAATGATTTGTTGTTCACTTTGCATCTAAAACGAATCCCCTTAAAAGTGTTTATGGGTATGAACGATAAATAATGAAAGGGATCAAAATAGGAATGTTTCCTTCACTTTAACCTGGCCCAGGAAGTGACTTCAGGCCCTGCACTCTGCTTTGAACTCCCCAGTTTCTACCATCTCTTGGCTTTGTTTGCTTCAGACCGATCAGAGTTCTGTGAATACAGTAGGTGCTCCATAAATGCTTATTCTGGGCACTACCACTGATGCCTGTGGCCGTGACTGCAGACGAGCGGGATCCTGCAGCAGCGAGGCGTGGGGCTGGAGGGCCTGGCTCTGGCATCCAATCCGGCTCCATCCGCTACACTAGCTCCGTGACGTTGGGGAAGCTATGAACCTCTGCTGAACTCTATTAGACGAGAGTGGTAGTAATAGCACCTCCCTCATAGGGTTGGTGTGAGTAGTCAATGAAATAACCTGTGTAATGAACCTTGCGCGGTGCCTAGTTTATGTGTAAATATTCACTGGAGAAGGAACTAGCGTCCAGAATATACAAGGAAATCAAACAAAACAGCAAAAAAAAAAAAATCCAATTAAAACATGAGCAAATAATCTGAATGATCAAAAGAAGACATTACACATGTCCAACAAATGAATGAAAATGTGCTCAACATCACTAATCCTCAGGGAAATGCAGATCTAAGCCACGATGAGCTACTGTGTCTCCCCATTAGGATGGTCAAAAAGACACAAATGACATGCTGGTGAGGATGCAGAGAAACAAGAACGAACTTTTATAAACAACTGGTGGGAATTTAAACTACTACAGTAAGTCTGAAGAACAGTATGGAGGTTCCTTCAAAAACTACAAACAGAAGTATCCCATGGTCCAGCAATCTCACTACTGGGCGTTTATCCAATGGAATGGAAATCATTATATGGAAGAGTCATCTACAGCCCCAGGTTTATTGCAACTCTATCCACAATAGCCAAGATGTAGGAATCAACCTAGTTGTCTGACCACACATGAATGGATGAAGAAAATGTAGTATATACACACCATGGAATACTATTCAGCCATAAAAAATAATGGAATTCTGTTGTTTACAGCAACATGGATGAAACTAGAGGACAGTATGTTAAGTAAGCCGGGAACAGAAACATAAACACTGAGTGTTCTCTCTCATAATGTTACCATAGGTGGCCAGTAAGGTATGAGCAGGCAGAAGAGGGCTTCCCCCCACCTCCACCCCCAAACATACACCAGGAGTGCTGCCAACCAGGAGGTGATGGTCAGGTGGTTATTAACTGTCTCTCTAAAGTAATAATTGGTCACAGCTGGCATCAGTGTACAGCAGGCTCCCACTAGATAGAGAACACCTGAAGCTGGTCAACAGCAGCTTCCTAGTAAGATCTCAGGAGCTGGGCGAGTGGGGAGAAGGGACACGACCCTGGAAGCATGCCAATGCACAAAACCCCCAAGTCCGAAGGTCAAGGCGCACACTTGCCTTTCAAGCCACCCTCTTGGCTTTATTCCAGGTGTGCTTTCTTTCCTTTCACTCCTGCTCTAAAGCTTTTTGATAAACTTTCACTCTGGCTTTTAAAACTTGCCTCAATCTCACCTTCTACCTCATGCCCTTCAGTCAAATTCATTCTTCTGAGGAGGCAAGAATTGAGGTTGCCGCAGACCCATGGGATTTGCCACCGGTAACAATATGTGGCAGCTAAAAATGTTTATGTCAAAGAAGTGAAAAGTAAAACAGGACCGTAGAGTCCTGGAAGGATGGCCAAAGGGGAATAGGGAGAGATTTGTTAAAGGCTACAAATTACAGCTCGACAGCACGAATATGCTCTAGCGTTCTGTGCCACTGCAGGATGAATATGGCTAACGAGAATATATTGTCAGCTTTTACGTAACTAGAAAGAGCATATCGAATGCTTCCAACGCTAATGAGTGATAAACTTTGAGATGATTCATGGCTATGCTAACTACCCCTCTTTGAACTCTATGCATTATGTGTATTGAAATATCTCTATGTACTCCGTGAACATATGCAATTATTTGTCAATAAATTTCTTTTATCTTAATCTTACAGAATTAGGGAGTAAAATAGTGGTCTCCAGAGGGTGGGGAGGGTAGTGGGGAGGAGAATGGAGAGAGGCTCATCGATGGGCACAAAGATCCGATTAGATTGAAAGGATAAGTCCTGGTGTTCTATTACACACTAGAGTGATATAGCTCATAAGTGTGCGTTGTACATTTCAACATAACTAGAGGACAGGGTTTTGAAACCTTGCACTACAAAGAAAGGATAAATGTCTAAAGTGAGGGCTATTCTAATCACCCTGATTTCATGGTCAATGATAAATAAAACTTCTAAAAGGAGCTTAGTACAGTGCCTAGTGTATAGCCATTAATCAATCAAGTATAGCCATTATTATTATTATTATTCCTTCCTCCCAGTAGTAAATTGCAGTGCAGTGGTTAAAAGTAATCACTTGAGCTCCAGATATTTGCATTAGAACCTGGCTCTCCCAATTTCCACTGATAGAACTATGGGCAAGCGAGTTTCAACGTTCTGCTCTGTAAAATGGTAATGATAATAACAGAAAATACAGTGATCATAGCATGGTGTGATTCACAGTGCTGTTTGTGCCTGGCACAGATCAACAAAACCACAATAAATCATTGCTAGTAGTAAAATAAAAATTGTAAAAAGGGTATGCTGAGATTAGCCACCAATGGCTAATTGTCCTCTAAGGTAATAATGTCTTTGTCTAATTCCACCTTTCCACTTACCTGCTAATCAGAAGTTGATTGCTAGGGATTGCCAGAGAGTCTGAACTCAGTGGCACCTTCCCACCTGAAGGTAAAGGGCTGTCTGCAGCCCCTGGTGGAACCCTGGTTGCCAACATCAGTCCTTCCACTTAGAGCAGTTCTCGAGCAGTCTTCGATGCAAAGTAATATTGGAAGAACTGCCTCAAGCATATTCAATGGTGATTACTACTGACTGTGGCCTGGTAGGTAGAAAGGCTGCCCAGAGGAACCAAATGCAGTGACCTGAGCTCCCACAGTTATTTATATGTTGGAACTTGGTTTTCAAAGTAGGTCAAACGAAAGTAAACAATATATGGAATAGTTCATCACTGGTCGCAGACAGGGAAGGTTCTGGAAGGGACTGCACTGGAGAACGCCACAGGTTTGAGATTAGTTGTGGGTTGTTGCTCCCTTGCCTGCGGATTCTTTCAAAACAAGGTCCCTACAACTTACTGAACTAGAATGTCAGCTCGGTGGATTCATTCATCTCTGGCCACTCTTAAGGGACTTAGGTACTCTTGGATTCAGAAAAGGGCTTTTACAAATTCAGGGAACCACCTTCCCTTACTGGGTCTAACACTAAGAACAAGAAAACCAATGTTTTGTGAAGTTCAAATTACCTTTGAAAAGTCGGGGGGGGGGCCTCTTTTTCTCCACAAATGACATTCTTTTCTTTTCCAAGGGGCTTGGGGCTCCCCAAGTTTGTGGCACACCCTGCCTTCATGGTTCCTCATGGCCTTTGGGTTAAAATCCACAACATTGAGCAAGGCAGTCTCCCCTCCTCCAGTCATCTGGCCCAGTCTAGTTTCCTATCTCACCCCTCCCCCAGGGCTCCTCACCTGCTTATTTGGGTCTAACCAGTGTGTTAGTCAGCTCAGGCTGTCATCACAAAATACCACACACTGAGGAATTTAGACATACACATTTATTTCTTTCAGGTCTGGAGGCTGGAAGTTCAAGATCAAGGTGTTGGCAGATGCTGTGTTTGGTAAAATCTCTCTCTTTTTGGCTTTTAGACGGCCTGACTCCTCACTGCACCCTCACATGTCATCTCCTCTGCTTCTTCCAGGAGGGAAAGGGATGGGGTGTGTGTGTGTGTGTGTGTGTGCATGCGCGCACGCAGAGATGTCTCTCTTCTTTTCATCGAGTCATAAATCCCATCATGGGAATTTCATCATGGCCTCTGCCACATGAGGACACAGTAATAAGGAGCCATCGGATGCCGGCACCTTGACTGGGGGCCTCACATCTGCCAGAACTGCAAGACACACATTTTTGTCCTTTATAGATTACCCAAACTGTGACATTTTGTTACAGCACCACAGCCTGAGCCAGATGGTGTGGCTTCTCTTCCCACCCCTGTAGTGACTTCTTCTTTGATAAATTCAGTGAGCATTTTTCAGTCTTCATCTTTGTGAAAGGACATTTTGGTAGAGCAGGGACTGGAGCTCAGAGTTGGGGAGTCTCCTCGATTCATTTACAGTTGGGGCTTGGATACTGTTTTAAACCTGGGAGGAGCCTCCTAATCATCTCGACACAATCACTGATGTGACTGCACCATAGATAGACTCTTTCCACTTAATTCTACCACTCTTGCTTTACTTCATGAGAATGAAAATGTAATAATGCACCATAAATTCATTTGGGGAAAGAGCAATACTGTTTTATTCTAAAATATATTCATTTATTTAAGCTATACCTACTGGAATGGAAAGGATTGATATTTTATTTTACTTTATTTTGTATTTTTTTTTTTTTCTTTTTTGAGACAGAGTCTTGCTGTTTTCCAGGCTGGAGTCCAGTGGCACTATCTCAGCTCACTACAACCTCTGCCTCCCAGGTTCAAGCAATTCTCATGCCTCATCCTCCTGAGTAGCTGGAATTACAGGCATAAGACACCGTCCCTGGCTAAATCTGTACTTTTAGTAGAGACAGAATTTTGACATGTTGGGCAGCCTGATATCGAACTCCTGGCCTCAAGTGATTCATCCACCTCAGCCTCCCAGCTGGGATTACAGGCATAAGCCACCACGCCCAGCTGGAAGGACTGAAATTTCATAATTTGTAATTACAGAAAACATGTGAGTCCACTAGAAATGAATAAATTTTGGAGATAATAAAATAGTTTCACTGGCCCAGTCTAGTTTCCTCTCTCACCCCTCCCCAGTGCTCCTCACCTGCTTATTCGGGTCTAACCAGGTGTCTCAGTTTTGACATGGCTTAGTATAGGATGTGCAGATGTTAACACTACCACCTACCTTAAGTTTGTCGTCTAAGACCTGAAAGCGCTATGTCTATAAGCTGCACCCCTGGTTAGCCATGCAACCTCTGCGAGTCCTCAGGCCCCTCCTCCTACAGCAGGGATGAGAACAGAGCTGCCTGTCCGGAAGCTTGAGGGAGGTCATGGAGTCGGACCATCTTGGGGAATAGGTTCAAAGCAACCAGAATTCCTTCTTTCCAACCCAAAAACAAAAATTAAGAAAACCAGTGAGGAAGAAGTAAAGCAGTTGAAACAGAAAGAGAAAATGATGAGGGAGGGAGGGTAGGGGCGTGAGAGAACGAGAGTTACTGCCACGTGGGTGTCTTTGGTTCAGTACTTCATCGATGCCATGCCCAAATAGCTGACAGGCAGCACTTCTGAGCTCCCTGGTCCATCAAGAGATCCAATGATCTTTAGCGTGTCTCACTTACTAAGAAACATTTGTTTTCTTTAAATAAAGAAAAATACTTCTTGGGTTTCCTGATTTCTTCTGCAGGTCATTTCACTATCACAGTAAAGAGCAACAATGTGCGATAATGGCTGAAAACTCCACCATCGTTAGGATGAGACATGTCAGTTCATTTCAAAAGAAAGGTGTGGACATCTTCTTCTTCTTCCTTCCTCTCCTCTCCTCCTGCTCCTCTCACTCCCCCTCCTCCTCCTTTACGTCTTTAATTTATGAGACCACAGAAGGAAGGCATTGTGGCATAGTAACATTGAATTCTGGGTTGGGACAGGACGTGATTACTAATTAGCCATATCAACTTGAGTATATTATTTCACCTCTTGGGTTTCATTTTTTGTAGTTGTTCAAAAAAATGAAGGGATTGGATTTACAAAATCACATCTACCCATAGACCCTGAAAATAGGACTTTTGAAATATTATTTTTATTTAAGGAAAGGATGGGAAGTCTTAGCAATCCTTATGATCTTGGCTTCTTATTGATTCTGCAGGGTGGCCACGGTCCAGGTCTTTAACTTCTGGACTGAAGCCTTCAAAACAGAAATAATGTGGCTTTGTAATCCTCAGTGAGCTGAATAGAAACAAATATCCTTTTTTATTTTTTATGTTTATGAGAAAGAGTCTCGCTCTGTCATCCAGCCTGGACTTCAGTGGCGCAATCTCAACTCACTGCAGCCTCCGCCTCCTGGGTTCAAGCAATTCTAGTGCCTCAGCTTCCCAAGTAGTTGGGACTACAGTTGTGCACCACCGTGCCCAGCTACATTTTTGTAAAAAATTCTTAGTTTTACTCTTAAATTTTTCATGTTTTTTGGGACACGGTCTATATTTTCCTTAGACTCTGAATTTTTTTTTGTTAATGTACAAAAGTTACAGTTCCTTTTCTACAGTTTCTTTTAAAATGTGGATCAACAGTCTCATTGTTTAAAATAAGAGGTGGCCTGGATTTCAATGGAAATTACATGTCTTTTTAGATATGCAAAAGTTCCATTAAGTGTATGAAGATTTAAAGGGATGTATGACAGTTTAAAAACCGTACCTTATGCTGTGTTGGTGGCTAGGTATTAAGACAATTCATACTAACAATTTAGCTCTCCAAATATTCAAACACCCTAGTTCTTGTATTCTTGATAATGGCTTCCAATATTGCTTTTAGTGTCACTGCAAACCTCTTTAAATATGACTTTGAATTTGACTTATCTTCCTGGGTTTCATTAGCTGTGCCCATCATACTTTCTTCCTTACCACTGTTTATCTCTAATTCTTGGGATTAACGTGTGGGCTCAGGAGGGAGCGGAGAGCCTCGGGATTCTCACGGACCTCCAGCACAGTGTAGCTGCCTTATGAAAAAGTGGTCACACTGTTTTAGACACTGGTCCCTGCCCCTCCTCGCTGGAAAGAACACAGCCACCCTGGCCCTGCCTGAACACGTCAGTCAGTGTTGGCTCTGTGCTTCTCTGGGGAGGAAATCCCAGAGACAGCCCACAGCCCTGTGCCATTGCAGCTGCTGCTGTACTGCCCTTACTTCCCTGGAGCTGGAGAAGGAACAAGCGGACCTGGGCACTTTCCTGACACCTCCAGCACACTGCAGGGGTCACACGGAAAGGATTCCAGTCTCTCCTCCCTGTGAGCTCCCACCTGCTACTCTTACCAGGCAACGCTCCTGGCTTGGGTGCACAGTGCAGGCACCTTACCCTCAGCTGAACTTTCCCACTGGCAGCGGCTCTGTGTTTCTGTGGGGTGGCACTCCCAGAGGCGACTGAGACCATCTGCCACTGCAGGGGTACTGCCCTTGCTACCTTTGGAGTGGGGAAAGAAAAAAGATCCTGAGTGCTTTACTCATGTCCCGGCATGCCCCAGCCACCCTATGGAAAAGAGGCCAGTGTATCTTCCCTGCAAGCACCCTGAGGCCCCGCTCCTCCCCAGGCAGGGCCCTCTGGCTTGGGCCCACAACACAGCCACTGCACTCTGGGCTGATTGTGCCAATTGGCAGTAGCTCTAAATTTCTCTGGAGTGGAGCCCAAAAGACAATCGAAAGGTCAACTCCCATTGCCACTGACAAGGTTCTTGCCCCTGCCGCCCCCAAGCTGTGGAGCAAAAGACACTCTGCTGTTTCTTGTTACTGACGGCTCAGCTTTCAGTGGATGAAGGCAAATGCACTAGCTCCTGGAACACCTTCAGCCTTAGGCAAGCTGTGTGCAACTAGGCATTGAAGGGAGTGATTTCTCGGTGTTCTTGCCTCTCCTTCTCATGCAACTTGTATCTGAGGTGGGTTTAATAGATTTCTGCTTTATTGCAGTGCAAAATGCTGAAGCACTAGAAAATGCCGAAAGCCCCGTCTCTCCACCAAGAGAATAAGATTTGGGTCTCTATCCATTCTTGAGACACAAAGCATGGTTGCCTGCAGTCCTAGAGGCAGGACCATTTTCTGACCTATCCCGCAGAAGCTGAAGGAATTTGGTCTTGTAGGAGCAGTGATATAGAACAATTTGCAAAGGTTATCTGTCTGCCCCTCAAGACAGCCAGTCACCACCTGCAGGCTTGTATAGCCGGATGCATGACACACTGGCCTCCTGCCTTGTTCTCATGAACACCCAGAAGAGGTCTATGCAAAAGAGCATGTGCATGAGAGCCACTGCGACTGACAGGCACCTCATCTGAGCTGTGGTGCCCGGGTTTTAAAGAAAATCTCTCTAAGAACTCCTTAAGGTTCTAGAACACTAGGAATCGATTGGTTTTTTTTGTTGGCATGTCCCTCTGCCTGCTAATATAGAAAAGAGCACAGTTGGCATTCTCAGAGACGACTCCTATTTCTGTCACAGATTTCTTCCCATGCTTCTCTGTTCTAGAAATCACTCAGCTTGATTTCTTCTCTCTGAATTTCAGCACCGACGGAGCAAAACCCGGAGTCCAGGACGGTTACCACGGTGATGAACAGAGTTATCGAGGCTCATTCTCCACCAGTGTCACAGGAACGACACGTCAGTCCTGGTCCTCTCTGACACCACACCAGCATCAGAGGACCACAGAAGGCTACCCAAATGGTTATAACTTTACTTTTACCCTAAGAGAAACAGCAGCCCACTTAAATTTCTCTTGGAAGAGCCATGCTTCCAGCTAACATTTTAGGGCCAAATTTCTCTCTGTCCTGGAAGGTTTGGCAGAATGTCTCAGGCTTCTTGCTTTGGGGACAGGGTCTGAGAGAAGAGAAATCTCGGGCTGGCTCTCTTTCCTAATAGTTTACAGAAGCAGGAGGCTGGTGAGGTCCCATGAACAGAAAGCTCAGAAGAACACATGACCACATGCTTAGAAACAATACCATTCCACAGTTCCCACTAAAGACCAACGTGATCATTCAACCCGGGAATTCTGCCATTCTAATCTCCAAACCCTGAAGTGAAGGTTATGTTTGCTATTCTCATCTTGGGTCCCGAGCAAAGAATATCTATGTCAGCATCTAGATCTTCCAATCACTTTCTCCTCTAACCTGTGCAAACACACTGGGTCCTGAGCACAGGTGTCTGAAGAGCTATGTGCGGCCAGCGCATGAGGAACAAAAATAGGTAAGCAGCTGAGAGTCCAGAAGTAGAGAGACTCTGAAGAGTTACACTTGCAGGAAGATGGACAGAAACCCGGAACTGACCACGCCGACCTTTCTGCCATGAAGGACAGGTGTTGTCCAACCTGTAAAAACACTTTTCCCAGATCAAATACATGGGAAAAGTGTTTTCATAGGTTGGACAACAGACATAATAGGCCTGAGAGAGTGGAGAAAGGGAATCAAAGGAGGCCAACCCCATCATTAGCCTAGCTTCCTTCCTGGAGACCCTTGTTAGACTGAAGGGCAAGGAGATGGAGCCAACCCCACCACGGCAGTCTCACTGAACTGAGGCGAGAGACTGGAGTCTGGGATGCCTCCGGCAGCTGAGGTGTTCTAGGCTGGCTAAGAATGAGAAGGGGTTTGTGGAGGAAAGGAACTCCAGGAATATGCACAGAAGTCTCCTCAAGGCTTTGGCTGAATGCAAAGCTGCGTATGCACAGGGAGAGGTTCCGCAAAGAAAGGATAAAGAAAAGCTATGGAGAAAGAACAACTGCAGGGAAACAGTGAGCTCGACGGAGACGCCAGAGCTCACACAGCGCTGGGGGATGTTTGAACAACTGCAGGGAAACAGTGAGCTCGACAGAGACGCCAGAGCTCACACAGCGCTGGGGGATGTTTGAACAACTGCAGGGTAACAGTGAGCTCAACGGAGATGCCAGAGCTCACACAGCGCTGGGGGATGTTTGAACAACTGCAGGGAAACAGTGAGCTCCACGGAGACGCCAGAGCTCACACAGCGCTGGGGGATGTTTGAGTTCTGACCACTCTGAGGAAAGACACCTCCCTGAACATCTTGGGCATTCAGTAGAAACCAAAGAAAGCCATATTTTGGGAGTTGGATCATTGTATTCCTAGAATAAAGGCAACTCTAGAAACACTCAAGCAAACCTTTCTCTAGGCAAGTCTAAAAGGATCCAAATGATCTCCAAGTGAATGAACTACCTTCCAGAGGAAAACCCAACCCTACTTAGAGTTAAGGAACAAAATCAAATTGCTCAGTTATGTGGCTTCTTCTACAATGTGTGACCTCAATGAAAGATTTACTAGACACACAAGAAGTATTTAGTGTGACCCATAACTGGGAGAAAATTCACTCAACACAAACAGACACAGCAGTGGTAGAAATGATGGCATTGACAAGAATATTTAAAATGTAACTATGGGAACTGTGTTCAGGGATTTAAGGAAAACCTGACCATGAGAGAAACAGTTGCAGAATATCAAGAGAAAGAAAAATAATCAAAGAGCCAAGTAGAAATTAAAGAACTGAGAAAAGGCATATCTCTAATGAAGAATTCACTGGATGGCCTTATCATCACTTTAGACATTACAGTAGGAAAAGTGAACTAGAAAATAATTCAGTAGAAGCTAGACAAACCACAGGAAAGACACACACACACACACAGACTGAACCAACTATTCAACAGAGCCTCAACAACATCTATGAAAACATCCAAACATTTCATATACATGTTAAGCACGTCACAGAAGGACAGGAAAGAGATATTGTGGCAGAAGTTATACTTGAAGCCAAGATAGCTGACAACTTTCCAAATATCCAGAAAACGAGAAACTCACAGAGTCACGAATCTCAACAATTCAGATACAGAATTCCAAAGAGCAAAACTCTGTGCTCCACTGAGGTACATCATAGTTAAATTGTCCCAGTTCAAAGCTAAGAAAAACATCGTTTCTAGAAGCCAGAGGAAGGAAAGATCCTTTAATGTAGAGGAACAGTGACAAAAAAAGGCTGATGCCATCTCATCAGCAACAATGCAAGTCAGAAACCATGGAATGACATCTTTAAAGTGACAAAAGAGAAACAGAAGATCAACCTAGAACACTATGTCCAGTAAAAAAATCCCTTGAAAATGTATTTATACAAATTAATATTCTGTATAGCCCCAAAAGAAACACACAAAAATCCAAAAATCTAAAAACATGTCTGATTGACAGATTCCCATTAGAAAAGGTGTTAAGGGCTGGGCATGGTGGCTCACACCTGTAATCCTAGCACTTTGGGAGACTGAGGCAGGCGGATCCCCTGAGGTCAGGAGTTCAAGACCAGCCCGGCCAACAGGGAGAAACCCCCTCTCTACTAAAAATACAAAAAAATTAGCTGGGTGTGGTGGCACATGCCTGTGATCCCAGCTACTCAGGAGGTTGAGGCAGGAGAAGCACATGAACCCAAAAGGTGGAGGCTGCAGTGAGCCAAGATCACACCACTGCACTCCAGCATGAGCAACAGTGAGACTCCTTCTCAAAAAAAAAAAAAAAAAGGGTGTTAAAGTCTGGCACAGTGGCCGAGGTGGTCTCAGGAGTTCGAGACAAGCCTGGTCAACAGGTAAAACCCATCTCTACTAAAAATACAAAAAATTAGCTGTGCGTGGTGGCACATGCCTGTAATTCCAGCTACCCGGGAGGCTGAGGCAGGAGAATCACTGGAATCCTGGAGGCAGATACTGCGGTGAGCCGAGATTGCGCCACTGCACTCCAGCCTGGGTGGCAGAGCAAGACTCTGTCTCCAAAAAAGAAAGAAAGAAAGAAAAGAAAGAGAGAGAAAGAAAGAAAGAAAGAAAGAAAGAAAGAAAGAAAGAAAGAAAGAAAGAAAGAAAGAAAGAAAGAAAGAAAGAAAGAGAAAGAAGGAAGGAAGGAAGGAAGGAAGGAAGGAAGGAAGGAAGGAAGGAAGGAAGGAAGGAAGGAAGGAAGGAAAGAAAGAAAGGTGTTAAAGAATGCTATTTAGGTAGAAGGAAAATACCAGCTAAAACCTTTAATCCATACCATGTAATAAAGAAGACTGCAAATCACAAATGTCAAGTTCAATGTATAAGATTTTATTTATTTAACTTATTAATATCTTTAACAGATTGACTTCTTGAAGCAAAATGCTAGCAATGTATTTTTTAACATATGGAAAGGTAAAAGTTAGAAAACAGTAGCATCAATAATGTAGGGAACCCATGGGAGTATACAGGTGTACGTTTGTGATATTATTCGTGATGTTAGGTGATATTTATGCATGGTTGAATGTGATAGGTTCAAGAGGGATACTGTGAGTCCTAGAGCCACCCCCAGCATTAAAACATAGAGGGATACATAATAATTAGAATATTCCACTTATCCTAAAGAAGGAAGGAAAGGAAGGGCACAGAATAAAGAAGATGAGGTCCAGGCAGAAAAGGCATAGCATCCTGGCCAACTGAAACTGAGCCCCTCTGAAGTTAATTCCATGGACCAGCATGACACCCTGCACATGAAAGGCAAAGATGGTTTAGTTGACTCAAAAGCAAAGCCCAATGTGGTTATTTTGCAATCAGTGCCCTTTAAATGGAAAAACTGGATGGAAAACCGAAGTATGGCAATGCTGTTCCTGGAACACGTGAAGCAGAGGAAAGGATTAGACAAAGGAGATTTCAGGACAAGAGTAAGACCAAGATCAGAAGGACATTTCATGAGTGAGAAGTGTTCATCCATAACGATGTAACAAGGCTAAATATGTTGTATCCTAATAAAAGCCCTTCTGATACATGAAGCAAGGACTGACAGAACTCAGAGAAATAGATAAGCCAATAAGTGGAGTTGGAGGTTTCCTCGCTTCTCTCTCACTATGGTTATAAATCTTGCCCAAACACAAAAGACTAGAACAAATATGCAAAAAATCAGACAAAATATCTATTTCCCCCGCCCCTGCAAAATGCTGTACCAACTGCAGACTACACCTTCAAGTGTGCATGGAGCATTCACCGAGGTATACCCTACACGTGGCCTTTCAGCAAGTCTCCACAGATTTAAATGAATTAAAGGGTGTGTTTTCTGAACACAACAGAATGAAGTAATGGACAAATAAGGGAAAGTTCGCAAACTTCTCAGAGATCTGGATGTGAAAAGGCGCATTTCAAAATATTTCTTGAGACACAGAAGAAATCACCAAGGAATTCAGAAAAGTTGTGAACTGAATAAGAAAAGAACACAGTTTATCCAAACTTGTGGGATACAATGAATGTTTTTTAGGGTTTTCTCTAATGCTAGATGCTCAGGAGAAAACAGACATGTAAAAATCAGTGATTTCAGACTGCAGTTCTCAAAGTGTGTTCTGGAGAACCCTGAGGACCCTTGAGATCCCTTCAGAGAGAATCTATAAGGTTAAAACACTTTGTCTTGAGAAAACGAAGATTTTATTGGCCCTTTTCACTTTCATTTTCTGGCAAGGATACCGTGGAGTGTTCCAGTGGCTCCATTAGTGTAATGGCATCATCTCTCTGATGGCTAAGAAAAAAGGGTCAGGTTTTTTTTGTATTAAAGAATTTTCAGTTTTGGGGTTTTTTTGTTTTTTTGTTTTGTTTGTTGAGATGGAGTCTCACTCTGTCACCCAGGCTGGAGTGCAGTGGCATGATCTCAGCTCACTGCAACCTCTACCTCCCTGGTTCAAGCGATCCTGCTGCCTCAGACTCCTGAGTAGCTGGGACTACAGGCACATACCACCCCGCTAATCTTTTGTATTTTTAGTAGAGACAGGGTTTCACCGTGTTAGCCAGGATGGTCTTGATCTCCTGACCTCGTGATCCACCCACCTCAATTCTACAAATGTGACTTTATAAATTGGTTCCCCTCCTCATGGCCTCCTGGCTATACATTCTTCCCTACCTTCATAATCCATCGGCATCGTGAAAGCACAGAGGGACGTTGAGCTGAGCTCTGTGCTGGTGTCACTGCACTCTGGAGCCTGTAGAAGAGAAGGAAAGAGGAATATGTTGCTCAGGTATAGGCAGGGTGGGTGCATAGAGACTTCCGCTGTGGCACGGCCCTTCATGTCCAGGGTAGGCACGAAGCAATGAGCTATTCCAGATTGGGCATAGGAGTCTTTTGCTCTAAAGACAACTAATTCAAAATAAGGCGCTTTCCACCTGAGTGAATGGCATGAACTGAGAAAAGAAATATATGTATATACGTATATATGTATAGATATATGTATTTATATATATATATAGAAAGATCTCTGTGAACTATGATCAGATTGCACATATTCTGAGATTTATGTGTTCTTATTTAGCTCAATTCATTATTTATTGACCACTTACTGTGTACAATATTGTATCAGATTCTTTTAGGATTACCGCTGACCCTTGAACAACTTGGGGGCGTGGGACATTGACCATACACAGTAGAAAATCCAGGTATGACTCTGACTCTCAAAAACTTAACTACTAAGAGCCTGCTGTTGACCAGCAACAGTTAATAACACGTATGTTGTATGTTATATGTATTACATACCATAGGCTTACAATAAAGTAAGCTAGAGAAAAGGAAATGTTTGTAAGAAAATCATAAGGAAGATAAAATACATCTACAGCACTGTTCTGTATTTATTCATACAGTAAGTTACACTGCCTGTTTACAAGATGAATCATCTGTCTGACATGGCAGCCACCCCAGCTGCAGACCTGTATTACGTATGTATCAAGCAATTCAACTTTTTCTTGTCATGTCATGACTTTTCTCTGCTTCTTGGGAGCACTTCAGCATCACCAGTGCCACTTCATATGGATCCCACAGTGTTATTCAGGGTTTACAGTACTGCATGAAACAGCAGGAAAAGTACATGAGAACAGGGAGAGGGCACTTTTTACTGTGATGTGCAGTTCACTGGGGATGAGCTGCTCATGGCGGGATGAGGAGTTTCACGCAATGTTTTAAGCAGATACTCATGATACCAGAGCTCACTGGAATGGCAACAGGAGGAAGCTATGAAATTATTACATGCAATATGCACTACGGTTAGGTTTATGCAGTTACGATTTTTTTTTTGAAACAGTCGCGCTCTGTCACCTACGCTGGAGTGCAGTAGCGCAATCTCAGCTCACTGCAGCATCCGCCTCCTGCGTTCAACCAATTCTCCCGCCTCAACCTCTGGAGTAGCTGGAATTACAGGCACTTACCACCATGCCTGGCAAATTTTTGTAAATTTAGTAGAGATAACAGGGTTTCACCGTGTTAGTCAGGCTGGTCTTGAACACCTGATCAAGTGATCCACTCGCCTCAGCCTTCCAGAGTGCTGGGATTACTGGCACGAGCCACCACTCCCGGCCAAGGCAGTTTCAATTTAATACTGCATCTTTATGTTTATTTCACTTCTCTTGACTGAGATTAGCACCACATATGGCCTGTGAGTGTGTGCATACATTCTGGTGACTTTTAACTTTGTGTAATAGTTTCATGTATATTATATGGTGGTAAATGATAAAACAGACTAGGTAGCTACACACATTTTATGCATTCATGACATTATTAACATTTTCCTAATTTTTTCGATATTTCTAGCTACTTGGTTTAAGTATTTTTCAAATTGTTGCAAAACTCCAAAACACTTCAGACCTGTGTTACTCAAGGATCAACTACACATCTAAAAACTACAAATCGGTCTCTACCCTTCCCCAGCCTCTCTATGCTAAAGGAGCTACCAGAAAGTTTTGCACACCAGATTTGTGGAGATTCTGCTGCTGCACTTATAACAGGAATAAGAATATTCAAATGAGATTGGAGACAAATCCAATTTCCTTAGCTCTGCCCAGCATGAGACCTGCAATCAAGATCCACTCAGGCCTTTTATGAAGGAATGGATGTCTCTTCTTGCCTTGCAAGTATGTACAAAGGAAGTTATAAACACTGCTGGGGGTGGTGGCTCACACCTGCAATCCTAGCACTTTGGGAGGCTGAGACAGGCAGATCACCTGAGGTCAGGAGTTCGAGCCCAGCCTGGCCAACATGACGAAACCCCATCTCTACTAAAAACACTAAAATTAGCCAGGTATGATGGCACACACCTGTAATCCCAGATACTCAGAAGGGTCTTGAACCCAGGAGATGGAGATTGCAGTAAGCCAAGATCATGCCACTGCACTCCAGCCTGGGTGACAGAGCAAGACTCTGTCTCAAAAAAAAAAAAAAAAAAGAAAGAAAGTCATAAATACAAGGAAAGGTCAACCTCACCAGGAAGTTTGCCCTTCTGTCTCACCTGAAGCGGAAACTGCAGTGAGGTCACAACTTCCTAGGTGACGCACGTCCACACAAGCTGGAATGCATTGCTGACCTGACATTTGCACCTGCAGCTGCTTGCCACACCCACGTTCCACCTTCCTCGAGCCCAGGGTCTGCCACCTGGGAAGTGCCGTTCCAGGACAGCTCGTTTCGTCACCATGAACATCTCTGCATAGCCCCAAGAGGACAGTGTCATTTCCAAATGGAAATAGCAAGAACTTAATTAATCCACTAAGGACTCATACAAATCATCCCTCTGTCATGGTAAGGGTCCTTAGCAAGTATATCTGTTTCTTTGATGCCGATGTGCAGATTGTTTTTACTGCTGTTTTAGTGTATTAGGGCATATCAGTGAGGAGACTTGTAGTAATTAACCTGGAGGTGGCTCTTGTTTCTTTAGCTGCTTTTTTTCACGTTAGCCTTCGTTCATCAGTCCCTGGGACCATGCAATGAGATGCTTATCAGCCCTCACGCTGGTAAGGAGATAGCTGGCTATCATCTCAGGTAGCACAGTGGTTAAAATGTAACCCACTCGGGGACCTTTCTTTTTATTTTTATTAATTAATTTATTTGTTTGTTTGTTTGTTTATTGGAAACAGGGGCTGGCTTTGTCACTCGGGCTATAGTGCAGTGGCGCAAACATAGCTCACTGCAGTCGTACGCCTCCCAGACTTAAGCGATTCTCCCTCCCACCTCAGACTCCAGAGTAGCTGGGACCACAGGCGAATGCCACCACAGCCAGGGGTGTGTGTGTGTGTGTGTGTGTTCTGTAGAGATGGGATTTTACCATGTTACCCAGGCTGATCTTGAACTCCTGGGCTCAAGGTATTCTCCCACCTCAGCCTCCCAAAATGCTAGGATTCCAGGTGTGAGGCACTTTGCTTCGCACTAGTAGACACTTTCTAAGTGAGCCCTGGCTCATTTGAGGCTCAGTGAGGTGATACTTTCTTAAATGAGCTATACTTGAAAAAGTCTAGATGTCTATTCAGCTTTTAACAAATCAATCTTCATTGGCCATCTCCTCATCAGACGTGTTACATGCTTAAGGTAAATGTAAGCAGAAAAGAAGACTGATAACCTGCTAAGTTATCAGTCCTGGATAACTTAGCAGCCTGCACTGAGGCGACACCAGCACTCCCCAGAGGAGAGACCGGGGTCCTTCTGCCCTGAGGTCCAGACTCAACGTGGATAAAACAGAGACGCACCGAATCATCCTTCCCATCTCACACATTCACTGGTCTCTAAGCTCAGTCAGAAAAAAAACTCATCTCACAGTATGTGGGGAGACCAGTCATGCAGAAAACATGTAAATCTTTTCAGAGAAGCCAATGAGTGCACAAAAAACCTGGTGAAATCTGAGCAAGGTCTATGGACTAGTTTCTGACATTGTGCCAATGGCAACTTCCTGGTTTTAATCATGAGTTATAGTTACGTAAGATATTGCCTGGGGGAGGTGGGGCCACAGGTACAGGGAACCTCTCAGCACCTATTTATAATTCCTTGTGTTTATAATAATTTCAAAACAAAAATTATATATTTGGATATATATATATATACATACATGTATATATTTGCATATATATGTGTCTATATTTGGAGAGATCTATTTTTGGAGGACCTAGGATGATGTAACTGCTCTCATACTAGTTAAGAGAATTCTCAAAGTTCAAGGAGATTCTGAAGTTACAGAGTTCCTAACTCAGGGTGCAGAACTCAGCCTTTGGCTGATTCTCGTAAGCTCCCGGGACTCGTGGGTGGGACAGAGAGGCCTCTCCACCACCTCACTACCTCTCTGGCTGGAGGTCAGTCGGTTAAGGACTGATGGGTGCCAGAGAGCAGCAACCCCCCATGTGGGTCCAGAACCCAGAGGCGGGAGGAGTCCATACTTGCTCCTGCCTTCCAGGTGTTCAAGGGAGACCCACCATCTCCACACACCAGCAAAACAGAGGCCCTGAGCAATGACTTCTCCTTCGTCCTCTCCTCCTGCAGCATGACTAGCTCCTGGCTCCTCAATCCAAAGTTGGGGAGGAGAGAAGGAATGTCAGTGGAAACCACTTTTGCTCTAAGCTCTCGTCCTTCAGATGGTCTTTCTGTGGGCACAGTGGTTAGTGCTGTGCTAGGTGCTGGGAAATCACGAGTAAATAAGAGGCCATCGCTGCCCTCAGGGAGGCTTCGGTCTCATGGGGTTGGAGCAATGCAGGTCTGTAACCTGGAACTGTAAAAGTGAAGTGGCCCAGGTCCCATTTGCTATAGTGGTGCACAAAGGGACAGCCTTGAGGGTTGAGGAGGCACTTCCCAGAGGAGGTATCCTCCAAGTAGAGACTTAGAAGACAGCCAGAGAGATGAGAAAAAAGAAAAATTCTCTAAAGTCCTAATTAGGCAAAAGGAGTCAGGCTGGTGGGACTGAGAGAAAACAGAGAGACCAAGGAGATAAGCTTGAAGCCTGTCTTTCTTCAGGGTCCAGGACCATAGCCCTCCTGCACAAATAATCCACAGTCTTCCTGTGCCCATCTATCACCAGACCCTTGGCTGATAGAAAAGTGCAGGTTAGCCCACTGCAACCTTGGCATTATCAATACTACACAAAACCCTCTTCAGCACACAGCACAAGCACCATCCTATAAAACCCCTAGCAAGCCTTTGTCTCCTGGCAGGCAGCTCCCCTCCTGCTGGCCTGCCCATTGCTCCCTTGCAACAAATTTTCATACTTTCTTTAATAAATCTGCCTCTCTTTATCCACAACTGTCTCAGTAAATGCTTCTTACTGCCCATGGGATACTGGCCTCAGAGAGTTGCTGATAACCAGCTACACATTCCCTAAGCAGAAGAAATATATGTGCAGGGTCTCAGAGGCAGGAGGTGCAGGCAGATGAGAGGAATTTGGCTAACATGGGGAAACGGTCCAATTGTGCAGGCTTCTCACTCTGTTTCAAGAAGTTTACACTTCAACCAAAGGCAGAGACTACTGTCTTGAAAGCTTTCAAAATCCAGGGGTGGCCTGATTCCCTCTGATTGCAGCACAGTGAGGAAGGAGATTATAAGAAGCACAAGGTAGGAGGCGAGAGACAAGAGGGACTAAAAGAAGGCAGTGGAGAAAGAGAAAAGGGAATGAATTAGGGGAATGTTGAGAAAGTAGAACTGACATGATTTTGTGACTGACTGAATGTGGGGAATGAAATCAAGGGTGCTGCCTGATTTTCTGGCTTGGACACCTGGTGACTAGTGGTATCATCCATTAAGAAGGAACACACAGGAGTGAAGAAGATGAATTTATCTGGGGACAATGTTATGTTTGGGAAGTTGTGAAATCCCAAGTGGAAATTTCCATAAGGGAGTTGGATATTCTGATCTAGAGCAGGGGTTGGCAAACTACAGCCCATGGGGCAGCCC
This sequence comes from Callithrix jacchus, assembly GCF_049354715.1. Classification (NCBI taxonomy): domain Eukaryota; kingdom Metazoa; phylum Chordata; class Mammalia; order Primates; family Cebidae; genus Callithrix; species Callithrix jacchus. Next base: position 167,399,129 of record NC_133505.1, read on the forward strand.
CTATTTTTATAAGTCAAGTTTTATCGGAACGCAGACACACCCATTCTTTTACTATTGTCGGTGGCTACATTTGCACTGCCTTAGCAGAGTTGAGCAGATGTCACAGAGATGGTACAATGACAAGCAAGCTGATAAAATATTTGCTGTCTTTTGCTTTACAGAAAAAGTTTGCCAATTCCTGGTGTAGAGCTTAGGAAAGAGGTCTGAACTGGAGATGTGGAATCAGCAGTTGTCAACAGGTAGGTGGGACGGAAGCAAGCTGGTGGATGAGCTTGTCCAGAGAGAGGAAAAGAAGCTGTTAGCAACACAGAGACCCAGAAGAGAATTCTGTAGAGATGACTGAGCACAGTGAGCCAGAGGAGAAAGTTGACAGTGTGGGTCCAGAGAAGCCAGGGAAAGTGAAAACTGTAAAAAGGTGGGTGTGGTCATGGGTACCAAAGACTTGTGAGAAATCAAGTGAGATGGACCCTGTGTGTGCCAGCAGGTAAGAGCAAATGTGGCCAACGTAACTTTAATAATACCGATCTCAATGGCCCAAGCTCCCAGCAAAGTCTGCTCTGGCTACTGCTACCACTAAACGCACATAAAACTCAGTAAAATAGCAATTTTAATTAAACAAATTCCTGACCGATCTCTATAACACTCTTCCCATTACTTTTTGCCATGTATTCTTTGATTGCCTCTTCAATAACGTTGTAATATCATATTCTATGAAAGAAGAAGAATCATCCATTTTGCCTCTAGTATTTTATTATTGATAGATTTAAATTTTTCCTTCAAATTCATAACTCATCATTGATAATGAAAGATAAGTTTTCAGGATTCTTGGCAAACTTAGGAAAGCCTCCATCAAACTATTTTTGTGTAGGAGCTGTAGGATGTGGAATAATTCCCAGATGGGAGGAGCTAGACTTTTTACTAGCTCTGTACATTTCTATTTCTATTATTTAACTTTTATTTTAAGTTCAGGGGTAGAAGTGAAAGTTTGTTACATATGTAAACTTGTGTCATGTGGGTTTGTTGTGTACATTATTTCATCACGCAGGTATTAAGCCTAGTACCGATTAGTTATTTTTCCTGATGCCCGCCCTTCTGTCACCCTCTACCGTCCAATAAGCCCCAGTATGTGTTGTTCCCTTCTATGTGTCCCTGTGTTGTCATCATAGCTCCCACTTACAAGTGAGAACATGCGATATTTGGGACTATCATCTGGGACTATCCTGCATTACTTTCCTAAGGATAATGGCCTCCAACTCCATCCCGGTTCATGCAAATCCACGTCATATGACACAATCACGATGCAATCTATGGTCTTGCATATTTACATTACACCACCACTTAAGTCAGCACAAGGGAGGTAAGACTATTCTGAAAGCCATTTTACACAGGAACGGACAGCAAGAGACAACTTCAACAGGCCCCATACCACAGAAATAAATCCCGTGGAACCCAAACTCTATGACGCAACTCAATTCTTCTTTGGCTGGACCCCAAAAATGCCCACATCCACTCTACCACCCAACACGAAGAGGTGAAGAACAAGTCAGGGTAGAAAGAGATCAAAATTTTAGCCAATGACAGCCGAAATGGCTGACTTTTACAAACTTAACCAAAGTAAATGACCAAATGAACACACTGCCAGGGCCCCTTGAGAGCCTCAGACGGGGCCGGTTGAAGTTGTTTATTGCTGTCCTGTTGAAGTCAGATATTGTATGGGATGAATCACCCCAAAACATAGTGGCTTAAAATAAGAATTGCTTTATTGTCTCTCACAATTCTGGAGGTCTGCTGGGCTTGGCCAGGGGATTCTCTTCCTTGGAATCTCTCATGAGTTTACAGTCAGATGGCGGCTAGGGCTGAAACCATCTCAAAGCCTTCCTCTCTCACATCTCATGGGTGAACCCAGCTATTGCTGGAACCTCATCTGGGACTATTGGCCAAAACACCCAGAGCTTCTCCATGTGTCTGGGCTTCCTAGAAGCATGGCAGCTGGCTTCCAAGAGAATTGGGCTGAAGCTAGTTCTCCTTTACAATCTAACCTTGAAATTCTCAAGCATTATCCACATCAAAATCACAAGCCTGCCCAGATTCTAGGGAAGAACACATAGACCCCACATTTCCATGGGAGTCATAAGGGCCTCACCCTGTAAGAAGAGTCCATGTGGCTGGGGTCTTGTGGCTGCCATCTTGAAAAATACAATCTGCCATGGGACTCACGCAAGGAAGGGGCCCTGAGCCTGAGCATTACTAGCTTCCTGTGTGTCGCTTTCTATTACTCATGATCTATAATTCATCTTCTTCCAGAGCTTGCCGAAAGTTTCCCCCTAAAATCCTTCCCTCTGCCATCTTAACTCAGGTTAAATCCTTGGACTTTGTTGCCCCAACAGCTTTGAGCACATGGTTAGTCTCCTCCCACTGGCCAGTGGGGTCAGTGGTGGCACGCCCCCAATATCACTGTGACTTTGTTAGGTAAAGGGACTTGTATATTTATGGCAGATGGTACCTGGGGAATAAGCTCTGGCTGTCATTGCAAGCAGAAAGTTAGGCTTCTGCTGATTCAAAGGATATCACCCCGTCCCCACCACCATCGTGCTCAGTCAGGGGTGTAACCACACACAGATTTTTGAGAACCAAAAGTTTTACAATATTTAATTACCATAAACATGCAATCCTTCTTCCATAAAGCATGCTGAAGGATGTGCTTTTGGCACTGTGGCTGGAGGGTTGGCATGGACTTTTGGCATTCGTACCACCTTCTATCTCAAACCAGTAGTCTCTCCAACCTGATATCATGGTGCTGGGGGAGACCTCTGAGTGCTCGGCACAGCCAGCCATGTGGTACGGAGCCGCTTCTGTGGCTGTACCACCATCTGACTGTAACCTCATGAGAGACCCCAAGGGAGAGAACTGCCTGTTCAAGGCCAGCCCACCTCCTTTTTTCCCTTAATGGAACATTCTCTCAGGAAGCCTGGCTGTATCTAACAAATTGATCTTGGCCCAGAGCCACCCCATTTGTACAAGATTTTATATCTCTGAACCTCAGTAGTCAGTAGAATGCTGACATCTAAGTATTTTTCTCCCAGGCAGACTGCACTGACCTCTGGGTGAATCAGTGGTTGTGGCAGGATGGTTAGGAGCCTCCTCCCAATTTTAAAACAGTGTCTAAGCCTCAACCCCAATCACCAGCACTGTCTGAGCTCCAGGCCCCACTCTATGAAGATGTCCTTTTAGAAAGCTAAGGACTAAAAAATGCTCACTGAGTTTGGCGATGCAAGTCAGTAGATGGGTGGGAACAGAGCCACGCCATATGTCTCAGCTCGTTTGCACTGCTGTAAAAAGTGTCACAGCCCTTTATGGATTACCCTGATTACAGCCTGGGTAACCCAAACAGGACAGAATTGTATCTTCTCACAGTCCTGGAAGCTTCAAAGCCCCTGATCCAGTGTCCTCACGTGGCAGAAGGTGGAGAGTAGGAGAGGATGAACATTGTGTCTTTACACAGCAGGAGATTGAAAGAGCCCGAACCCACTCCCCCAAGCTCCCTTTAAAACAGCATTAATCGGCCTAAATTCCCAAAAGGCGCCATGTCCCAACACTGCTGCACGGGGCACTAAGTTTGCATCATGTTGGGTCAGGCGCAGTGGCTCAGTCTGTAATTCCAGTACTTTGGGAAGCCAAAGTGGTGGGTCCCTTGAGCTCAGGAACTTGAGACCAACCAGCCTGGGCAACATGGCGAAACCCTGTCTCTACCAAAAATACGAAAATTAGCCGAGTGTGGTAGCACACAGTTGTAGTCCCAGCTACCTGGGAGGCGGAGGTGGGAAGATCACCCGAAACCGGGAGGTTGAGGCTGCAGTGAATCGACATTGCACCGCTGCACTGCAGCCTGGGCCGCAGAGTGAGACACGGTTTCAAAAAAAAAAAAGAGTTTGTAACATATGAATTTTGAGAGACACATTCAGACCATAGCATCACAGCTGAAGAGTCAGTGGGAGACGAAATGGAAACAGCATATTAGATAACTGAAGAAATGTGTCCGCGATGAAGCCGAGACAGAGGGAGCTGGAGGCCCCGGGAATGGAGGCGACATTTCAGAAGAGCGTCCGTGGATGGCGAGAGGAAAGAAGGGGTTGGTTACCAAGGGTGAGTTCCGGAGGAGAGTGGGGCTGTCACTCGAGGAAACGCAGTCCCGCGGGGAAAGGAAAAGGAGTTGGCTGGAGGCAGGGAGTCAGCGGTCCCCACAGCAGGAACTGGAGGAGGCTCCTCAGGGCTCTTTCGCGGCCCGGAAGTACAGGGCGCCTCCCGGAAGTACAGGGCACCGCCCGGAAGTACAGGGCGCCGCCATCTTCATTCAGAGCACGAAGCGTGCGGGGCGGGGCCGGAGACCGGAGGGAGTCGAGGTTTTGCACCCGAAGAGGGGACGCAGAGAGTAGGTGATGGGAACACAGGGCCCCTCCAGCCTCAGGAGGAGCAGCTGTGGCCTGGTTTGCTCGTGTCGGTCAGGTCATTCGTCGGGCACCCTGTCCCCGGGGCCTGCCAGTTACTTGTCTTCCAGGCCCGTCATCCTGCCGGAAGCATCCCCAGCTTGGGGATGTTGGAGGCGCCCTGGCCCCACGTGGCTGGGGATGGAGTGTCTGAGCTGCCCTGGGCTGAACCAAGGTGTGGGGAGGAGAGGGGACTTAGGGGAGGAGGGACGGTGAACTTGGTTTTGTGTGGCTGCTGGAGTGACAGTGACAAACGACTGTGTTTAAAATATTAAATTGTCTTCTCTCAACAAGAAGTCATTGTACCTGCCTGGCCCCTGAAGGTGCCTGAGTTTGCAGTCCCTGATGTTATGGGCTGAACGTTTGCGTCCTCCCAAAATTCATATGCTGAAGCCCTGACTCACAATGGGCTGGTATTTGGAGGCAGGGCCTTAGGAGGTGATGAGGGTTACATCGGGTCATGAGGGTGGGGTTCCCATGATGGGATTAGTGCTCGTGTAGAAAAAGGAAGACAGTCTACACACACACACACACACACACACCGTCCCTTTCCTTCCAGCACAAGCAGACAGGAGATGCCATGTGAAGGTGCAGGGAGGATTTGGGCCATCTAAAAGCAAAGAAAGAGATTTAATCAGACACTGCATCTACCAATACCTTGATCTTAGACATCCAGCCTCCAGAACCGCCACAAATAAATGTCTGTGTCTAACCTCCCATTCCGCTACCCCACCTCCGGTGTAGGGTATTTTGTGATGGCAGCCCGAGCTGACTAAGGCACCTGGTTAGACTGGAATAAGCAGCTGAGGAGTACTGGGGGAGGGGTGAGAGAGGAAACTAGATTGGGGCAGGGGAGACTGTCTTATTGTGGATTTTAATCCAATGGCCATGGTAAGCCACTGAAGACAGGATGTGCCAAAAACATGGGGAGCCCCAGACCCCTTGGAAAAGAAAAGAATGTCATTTGTGGAGAAAAGGAGCCTCCCCCCACCCCAGCTTTTTAAAGATCACTTGACCTTCACAAAAGAATAGGTCCTCTGGTCCTTAGTGTAAGAGTTCAATAAGGTGGTTCCCTGAATTTTTTAAAGTGCTTCTCTGAATCCAACAGTACCTAAGTCCCTTATGAGTGGCCAGAGAAGAAAGAATACACCGAGTTGACATTCCAGTTCAGTAAGTTGTAAGGACAGTATTTTGAAAGAATCTGTAGGCAAGGGAGCACCAACCCATAACTAACCTCAAGCCGAGTCCCTTCCAAAACCTTTCCCCATCCACAAGCAGTGATGGATTATTGCAAACGTTGTTTAGTTTCATTTGACCTCCTTTGCAAAACCAACTTTCAATATACATATAGAGGCTGAGAAGTGACCAAGGCCACTGCATTTGGTCTCTTTGAGTAGCCTTTCTACCTACCAGGCCACAGTCAGTAGTAATCACCATTGAACATGCTTGAGGCAATTCTTCCAATATTACTTTGCATCAAAGACTGCTCGAGAACTGCTCTAAGTGGAAGGACTGATGTTGGCAACCAGGGTTCCACCAGGGGCTACAAATAGCCCTTTACCTTCAGGTGGGAAAGTGCCACTGAGTTCAGACTCTCTGGGAATCCCTAGCAATCAACTTCTGATAAGCAAATAAGTGGAAAGGTGAAATTAGACAAAGTTGCAGTGAATTATAAGATTTCATTATTTTTATAGCTGAATAGTATTCCATGGTATGTATATACCACATTTTCTTTATCCATTCATGTGTGGTCAGACAACTAGGTTGATTCCATGTCTTGGCTGTTGTGAATACAGCTGCAATAAACCTGGGGCCACAGATGACTCTTTGATATAATGATTTTCCTTCCTTTAGATAAATGCCAGTAGTAAGATTGCCGGATCATATAGTACTTCTACTAGTAGTTTTTTGAGGAACCTCCATACTGTTCTCCAGAGAGATTATACTAAATTCCCATCAACTGTGTAGAAAAGTTCCCTTTTTTTCTGCATCCTCTCCAGCATGTGTTATTTTTTGTCTTTCTGATAATAGCCATCCTAACTGGGGTGAGCAAATAGCTCATTGTGGTTTTGACTTCCGTTTCCCTGAGGGTTAGTGAGGTTGAGCATGTTTTCATACATTTATTGGACATTTGTAATGTCTTCTTTTGAAAAATGCCTGCTCAGATCATTTGCCCATGTTTTAATTGTTTTTTTTGCTGTTGAAATATTTGCGTTCCTTGTATATTTTGGATACTAGTCCCCTGTCCAATACGTAGTTGACACAACACTAGGCACCACACTAGGTTCTTTACACAGGTTATCTTATTTACTCCTCACTCCAACTCTGTGAGGGAGGTGCTATTACTACCACTCTCATTTTATCAATAGAGAGTTTAGCAGAGTTTCATAACCTTTCCAAAGTCACAGAGCTAGTGTGGAGGATGGAGCAGGGTTGGATGCCAGAGCCAGGCCCTCCAGCCCCACGCCTTACCGCTGCAGGAGCCTGCCCACCTGCAGTCACTGCCACAGGCATCAATGGCAGTGCCTAGAATAAGGATTTATGGAGCGCCTACTGTATTCACAGATGAGTCTGAAAGGTGATGAGTCTGAAAGCAAAAAAAAAGCCGAGGAATGGTAGAAATCGTGGAGTTCAAATTAGAATCTAGGGCCTGAAGTCACTTCCTGGGTCAGGTTAAAGTGAAGGAAACATTCCTATTTTGATCCCTTTCATTATTTATGGTTCATACCCAAAAATACCTTTAAGGGGATTCGTTTTAGATGCAAAGTGAACAACAAATCAGTTCTTCCAACATTTTCTTCTCCTGAAAAGGCTCTTTGAAAGCCCTGTTTTGCAGAGACTTGCTCCTTCTGCGTGATGGGTAAATCGTAGGACCTGGTGGATTATGCTACATGCTTAATGTGGAAAGGTTGCTTCATCCCAGAGTCTGGAGTTTCCAGAGACATTGTCCTCAAACTTCCGCTTGGGCACTTCCAGCGCCTGCAGGCAACAGCTCTGACGCACTTAGGACTTAAATACAACCCACAGAAGTGCTGGCTTGGCTGGCAAAACTTTTGCTAAACAGAAGAGCAACATTTTTTTCTTTTCTTTTCTGGACTTTGCAAACAGCATTGATTCTCAGCCTTGCCTTCCAAACGTTCCAGCTGGAACATTGCTGGGCAGCGTGGACACAGACGCGAACGTCATCCAGGCCGGCAGGGGGCGGCAGACCCCACACTTCGCCGCGCGCCCCGGCCTCCCTGGGAAGGAGAGTCCAGCTGCCAATGCCTGTCGCAGGTTTGGTCCCAAGCGACTTCAGCCAGCAGACCGTTCCAGTTCTGAGGCTGCAAAATTCGGGTTGGAAGGAGTGGGGCGTAAGGCTGAGAGTGGCGCGAGCAATCCAGGGGCGCCAGGGTGGGAGCCGCAGCGGGCCCGTGGCCGCCCAGAGGACACTGATGCTTCTGGAGCGCGCGAGGGGCCCCGCGGGACCCGACCAAGGCCGCCTGCGCTCCGCAGAGGGGCGGGCACGGGGTGGGGCACGGGATGGGGCACGGGGTGGGGCGCAGGGTGGGGCACGGGGCAGGGGCGTGGACGGGACGCGGGTGGGCGGCCCCCCTCCCGCAGTCCCAGGATGGCCGGGACAAGGCCGCTGGGAAAGGCAGGACGCTCGCCCTTGCGTTGCCAGCTGGGCTTTTCTCCTTCCTCGCCCGCCCCGCGTTCCAGGGCGCGACCCCGCTCCGTCCACCCGCTGGTTCCCGGGCTGAGCCCTGGTAGGTGGGTCGGAGGCCCTGAGAGAACTGGGAGTTGAAGGCATTTCTGTTTCCAAGCGCAAGCCCGGGCAGCCCGGATGCTCCAGCCCCTGGACTCTGGACTGGAAACTGGCAGGGGTAGGAGAAGTTTGCAGGAGGCCGCCCTCCGCCTTCCTCTGTTCTAACGCCTGCTGGATTCAGGGAGTCCTGGTACTTTTATTTTTTACCTGAAAAAATAATAACAGCAGAAAAGCCGACGTGATGGGTTATGCCTCCTTAACGTGCCCCGTTTGACGTTCCAAGCTCCTTCCACAGACTGACCTTCTTTTGTGCCATCAGTGTGATCCTGTGTCCGCTATGCAAAGCACTGTTTACTGAATCTGGTGGAAAAGGTAGGAAGTAGCGTCCCATGGGGCACATTGATCCGGGTGGAAAGGGATGTGTATGCCCTGAAACACGGACAGCCACATGCCATGCTTGGTTTTGTGTAGAACCAACATGACATGATCTTTTCACTGATTTTCAGAATTCTGGAGAATTCACTTAGGAAAATAAGCATGAGTATCAGTGGATGACTACTATTTTACTACATACTTTAACTCATTTCACAGAAGCAGTGCGCCTGATATTTTGAGACACAAAGTTTATTTGGTTCCTCTTTACTGTAATATGATCAATTAGCTGCTTCCTGAGTTACACAGGAGGAAGGTACTTCCTGTTTTCTTTTTAAATCTTTTGTCCCTTATTTAAAGAAGCAACAGGGCACCGGCACTGGCTCACTCATATAATCCCAGCACTTTTGGAGGCCAAAGCAGGAAGATTGCTTGAGCACAAGAGTTCAAGACCAGCCTGGGCAACATGGCAAGACATCGTCGCTGCAAAAAATACCCAAAATAGTATCTAGGAGTGGTGGTGCACGCCTGTAGCCCCAGCTACTCTGGAGGCTGAGGTAGGAGGATGATTGAACCCAGGAGGTCAAGGCTGCAGTGAGCCGAGATTGCACCACTGCACTACAGCCTGGGCAACAGAGTGAGACCTTGTGTCAAAAAATAAATACTTCAGAAAACAAGAAAAATAATAATAAAGGAGAAATATTTTTGCTACATTTAACTTATCCTCCACTATTATAAAGTTTAAGCTTCAATAATTAATATAAGTACAGTAAAATTAATAAAGGTGGCTGATATGCTTAATGACTGAAATACTTCCATTTTTAAAAATTCTAGGCCAGGCGCGGTGGGTGGCTCACACCTGTAATCCCAGCACTTTGGGAAGCCAAGGCAGGTAGATCACAAGGTAAGGAGTTCAAGACCAGCCTGACCAACATGGTGAAACCCTGTCTCTATTAAAAATACAAAAATTAGCCTGACGTGGTGCTGTACACCTGTAATCCCAGCTACTCAGGAGGCTGAGGCAGGAGAATCACTTGAACCCAGGAGGCGGAGTGGCAGTAAGCCAAGATCAAGCCATTGCGCTGCAGCATGGCCAACAGCAAAAGACTCGGTCTCAAAAAAAAAAAAAAAATTCTGATACATATGCATAAGTGAGTAAAAGTGTAAATATATACATATGTATATGAAAAAGGCAGATTTTACATTGTACTGAGTTTATACTTTTATTGTCCATCACTAAGACCCTTTTTGACTTTAAAAGCGGGGTATACAGACCTGTGAAACAAGCAACAAAAATGAAAACACTGCAGTTTTTGTGGTTCTGTAAACACAGAAGAAAAGTGGAGGTCAGTCAGGATCCATGCTGCTGGCCACGCTTATCGGGAATCACTGTGGTCTCTGTGAGTGCTGACGAATCTGAATTCCCCACATTTCGTGGCTTGGGAACTGCTCTGTTGACTAGATTACTGGTTTGAGGTTGTCACTGTTGTCTTTCTTACAAGAGTAGAAACAAGTGCACAGAATTGGATTTAGGTAAGTAGACATTTAGCACAGTCACAGCAGTGCCCACACAAAGAAGGCAATCAACAGATGCAGCCATGACAAGGGTCCCTCGCTGGGCCAGTTGCCCCCATTCCCTCCCATATCTGCGCTCAGCTCCTGTGTTTTGGAGTTTCTCTTCTCAGACCAGGCAGCGCCCAGAGCTTCAGGTCTCTCCATATCCTTCATCAACACCCTCTGAAAGTGTGCGTCCTCCAGGTGTGGCCAGGAGAGTGAGACAGAGCCCTGGCGTCCTTTCTTACCATCCCTTGTTCAGGGTGTTCTCTTTCTGTTAATCCTATAAATAGTCAGTTCTTTAAATACTGTTGATTTTACCCCAGTACTCAGCTGTCCTGTGTAAGCTCCACACCCTCAACTCTGTGGCTAATCACACAGTTCATTATTATGCTAATTTAAGGAATGCTAAACATATGAAAACGTACAGAGGGAACAAACACTGAAGCAACCTACCAGCTTTCCCACAACCTGCAGTTAACAACTGTGAACATTCTGTCATTTTAACTATTCCCCAGTCCCTGGAGCTTCCGGGTCTCACCCTCTCTTCTCTAACCCAATCTCTCTCAGCCACACTCACGATGAAGTGTGTGCCCTTCCTGCTTGTTTTGGAACATTTAAAAAATTTTTTTTATTTTTGAGACGGAGTTTCGCTCTTGTTACCCAGGCTGGAGTGCAATGGCGCAATCTCGACTCACCGAAACCTCCGCCTCCTGGGTTCAGGCAATTCTCCTGCCTCAGCCTCCTGAGTAGCTGGGATTACAGCTAATTTTTAGGCTTATACTTTTTTTTATCTAATTTGATCAAGAATGAGATTGGGTTTTACATAAAAGTATTAGTAATCCTATTGAAAAAACAAAGTATTTTAGCTAGGAGAGATCATTCACACCTGGGAAATACAAACGTTCCTTAATACAGCATTATCGCTCAGTTTTACAGCCGTCTGGAGACGCACCTCAGTCTCCTCGATCACCCTCATCATTTTCTTGCTTTTACTTGCAACTGTATACCATGCTCAGCTTGTTCAGCAAATAATTGTTGTTTGAAACTCATTGGCTTCTGATGACAGGTTACTGGCTTTATGAAAGATACTAAAACATTTATTTTTTTATCTATCATCCCTAGTTTTCTTTTTATAACTTCTAATTTTGATACAATTTTAAATTTACAGCAATTATGCTGAGTGCTTCACAAAAGTTCCCCAGAACTTTTAATCTGATTCAACAATTTTATAATTTACTTCTTGTTTTATCATTCACTCTAGACACACAGACACACGTGCGTGCACACACGTAAACACACATAGTTCTACAGCATTTGAGAGTCCCTTGGAGATTTCTTATGTCTTTGTCCCTAAATACTTGTGTGTATTTTCTAAAAGCAAGACATTCTGCCACATAACAGTAATACAATTATCAAAATCAGAAAATATTATTATCTAAACCACAGGCTGTATTCAGAAGTATCAATGTAACAGTGATATCCTTTTTAAACTCCTCCCCTCACCACCACTGGTTTAGGACCCAATTCAAGTCATAATTTGCAATTAGTTGTTATGTATCTTTAGTCTCCTTTAATTTAGTAGAATTCCTCAGTCTTTCTTAACTTTGGTATTTTAGAAGAATACAAGCCAACAATTTTGTATAAAAGTTAAAGGCCAAGAAGATACTAATGACATTCATATCTAATACCTATTCTTTTGGGAAAACCATGACTATGTGGGAATTATCAGACAGATATAAGGATGCCTTCTTTTTTCAAACTCATTCATCCAAAGGGGACACTTTTATGCAACTGATTATTTTATCTAATTGATTCACCCTATTTCAATCAATGCACCAATTCTACAAGAGGTGATTTAGTCACTCTTAATGTCTGTTTAATGCTGTAGACAATAAGATTACATTTTTTATGTTTTTTTAAAAGTTCTTTTTATATAGATCTGCTATGATCTGAATGCATCCAAAAATATCTTGTGTTGAAAGCTTAATCCTAAGATCCATAGACTAGAGGTAGAGAATTGGAAGGTAATGAGAATTAGGTAAGATCATTAGGGTGGAGGCCCCATGAAGAGATTAGTGACTTCACAGCAAGAAGGAGACAGTTTGCTCTGTTTTGCCACACCATGACACAGCAGAAAGGCCCTCACCAGAAGCTGCTGCCATGTCCTTGGATTATCCAGCCTTCTAAAGTTGCAGAGTTAGCTGGGATGCCCAGCTAATTTTTTATATTTTTAGTAGAGACGTGGTTTCACCTTGTCAACCAGGATGGTCTCGATCTCTTGACCTCGTGATCCACTCGCCTCGGCCTCCCAAAATGCTGGGATTACAGGCATGAGCCACCGCGCCCGGCTTAAAATTCTTTTAATTAGTTTTTAAAAATCAACTTTATACGTGCTCATAAATAGTCAAAAAGTCCTATAAAAAGGCTTGAATATCCTTCTCCCCAGAGGCAAACACTTTGACTCTTTAAACTGATCCTATTGGCATTTACCTTTAAATCTCTAAATAACCTTCTGACTCTGGTACTTCTTTTTTCTGTTTTAATCATTACCTCTGGACTTCCCCCTTGCAAGATTAGGGTTAAATTCTCTTTAATGTACCATCAGCAATATACCACACACACACACTATACGTATCGTATGTGTACGCATACCGCATACGCCACACACCCACAACACACCATACGCACCATACACCATGTACACACACAGATTACCCAGCACACACTGCACATACACACCATACTTATACCATGCACACACATCATATATACCACACACCTCACACACATCAAAATCCATAACACATGCACTCACAAACACACCATGCACACCACACAGCATGAACACACACATACCACACCCACACACCATGCACACCCTACTTTTCATTATTTGAAGAACCTCCATTCTGTTTTCCATAATGGCCCCCATTTACATTCCCACCAAGTGTGCCAAGGTTTCCTTTTCTCCATATCCCCACCAACATGCGTTGCCTTTTGCCTTTTTGATAATAGTCATTTTAATAGGTTTAAGGTGATCTTCCAGTGTACGTGTTTCTTTTGTTTTGTTTTTTATTTTTAGAGACAGTTTTTACTATGTCACCCAGGCTGGAGTGCAGAGGTGTGATCATAGCTCACTGTAACTTCAAACTCCTGGGTTCAAGCAGTCTTCCTGCCTCAGCCTCTCGAGTAGCTAGAACTATAGGTACACAATACCATGCCCAGTTAATTTTTTATTTCCTTGTAGGGACAAGGTCTTACTATGTTGAGACCAGCTCAGGCTGGTTGGTCTCAGAACTCCTGGCCTCAAGCAATCTTCTCTCCTTAGCCTCCCAAAGTGCTGGGATTACAGACATGAGCCACCATTCCCATATGTTGCTTTGATTTGCATTTTTCTGAGCAGTAGTGAATTAGAGCACCTTTTTATATACCTATTGGCCATTTGTCTGTCTTTTTTTGAGAACTGTCTATTCACGTCCTTTGCCCGTTTTAAAAAATTGGGTCATTCGGGTTTCCTTTATGCTACTGAATTGAGTTTCTGGCATATTTTGGATATTAACCCCAATGAGATGTATGGTTTGCAAATATTTTCTCTCATTTCTTATGTTACCTTTTCATTCTGTTGATTATTTCCTTTGCTGTGTAGAAATGTGATTCAATCCCATTTGTCTATTTTTGTTTTTGTTACCTGTCCTTTGGGGTCATATACAATGAATCAATGCCCAAACCAATGTCAAGAAGCTTTTCTTCTGTTTTCTTCCAGTAATTTCACAGTTTTTGATCATATGTTTAAGTTTTTAATCTATTTTGAGTTAATTTTTGAATGTGGTGTGAGATAAGGGTTCAGTTTCATTCTTTTGTATGTGAATATTCGGTTTTCCCAGTACCATTTATGGAAGAGACTATCCATTTCCCATTTTGTGTTCTTGGCCCCCTTGTCAAAGATCAGTTGAATGTAGAGGCATGGATTTATTTCTGGATTCTCTATTTGGTTTCATTGATCTTTGTGTCTGTTTTCATGCCAGTATCACACTGTTTTGATTACTGTTGCTTTGTAATACACATCAGAGAATATAATGCTTCCAGCATTGTTCTCTGCTCAAGATTGTTTTGGCTATTCAGGTTCTATTGTGGTCCCATATGAATTTTAGGATTGTTTTTATTTTTTTGTAAAGAATTACACTGGAATTTTTATATGAATTGCATTCAATCTGTAGATCACTTCAGCTGGTATAGACATTTGAATAATATTAATTATTTCAATCCATGAACATAGGCTGTCCTTCTACTTATATGTGTCTTCTTTAATTTCCTTCATCAGTGTTTTATAATTTTCAGTGTACAAGTCTTTCACTTCTTTGGTTAATTTTATTCCTAAGCATTTTATTCTTTTGGGTTTTATTGTAAACGATATTGTTTTCTTGATTTTCTTTTAAAAATAGTTGTGTATAATGTACACGAATGTTCATTGCAGCACTGTTTACAATAGCAAAGACCTGGAATCAACCCAAATGCCCTGGATTGGAAAAATGTGGCACATATACATCATGGAATATTATGCAGCAATCAGAAATGATGAGTTTGTGTCGTTTGTAGGGACATGGATGAATCTGGAGAACATCATCCTCAGCAAACTGACACAAGAACAGAAAATGAAACACCACATATTCTCACTCATAGGCGGGTGATGAAAAATGAGAACACATGGACACAGAAAGGGGAGTACTAAACACTGGGGTCTATCGAAGGGGAAAAGGGGAAGGCCAGTGGGAGGGGGAGGTGGGGAGGGATAGCCTGGGGAGAAACGCCAAATGTGGGTGAAGGGGAGAAGCAAAGCAAAGCACACTGCCATGTGCGTACCTACGCAACGGTCTTGCACGCTCTGCTCATGTACCCCAAAACCTAAAATCCAATAAAAAATTAAAAAAAAAAATAGTTGTGTATAGAAATGGTACTACTTTTATATGTTAATTTTATATCCTGCAACTTCACTGAATTAATTTTATTAATTCCAACAGTTATTTTGTTGAGGCCTTAGAGTTTTCTACATATATGATCATGTCATCTGCAGAGATAATTTTACTTCTCCCTTTCTGATTTGCATGCCTTTCACTTCTTTTTCTTGCTTAATTGCTCCCGATTAGGTTTACAGTACTATGTTAAATAGAAGCTGTGAGAGTGAACAAGGTATATTCCTAAAAACATACAACCTACCAAAACTGACTCAAGAAGAAATAGAAAGCCTGAACAGACTAATAAGAAAAAGAAGCTGAATCAGTCAACTCGTACCAGGAAATCTTTCCATTTTCCCCTCTTTGATTATAAAGTTAAATGTGGGCTTTTCATATATTACCTTTGTATTTTGAGATAAGTTTTCCTATGCCTATTTTGTTGAGTGTTTTAATCCTAAATGAATGTTGAACTTGTCAATTTTTTTCTCTGTCTATTGAGATGATCATGTTGTTGTTTTATTTTGTTAATGTGGGTAATTGCTTTGACTGATTTGTGTATGTTGAACCATTCTTTTAATGTGCTGTGGAATTGGGTTTTCTAGCATTTTACTGGGGAGTTTCACATCTGTGTTCATCAGGGATATTGGCCTGTAGTTTTCCTTTCTTGTGGTGTTTTTATCTGGCTTTGGTATTAGGGAGATTCTAGACTCATAAAATGAGTTTGAAAGTGTTCCCTCTTCTGTTTTTTTATAAGAATTCAAGAATAGTTGCAATTATTTTTTCTTTTCATGTTAATAAAATTTACCCATGAAGTCATCCAGACCTGGGCTTTTCTTTTTAGGAGTGGGAGTGAGGTTGATGTCTGATTATTGTTACTGGTCTATTCAGGCTTTCTATTTCTTCTTGGTTCAGTTTTGGAAGGTTGTATGTTTTTAGGAATTGACACCTTCCTTCCAGATTCTTCAATTTGTTGATGTATAATTATTCATAATAGCTCCTTATACTATGTTTATTTCTGAGGCATCCATTGTAATACCTTTTTCATTTCTAGTTTTAATTACATTTTTTCTCTTCTTTTCTTAGTCTAGCTAAGAGTTTGTTGATACTGTTCTCTTTTTCAAAAAGCCAAGTCTTAGTTTTGTTGATTTTTGGGGGGACTAGGGGAGTTCTCTTATCTATTATATTTTTGCTCTGATCTTTATTAGTTCCTTCCTTCTGCTTACTTTACTGGGTTTGTTCTTCTTTTTCTACTTCTTTGAGATGTAAAGTTAGGTTGTTTATCTGATGTCTTTCTTTTTAATGAAGGGATTTTTTGTTATAAACTTCCCTGTTAGTACTTTTTTGCCATAAGTTTTGAGATATTGTGTTTTCATTTTCATATGTTTAAAACATCCTTTGATTTCCTCTTTGACCTAATAGTTGTTCAGGAGCATGCTGATTGGTTTCCATGTATTTGTGATTTTTTTTATGTTATTGATTTCTAGTTTCATTCCTTTGTGATTTGAAAAGACACTTAAAATGATTTTTGCTCTTCTTAAATATTTAAGATTTGTGACCTAACATGTGATATATCCGGTACTGTATGCACTTAAGAAAATAGGTATTAATATGGAGTAGTCTGTATATATTTGTTAGGTTCGTTTTGTCTTTAGTGTTGTTAGTTCTGCTATTATTGATTTTCTGTCTGGACTATCTATCCATTATACAGGGTATAGTATTGAAGTCACCAACTATTATCGTATTGATGTTTATTTCTCCCTTTAGGTCCGTCAATGTTTGCTTTACATATTTAGATCCACTTGGATGTTGGGTGAATATATACTTGTAATTGGTATATCTTCCTGATGAATTGGCGCTTTTATCATTATATAATGACCATCTTTGTCTCTTTTAACAGTTTTTTAAAGTCCATTTTGTCGGATGTAATTATAGCCATTCCTGTTCTCTTTTTGTTATCATTTGCATAGAATATCTTTTTCTATCTTTTCATTTTCAGCCAAGGTATGTCCTTAAAGTTGAAGTGAGTCTCTTGTAGACAGCATGTTGTTGGATCTTAGTTTTTATCCGATTCAACTACTGTATGTCTTTTGATTGGAGAATTTAATCCATTTACATTAAAGTAATTATTGATAGGTAAGAATTTCATTTTGTCATTTTGTTTGTTTTTCTGACTATGCCTAATTCCTTTGTTCCTTTCTTCCTGTTTTTCTATTGTTTTTTGTAATTTGATAATTTTTTGGAGTGGTATTCATTGGTTCCTTTCTTTTTATCTTTTGTATATTTTACTAGAGATGTTTTTTCTTTTGGTTATCAGGAGGCTTACAATAAACATTTTATAGTTGTAACAATCTATTTTAAGTTGATAACAATTTAACTTAAATGTCATATGAAAACTATATTTCTCCTTCATCTCATTTTTTTTATCAATGTCACAATTTACATCTCTTTCTACTGTGTATCCATTAACACATTATTATATCTATAGTTATCGTTAATACTTTTGTCATATAGTAAAGTTAAAAGTGAAATATATATACCACCATTACACTATTAGACTATTTTGAATTTTACCATATGCTTACATTTGACAGTAAGCTTTATGTTTTCATATATTTACATGTTACTAGTTAGCTTTTGTTTCAACTTGAAGAATTCCTTTTAGCATTTCTTTCTTTTTTTTTTTTTTTTTTTTTAAGATGGAGTTTTGCTCTTGTTGCCCAGTCTGGAGTGCAATGGAGCAATCTCAGCTCACTGCAACCTTCACCTCCCTGGTTCAAGCGATTCTCCTGCCTCAGCCTCCAGAGTAGCTGAGATTACAGGCATGTGCCACCATGTTCAGCTAATTTTTGTATTTTCAGTAGAGACGGGGTTTCTCCATGTTATTCAGGCTGGCCTCAAACTCCCTACCTCAGATGACCTGCCCACCTCGGCCTCCCAAAGTGCTGGGATTACTGGCCTGAGCCATCGCCCCCAGCCTTTGCATTTCTTCTAAGGGAGGTAATTCTAGCAGTGATGAACACCCCCAGTTGTTGTTTGTCTGGGAAAACCTTTCTCTCTCCATTTCTAAAGGACAGACGTTTTGTGTTAGCATTTTTGGCTGACAGTTTTATTTTCAGCCCTTTGAACGTAACACCCCATTTTCTCCTATCCTGCAAAGTTAATGCTGAAAAATTTGCTGATAGCTTATGGGGAGGAGAGCAGTTTGTATGTGACGAGTTACTTTTCTTTTGCTGCTTTCTAAATTTACTCTTTGCCTTTGACTTTTGCAAATTTAATTATAATGTGTTTTGGTATAATTTTATTTGGGTTGATCTTCTTTGGGAATTTTTGAGCTTGAAATACCTGATGTCCCTCACTCATAGGTGGGTGTTGAACAGTGAGAACACACGGACACAGGGAAGGGAGCACTACACACTGGGGTCTGTTGGGGGAAATAGGGGAGGGACAGCGGGGGGTGGGGAGTTGGGGAGAGATATCATGGGGAGAAATGCCAGATATAGGTGAAGGGGAGGAAGGCAGCAAATCACACTGCCACATGTGTACCTATGCGACTATCTTGCATGTTCTTCACATGTACCCCAAAACCTAAAATGCAATAAAAAAAAAATACCTGATGTCCATATTCCTTACAAGGTTTGGGAAGTTTTCAGGCATTATTTATTTAAATATGGTTTCTATTTCTCTCTCTTTTTCCTTCTAGGACTTCCATAATGTGTATAATTTTTCCCTTTATAATGTCACATAAATTTTGTTGGCTTTCTTCCTTTTTTCATTTTTTTTCTTTTTATCATCTGAGTGGTGATAAAGACATTTTATTGACCTGTCTTCAAGTTTACAAATTTTTTCTTGTTTGATAAAGCCTGCTGCAGAAGCTCTCTGTTGCATATTTTTCCATTTCATTCATTGCGCCCTGCACCTTCAGAATTTCTGTTTAGTTTTTGTTGTATGATTTCTAACCTTTTGTCGAAATTCT